>NW_026262734.1:92516889-93206552 GCF_021869535.1 Mytilus californianus | reverse complement strand
TTCTAATTCTGCGTTGGAAAGATTCAATATTTGTATGTCAACTTTTCCCCGACATGCGTCCTTGGTGATCTACAAAACAAAAAATTTGCAATCATCGATTCTTTTCAATTTTATACTTTCGATATCTTTTTTCTTTCTTTCGTCTATAAACGAGACTTCTAGCCGGGAAAAAATATCTTTTTTATTCTAAAGGATTTAATTAATCAATTTATTATTAGGCCTAATTAAAACAAATGATTAGGGTGGCATGTAAAAAATATATATGTAGATTTGATATAAAGAAGATAAGACTGCAGCTGACAACTTGACAAGAGTTTTGTCTACTTATAAAAATGTTACGGAAGACCGTTATAATTAGGTAAGGCAGAGTTATCCAAAACGATGTTTAAATTTTCGGCCAATATATGTACCATTTTTAGTTTAAATTTTAGGCCAATTTATGTAGCATTTTCTTCATCTAGAAATTAAATATCAATTATGGTTTTTGCTTTTGATATAGAATAAATGTGGTATGATTTGTTCAAAATTTTAAGATAAAAGAAAACTCATTTTTAACTTGATAATGTTGATTGATAAAACCAATACTCACCCTTTGCTGCAAAACATTTTTATTTTCAACTGACAATCATCCATGCTGTTCATGCTTAAATTGCCAATGCAGCATAAGTATAGTCCAAAAAATAACATATTTGGAACAGTCATTTGCATTTGGTAAAATTACTTTCCCGTTTGCTGCAATCCATGCAAGTTCGTAACATGTGTAATCATCACTATCAAGAATAGAGTTTTTCCTATGTATCTAAATCTTCACATATTTTTGTCAGGGTAATGTCTTCTTCTTCGTTGCATACATATAACGATCGTCTTATTCTTTCTATACTATCATTTGTCAATGGAAACTTTATTTGACGCTCAATACTGTCGATGATTGTTGTTTAACTGATATTTCGCCTTTAGGACGTACGTGATTTTTAGACATGGGCAGGGCTTATATGTTAGGCCTAAACCAAGAGAATATTTTTACTGAATTGTATCTAATTATTGTTCATGTAAAACACAAAACAATCAAAAAATATATGCAAACTATTTATAACATTGAAAGTTGCAGTTTGTTAAAACAGAAATTTCATATATTTGGTTAGTGTTGCGGTGTTTCGTAAATTATTCAATAGTTTTTATTAAACCCAAGCAATTGCAACATCACTCGACAATGTCTTGTGTGGTTAAGGCCGGTGCGTTCAACAAAAGCTATGATATAATTCACGAAACATCGCAAAACTATACAAAAGATATGAAATAGCTATAACATAACTCCAGGATACATTTCAAACATACATCTTAAACATGCTTCTTTGCATACTGGTTATTTATGACATACTCTTCGTACAGTTGATTTCTACTGATACATTTGATTATGGGAACAATTGTGTCCTTCTGTCCTATGATAGATTTTCGACAAATTAAATTCTGTTGCATGTAAATTTGTTCAGAATATAAGGAGATATAGTATGAATGTCAATTGTACAAATATTTATTTGAGTCCCAAAAGCGTGGATTAAATCATTTCAAGATTACCGTACGGCGTTCAAAATAATGTGTAAAACCTATATTCAATAATCAGCTGTAAAAAGTCGCGACATGGCATAATTTGAATAATTCAAACACGATACAAACATAAGCATATAGATTTTTAAAAAAATTACCAAAACAATATATGACAGACATGTACAAATAACAACCACTGAATCAGGGGCTTCTATCTTGGTACAAGCACATAATTTATATAAGCATGATAAGGCATGGATCTGAGACATTACCCTCGCAATCACCTCGGACACATTTGTAACATTAGAACAATCAATTAGAATGATACGAAGCACACACAACAGATTGCATATAAAAGTCTTAAAGCATCTAGTGTAATATAGTTCAAAGCCAATAACAATAAAAAAAACAATTATATACATGTTATAAAGCATCCACCAATTCACAACCGACGGTTTCGTTGAGAAGATTCATAGTTAATCTGCTGAAAAACATGACTCTTCGTAATGTAATTATATTAGAAAACATAAGTAACAGGGTGTAGGATAACATGTATGCTTAATGTTTATATATATATATATATCGTTACTCGTAACGATCCAGCGCCCTCGTGGGAAAAATCGTTGACTATTATTCAGACGTTTTATATATATATATATATATATATATATATATATATATATAAGTATATAAAAGGACCAACCAGCTAATTTACTATGTACCGGATCGTCTAGAATAGACGATACTGTGCAGATAAGAAAAAAATTATATAAGTCTAGAGATTTGCACAACGATACTAATATAAGATGGTATTATACGAAGATGTTGTTATTAAATCGTGTTGAAAAATATTTCGGCTTAACAAATAGTCTTCATCATGTGTCAATAATTTTAACAATACTGATTATATGTATAAAAATAGCTCAGTAATACAGGTAAGTTTTGGTCTATTGATTTAATCCAAAATCCTGAACATCATAATATAAAGCAAAACTCAATACTCAAATATACGTGACTGTGTATATTTACATCCCAAAATAAGTGAAAAATAAAACTTAGTATTTTTTATTAAGGCGTTTGGATGGTGTACATTTAGTTCCTTTATCCAAAAGCTTTCCCGAACCTGTCACCGGGCATTCACTCCAGTGAATGTTCTGTTCAATCACTAGGATCTCCATGCGGTTAAAGTCATCAAGTTTGTGACCAGACTGTCTGAAATGCTGAGAAACTGAGAGAAGTGGCTTCTTAGAGATATCACTCATATGGCCATTGAGGCGTTTGTGGAAAGGCTGCTTTGACTCACCAACATATTGGAGGCCACAAACCGAACATTCTAGAATGTAAATAACATTCATACTTTTGCAGTTAACATTGCAAAATATCCTATATAGTCTGCGGAACCTGCTGGTGCGGGCTGAAGTGTCTGATAATAGAAGTACTTCTTGAGAATGTCCTTCGTGTGATGAAAAACGCTACAAATGCTGCCTACAGATGCATCACTCATCAACTTTTCACAGTAAGGCAACCGAAAATAACTATAGGATATTTTGCAATGTTAACTGCAAAAGTATGAATGTTATTTACATTCTAGAATGTTCGGCTGCATACATATTGATAAGCAATTGTGAATAAGAAGAGATGTATTTATACTTCAATGAATCAGCAACCCCAAAAAAATATATATCCATCTAGAGAACAGTATACATATACTGATTTCCATAGTTTGTTCTTTTGTTTTACTGCTATTTATTTCGGCTTTTTAACATTTTTTTATTCGAGAGTCACCGATGAGACTTTTGTAGACCGCACGTTTGGCGCAAACATAAAATTTCAATTCTGATATCTATGATGTGTTTATTTACAACCACTGGGTCAATGCCACTGCTTGTGTAGATCCCCCCCAGCCCAGCAGTCAGCACTTCTATGTTGACATGAATTTTCATTGATATGGTCATAATTATAAATTAACTGTTTACAAACTTAGAATACTAAGGTTTTCTACTTCAAGTATAGATTACCTCATCCGTATGTGGCAAAACTTTTAGAAATTTTTTATTGTTATGCTCTTCAACTTCGTACTTTATCTGGGCTTTTTAACATTTTTTGATTCGAGCGTCACTGATATGATGAGTATTTTGAAAACGAAACGTGCGTTTGGCGCAAATATAAAATTTTAACCCTGGTATCTATGATGAGTTTTATTATACACAACTGTCTTAGGATCAGAAGCGAGTTTGAATCTATCTAACAAGATTGACTCCGCATTGCGTGTGCACCTGTCTCAATTTCATGAGCCTGTAAGTTATAAGTTGTCGTATGTTGCTGTCTAATATGCATGTTTTCGGGTTTTTTTTCAACATTACACATGTTACAGACAAATCAGGCCTTTAATTGTTCTCTCTTGAGTTGTTTAACATTTCTGATTTTATGCGCCTTTCTATGCTTACTATGCGGTAAGGATTTCACGCATAGTTGAAGGCCGTACGGTGACCTACACGTGACCTACACGTGTTAACAGTTTCATCATTTGTGCTATAGGAGTCAACAGATTTGGGAGACTAAGCAAAATACGGAATTTCACTTGCAGTTCAGTATTTTTGTTATCTTAGTTTTTTCGACATTAACCTGCCCATATGCATCACGTGTTTTCTAATGAAGCAACTTATGAAAAAGGACGTAAAGAGCACTTCTATTAAAGATAAATGTATTGCATATATAACAATAATTTTTGATTGCCTACAGGGGAACTTAAAAGGAAGTGTTTTATCTTAGACATAATTAATCCTTATGTAACTATTTGCAATCTCATCATGACCATAAGAGTAATGACAATATACCGTCAAGGAGTGTGTGGGATACGATACATACCAACCAGATGCCAAAAACTGTCAAGACCCGTGCTGTTTCAAATGGTGTCGTTCGGACTATATTTGTGATGAAGGTTTTAATTCCCCCTTTTTTAATGCGTTAATCTGATTTCGTATTGATTATAACTTTTATGGGTTCATTGAAAACTATATAATTAATAACCGGTAATATTAATAAATGTAAGAGTAACTTTGTTGGTTCATTTTTTATTCGGTTGATTCCGGATAGTAATGTCCTTCATTCTAAAAAAGATTCTTTTTAACGTTTTAAAATGTGACATTCAGGCATGTGCGAAGCAAAAGGAGAACTCACTCCTTTTAGCGTTTTGTTTTTATTTGTTTTTCACACGTTCCGTTGATTGATAACGTTTATTTTTGTCAGTTTTTATGGACTTCCGCAGTTTGGGTTTTCCTAGGAGTTTGGTACTTTTGTAACATTGTTTTTTTTAACTTGTACAACAATTTTGACTTTCTCGGAAAAATTTGATTTATACCCTGCCTCTCCATTTACACAAATAAACGCCAATACAACGAAAATCACAGAACGATGTTTGCAGAAATGATGTATTGTGTTGTATGTTACAAGGAAAAATGCTATTGATTTCTTGGATCCAAACGGTATTAAAGTCGTACTTTGCTTCATCTTTGATAATTTTACATGTTAACGTTAAATGTGATGACGTATTAGAGATGGCTTCTGGAGGAGTTACTAGTAAAGTCGTTACTTTAAAATATAGAATACTATTCGTTACTCCAAAATGACGCCCTTTGACCACTATATATAGTACCTCAGCTGAAACGCATTGCCTACGAAAATTCTGTATCAAAATTAATAATATTGGTATCCAATATGAAAAGGAATATCTAATTCGGATTTCATCTATAAATATTTGTTTTCGTAATGCATTAATAATCTAAACGTGCTGATATGTTTTTAATAGCCGTCGCCATGTTTATGACGTACTTGATGACAAGCAAGTTTTTAGAACACTGACATTGTCTCGTGAACGATACCAACGGGTTATGAAATACCTGATATACAAAGCGTTCGGTACAGTGTGCATAAAAAATGATTTTTCGTCAGAAAAAAAAACTGTATGTTGAACATTCGAGTGTTTACTCCCGCTTTGAAGTCGAAAATTGTTGCAATAAAGGAAGTATATTTTTAAACTTACGTTCGAAATATCAGAAATTTAATGAACAACGAGGAGATATGCAGTCGAGTCCATACGATTATTTTCTGACCGATTAAGGGCAAAAATATAGCAACTTGCAAAATGTTAACATGTGCTTGTGAAATCCCATTATACGACTTCCGGTGAGTCATACAGTGGTCAGAAACATACAAATGTTAATGACCAGAAGAAAGCATTCAACGTACAGTCATTACATTTTTTTGCTTATAGAAAATGACATTTAAGATTATATCATAATTATTTTTTATTTTTTGAATTATACAAACGTGACATCACGATAATAACGAATTATCACATCAATTGGAACCATAACTTTAAAATGATTATTGATTCCTTCGGGGATTACCCAAGATCATGGGTTAAACGAGAATTTGAACTGAAAACTTTGTCAAAATGGGTTAAAGCAATAAGGTCTCTGATAAAACGGCGAATCAAAAGTTGAATGTGAATGATCGATCTACTATGTTGTTCCTGCGGACAAAGCTTTAAATAATATACAAGAGTGTCTTGTAAAAGAATTAGGAATACATTAGCCCTCAGTTAAATCTCACATACTCAATTATATCATTTGACAAGGATAAGATTGTGGCGAATCACAAGTCCTCAATGGCTTCTAAGAACATGACATTGAACGGCAAATCTGAGGCCTTCCCATTTTTTAAAATTTTTGGCATTGTAAAGTCGATCAATTATCTAAAAGAAAAAATCCACAATGCTCTTCAACATAAAAATGGTAGCATACGCTACGTTAACTACTTAGGGATACCATACGGCAAATTTTGTGAATGGTGAACGAAAATCTAAAACATGCTTCACCAAGGACCACGTATGCTGGAGTTTCTTTTATTTTTTTAATTTGGAGTAGACTTTTTCAACAACATTTCGACATACCTCTGAGAACCAACTGTGCGACTCTACCTACCAACCTCTTCTTATATTCATATGAGTCAAAGTTTCTTCAAACAATTGTTAAAAACCAGATGAACAAGGAAGCCAGATCATTTACTTTCATATTCAGATATATTGATGGTGATTTTGCCATTAACAATCCAGAGATTCATAATTGGGTTCCGTTCATATATCCCCAGAACTAAAATTTAAAGAAACAACAGACACAGCTTACTCTGTTCCTCCAACTCAATTTTAGACTTATACCTCAAATTAATATTTCACATAAGCGGTCATCTCAGTACCAGAATCTATGACAAACGAAGGGATTTTTAATTTTGAATTATAAATTTTCCTCAACTTAGCAGCAATATACAAAGTTCAACTGCATATTTGATATATTTCACAACTCCTTTGATATTCAAGAATTGGAGCTGCTACTAAGACTTTATAAAACGCCATCAGTGTCAGAGCTGATAGTTGATGAACCAGGGTAAGAACTTTTCGTCCTTTTTCTTTAAAAGTTCATCGGAAGATACCAAGACTTTGTAGGTAAATATTCCGTTTCAACTTCACAAATAATTCTATGATGGTCTTGAAAAGTAGATTCTTGGTCATGAGGTTGGTAACCATCTTAGTTACGTGTGATAGTGCCTTTTTTGGTCTTTGTATATTATTTACCTTTAACTTTTAATTCATTTTTGGTAATATCCTTTTGGCGTGGATCGGTATTCATACATCTCGCCATTGGTTATTGTGCTATAGTCATGTTTTGTATTCTTGTATTTCAATATTCCTTTTGTGCTTTGTCTATTTGATTTGACTTTCCTTGTTGATAAACTGTTTTATTTTAAAGTGATTAACAAATGTGACTACAATTTTACCTATTATATCTGTTTGTTTATTGTTAATATAATGAAATTAGCTAGCTAGCTTTACAACCATGTTAAATCCACCATTTCTACATAAGAAAATGCTTGTACAAAGACACAAAAATAACAGTTGTCTCTAAATTGTTTGATGTGTTTGAGCTTTTGATTTTGGCCATTTAATAAATGACTTTCCGTTTTTAAATTTCCTTGGACTTTAGTATTTTGGTTATTTATCTTTTTTTATAAAGAGGTATTTAATCTTTTATCTTTGTTGACGATATCATTTTTATAAAATAGAGACCGTTAGAATGTGGGTCAATTCGTCGTTTCTTTTTGTAAAACCTTGATATGAAATTTACACACGCCGCTATAAAATGAAAACATATTTACGGGTAGATGTTTTGTAAACAGAACAAATAAAAATTAGCTCAGTATTATCAAAATAACTAAGAATTTGTTCTTTTACAGCATGGCCATTGAGAATACCGGCAGTATCGATAAAATCAAAACACTTATTGACATATGTGATCTTCATAAAATGATAAATTTTGGGAAACAGTCTAGAGTTACAGTATAAAATTATATTACGCGATTTTGTACTTATGACTGCCGTATGAAGTTTTTTTTTAAATCCTCCAAGTTCATGTAAGTCTATGACAGATAAGAACAAAGCTTGGTTCACAGATGGTGTCTGTCGTTGTTTTAAGAGATGGTAATTGGTTTCAAATTATTCATAAAATTTTTGTATTGTTTGTACGTTTGTTTCTCTTAATGCTATATATTCAACGTCCTTGAGAACGATTTATACGCACAGTTTAAGAAACTAATCAAAATGTTAACAGAATCGATATTAGCATTCAGAGGCTGTATTACATTTAAGATCTGACTAAAGCAGTCAAACGATAGCTTAATATTTTGCTTTCATCTTTAGTATTCCTGCCAATGCAGTGAAAACACGGTCTATACCCATAATACCCAAGGGTGACTTCTCTTAGGTATTTTTCAAAACGGTAGTAAAACCTTTGCCAAAATGGTGTGCCCGTTTGAATGTGCAGGATGTATACACAGCCAAGTCCGTTCGGAATGGGACGTTAAATCTGCTTCCTCGTGTAGATAGAGTACGACGCCACTTTACGTTAATAATTCTTGCAATAACTCTTTGATGGATCCGTAGGTGGCCTGTTGGCAGGCTAAAGTTATGTCCCTATTCAATAAACATATACACCTTTATTGTCAGTGGCTGTCTCAATTTAACCGACTTTTATCCTGGACGACATCTATTAGAGGTCTTACCTATTGTAATTATGGGTAATTTGTTCTTGTCCTGAGCATACTTGAATTATCTGCCACTGAATTTAAACGATCAACAATTAATAATTCAATACACGAAACGGTTTCTTGTAGTAGTGTTTGTTAATGTTCCATCGAGAAGAACCTCTTGTATTTATGCGTATCTCATGTATCGGAAGTCTCGCTTTACGAAAACCTTCATTGGTCGGTATCCACTCAGTGTTTCAATGTTTGTTTTGAGTAAAAGATTCAACAATTCAGTTTAAATCATGTGAACGAAAATAAAATTGCCACTTAAGGCTAAGAACTCTAATAAAGGGTCGTCAGACAGTTTCAATCATGTTGACTTATTTGTAGATCATGTCTTGCTGATAATTTTGGAATATATAAATTTCATATAATGTATATATCTCCCAATTGACACGATATTCCCGGGCTTGAATTCTATCATGATTTCCTTGATAGAGGGTTGCTACTCACAAGGAAGCTATCAAACCAAGAGTTCCAAATGGTGAAGTTGAAATCATCCTTAGTAAATTTTACGGATGCCATCACGAGTTGGTTGACCATTATAGAATAACCGTTTCACAGATGATATCAGATATGTTCCTTATGTCGTAATTACAATCCACTTACCTTTTCACCACGAATGTGACCGACCAAATTAGACTATTTACCGGGTTTGTAATAATATGAGCAACACGACGGGTGCCATATGTGGAGCAGGATCTGCCAACCCTTCCAGAGCAGCTGCAATCACCTCCAGTTTTTGGTGGGGTTCGTGTTCTTAGTCTTTATTTTTCTATGTGTCCTGTGTACTATGATTTGTCTGTTTGTCTTTAAATTTTTAAGCCATGGCGTTTATTTACGATCGATGAGTTTGACTGTCCCTCTGGTATTTTTCGCCTGTATTCTATAGATCTATTATAGTTTTGCAGATATAAGACAAAAAAAAAAAAAAAAGTATGGTGGAAACAATCGTCATTAAAGGGAAGTAAATCTAATAAGGGTTCGTCAGACAATTTCAACAATTACACTTTTTTAAGGTTCATACATGTTTCTAACTTATAGTATTTTGCTTATTTTAGCTTCTGCCTATCTATAATAGTTTTTCAGAAATAAAGCAAAAACGCAAAAAAAATCTTCATTACCATGATTATAGAAAATACCTCATTTAAGAAGTCCTCTGACGATTTCTACCATTTGACTTATTTGTAGATATTTTCTTGTTGGTACTTTTTTTTACGTTTAAAGTTTCTCTCTATCGGTTTTGATTTTCAAAGAGGAGGGTTGATATCTCACAAAACATGTTTAACTGCATATCTGTGCCTGTCTCGAGTCAAGAACTTCTGGCCTTTGTTAGACTTGTATGTTTTTGTTTTATAATTTTGCTTCATTTTTATGCTCTTGAGTTTACTTTGACATCCATTTTCGCTTAGTTAGTATTTTTTTTAAGAGCCAACTGAAGCCCACCTCCGGCTGCATTATTTTCTCGCTGTTTTAAAGACACATTGGTGGTCTTAAGCAGTTTTCTGCTCTTTATACGGTTGTTGTATCTTTGACACATTTCCCGTTTCAATTCAGTAGTTTCAGAACAGAAGATGTTTGTAAAAGTTAACGACTACGGACACCAAGTGATAACAAAAATACAATTGAGAATGGAAACGGGGAATGTGCCAAAGAGGAAACAACCCCACAAGAGAGCGCAAAACAGTCAAAGGCCACAAATTAGTCATCATCACAGCGGTAACATTCCGCACCCGAAGACGAGCTCTAGCTGGCTCCTTAACAAAACTGTGTACTAATTCATCGAATATGGACGTCAAACTTAACACCTAAACATATAAATGAACCAAATTATAAAATACAAGACAAACAAAAGCTAGAGGCTCCTGACATGGGATAGGCGCAAACATGCGGCTGTGTTAAACAAGATTTGTAAGATTTCAACCCTCCCTTTATAGCTCTAGCCGATAGAGAATAAACAAACACACAGCAACACGCACAGTCAAACTCAGTGTAAAAGTTTACAAGTTACATCGTTCACTTGGCCCTTTCGGATAAGTGAGCTAAAATGAAAGAAAAGACAAACATAACCAGAAAATGGTAAGGAAAATTATTTCAGATTTTACACCATCTAATAACTGTACTGATGAAAGAGTAAACGACTATCTAATGAAAGGAATGACATGGAAAGCTATATAAAAGAGTGATCGAAGACTATCAGCTACACAAAAAGCTCAAAATATTCATCTACTGATTATTAATACTGCCATTCGTACATCAACCTGAATGGAATACAAATAAGAACAATTACGATTAAATTCAATTTGGTTAACTTAAAAAAAAAATCAAACATCCAACATAAGTTGAAGAAGAAATCAGTTATTTTTCTTCAAATTTGCATTTTCAACAGATTGTAGGATACATACATTTAAATTAAAAAATGTCGATATAAATGACAATGTTTTCAGAGCTATGGATATAGAAAAAGTATGTGCCTGTGTCTAGAGCACTTGTATTTCTTGAAATGATTCGTAAATAACGTACTTGCAACAGCCATGACAACTGGAAAACATATTTCTTGTCGTTCAATAGAGTTAACTCTTATATAAATATGTTTTGAGCTTGAATTCGCATTGAAGTGACATAATAAGTAAATGTGTTAAGCAGCAATATCCGGATTTAAAACAAGGATCGCAAAAGTTATCAACGATTTTTTGTAAGAATACTAGTATATGCATTAGATATTTGTGATAAAATGAATAAACGGAAGTCGTATACCAAAATACGGCTATTACACATGGAAAAGATTTTATGTGCTTGTCAATATTAAAGTTTGGCAGCAATAAATTTCTTCTATTTTCATTTTATCATTCTTTATAGACAACACGGAAAAGTATACCAATGAAAGTACCACAATAAGGAACACAGCAGACATTCCTTTCTTTGGATATGTACACAATTATGAAGAATTATATATAAACTATTATCGCTATTATGTGTATTTTCCTTTGATATTTTTTTGTGATAATTTTCATATCTTTCGAGTCGATTGAGAACATTTATTATCGCTATTTTCTAAGGTCCTTAGCAACAGCGTATTAATCCATATTCACGCGCAAGACTGTCGGTCAATCAGAAAAGTTTAGCCGGAACTTTAAAAAAAATCGTAATCGGATGACAGCGCTAAAATGTCAACAAAACAGATGTTTTCTCGTTTAAAGTGAATTTCATTAATTAATTGATTTGTAGTTAATAAAAGTAATTAAATCATGTTTCTTACAAATAAAAAATGTCAATTTTTACATAAATCTACTACAAATGATCGTCGGTCTGTCTGTATGTATATTTCTTCTGCATACATGTTGTTTCTTCGTCTGCTTTAAAAATACACCCGCAATGCTCAGTCATGGACACATCAGAATTATGGGACTCGGATTTTGATCTACAGTCAACACTTCAAAACATAGAAAACTTTGAAATATCAGGAAAATTTGGTACGCAACAATTTTTCACATTTTCACTTGACGTTCCCAACATCAATTACTGGAAATTTAATAAAAACCAAACTACTGAAACTGAAAAATCAAGAAAACAAAACTGAAAATGTTAATCAAACATCCAATTTACCACCTAACATTGACTTTCTGGAAGACAGCAATAATTTTCATGATATAATTCTAGAGTCAATACCTTAAATAAATACAGGTACTGATATAAATCTCAACAACACAGCTATTCCCCCTCCAAGTTGTTCTAGATCTGATAAATTCAATAAGAGATTTGAATAGATTAACGAAAATGAAAGAGAGCAATTTATGCTTGACAGAGAGCATGACAATACTAAAGGAAAAATGAAAAGTTGTGTAAAGGTTTCTACTGATTACATTTCTAGTATCAGAAATGTCGAGGAGGAGATCTTTAATATTGATCCGAAACAATTAGATGAGCATCTACAAGAATGCTATGTTGGTCTCAGAAAAGAAAATGCAAAAGAAGGAAAATTAAATGCATATCAACCAAGCACACTTGATGGGTATATGTCCATGATTTGCCGATATCTGAAACAAAATTATAATAAATATGAAATAAAAAAAGATGACGAGTTCAACAGCAAAATAAACAACAACTGAAAGAGATGGGAATGGGCAACCGGCCATATGTCTCAGATTCAGTGGAATTATCTGATGAGGAGACCATGATAGAGGCGGGGTCCTTAGGTATGGACAACACTGAAGGCCTGGTGACTCTTCTGTGGTATTTAAATTCAAGAAATTTTGGACTGCGAGGATGCCATGAGCATAGAAAGTTGAATTGGGGTGATGTAAAATTGATTAGTACCCAAGAAAACACCTAGTATATAATCAGAGACTGACAATAACAAGGGACGGTTCTAACTGTAAAAACTCTAGACCATATGCCCCTAAAGTATGGTTAAACCATGAAACTCCAGAGAAATGTCATGTATCTGCATACGAGAAGGTATGAAATTGTAAATAAGTATAAATAATTAAAACAAGAGTACATTGTACACATACATATACATGATGAGTTGAACAATAACATCCTATCCAACTATCAGGTGTTAAGCTAGAAAAATAACTCAACATACTTGCAGTTCCTAGTAAGGACATTTAATCAGTATGCAATGTTGTATAAAATTTATACAATTGTGTACTCATGTCAGAAGGTCTCGAAAATAAATACATATCAGATCAAACAATTCATGGACAGCAAATGTTGAATGTTGAACACAGGGTACATGTAACTATGAAAATAACCATAGTACACAGATGCCAGGCTAGCACTAATATTATCCATGTTCGGTGAACCATGAATTTGGGGTAAAAACCTAAATATTAAATTGTGTACATACAATTAAGAAATATCATACCAAAATGAACATATACACTTGTATTTGTAGTATTTGTATTTTTATCCATCTGAGGAGTTAAGCCTTTTTCAAATAATTTTCATACTTCGTTCTTATGCTGTACTGTTACACCACTGTCCCACGTTAGGGGGGGGGGGGGGGGGGTTGGCATCATGTATGTGCCTGTCCCAAGTCAGGAGCCTGTAATTCAGTGGTTGTCGTGTGTTTATGTGTTACATATTTGTTTTTCTTTCAGTTTTTTGTGGATAAATTCGGCCGTCAGTTTTCTCGTTTAAATTGTTTTACACTGTCATTTCGGGGCCTTTTATAGCTAACTATGCGGTTTGTGCTTTGCTCACTGTTGAAGACCGTACGGTGACCTATAGTTGTTAATTTTTGTTTCAATTGGTCTCTTGTGGAGAGTTGTCTCATTGGCAATCATACCACATCTTCTTTTTTATATCTATATGTATGTTACTTCATACTCATAAAAATACCCTAACCTTGACAAAAGCTTTAACTTGAGAATGGATTATTTTTATTACATGATCACATAACTAAGTTCAGTGAACCATACAATTGAGGCCAACACCATTACTTAGCATACAATTAAGAAAGATACATGTATATATACATACGGAATAGGTGAACTAAATTTCAACATGCTGCGTCTGATTCAGGATTGAGGAATACACTCCACGGACATTGTTTTCTAGTGATAATTTTTCATATCCCCCTACTATGCCGAGTTAGAAAATTATTAGTCATTACATGTAATATCAAAGTGAAATAGCAATGTTATTTACAACAAATAATTTACCAATTATACTATATTTACTTGCCTGTTAAGGATTTTTAAAATTTTTGCCAGGTATTCAGAATCCTGGTTTAATGCATTGCATGTAGTTTTATGAAAAAAATTGGCCACTAACTCCTTAATTCTTTTCATAATAATAATAGTGCACATAGTTTCAAAAGCCATAATTAGTTTTAGAAGCCATATTTGAAAATCTTATTAAGTGCATGTTATTTTTTCATATTTCTGAAAGGAAAAAGGTGTAAATGTAAAATGTATGAATAATCTAGATAGAAAAATTTTCTGCCAAAGTTTCAATAGTTTACATCTGAAAAACAAGCAAAAAGACCATTCAATATTCGTTCCTGTAATTGAATAATATTAATTTATACCAGTTTTTAAAAAAACTTTTATTTTAAAAAAGAGTAGCGAACATCCTTAAACAAATTGTTTGTATCAAATGTTTAGCAATGTATAACTTATTATGTCACTGATAATTTTGCAGTATAAAAATCACAGACAACAAGAAATGCGGAAAGAAACAAGCCCATTCTATCTTGGAATTAACCATTCTGAAAAAGGCAAAGTCATCACTTGGTACAAAAACCAACCATAGGGTGAAGGAAAGCTTCGCACACCCATGGAAACTGACGCAACAAATGCTAACATAACAGACAAAAAGCTAACAAATCATTCAGGTCGTAGGACAGCTGTAACACGTCTTATAGAAGAGGGCCTTCCACTAACTGTTGTTCAACAGCATACAGGCCATAAAGACATCCAATCCCTCTTATCATATCAGAAAAACAGTCTGAAGAAACAAAATGAAATTGCAGTAGTGTTGGATGGTGGTTCTGTCTAGTCAGTATCAAAAAGTCAAAAATGTACAGCTTCAAACAGTAAAGGCCAACCAGAAGAACGATTTGAAAGTCAAGGTGTACCATCTACATCAAATGTCAACAAAAATGCAGACACTTCTCAATTAAAAACTTCATCAATGCTCTTTCCACAAGGAACTATAATAAACGGTGTAAATTGCAATTTTAATTTTGGAAATTCAACTACTTGCCAAGATGAAAATGCTGGCCCTAAACCTAAGCGTAGACGTGTACAGGTTATTGAATCAGACAGTGATTGGTTTTGTGATATATTTATTTATACATTTGTGTCAAACATGAAATAATCCAAATATGTTAAATGTTTTCTAAATGAACTATTTTGTTACAAATCAATCATTGTTACAGTTAATTAAACAGTTTATATATGTGTGATACATGACTGTATAAGTTTTTGGACTAGTTTATCAAATTTTTTCTATCGCAGACTGCAGTGTTATGGGGTTATTCAGATAGAAGTGATATGATTGCCAATGAGGCAAGTATCCAAATAGACACATGTCACATGTTTTCAGACTATTATAGGTTGGTTGTCTTTCAACAAAAGGCCTTGAAGCACACACATTTTTAAAGTATTTTCTGCAATCAATGCAAGTGCAATTGTTTTTAGAAATGAAAAAAAAAACATCAATAAATTGTTTAGGGTTACTGTATATAATATGTCGTAAATGGTGGTAGGAGTTAACCGAAAACTCAAAAATATTCCACAGTTGTAATTCTTGAAATAGTTAATTTAGTCTACTTTATCTTGTCAATACTATGTTTTGGTGTTATATCTTCAATTTTGCGGTTGAACTGGTTATTTCATAGTTAAAGGTAGCTGTGGAACCGTAACTGTTATGGTCCTTATTCTTTCTTTTTTTTTAATTTGTCAGCAAATTGTCAATAAATATCAAAAAGACATAAGAGCTAGAAGGCTGATCTATTATTCACCATTTCAATAATCTTATTATATATCAAACATAATGCATTGAAGATGAAATGTACACCATTTTTTTTATTTTTTTAATAAGAAGTAATTTCATTGCCAAATATCCATTGTTTGTTCACCGAAATTCGCAGAAAAATAAAACTGTTGCTGTCAAACAACAAACAATTTTCTTTTCTGACACATTTTCTCGTGCGGTTAAAATGTCCAAATTATATGAAACTTGTGAGATGTACAGTAATAGGGAAAAGAGCAAAAGGTGTATTGTCATCAATATATTATAATTTGGTACATAAAAACCTGTACCTGTGATCTTGTTTACAGAGAGATTCAAAAGAAGTGATTTCATAGCTATTCTCAACACTAGGAAACAATGCAAACATGTATACAAAGGTAACAATTTTGTTGATTTGTGTAATGTAAAGTAAAGAACGACGGACGGAGAGGGGGGGGGGGGGGGGAGGGGATTGGGTCAAGGGAAGATTTCTCATATATACAGTCATCTATTTAGTTGTAATTATAGATTATTGTTGATCATCTCAACGAGATTGATTTTTCTCGCTTCAGCCGAAAAGCAATCGAGTTGAGATTACCAATAATAATCTGTTTATCGCTATTATACCTATGACAACATTGCCAATTTCATGTCAATTTCACTAACAACGGCACGTGCTCCCTTAGTTTCTAGCGGTAATTTTTCATATCACTCGATTCCGCTGAGAAAGGAAATTATCAGTCAGCAAGATCAAAGGAAAATTTTGTAAAATAGCGATAGTTACCAGTTATCGTACTGACAACAGGGCAGTTCTGTTCACATTTGTCTGATAAATATGGGGAATATTAACTCATTGCTTGACCAGTCAAAAACTTCCAAGTTCCCTGTATAACATCGTCTCGTACAACTACAATTAATTTCATTTTACAGATGAAAACAGGGTTGACATATAATTAAAATGCACTTACATTATATATTCCAACGTTCACTTCAGCTTTTAAAACCTTACGGTGAAAATGGAGTTCGCCATTTTTTTAACACGCCAGATGAAACAACTTCTTTAAATGAATGAAATAGCTGTGTTACTACATATTTATATCAAATAAGACTGCGCCAAAACAAAAATAGAACCAAAAAAGAAAATGCATTATCATCGTATAAGATATATTTTTTGCTGGAATTTGTATTAGAAAATTTTCGAAAATACACAGAATAGCGCTAAATAGATTAATTTTATGTTTTTTTTAAACTCGATGCATTTTCTCATTCTCATCTCATCTCAGGGCTGTCGCCCTTCGATGAAATGAGAAAACGAATCTCGTTAAAAAAGCATAATAATCTATAAGTATATGAAAGAGATTCATGGGTTCAAATATTTCAACTATGCACCTAATGAGCCGCATAACATAACACAGGTATATAATGTATTGGTCTTTTCGTGCACTATTTTTACGATTGTATATATTGATTCTAATCATTTAACAGTGTACATATTTTAAAAATAGCTCTTTGATATTTTATTGTATAAATCTGAATCAGACATACTTATTAAATGTTCAATAACAATGATTTTATAAAAATCTGTATAACAAACTAGGTTTTAACACAATCAAAGATCCTGCTATTGATATCGGAAATTTATTTAATTTAATGGTAAAATGAACAAGTTTGGATACACATATTCCCATCAAAACTTACTTTATATCAGTTATATATGCGTTCAAAAACAAGAACTGCAAATTGAATAAGATGTGTATATAAATTATTTGAAAATTCTATTTCAAACCTGAGGAAAAAATTCTGTATGTTTTAAGTTGTATTACTAACATAAGCTATTTACATGTCTTAGTGACTGCTTCTTCCCTGTTTCTGGTTAAAAAACGGCAAATTCCAACGAGCTTTTTCTAAAATTAAAAAATTTTCAGACTCCAATATTCTTTTAACTTAAGGGGGTAGGCATTGGTAACCCCAAAATTTTCCTTTCGTTTAATTTTCTCATCTTTGAAATATTAGGGTTCCATCCATCATCTGTCGACGTCTTTTTGAAAATCACCGTTGAATTTTATATTTAGAGTATATTGAATATTACCAGTTTTGGGATAACCTTAAAAAAACGGCAGAAAACACTGGAAGTCATATATCATTGTGTGTTTGTGCACATATTTTCATAAGGAATACCAATGACTCTTTAATTGCGAAGTGGAAACATATTTTAAAATAAATCTGAAATGGCATGGTAATATAAGGAGCCTGAATTTGAAAAAAAATAGTTTAAAATATTGAAAAGGCGATAATTCTGACTAGCTCAGAAAACACATATATTTTTCAATGTTTGTTAGAAAAAAATAATTTCGTTTAATTCCTGCAAAAAATCTTCTTAAACAATTATCGTTTATAAAACTTCAAAATCACAAACCTATATTGAATTTAACCGTAGAAATGTTCAAAATCTTCAAACAAGTTCGCTTATCGGCACTAGAAAAAGGAATTTTTTTTGGATAACATTATTTTTTTCCGAACAAAACCTTCTACACTACCAATAATTGTATCACAATTTAATGGTACATTGCTACAATCTTGTAAAACTGTAATGACAAGCTGCATGATAAACTGTAATGATGTACTTTTGTTTTAATAAGCATGTTCAGTATTGCTGAAATTTACAGTTAAATTTGTATAGTGACTTTTCTATTATAACCAGTACATATGTTTTCAGTATCATATCAGTATTTATTTACACTATGTTTGTGAGCATAAGAAAAACGTGTATTGTCCCTATAATAATTGTATACATGTATAAGGTTATAAGGAAAACCAGTAACTTTTAGTATAGGACGTATAGCCTCAGAACAAACAGACATATAATACATAATGTTGGTATTTCTCCCAGATACCAACATGTCTCTGTAAACAGACGCTATTTAAATTCAATGTTTTAACCGTCTGTCTCTATCTAAGAACTATATTTGGGCTAATGTAGATTATCTTTTAGTAGTGATTTGTACTGGGATGGATGTTCAGATCATATCTTCTAAAACATTGCCGTTTGTATTTTAAAACTGAAGACATACAGTTAAGTACAGCCTAGTAACCAATAGCTTAGCAGTATTACCTTATAACTGTATCATTCAATTAATTTTTTTTTCCAATTCAATTTTTCCAAAACCTTTCAGGATTTCATTTAAATGATGTCAAAACACATAGAGTCGTTCATAAACTTTCACTACAAAACAGTATTGCGTACTACTCAAACAAGTTGTATATCAAAATTCAAAATATAAAAACCTTTTTTTTATATATATTCTTTTATTGATATGTTAACGTTGCATTTTACTAGCATGTATATGTAAGTTCTTGTACTTTTCACTGGTAAAGATTAGTTATATAAACTATACTTCGAAATTCAAATATCTTTTTTAAAACTTTTAATATAACAAAAAGTTTGACGGTCTGGTTTTATATTAGCAGTAGCCTTTTAGTGATAGCAAACATAATCTGTAAAAATACTATATGTTACTGTTTTTGATTGTGCAACTTTTCTTAACTCTGGAAAATAACAGCATGTCAAATTTTAAAGATACATTCAATATAATTGGCGTTCAAATATTTTCGCTTGCATGTCCTTGATGATGAAGTTAAGGTTATTCCAGATCTGCGCTGCGGTTCACTGGAATAATACGTATCGTGTTGAGTTAATAACATGGTGAACAATTTAGTTAAAATTAGTTTCAGTGCTATGACATATGATACAGGATAGAATTGTGGTTAACTTGATCTCGGATGTACCTGCCACGTATACTTACTGGACTCGGACTCATAAACTCAAACTGTTGATGCAGTTGCTGATCTACTTAGAACCCTCGGCTACCGAAGCCTCCTTATAATGAAAAAGTTCTTACCACCAAACCTTCTACAGTACAAATTGACCTTTTAAAAAATTGAAATGAGATATATTCAACCAGCGGTTTCATTCATACATGTATTGTCAAGATCTACTGCAAACTACTTAATCGTATGTGTTTGGTTTAACAATATAAATGAGAAAACCAACGGTCAAATCTTAATACAAAACACCTTACCTTGAATATAAGAACATCCTGTTTGAGAGAATTCGACTCATCCACTGTCATCAGATTGACAACTATCAAAATACAGAAGACAAAAGTACTGATCTAAGAGTACTCGCGGTTTCTAAAACTAACAATTAATGGATACATCATGTTTCCTAAGACTTACATATTAAACACTGCATTTCAAACGGATTAGATGTGAATAATGCATAATCAGGAAAAGTATGAATTGTCATAATATAAATACCTACGGAATATATTATGATGCGTTTTAATGACTACTCAGAAAAACATTGTCATGTTTTGCTTTATTGAGAACTTAACTAGTATTACTACTGATAAAGATAATCTTCAAACATTTTACGGCAGGTTTTGATAACCTTTAAGAATGAGTTCATTTAAAGGGTCATTACGTTTATATGGATCGTAATTAAATAAATGATATCACTGTAAAAATAAGAATGTGTCATCCTGCATGTTGTAAGTTTACTAAGGGTACAGCTCATTTTAGTAAGCATTGTGTGTTCATATACATTATCATTGAGATATATTTCATATGTCAATAACTTAGTTAATTGAAAATGCTCATAAATATAGGATCCTTTACCAGTAAAACATATATCACGTCCTGTTAAAAGAAATGACATGTTAGTATGTTTCACGAGCACTACATTTTCATATGAACAAACCAACTCATACTCAACTGAACAATAATCAAACGATTTCTTTCTTTTTTTTAAGAAAAGTGCTTATATATTTAACACAGATAACAAAATTTTGATAGCAAACGCGTTTTAATACAACATCAAACACAAACGCCGTTTGGTGACATGTAAATGTTTTACACTTGAGTACTTTGATCTTTCAAACTACATCTCTTGAATAATATTTTTTTAAGTACGGAATTTGCAAATGCTTTAAGACACATTGTATAATCTATTTGTCAATTTACATAGACACTGACACTGGTTTCATATTCTAACAGCAAAAATGATTATACAATATTGTCCCGAACTGAGGGAAATTGGTTGGCATATTCTATTAGGTATATGTTTTGTTTCTAGTTTCTAGTTTAAGTACAATAAGTCTGTTGTAAATATCTCAAATATATCTGTATTTCTTCTTTCTGAACCAATACTCTTTGCATGACATTGTGAGTTTTTAAGTAAGATTTCAAAGGCTATCTTTACACGTAAAACGGGTGATAAAATTTCGCTATTATTCATTATTATACCTGACCTTAAAATGTCCATTTTGTATTGGTCATTACGATTGTTTGACTGATGGTGTTTAACGCCACTTTCAAAACGCTTTGGTATATCAAATTATCAAATATTATAAGATTGGGAAACCGACGTACTGAAGAGAACGCCCGAATTTCGGCATGACAACTAGCAATCATAATCAATCATGATTGGAGACGTTCTACTCTAGTATATGTTTCATCAGGTAATCTCTTGTGGAAGGCTATAAATCTTGATTATTGAAAACACAATAATTGTAAAGTATCATGAAATCTTTTAATTTGTAATCAACAATTTAGAAGACATTTTTTTAATAACAGAAAATGTTTAGTATAATAAATTAGAAACACATATCTCAGTGATTGATAGAGCAAATTGTTACCCTTTAATACTTGTCAACCATTGTTTCGCCTCGATTGATAAATGTTTATCATGAATAATTTAAAAAAGCCTTTGTAAAATGAGCGTGACACATGAATTTTCCGTAAAATGTTAAATACTCGGAATTCATTATGATATTTAAATAACTGACCGAATAAAAATAAAAGTATGGAAACCTATTGTTGCCACGAACAGTAATTTGTCATAATACATGTAATATTGACTAAAATGGTAACAGGGACGGTAGATAATGTCGATATAAATACATTATAGTTGTTGATTTGACAAAAATATAACATATAACGTATACAATACGAAATTGAATTCGAACGACTTAAATTATCTAGCCGCTCTAACTTCTAAGTCATAAAAATGTACATAGATTGAACTGAGACTATCAAAGATCTTTGATTGCCAGCTCAATCAGAGCTGCATAAAAGTATCTAAGTAAACACAACACAGATATTTCAACACGTATTAAAGTATGTACTAAGTTACTGCATGTACGTTCAATGTGCCATAAATCGTAGTTCACCCTGGCCTCATATCGCTACTGACCTGCTAAGTTGATTACGTGCAGCAAAATTATAAGACTTTAAGAATTTGTAAATTATTCCAATACAGAATTACAAACAAAATATTTCAATATTCTTACTTTAAACTTCTCACCTAGGAATTACAGTTTATCAAAACGAAAATAGAAGAAACAAAATCAAACTTAACGAAATCATTTCATCTTACATAGTAATCTGTTCAGCCTAAAATAAGATTCCTCAACTTACCAGGAAAGTTATAACAATATATACCATAAATTTTACCATAAAAGCACTGCGATAATTACCATTCTTTGTCTTTGATAATTGCCACAGGTTGAGTCGTTCATTATGTAAAGATACACATGGCTTCATTGGTTTCAACATAACATTTTAAACAACTACGAAATGTCTGTTTGGTTATTGTATTTCTTTTTACTTTAACATACGTGTACATGTAAAATGTGGTATTATTGAGAAATTTTTATTTTTTATTTATTGCATATCGTTATAAAGATGTGTACGTGTGGTCTTATTTCCATATGTTGCTATTTTTTATACCTATAGAGGTAAATATAGGCATCAGCAGTTTACCAATGTTCAAATCTCATAAATCTCATAAAATAAGTAGACTAGTACAAGTAAACACACTTGATGGAATTGCCTAAAGGACAGAGAAATGGTACGTAGACATGGTAAGAGTTTCCTGCTAAGCATGCATCATCCGACATGCGAATCAACAATTAATCAAAATGTCATAATCGGCAATATGACACAATTGGCACACAATTGAGTAGACAACTTTTCTAGTATCTAAAAATCTAAAACGGCAAAAAAATGTCGTAAGAGATACATCAGATCAGTCAACCAATTCGTGATATGGACAGTTAAGTTTATGCAGTGTCGATTTCCATCGTTCTTCGATATAATTCTGTTGGATCAGTTTTCGTATAAGAGACATATCCCTGCTAATGACGTCTGTAAAGCATGAACATGCAAGGGCGTAAATCATCAGTTGAGATATCGTAACGCCATACAATGATACAGAGGGGATGATTCTGCTGAGAAATGTGAAATTGACGATTGGAAAGGTACAATTATCACGTTTCTCATAGATTCTAGCTTGAACTCACCAGTATTAGTATCGAATAGAATATATGAAGCAGCACTTCTAGTTTTTGTAGTACCCTAAATATCAATTAAGGTCAATGGGATAAAACAAGTAAACAAATAAACATCCATTTTAACTGTTTTTCTATTATCTGATATTTTTTATCATTTTCATATACTTAAAAAAAGTAAAAATTGACAGGATGGGATGGTCATTGTCTTTGTGTGCACACTTCTTGCACATAATTAAGTTTCCTTGCTTTAACTATTTTCAAATATGATTTAGAAACGTTTATAGTGCGAATGAAGTTAGACATATATGTTAGCTAGTCATTCCTGTTCTTCTCTTATTTTATACTGTCAAGACAGATGGTGAGTTTTTTAGGCCAAATAGGAACATTACAGCTACTGGTAAAATGTATGACCTCTAATTCCAAACAAATACTAAATCAGTTATATCAAGACATAAACATTACTAAAGTAATGCAAAATAAAGAGTCTTAGTGTTATGGGTTTATTGATAAAAAACAAAGCACTCCTTTGATTTGTTGTTCCAAGTGTGATTTTGAGTTGTGTTGCATTTATCGTGTTTATAGGGGATCAACAGTTTTTTTTCAGTTTGAAAATGATTGTTCAAAAACAATTTTTCGAGAGAATTGTGCATGAAATGGAAAAAGAATATTAACAGGTACCCTTTCTACATAGGTTTTATGTTTGTGAATTTTTTTAACTTATTTGTGTGGTTTCGATGTGTATGTCGCTGACTGGTATCCGTAGAAGTCGTTGATTTTTTGAAATCAAAGAGTTATTTAATTTGATCGTTATTTGGATTGGATACATTTAAAACGCGAGGTCTGCTAAATGACTTCATATTGAATATACATTTTGTTTGTCATTTTATAGAGATATACATTTTACACATACTCTTCAGGACGGAGTATCTGAACCATTGTTTTTGCAAGTATGAATTATGTAAAGCATTAAAAACGATTCAATAGTCTAAACAAAATTTGTGAGCTGGTACACGTTAATTTCTATTTTCGTTTTAAAAAATCTAAAAAAATTACATTGACAAAGAAAATAGAAAATAAATCCATCAGACGTGAATTGAAATAGAAAGTGCAAACCATATTTTGAATGAATGAGTTTGCTGTATAACATACAACTTTATGTTTAAAACTGACTCGAGCTACACGCTCAGCCTTATTGTAACTATTCCGTGCTGATAGATATAAATGTTGTTGTGCATCTGTAGAATATTTGCATTAAACCACTCGTTGTCATGTCTCTACACAATTGAAGAATTGTTCAACAATATGGTTTTCCCATAAACTTTAAAAGCATTATCAAATACAAGTAGAACACAACGTATCTCCTTAACAGCATCGTGGATATCAACCGCGCTGGATAAGTTGTCTAGAAGTGTCTTAAGTGATTTGCTATGTTGCAAAAAAAGGTTGTTTATACTCGTGATTCGTATATGAATCCCACTTTTTATTGTTATGTGTCCTAGAAAATTGTCTGTTAATACACGGGGAAAAAGACAAAATTCATAAAAAGTCGGCACCTGGTTGGTAAATGCGATAAATCGAAAAACATTGTAGTCTACGACTATATTGTAATTTTCTTAAAACACAAGAACATAATCATTCATAATTTTTTTAAAACTTTGACCTTTAGAAGAACAAAAAATTATTTTTCGGTCACGACCGTCACCTACATTTGTGTAGACGACCATTCGTAATCTTAAGGCTCGTATTATAGCACATCTGTACCAAATACTGCTGTAATTTAATTAAGAATTGAATGCGTCTTTTTGTAAATTCATTTGGATGTAAAAGCGTTAACCGAGGTACATTTCTAAAAATGTGTCCACGGTCAACGCTTCAACAACCCTATAAAATTACTAAAAGAAGGATTCAATACTTATAATTACATTTTTTGGCTAAGATCAAGAAAACACGATTTCTATCAAGTTTTTCTTTTAATTACCTGTGCACTTTATTAAGAAAGATCATGCCATCATGAATGTTAAATTTTATTTTGAAATGAAGGTTAATTTTAAATGACGCGAGATTGCTGTTAGCCAATCAAATTAACGTTTAAAAATGAAACATTCATGTAATGTATTTATTTAATACCTTATCATTTGCTTCTACCTATTTAGCAACCTATTCCAGTTATCACGGCGCCACGGTGGTCTGCCAGGGACCTAAATGCACAGTATGTCCAATTTACAAAACTTTAGTACGCTATTATTGTGTTTCTGTGAATTTGCATTGCTAAAAGACGTATCTCGGTATTTTGTACATCCAAAAATCAGTATTTATTTTTGATGTTTCTGTTTTTGGTGGGACAATGTGTTATGTCATATATTTTGTAGTCTTAATATTTATAAAACAGCCTTTCAATACCATCATTGTCATGAACAGTGTTTGGACTGATATTGTGAAAATAATTGTTTAAAGTTAGAGATTGCAAGTTCGTTTCGTAAGTGCGTTACTGATTGTGATGTCCTGTGGTGTCTGTCGTTGATGGAAGATGTTCATTGTTGTTCTGCGGTTTGCATATTGTGTCGACTATTATGTTTTTTGTTTGTGCGTCTCTCTGTGATGAATGTACTTGCATATGTTTGTAATGTATTTCCCTCACGAAGTGTTGTCATTTTAGCGATATTTTTCCACATTGTCATTTAAGTTTCTATGTATGTTGGTGTTTGTTTTTGTTGCACTTCAGTGTTCCTGTTGTTCCTTTGTTTTCCTCTTATAGTAAGTATGTTTTCAAACGTTTTAGTTTGTAATCCGGATTTGTTCTCTCTAAATCGATTTATGAGTTTGGAACACCGGTATACTACTGTTGCCTTTATTAATAAATGGTTAAATACAATTTTTGAAGTAAAATCAGTAGCACATATATCTCTGTTAAGAAAATAATTTAAATTATCACATGGATCGTTACTACTCAACAAAGATTATGGAAAACTAATAAATTCGAATTATCCATAACAATAAAACAAACATGAACGTATGTAAAATTATTCATTGCAAAGGTTTAACATTTATTTTGCACATCATGATAAAAAAGAGTCGATGTTAAATTTTTAAGGGATAACTTAAAACTCAAGTATTTGCAAAAGATTTAAAAAAAATTGAGGTATAAAATGTTCATGTTTCATTTTTTCTATATTTCTAATTGGAAAGACTTACAATTGTGTGTTGTCTCTACTTTTTACACACTTCATTGACTTTATAATATTGTGCGCTTAAGTGTGCGTGAAAAGTTTTGTATTTTATTTTTTTAAAAGCGCAAATACTTAAGACGTCTTCGGATTTCTAATATTTCTGGGATTAAATTCGACAATTGAAGTGCTTGTGTTATTTCCTTTTATCATCAGCACAATTTTAAATATAGATAAGCGATAACACGTTTTGTATGTTTGTGTCACATGTTTGTTGCTTTGGTGAAAGTTTACCCAAAATTGTTGTAGCTTTGTATGACTGATCTCTGATACCGTAGAATGGAAAATATACCTGCAATCTGACCTCTTTTTATTGTTTTGCGAACCTCATTAAGAGTTATTTTCTACCCATAAACAACTGCAGGTAACCAACTTATGTAAATGAAAACAGACAGGACATTTAAACATTTATTTTGATGGTAAAGATTTGATATGCAATATCAATTAAAGACACAATCGTACTTAATTTAGAATATAATAGGATCTGAACGATTTGTGATCCGTATAATTACCTATTATTGAGTATCAGCAAATCTTATATTTTTTTAATTCGATTCAAAATGCTATTATCTTTTAACAAACGCCTTTTATTAATATATTATAAATAAAGTACAGTTGCAATAAATATAAATTTATTTCACTTACCGAATTAAAATTATTTTTAACTGTTTTTGAAATGTGTTTGCGTTTTGCATTTTTTTCACAACTATAAATTGTTTAGCTTTCCCAAGTACATATAGCCTTTTTTATGGAATAAGATCCCTTCCATTTCGAAAATGCAGGTCGATTTCACAATGTTCTGTTTATTGATTGTCTATGTGTTTCAATTAATAATTGAATGCTTTTTTTTTGTAAATGTATTGGGATCTAAAAGTGTTGACCGAAGTACATTTTGTATGAAGCGTGGAAGCGCTTCATTCTAAAAATGTGCACACTGTCAACGATTTCACAACCGTATAAAAGTACTAAAAAAAGCATTTACTATTTATGATTACATTTTTTTTGTTAGGATTGTACAAACTCGGGGCCTTTTATAGCTGACTATGCGGTATGGGCTTTGATCATTTCAGCTCTTTGCAAGTTCAAAACTATAAAACGACGGGTATAACATTTCTTATGACATACTAGATTGCGATGAAGAATAAGAAGGAAATACTTAATTCGTTCCACCAGGCATTCACCTATGATGACATTTATGATTTACCTTATATCTTTTATCTTCCACGTAATTTTAAATTGGTTCCAGAAATGCAATCAATCGTCAAATAATAGAATTGCTATGAGTATTGCCTGCGTTCTCTACTTGCTGATCGTGTAAATTACTGTAAGCAATTTTGTCCAAAATAAAAACATTAGGTGATGTTGGAATGCTATTTTATTGTCATGTATATGTAGCGACCCTAGTGGTTATCTTTTTCGTGTATTATTATTAGTTGCCTTGTAAATTTTATTTCAGATCAATTGGACATGACAATTTTTTATATTCTTGGACTTTTACGAGTTCTTCTTCTGTTCTGGATCCTTGGATATTTCAATGCAACTGGAGGTAAATATCTAGTAAATTCAAAATCTGATATCATAAATATTTGTTATCTGAGACAAATGGTATTCATCATATGTTTTCTTTATATTCTCATTTGTGTGCTCTTTCCTATTATGCAGACTTAGTGAACGAAATGTCCTCTAGAACTGATCCAGTATGATAACGTGGACGAACACATAAAATCGACTTAAGCATACCACAAATTGGCTGACCGATACGAGGTGTCAGTTCCCCAGCCTATATAAAACTTGATTTCGTGATCTCAAATCGCGATAGGTCTAATGTATGCATTAAACACTTTTTTCTATAAATTTTGACCGATTGTTTACAATTGGTTGGGAACGTATGCATAGTAGACGTTACACTATTTAAGCAACAAATCTCGTTCCTACAATAAAGCTATTCTGTCATGTTTTTTTTTTCTATCTTGATTTGTTTATTTCTAGTGGAAAAAATGAAATTTGAACATCAATATAGAAATTTTGCCTCAAATTTGACAACATCAATTTACTGATGTTTAGATTTTGGTCCCAATCACAGCGAGCGTATGTATTTCATGCTTTTTGCCTTTACTGGTATCCGTCTCGTTAGTCATTATAATGAAATATTCGATTTATATGTTTTATTCGGTCGTATCATAGACGAATTATTTTTGTGGTTTTAAAGGTTAATAACTGCGACCTCTACAATTACATAAGGTCCATTTCATTGGTGGCGGAAAACGGAATGCCTGTAGAAAAGCATCAATCTTCTACAGATCGGAAAAAAACACATCTCTCCATTTACAGTCTTGTTATCGTTGTAGATAGATTACTCAAGCCACTCAATCACCGAAGCGCTAGGGGTAGTTTAAGAAGATGATTACCATATTAAATTATAAAAAACAAATTTTATTCATTTTCCAGACTTGTTTGTACCATGGTCGGCCAGCATCTGTGTTACAAAATAAATATTACGCACAAATGCGATAATTTCAGTTTTCCATTACCAAGTTCCTCCTATCGGATGACGTTTTCATATTTCAAATAAAACATTTAACGCGCACTAATATACAATTATAAGGATTTCATTTACAAAGTTTGGAATCAAAAACTGGTGCAGCAGGGTTATTAGAAAAACAACATAATCGGAACGTTACAATTTGCACATATTTAAATTGAAAGCGCTGCTGGAGAGCAACTAGTACTCGACGGTATCATCAGCATAGTACTTTGGTACTGTCAAGATTGATCTCATTCCTTTCTCATTTTTTCCGCTGATATACAGTACTACCTGTGACATTATCTTATTAATGGTGGCCATAAAAAATATGGTCACCATGATGGCCCTAAATGTCCATCATTGTACCTCCTGTTGCTTAATTAATACACAAGGTATTAATCAAAAACTAGTCAAGGATAAAGGGAAATCATGACTGCATTGAAATGTTAAGATTATATAACTGACAGGTAAAGTGTCTCAGGTAAAATATATGTGTTTGTCAAATTTAATAACTGTGATTATGACAAGAAAATTCTAAAATAAAATGAAATAATAAAACTAGTTGAACATATAGCTTCCTAACTTTTTTTTTGGTAAAATATTTGCTCATGACTGTTTGTTTTGATGTTGTACCTTTTAAATAATCCTATCAATTTAAGTTTTTTTTTACATGTAATTTTTGGCAAGTGAATAATAAATGAATATCATCTTCTAATGTAATTCAAACTTTCACAATGCCTGCCTGCCTTTTTCCATTGAAAAGATGTTTCTCAAATTAATTTTCTAAAATCAAAATTGTTTATACTTACTGCATTAACATTGTTAAACAAATGTTTAAGATTATCTTATTTTCGAATATATTATCTCTAAGTTGTTATGTTAATTTTTCAAACAATTCTTTATAGGAATAGTTATCCACCATTATCTATTTCTAGATTATGACCACTAATTCTTTAAGTTTTTATTTTATTTTCAAAAATATTCTTATTTTTGTTCTTAAAATTCCTTTTAAATCAAGGGCTTTAGAGAATCTAATCCATTCAAGTCCCTGCAATTATTAACTTTATCTAAAAGGCCTGAGTCGAGTGAAATATTCTTTGCAAATGTATACCAAGAATATGTATCGAATGTAGGACAGAAATGCACAGGACAAAAGGCCACAGACAAAAAGTCACGGACAAAAAGTCACGGACAAAAAGTCACAGGACAAAAAGTCACAATTCAGTTTTGAGATTATATTTCTTTGAACAAGAAAACACTAATTTTGAAAATATTTTTTTTGTTTTTTCTTGAACTATTATATATGAAGCAACTTTGTAATAAAAATGTATTCAATAAATATCAATAATGATCAAACAATTGTTATGAAAACAAAATGTCAAAGTGACCTGATACTAAAATGGCTTCATTCTGCCAAGAAATATATCCTTTGTATGATTAAATTTTAGTAAATTTTCAATTATCAAGGCTTATGAACAATTGCCGAAACTTAAAGATAAATATATGTTACAAAAAGAAAATATTTCAACATCTTTCTCTCATATATTCAAACAATTGTCAACAAATTATTTGTGACTTTATGTCCTGTGACTTTCTGTTTATTTACCTATGTACCATGTATATGCCAGTCCTGCAGTTTAGACAATAAATTAATACACAGATCAAAATGTGATTTAATTAATAGACCATAAAAGTGTCACAATCTATATGAAAGTGTAGTTTATTTTTTCTGGAGACAAATTGTGCCTGTTAACTGACAAAATTAGCCAAACTGAAGATAACATATTTGATAAGTTTACAATTGTTTCAAAAAGCAAGACATTTTTTTCTTTAAATAATGACTTTTCATAAGATTTACTTTATTCAGAGATAAAAAGAATTTATCAAAATTTGATGATAACTAGGTAGCCATTTGGAAAATTTAAGTCTCTTAAGTGGTTCTTCATGCACAACTCCAGTTTTGAGATTTGAAAAATATAAAAGATAAACAAAAATAGTTTATTCCTATACCATATAATAATATTTGTGGTTTTCCTGAATAATCATTATGATGATATATTGTACAACTTTGTTAACAAAATTTATAAAAGGATTGATATTCATGATATTGATAATTTTAATTTGTTAAGAAACAGGCTTGTTAAACTACTTGCTTCATGGTTCCTTTAAATATATCATTTGCATGATTATAAGTTATAATTAATAATAATTCATTTAATTATGCAAACGAACAATTGAATACCATGTACATCATGTGCAATAACTTTTTTTACTGAAAAACAATTATTTAAAGGATTCTCTGTTTTGTTTTCAAATGCTAGTCAATAACTTATCTTTTAATTTTTTTCATTTCTACTCAAGATTTTTTCCAAGAAGAAATTAAAAGAATAAAAAGCAAAAAAAAAAAAAAAACAAAACAAATAAAAAATAAAAAAATAACATAAAAACATTAGAAAAAAGGAAAATATGTAAATTTAAAGACAGAAAAATCAACAAATAATATTAATTAAAAAAAACTAAAACAACATTCTATTCTACATTTTCAAGAAAAGGTGAAATGTCAATTTGAGAAGAAACCTAAATTACCTGTACAGGTAAATTTTAATGAAATATACAAGCAGAAAACTTCAACCCTGATTGATTTCAACAGGTAACATAATTAGATAAAACATCAACCTATGTTTTATGACTCCAATAAATGGCCAACATCTCAAGATTGAATACCCCAATAAATGGCTACCATTCAATGGTGACTATACAAGAGGGTGGACATAACTAAGAGGAAGTCACAGGTTGTACTGTATTTACAATTATTTAAATGATTGAAAACCTAAGAATCCTAGTCCATCAAGTAAAATAGATGTTCAATTCGGTTCTAAGACGAGTATTAATTATATCTTATATAAGAATGCCGGATTTTGATTGGTTGGTTGCCAGTGTATTTTTCGCAAATTCTAACCTTTATTCTTTATTTTAATCGAATTTGCTTTTTTTTCTACCACTGCCAATGAATATGCCTCAAATTCCCCTCTATGTCGTTGTATTTGTCATTTTGGATATTTGTTTTACTCCCGCCTGCCTCTTCCTACTAAAATTGTTCTCACTTTATCTCATTTATTAAGGCAACTTGATAATGCAATATTGATTGATAGAGGTAATCCAAAAACTGTTTAAAAAAAGGTCAGACAACACGACTGCACGGCACCAATCTCGTGGTCGTATATTGAAGAATGCGCTGTGTATATAAAGTGGGAAAAGACGTCTATACAAATGGACGATTTAATGAGGGAATGACAATGACGTTTACATATAGATACCATGACGTTACAAAACGACAACATGTACGTGTATATGTACATGTATAATTCCCGCGGTACTATGATAGTCTCTACTTATCCTAAAAATTATGCAAAAACTTGTTTATAGATTACAGCTTACTGGTAAAAAAAGGATTTCCATGCACCTGTACAGAGAGTTTCAATCACAATCTTTTCGGTGTAATGAAACAGATATATTATGTTATGGAGGGGTTATGGATGGGTATTTGCGAAAAATTCTAGTCTAGATACCAAATTTCACTCGCACGGCGGCTCGGGAAATTTCACAGTCCCTTGACTGGTACTTTTAACAAATACTCCTCCATAAGATGATATAATTCTGTTCATTATACATTGTACATCAGCGATCTGGATAGAGAAAATTACAAAAAGAGCGCTTCGCTTGCTTCAAATGCATATAGTATTATTTTCTTTAAGCACTAGTCTAGAATGAAAAAATACATTTGACTGACAAATTTGGAATGGGATCACCAGAGGGACGCTTAAAGCGTGTTTTTTCACTACATAAGACTCGGTCTGTGGCACACGTAGCAAACAACTGGAAGATCACACCTGTAACGAAAAAGTAAAATCACAAAAATACTGAAATCCGAGGAAAATTCAAAACAGAAAGTCCCTAATCAAATGGCAAAATCAAAAGCTCAAACACATCGAACGAATTGATGACAACTGTCATATTCCTGACTTGGTACAGGCATTTTCTTATTTTGAAAATAATGGATTGAACCTGTTTTATAGCTAGCTAAACCTCTCACTTGTATGACAGTCGCATCAAATTCCATTATATTGACAACAATGCGAAAGAACACTGCTTGACAACAATGCGAAAGAACACTGCTTGACAACAATGCGAAAGAACACTGCTTGACAACAATGCGAAAGAACACTGCTTGACAACAATTAATGCGAAAAAACACTGCAAACTAACAGTTAAGATATTGATTTTGGGCAAAACAGAAATGTATTGTAAAAGGTAACCGAAAACATACAATCCAAAACATTTTCCAAAAGATAAGGAAAAAAGTAAATAATCAATGATTGTTTAAAAAATATGTTTAGTAGCAAACGTCCTTACCTTTAAGATACTTCGTGTAATTTGACTGAACAAACTGAAGTATAATGAACTAAATGTATCGGATAGTAGTGTAAAAGGGATTAAATAATGTACAAAAAAATGTAGCCTGGTGAATATTGCTGGGTCATTAAAATATGAAATGACAATGTTTTTTTCTGAATTTGTCTAAATTATGTCTTATTTTCTGAAAAGAATTTATCATAAACATTTGTTCTCAACACTATCTTTATGTTCTTTACTTATATCAAATGTTCTTTACTTTTTGTATTAATAGTCTGTACACTGGCAAAATTCATCTGAAGACATTCTTTATAGTCTTAAAACTTTCTGAATTTATTTCCAACAATTTTAACAATCTTGACACTGTCCAAATTTGTTGTTATACATTGGTTACACTCTTAACGGTCTGAAATCAGTCTATATTATCTAAACAAATTATAAACCGCCTTGACTGATAACTGTTTATTTTTAAAAAGTATATTCTTAATTAACTGTTAAAATCTAATAGTAGGCCTAGTGAAAACTGTAGGATTTCTATATTGGGGACTTACAAGAGTAATATACCTTTTGTCTAATCATTTAATAAACACAACTAAAACAAAATGATAATTTGAAAAGAATTTTTTAATTGAAATATAAACAATAGTCATAATTTTGATAAAATTTAAAAAAAAACCTTAAAAAAAAAAAAAAAAACCATAACATGCGAATGCAAACATGCAAACTGTCGATTACTAATAATTCAAACTGTGGATTACTTATAATTCAAACTGTGCATTACTTATAATTCAAACTGTGCATTACTTATAATTCAAACTGTGCATTATTTGTCATTCAAACTGTGTATTACCTATAATTCAAACTGTGGATTACTTATAATTCAAGCTGTGAATTACTTATAATACAAACTGTGTATTACTTATAATTCAAACTGTGTATTACTTATAATTTAAACCCTGAAAAAAATGATAGCATACAGAGTATCATCCTTTTATTGTCTTATCTGCATGACCATAAAACTCATATATCATGCATTTGTGTGTGTGGTCCGTGATATTCAAACGGGTTTACAGGGACAATGACTTATGCTGGACATTTCAAAACTTTTACTGCCAATTGGAAATTTAGTAAGTTAACCGATAAAAAGACCAATGAGAAATACAACTGGATGTTTTACTCCACAGAAGCAGCTTTTAAACGTTAAACAGTGAAGGATATTAAGAAAGTTAGATATACATATATAGTTTTTTTTTTAATTTAAATTGCATACCATAAAGAATAAAACACATGCGCTTTTTGATGTTTTATCAATACGTAATAAGCGGTCAATGAACATCAAGTGTTAAATTTATTTTGGATATTTATCGTTAATTTGTACATTTTTACTTTGGTGTGTTCTAGTTGAATAATTCAGTCTTAGTGGATTGGTCGCTATTAAAAAATCATTTAGTTAGTTAGCAATTGGCACGCGCGAGTCCAAAGCGTAAGGATCTCCTTCTCCTTACAATCACAAAAACGGGCGTGAATTTTTTCGCAGTAACACACAAGTTTTTTGGCAAAAGGAACAATGTTCATTGTTTCAGTAAACAAAGTTAGCTTAGCTTTTGGGAACGATTGTATGAAATTTTGAAGAGAAAATGACCGAAAACCCGATATTAAAACTTAAAAATATTGCGTTATCAGTTTTTAATTATTTTAATATTATAAATAGTCAGGTGGTGTTCCAAGTTGTCTTCTTTTTCAGCTTCTTAAGGTGATCGGAGTAAAATCCTCAGTAGTATTTTCAATTTTTAAACTCAACACATAAATAGTGACAAAAAAGGTACCGCTATTGAGAGAAGCTGAAAAATGAAATAAACACATTTTCGACATTTTTGGTGGGACCATCATATAAAATTTAGGAGATGTGGTTTCATTGTCAATGTATAGATAATCTAAATTTTAAAAAGAGAGGTGCCCGGGGTCCTAAAACTAGACAACGCTTAGAGTGGAACAGGTAATAATTCTGAATGAACCATAAATGTAGCCTTTACAATGGATGAACCAAGCCGCCTCTCCCCTAGATCCGTTTCTGAAATTACTGGGAACCGCAGGGCCTTCAATGTTTCATGTTTGTGGTTGGAAAATAAATGTCATTACTTTGAAAAAAAACACGAAAAGCAAAAGTAAATAGACCAAAATTGAGTGGCATCTATTATGAAATGTTTTAAATAGTAATAACAATAGTCAGCCAACGGACTCGTTGCATCATCAAAAATAAATGTCTGCTTACACAGAGCTTTTCCAAAATCAAAGTGATCATTTTCGTGAAGAACCTTGAGCGCATAACGAATTATTAAGTAAATTATTCATCAACGATAAAGTAACCTGTACAAGATTTACCTTTGAACTTCTAAAACAATAACAAATCGCTGATTCAGTTTGTATCATAATGTGATATGCGAAAAAAGAAAGAAGTTTGACTTACCGATGTTACCATTTTTGTTTAAGGCATGTTCAAAGTAGAAATTAATGAAAAGCATGCAATAATTCATTTTCAATACTTTGTTCAAGAGAACGCCATATTTACTGCACTGTGAGTCTGACAAAATTTCAAATGAAGTAATGCATCCTGTGATTTCATGTGTGATTCGCCGTGATTATAAACGATAAAATAGTTTCTTTTTTATTTTCTCTATTATGATAGTGATCTTCTATAATCGCAGTTTTGAAGTGCTGTACAGCACTCATATATTACCAACCAATATACAATGTACTTTTATAATTATTCCTACCAAAAGTATTATTCTTTGTGGATTGCAACAGTATTTTGAAAAAAAATGAGGTACTTTATGGGTTTCAACTGCTAGCTTAGTATATCATATCATATGACAAGCCTGTAGGTTCTAAGCAGAATTAGTTTTCGCCTCCTTTCTTATTGTCTTTAATAAAGGCAACAGTAGTATATCGGTATATCTAAAGTCATAAATCGATCGAGAAAAAAAAATCCTTCTTACAATCCAGAACCGAGAGAAACACATTTGAGGAATATTTTGGATTTTCAAATATTTTCTACTGACAATTCACCAAACGGACATTTATTATCGAAATAGGTACCAAAATGCAGTAAAATTGGAGATAGCAGTGCTATCTGCTGGTAAAGAAGTAAGTGTGTGTAAAACATCTTTTTGGTAAGACTTCGTCATAAAACATGTCTTCAAACATTTAATAATATAAAGGGCTTACAATTCCCAAACATATGAAGAGGACTTTCGAATGCCTTATTTTATATAACTGCAGATTGGCCATCAGGCAACCATTTATCACATATGAAGGTTATATTTTCAGGACTGGAAAATGTCAAATATATTTTTTCTTTTCTTCAGATTTTTACCATGACGTAAACAATTGGAAAACGGCATACAGTCGGAGCAATTATTGTGCAGGTCATGCTCAACAAAATTCGCCGCATACTTGTGATACTCAATTAAAAGGAGCAAAAGAAAAAGGCAAATATGTTTCGTCAGATAGTTATACTAAGGCTGCAGTTGAAATTGTATATATATATACGTGGGAGAATCCAAACACTTACCAAAACGCGAATGCTTTAATGCGTGGAGAATCAAATGGGTATCTTGCTAACACGGGAAACGTAAATATGTTCAACACGTATATTAATCTTATGAAAAAATCTTATGACCGTCTTTGTGCCGTATTTTCAAATTATTGCAACTATAACGATAAAGTTTTTAGAGGACAAACATATATTCCTCCGGAGATAGGTTCTACTTTCACTTTTCAAAGTTTTTTAAGCACTTCGAAGTCTATGACCACAGCTCAGAATTTTGCAAAAGGTCAGATGATTTTTACAATTAAAGGCGTTAGTGGATTGGACTTGGATCTATTCTCAGCCGTAGATGGTGAAACAGAAGTTTTAGTTAAACCACAACTTAAGATTAGCGTAGAAATCAATCTTAAAAATTCTCAATCTGAAATTCAAAAGTATATAGATCAATACGATGGGAATTATTACTATCCAAATAGTTATGTTGAAGGGACTGTGATAACATCAGGATCGGGGAGGTCAAATGAATCAAAATGGCATGGAGCCTATATATTCCCTTTGCTAAGTTTTGTTGTTGTTTGCATTGCAAATATTTGATAAGATCAAAGTTGAATTTTGTAAAATTATGAAGTTTTTAGGAAATTGCTATCAATATCATCGATCGATCGATCGATCGATCGATCGATCGATCGATCGAGAGAGAGAGAGAGAGAGAGAGAGAGAGAAATAATGACACTATCTAAATCGTTATATGGAGTAAGTATTGCCAAGAGTTTTGTTAATGTACAAATTTGAAGCATTGATAATTGTAATCAACTAATAATACTATCACTTAAAAATAGTTAAACCGGGTTGCACTTTTGGTTTAGACATTATTTTCCGGTAAAACGGCTAAAAAAACATTTTAATGATTTTGTCACTGTCAGCTAACAACATTAGATTCAATTATGCAAATATAGTGAAGTGAGTACAGAATATTCAAGGTAAAGCTGGTTTTAGTATATATTGGACTGTCAAATAGATACGTTTTCAATGATGATAAAATAATTCTGCTCAATGATCTATAGAATAAACACACTGTTGATTTAATTAATTAATTTATTTATTAATCAACAGTTTATTAGATGGCAAGTTTCAAACCATAGGAAAATTGGATGTGTACTGATTGATATTCAAATCTAAGACAATTGATTGTTTTCATTAGCGGATATTTACTTTGAACTAACTGTCAGTAACTGCGAGTACTCTGAGATCTGTACTTGGTGTCTTTTTGTTGTTGGGATGTATAAGTTCCCGTTCACGTCTACTTTGTGTTTTGTAGATGTATTTCTTTTTGTATCCATCTGCTGAGTGAATCCTTTTTCAACTGATTTCTATAGTTTGTTCTTATGTTGTAATGTTACCCAATGTTCAAGATTAGGGGAAGGTTAAACGCTCACAAACCTGTTTTACCCCGCAACATTCTTTATTTGCATGTCCAAAGTAAGGAGCGTGTAGTTCAGTGGTTGTTGTTGCTTCATGTTTGTATTATTGGTTTGTATTGGTTCGAGGCGTAGCTGAGAGTCAATACAGCTGAGAGAGACCCAATACAGAATCCACATAAGCAAACCGGTTTTTATGACACTTTTATTAACCAACAGACTTAAACTAACCACCAATAGCTGACTGAGGACATATACGAAAGTAGGAAGACTAATACGGGATGAATATGAACTAATTGGATTAATCTTCATTTAAATGCATGTGATGTCGAAAAGTAAAAAAATAATACTGTGCGATGATTTATCCTGAAATGACCATATGAGTTTCTTGGGTTTTTTAAAAATTCATCTTCCATCAACATAACGTGACTGACCTTTTTTAAGGAAAATGACAAGGACAGGTTAGAAGAGAGACGAAGATTTTGAAATCAATCTGGTGTCGAGAGCGAGGATAGCTTTTACAAAAGGTCCTTTTCATGGCCATATTTAATTTGTAGAAAGAGTCTTTCTTAATTGTACATATGAGGCATTTTAAGGTACATGTTAAGATACAAAATAATTATCTAATGTAAGTGTGTAGACAAATGTTTACTACCGTGTGACATATGCTTCTTTAACATGTTTTATAAAGGTTCACATATAGTCATCTTACTATTTGTTTTGTACAATTAAACAAATGTGGCCCCGCGAGAATATTCAAGATTTTCAACCATGTAATATTCAAAAAAATTTTTCTCTCATTGCGCCAATCAGAGAAATAATCTTTAACTGTTGACTGTTCTTAACATTCTCCGTTTCTACCGTCCATAACTGAATAAAAATAAAGAAAAAAATCATTGCATATGAAAATAACAACAGCTGTTAAATCAAACTTGTTGAGATGTAATGATTCGTGTAATACACACACACTTTTTAACTAAACACCAGTAACTTATTATTAAGACAAGTAAAAGTTTTTTGTTTTGACCGATTGTTTGTACCTGACCTGTATTAAAGACCAGTTCTAAGACACTCAGAATTGTAAAAAATAGGCAATTCATAGTTTATCTAAAGTCCTTGGTTTATTAACATGTATACTAACTATCCTTTATTTCCATATTAGATTTACAATGTATATCTTTATTTATTTTACTAATCTAATTTTGTACTTTTGTTATTGTTGTCAAATAATAGCTTTTTTCCAAGAATTGTATATGATTTACTAAAAGACTATTCTTTAATATCATATAAGTATGTAATAATTTGTTATTGTAGCTACATTTATACTAATCAGAAGATGATTTGGATAAAAAAAAGAGCAGACGGTTTAAAATTTACTTTTTATTGTTTTCATTAATTGCTGCATGACTGGTGCAGATTCTTTGTCTTTCAAACATATTAAAGGTACTAATAAGAATGTCCTCGGTGTTACTGGATCTTACAATGCTTTTTCCTATATGACAAATGTCTTCTTTATTGATTTTTTTAATATTGCGCGGTGTCATAGACATAAAAAAAACATAAACAAAATCTGTGAATTCGTTTGACAAAGTAATCAAAATATGGTCCCACAAAATTCGACTACTAGTGGAGCGGCGAATGTTGAAAAAGTCGCTTAGTTTACGAGTTTAAATTACCTAAATACCTTATTGAATTTTAATGTCTTAAATTTTCTACCGATTATTTAAGATATGACTGTAATATTTATTCTGTCTATTAAGAAATAACATCAAAAATGTGGTGCACACTGAAAAACCCGCGTAGTGGGTTATTTTAAAGTGTGCATCACATTTTTTATGTTATTTCGAATAGACAGAAAAAATATTACAGTCATTTCTTATAATTTAATAGTAAATTCCATTTTAAACCGTAGTAAACCATGAAAAAACGTTGATGACGTCACGGTCACATGACACAATTATGTCTATGAGCTGATAAACAAAACAACGTCAGCCAATCAGAAGACGCGTTATATCCAAAATTAAATTATTCAGCTTTAGAAAAATATTTGTCGAAAATATTAAATGTGGTACAAATGACGTTAAACACAGCCGTAACTGATGTTACCCAACTTGCAACGAATACCCCACTGCTGATTCGGTAGACAAATCTCATAACAAACAACTTCTAAAAACAATTTGTGAACGGAATTGGTAAATACAGTTACAGGTCATGTAATAAAACTGTACAATTAAGCAGAATTTGAAATCAGCAGCACATTCTTCGGCTGAAAAGGAAGCACCAGATATAAAGCCTTATATATCAAAATTCTTTGTTGTCTGAAAACAATATTAATCCTCTCAATACATCAAAGTGTATTATTTGCAACAAACTATATCCTAAAAACATTACATACCATTGCATCTGTTGAAAGATAGCAAAGCTAAAAGATGCTGCTGTTAGAGCATGCGACGCTGAAATAATGTGTCAACTAGAGCAAGAGAATTTGCTCAATAATCCAGTTTATAAGGCGGCTTGGTTGGACATACTTTGCATAAAGACAAAAATCTACTGATAAATCTGCGTATGATTTGGCGTTTGAAAGAGAAGTTAAAACTATAGACAGAGACCTTATTATTTACAAAAAAATCCCCGTAATGTCATCAATTTTGACAATGTACCAGTCTTTTTAATAGATAAAATTAGTAAGACCTACTGTAATTCCTCTAACCTCAAAGCTAAACTTGAGAAACACTCCAGGGCTGCCATTTTGTCTCTGCTCAACAAAGACATGGTTCATCAAGCGTTGTATTTTCTTGTGCTATTTCTATTGAAGATGCTGTTATGGCCGCAAATAACGTCAATGTAGTATTAGAATTGACAGCTTGAAGGATAACAGACGATTAATATCAGTTTACGCCATTATTTCGTCTTTTGTTCAAGTTGTTATCGGTATTCTGTTTATCGTTCTTGCTATGAGTGGATGTAATTACACTTCAAGTGTTTCTGGCATCGGTCAAAAGTCAGTATTCAACTTCCTAAGGACGAAACGTAGCCGCTTCATTAACTGTAGTCTTAACACATGATGATTGATAGTTGCTGCTAAGGTGTTTAATATTGCTTTATACGACTCGAAATCGCACAACAATTTGAATTTGCTGAGACATCTGTTGACTATAGATATAGATAAAAGTATTATAAAGCTTCCGCCATGTGAATTGGTATTTTAACAACACGTACTACGTGCTATATGGCGAAGCAAAGTTTTAGTGGCGGCAAATTTGGCCAACCCAAATAAGGGCTCACCGTGTGCCTTTGATTGGAAAATTGTGCAAAATGACAAGCTGGAGCAAGTTTTCTTTGAGGGACCTTGATTTACGGCAAGAATGTACCAACTTTTATATTTACGACACATAATTTAAAAAAGTACACGATTTCAGCTTTCCAATGAGCTATTAAATTCCTATGAGGAATTTAGGTAATTTAAATTTCTAAAATTGTCCTCTTTGCCGCTCCACTATATCTGTAAATAAGAAAATGCATTCTCACCTTTTGTAACACTATCCAAAATGGTTGATGCGCCTTCATATTACATTACTACATTCATATTCAATCGGTAAGCGTTTAAAAAAGTCAACATTGGCACGATACATTCGGCTATTGTGAATAAAAGTAAAATTGCAAAAATACAAAAATCCAAGGAAAATTCAAAACGGAAAGTCCTTTACCAAATGGCAAAATCAAAAGCTCAAACAATTCAAACGAATGGAAAACAACTAACTGGATACAGACGAAGAGATAAAGACCAACGTGTTCCGTTAGGTGTGTATTTTTTTATTTATGGATCTCTATATTTTGTATAGAGGGCATACATTTTTTTAAAAATTTTTGTCCCTTTAACAAATTTGTTAAAAATGTCTAATAGTTTGACCATTAACAATTCACTATGTTGAACCCTCTTTTATTACGCCATCCCTGGTTATGCCCCTCAATGTGATTAAGTCATAAATTTTATAAATGTCCTAAATATCATTTTTTTTTGTTGCTTTATTTCAACTATGGTCAAGCATCTTTAATTCAAAACCTGTTGACTCAATCAGTTTTGTTGCGAAATCTCTAATGTTTTATTTCTGTTTATCTCACACGGTTTTCAATATGATAACACAAGTAATAGCTTTTCTAAAAAAGCTAGCCGTCTCTTAGCTGATGAAAGTGGAAAGTGTTCTCGCTTTGTTGATTAATTCATTCAGAATAGCCATGCATATAAATTAACAATTTTTACCAAGCACGTTATTAAGCAGTATACCGTTTAATGTTGGGTGTCAAATAAGGTCCTTATCGTCCGAATCCTTCAATGCTTAAAATACTGGATTGACATAATCTTTAATGAGAGATCGTTCTTTTAAAACGCCAACAGTATTTTTTTTTAATTTTCTTTTATTTTATTGTTCCCTCATATAACATCTGATATAGTATAAATGGTCACTAAACCTCAAAACAACTACTAGACTGAAGTTTGTTCTTGACCCTGCTCATTATTTTAAGGAATATTCATTTTTTGCTATTAAGATATATATATATATATTTTTTACATGTGTTCCAAACTATTCTTTATACCATATTGGACTTTCGAGGATTAAAAACTTAAAATATTGTAATGACATGTCCATTGTAGAAGACCGTAGGTTGAATTTTATAAGTAAATTGTTTTGTTTGTTGTTTAATTGGGTTGCTGTCTAAACTAATTACGTATACTTCATATCTCCTTTAATATCATTCATAGAAATTAAGCACTGCTGAAAAATGATAGTATACATGTATAATTGCTTTCATCCTTTTTAGAGTAGAATTTGTATTCTTCCTATATTCTCCTTTGTATTTTTAGGGTCTTCTGTTTTTAATCGACAGCTATTTTTATAAGGAGAGCTAGACAACAGTCAACCCAGCCCAAACCCTGTCCTGAAGATCGGGAATGGTGCATTTATCATACTTATCATTTGTATTTAGAGGTAAAATAGTTCTTTATTTAAGTTTCATGATATTTGATGAAGCTGTGAATTTTACGTGATAAAGATAAGTTTGAAGATTGAATCTGAATCCTAAAATTATGGTTGTAAATGCTTTATTTGTTTGTCATACAATTTATTCTCCCATCACGAAATGTCATAACCATGATACCTATGTGTAGGCATATTTATTGTAAAAAAATGTTCTTTTATCAGATACATATATATGTCTTCCCTTGGATTTCGGCTTTTACCATGAAAAGGTCGTTACTTATAAGTATAAAAATCTTACTTATAAGTATAAATATTTCAGTATAACCTAACATAAAAAGCACGATGTTTTCCTATTTCCTAAGTATGCTTTCATATATATAAGATGAACGTAACAGTGAGCGACCACAGGGACTCGGTTAATCCGTTAGCGGATTAAAATTGTGTTTATCAATGTTTTTTAAATGTCTTTCGTATTTCCTGAATATTTGTACAGGATTTTTCAGTATACAGATATGGATATAAGAGGGGCCTGATGGGTTATTTTCGTTCTTCGTGATCGGCGCATTTTCGCTATCGTGATCCGTTTTTCTACAGATTTATACTCTTTTTATATTTTCGTGATCCGTGATCATGGAAATTTATTTTCTGTGAATCGTGATTGACAAAAAAATCAACTCGTGAATCGTGATGAGACCCCTCCCCCCCCCCCCCCACATCAGGCCCCTCATATAATAGATCATAGTTAACTGTACATTGCTAAAAAGCTAAGAAATATTCATGCCAATGATAAAATGGTTAATAATACAATACAAATAGACAGGAAATACTAAAAAAGATTTGAAAAACGTTGGTAAACAAACCGGGCAAACAAAAGTTTAATCTGCTATTATAAACCGAGTCCCTGTGTGGAATATTAAATTATCACATGTGCGTTTACAAAATATCAGCTAGGAGTTTCGGCTATTTATAGATAAGTGTTATCTGTGTACTGTGTACCGATACATACGATATGCATGATTGGTAACTAGGCAAAATCTAATTGCGAGTTCAAGTCCAATACTTTACGGGATTGAAGGACATTTACCAGGTTTGGGTTGTCCCAACCAATCAACGAACTTTAATCATTAGCGTCTCAGTAATATCGTGAAATCAGGTAGTAAGAAGCACTCAGCCCACAGACTGTCCATCGTTCAACTCTTAATAACGTCTCCGAGGAGACGTTATCAAAATGTGATTTTCTTGACAATCTTTATAATAATCACTTGAATAATTCAAGGTTTTCCGTTTCTCATGTTGCTTTCATAGATTACTAGCACTGTAAAACCAGCAATAATGTTACCTTGATCTCCGATTAACTAATTACGATCTTGCCACCGTAATACTGTATGTACTATCCGAATTGATGCTTTTAACATAACAACTGAAAAAACCTTACGTCCATCCTCTTGGACACACAATGTTAAATAATGCTGTAATATCACGTAGCACGGTAAACTACCTAGTATGATGAAAAACACAATAGATTAAATAACAATTTCTAAACGTGGTGCAAATCATATAAAGGGGCAATACGTTTCACAAACAATTGATATTTTGTATCCCCATTTATGACATTTTTACCTATCGTGTTTGTTTTGTTCACACGTCGTTGTCCATATAAAGAAATTTGATATGACTGTCATACAAGTGAGAAGTTTAGCGCTTTATAACCACGTTCAATCCACCATTTTCTACAGAAGAAAATGCCAGTACCAAGTCAGGAATAGAACAGTTGTTGTCCATTCGTTTGATGTATTTTATCTTTTGATTTTGCCATTTGATTAGGAACTTTCCGTTTTGAATTTTCCTCGAAGTTCAGTATTTTTGTGATTTTACTTTTTCCATCGTTACAATATTTGCTCGTCCTTAGCTTTTTTTTTGAAGCAACAAATAAAATAATCAATCCTTTTCAGATGTATTTGTAAACCTGTTTCCTCAGATGGCTAAATGCACTATCACTTCTCATGTGAGACTTATTTGTTCCATGAATTCAAGAAAATACTCCAAATTAGAGATTGAATGGACTCACGTTCGCAGTGGTATAGTTTTACGATCCCTAAATGGAATTGTATATGACAGAACGTCAATTTTATCTATATCTTATTGCGACCAACGAGATGCAGGGTGATACATATGTCAATGGTCTGCTGGTGATTATTCAAATCAATCTACGGCGATGGTCAAAGGCATTTAAAGATGGGTGTTTATTGCATGCAACATACAGTAGAATAGATTTAGGCATTTTAAAGAAGTTTATCAATTTCTTTAACGTATTGTAATGACTGCTCTGGTACATGTGTTCCAGTAATGTTTTAAAACAATCTCAATATGAATAGTTAAACTAGAGTACCTTTTAAGAAATGCTTCATTTTTTACTCAAAAATTCATTTAAGGAATAACTGTAATAATTTTTCTGTCTAGGAAGAAATAACATCAAAAATGTGGTGCACACTGAATAACCCGCACAGCGGATTATTTTAAAGTGTGCACCACATTTTTTATGTTATTTTGAATGACAGAAAACTTTATTACAGTCATTTCTTATAATTTATTCTAAATTTCATTTTAAACCGGAGTTAACCATTTAAAAACGTTGATGAGGTCCCATGACACAATTATGTCTATGAGTTGATAAATAAAACAACGTCAGCCAATCAGAGGACGCGTTCCATCCAAAATTAAATTATCAAGTATATTTTACCTACAATCAACGCTTAAACATTTGCATTAAGTCAAAATGTTTAATAAAGGAAACTTGTTCAGTCGCAGCAATTGCAGGCGTATCATTGTAAATATATTCTATTATATTTTAAAAATAACATTACATCACGCATATATAACCACAAAACAGTTACTGTATTAAAATTGCTTTCTTCATGTGAATAGGACAACCAGTATTTGTACAGGCTTCAATCATGGAAAATAGAAATAGGATTCAAATAGAAGTAGACTTTTACTCTGTTCCATAACCAGGGGAGATAACCTGGTTCTACAAAGATGAAATTGTTAGTACAAATGTCACATCACAATCGGTAATAGTCAAAACCATTAACATCACACTTTATAAGAAGAAAATGCTTGTAAACGGATATACTGCAAAGATTAATGCAAAACACAACAATGTCCCTCTTACTGATATGTTGAATTGTCAAGTTCAGAACATCTACGGTGTATTAGACATTTCGTTTGCCGATATCACATTTTCAAATTCAACCATGTTTGATGGGGTATGTGAGGACCGGAACACTAGATGGAATAACTGTTAATAAGAAAATCGAATAGGGTAATAGAAACAAAAACAGCGTCAAAGGTAAATTAAAATTTTGATTAATTGACGATAAACAAATGATTAATTGAATTTAAAATCCAATCCCTTATCATAAAATCTATGCAATAATGAGACATTCAATGTTCTTATTGTATTTTCGGAGGAAAGAAAGTACGTATCACTTTTGTCTCAAATATAAATTGCTAAATCCTTAAGTTGTTATTAGAGAAAAACAAACCAACTTGAAATACATCCTTACGAACATTAAACATACATACAGACAGACACATTTGTTTCTTGATACTTGTATTTATCAATAATCGGGCCGTTGTTTTATTTTCTCTCTCTTTCGAAATGTTTGATATTTGTATGTTCAAGACCTTCAAGTGATTCATTGTGATTACTGCTTGTTTACGTCCTTGTCTTTAGACAGTGATTGGTGTTTGTTTAATTGGCAATTATATTACAACTCCAATTTTAAAAACTACCTTACTCCGTTTTTGTTTAGTTTGCCTTTCAGTAATAATTATCCCACGAGGAAGCGGTGTGTCAGTGTAAGATCATCCCAAGTCCGAATGGGATAACTATTTTACAGCCCAGCTGTTCTACATTAGTTCAAAAGACCATTTACATTTTATAAAATCTAGTTTAGAACACCACACATTCCTTTTTATATACTTTATATATCATTATATAGAATATACCTTTAATGAGTCCCGGACACAATGTTCCAGTATGTTAAATTAACAGTGATTTCGTATCCAGTTGTCCTGGTGTAGGGGTTTGAGTTGTGGGTTGATACGCTAAAGGTCTTGAGTTCGAAGCCCAGCTTAGACACTATATGTTTTCTACATAAATTTTGATTGTTAATCTTTTCCGTATAAATGTATTTATTAAAGTTGAGCACGAACGTGTTTCTATTATGTGAACAATCACACGTGAGTGTGTGTCCGCATAGTGGTCATCTATTGGTGTTTATATTAGATAAACAGGTTTGTGTTTTAAATATATGATATTCCGGATTGGTCAATATTTGTCGCATTGCGTAAATATATTGAGTATGATATTTAATATGTAAATAGCACGGGATTTTTAAAGCGCGAATAGTTTTCTTGTTAAAGTATGTTAAGATATATTGTCATTCGAAGCTCGTAAACCGTTCAGTAAAGTGCAGTTTAGTTTAGGTAAAGACATTTCCGAACCAGTCCTCGAGTTGAATGAAGACGATTTGTTAAGAGACCCCTTGCATAGCAGTCCGAACGTCATAACGTTTCAAATTTACAAGCAAGTCAACAAAACCGTGACTTAGTAGACACTTTTGGGCTTTTCAAAGATTATTTAGATAAAAAACTCGTTGATTTAAAGTCCGACATTCCTACAGTTTTTCAAAGAAATATAAAAAGATATGAAAGAGATGAGGCTAATATTAAGTTTGAATCAGAAGGGAATCGGATTCAGTTTCGTTTTAACGAGAGTATTATGGATGGTCTTAACAAAATCCACAAGGATCTTGTATCTGTTGCTTCCCCCCTTTCGTCTATTACCGATGATTTGGTGGGTAAACTCAAAGAAAGAAATAAACCCATCAGGATTGCTGATAACTCCACTGGGGGATGGGTTACTGTTAAAGAATACGAGATTAATGATATCGCTGACAATGATGAAGACGAGAAAAATATTCGTCAGGCCGAGACTATGGCCCTTAAAACTATCAATGAGAAAAAGATCCGCCCTCAGCCGTATACAGCTAGTCCAACTCCAGCAGTTGAACGTATCGCTACTGCCCCTGCTCCTCCTCCAGCTTACGATTTCAGTCGGTATCAACAGCCCTTTCGTACCAGCACCGCACGGCGTGAGCCGTGCTCCATGGACATCTGTCACTACTGTTAGCAGTATGGTCACTGGAGAAGAAACTGTCCACTCAACTTCAAGTCAGCCACAGCTTCTGCACCAAGTTACCAGCCATCCAAACAGCAATGACCCAGTTACTGTCAATGATAAGTATCTACAGATTTATGTTTTATTTTTATCTTCTAGCTATGAAAGCAATTATGACGAACTAGTCGAATTTATGTCGCAAGTTAATTTTTTTGAAAAGTTAGATTTTTCTGCTAGTCATAACTTTAATGTTGTTAAAGGCAGGTTTGCAAAGCATTACAGATGCTAGTTATGTAGCATGTTGGGTTTATACTGTAGAATTAGAAAATAAGATTTTTCACAAAATTTGGAACGAATTTGAAAGATGTAAAAGCTCCACCTGGAAAAAGATGAGAGTAATTGAACAGGCCTAATTGTCGTTTTATTATGGGCTACATTTTGAAATGGTTTACTGATAACCAAAACTGTGTACGTAAAGTACAAGCTGGAAGCATGGAGGAAGATTAACAAAATCTTGCCTATTCTTTTTTTTTGTATTTGTAAAGAGCAGAATATATTCATTGAATTACAATAGATTCCTCGCACATTGAATTGAAAGGCAGATTATATTAGTAAAATGAGTGATCATGAGGATTGGCAAATTTGAAATGAATTTTTTAAATTTTTTGAAAGTTTATGGGGACCTTTTACTATTGACAGGTTCGCTAGCGTGATGAATAACGAGACAAAAAGGTTCATTTGTTTGTTTGAATTGTTTTACATTTGTCATTTCGGGGCCTATTAGAGCTGAATATGCGGTATGAGCTTTGCTCATTGTTCAAGGCCCTACAGTGACCTATATAGTTTTTCAATTTCTGTGTCAATTGGTCTCTTGTGGAGAGTTGTCTCATTAGCAACCATACCAATGCAAATTTTTTCTGCATGTTTTTATTCATAAAGACAACAAAAAAGGTTTAATATTCATTCGGAAATTATTGTTAAAGTGTATTCGATACAGTTACCACAAAAATCAACAATATAGAAGCCTAGAATCTTTGATTGGTTTTGCACCAGTTAGTCAATATTGAATTTACTTTCAAGTATTCATTGTTTCTATAAATATTAAAACGATTTAGTTTTGAGCTTTTTTCAGGCATCTTTAAAGTTGTGATCCTAGATATTTTAACAATGTATATTTTGTGTTGTTAGAGGAACCTGTTTTTAGAATAGTGAATGAAACGGGCAGATTCCCAACTAAATTATCAAAAGTACATTCGTTATTGGTCTCTAAATGTGTTTAGTTAAGTTTGGGGGTTAAGCTTCTCTTCTGGGTGTGAGCGAAGCTCGAATCCCCATATGGAATTACCTGACCCCATATGTTTCGGTTTAGGTCACTTGCACACTATGCAACGAATTTATCTTACCGACTATCTTAACATGTGGTATTAATTTAGAATAGTGGCATATAAACGTGATCAAGTCTTCAATATCGTTAGTATTAGGAACCTACTTCCATTGGTCTATACATGCTATACAAAAACAAATGGCAACAATTTCAACTTGTAAGCTTAAGATGTGTTTTTTGAATTTATTTCAATCGTTCATTATCAATTTCGTCGTCTGTTGAAACCTTAAATATTTTTTCTGAACACCGTGTTGTTTGTATAAATGGATATAACACCACTACTAACAGTGTATTGAAATAAGCCCCGCCTACTAATATAATATGGAATATACACGGTTTCCACGCGGTTGCTTTTAGCCAATCATATTCCTAGAAATGTATAGGAGGTAAGATAAATTACGTTATATCCTCGTCATATGGTCTCCAGTTGGTCGACCTTAATATATCTTCGTATTTTAATATCGACACCTCTTACATTGAACCAACATCATGTAGTCAATATATTTGCGTGTATACAGTCTCTTTCAAGAACAACATTTGTCTGTTACCAGTGTTATTTTATTTTCTATAATGTATTGTAAATTTTGATAAATAACTAGCTGATGATGTTCGGAATCATAAATTTAGCAGTAAAAAGATCGAAACTCTCTTAAACAAAGTCGATCTAAGATTGTATAGTCTTTTTGGCTTAGTAACCTTTAAATATAATTTAACAATTAAATTACCGCGTATATTTCCCGCTTTTAGTCCAATATTTTTTTGGCAGTTGGTAGATGATACACATTCAAAGCAGTAGATATTTTTACTTTGATGTCAGTCTTATAAAATCTGTATTATGTGCCCTAGTGTCACGAAAAAAACAAACATCAATTTTAGATTTTTATCATATCAATTGTATGTCACTACAATGATGTAATTTAAATGTATGTTTCGACAAAAAGGCTTCTTGAAAAGAAACTACTTACTTTACTTTCATAGCAGATACTCTAATAGGATTTAAAACCGGGTTTAACCCACCATTTTCTGCGAAAAATGTCTGTACCAAGTCAAAAATATGACTGTTGTTTTCATTCTTTTTGTTGGTTAATAAAATCTAACGTTTGATTTTCTCAGTTTTTATGGACTTCCCCAGTTTTTATTTTATCTTGGAGTCAGGTATTTTTGATAATACTTTTTAAACGATCATCAAAAAACGATGATCAGCTATATGTATTTACTATCAGTTTCTATACGATGCTCTCATTTAAAAGCATCAAAATTAAGAAAAAACCGAAAATCTATTATCAAACAATGTTGATGTCATTTGTCCCCAGGAATTGATTTTCAAGATCAAAAAGTACCAAAACACAATTGTACTTTTGATGACGTTTGAAGTAAATCTGTCGGAAATTGCTTTTAATTTCTCACAACAAATCACCGTCCTCTCTAATTGTCAGATAAACCATACGAAGTAGACAGGGAAAACATTGATCAACATGTATATGAAGCAGAACTAGGGAAATCATGTGACGTCTCAATTAAAATTTCAAGTTTCCAGAAGCCATAAACTTCATGGTCAACAAACGCCAGCGGAAAATTTGGTGTATTAAATGCAGAAAAAGACTCGGAAGAAATATTCACATTGTTTTCGACAATTGTTCCAGAAATTAGCAGTCATTTAGGAAGATATAACTTTGTAGTAAGGAAAAATTTAGGAAGTCTTAAACATTATATTGAATTGAAATGTAAGTTGATATTACTGTTTCGATATCTATATATAAACACTTTGAGTTGTTAATATTTCTTTCCCCTATGTTGTATTAGCAGAAAAACGTATTTATCTAACAGAATGCATAGAGTAGAGTAATCAGTTAAACTGTTTCAGGTAGACTAAACTTAAAAAAAAATCAAAAAAATCAAAAAATCCTATTACATTATTACATGACTTTTTTCAATGGGTTATCAGTACCAGGTTGAAAACTATAATTCCATGATCTTTTTATCATTTACTTCAAATAAAAAAAGTGCATATATATTTTATATCCTTATATTAACAGCAACTACGACATTTACACAGAAATATAGTTGCATTGGTAATTAGTTAGTCCAAATAATTATGCCGTCTAGAAAGGCTATTTTTGATTTTGCTGTTACGCCTTCCTACGACGTCATAACGCGGAAGCCATTTTTTCCGTCTGGATTTTCCCAACAATTTCAGCTAATATCTCATATCTCATATATCCTTACATACTTATTTTACTTCTCATAATAAATGTATGAAATAAACACTTACCTTCACTATGGCATATATATTCCAGGTTTATATTCCTTTGAAATACTTAAATCCAAGTGATTTTGCCAGGAGTGCAGACGCGCTTATTGACATCTTGCATCATGGCCGATAAACAATCCCGGCATGCAACAACCAAGCAAGTAAAAATGTGGGGACCATCTACGGGTCAAATATTGTAGATTAGAGACGATAAATTAATCAAAATGTTGTTTTTGATGTAGTTAGATTAAAAATAGCGTATTAATATTGATATAATAAAGAAAATAAAGAGCAATATTGATTCTTCAATTGAAAATCTATACATGATATTGATTGAACTTTTGTTTTTGATGTGTTTAGATGAAGAATGTAACAATAGTGATTGAATTAAGAAAATAATGAACTTATTCAGCCTTTCGCATAAACACTTTAGTATTAATTATGTTTTTAAAAGAAAAGGAAAAATGGAACGTTAATTCAATTTCTAAAAGTTGCAATAAGAATTCATTTCAAAGTTGTTTTATTTATTTCCATGAGTGTATGTGATTGTATGTATCTTGTTTCACATGTGACGGAGTGTTTTTAAATAAAGCATAATGTATTGTTGCATTGTTTAAATTAAAGGTTTCAATATAGTATTAAGCATGGCCTTTTGGGTGTAACGTATATTGAATCCTTTCAAATGATTTTTTTATGTATTCTGTAGGTTTTTTTTTCCTTTCTTTATCTCAGTTGTTTAAAATATTTCGTGACAAAATTAAACCACTGTAAATGCCTTTTATCATTTACGTCCATGGTACTTCGAAAAACTGATGGACTGTATTAGAGTTCTCTTTAAATTGTTTTACAATTTGTCATTCTGGATAATTGTCACAACATGCAAAGTGACAATCAAATATATACTACACCTCCTTATGTTTATATGTCAGAGCATTTACATTAATTGTTGCTATTATTTATCAGCTGTTTATAGACTCTATCGTTGATGACTGATCTTGAAATGAAGCATCTTAATCCATGAGGACCAACCTCAAGAGATGCGAAAATAAAAGTCATAACATGTACCATAGAAGAAGCTTTTATTTCCGTACATTGCTTTGATAGAATTTTGTCGTTTGTTTTCTCAATTGAATTGTTTCATATTTTTCCGATGATATAGCCAACTATACGGTATTGAAAGACGCACGGTTGCCTGTAATTGCCTGCATTCACTTCATTTGAACTTTGGTGGAAAGTTGTATCATTGGCAATCATATCACATCTCCTTATTTGTATATAGATAGCATATAGAATATATATGGTTGTGTATGAACATCAATTATGATATCTACTATCAAACAATACTAAATTCCATGGTCAGGGAGGAAAGTCCAGGAAACTTACCGAAACCAAACGCTCAACCAAACCAACCCACCAACGGAACGTATTATCGTTCTGGTTTTCATATCTTTCACCTTATACCGCAATTGAAATACCGATAAACAAAATTCATTTTATATTACTATTAATACGAAAAAAAAAATGTTACCACATTGACCGATACTTGTGATTTTAAAACTTCTTTAAAATGGTTAATATACAAGGACAAATCACCAATTTTAAACTTTCAGACTCCTGTCATAATTGTCTACAGTGATAGACAGTTTAGTATTACTGCTATAACTTATTCTTGTTTGTGCAGTAGCGCAATAAAATAAAGGTTATATATCAATGGAGACATAGATTTTATTCATTGGCAATCAGGTATTTCCTCTTGTTCAATTTAATGGACAGTTGGACCATTTTTTTTTTGAGAAAAAAATTCCAGCGGATTTCATCTTTTGTGTGTGAACAAACGTAGGAATCTCTGAGAATTTTCTGTCTTTTACAATTATAGTCAGTTTTTCTTTTTTCAAAAGTCTACAAAATGTTACAATAGATATAAGAAGATGTGGTATGAGTGCCAATGAGACAACTCTCCATCCAAGTCAAAATTTAAAAAAGTAAACCATTATAGGTCAAAGTACGGTCTTCAACACGGAGCCTTGGCTCACACCGAACAGTAAGCTATAAAGGGCCCCAAAAATTACTAGTGTAAAACCATTCAAACGGGAAAACCAACGGTCTAATCTATATAAAAAACGAGAAACACTTATGAACCACATCAACAAACGACAACTACTGAACATCAGATTCCTCCATTTTATTATTCCTTGAAAATCGGCTGTCCTCGTGGCAACTGAATACTGGTACGAACTGTCTAAAGTTTGGCCGATTCCACCAGACGGCTGTGCATGTCGAGCAATGACATCGTCTGTCAGCACATTAGCAGATGAACCTATACGATCTGTAAATGAAGAATATTAAGATTTACAGAATAAACTTCTCAAATCATATGAAGTCACTGTCAAGCTGACATTAATTTCTAATTAAAGTACAGAATATGTTTCCCTTTGTTTTTATACGAGATATTTTGGTACAGATATTCATATTCCAATAACAATTTAAGAGACCTTATTGTATACTAATAAGTAAACTATCTAACAGATGTTCTAACTCTTTGGTAGTGTCAAAGTTGAAGTTAAAACTCATTGGCAAAAACAACTTGTTGGGAAAAAAATCACGTTCCTAATTTAAATACAGACACCATTTTGTGTACGTTGCTTGCATGTGTTACATACTTTTCAAAACTGTATCTGCCTTTTATGACATTTATATTAACCTTTTCATGAATTTTACACTATGCTTATTTACCCGTTGCATCTGTATAACAATAATATAATTTCTTTCTTTTTACTTTAAATACCGTTAAACATAATTCATTTTGTATAACCATTAGTACGACCAAATTTTGACCACCTTGGCCGATAGTTGTGAGTTAAGCACTATTTTTAAAGTGTATCAACTTGATAACCATTTTTATGAAATATTGATTTGGTTTGTGTTTCTGTGTATATAAATGTATAATAAAACATTGTATGCACTTTAAATTCTCGGTTCAAAAACTCATTCATGAGATCCATTTCTAGGTTGTGTCCTGCAACTCCTCTGTAATTGACCGTCCTATTCCATATAAGGTCGTTTTGTTGTTTCTCTGGCAACCAACCATTGATGCCAATGAATTGTGAAAAAAAGTAGAAGTGCTTGTTTGGTTTGCTATTATTGTTTGTTTATTTTGCTTTTTGTTTTAGTTGTGTTATTTTTCTTTTCTTCGTTCTCATTTTTTGTTTACTTCTGTTTTTGTCTTCTTCGGAAACTTACTTTCAATTGATCAGTATCATAACGGGGGCCTATATAATGAGTAATAAACGAGCTAATGTCTTATCTATTGCTGTCCGTCGTAAGCAAACTTTTTTCAAGATGTCAAATTAATAAAGATTGTTATACCTAGACTACTCCATGACCAAGATTTTTAAAGCCGGCAATTCACAAAGTCAATTAAGCTGCTGTTTTATTACATTTTAGGTGTGTGTGCCGTATACAGTATTACTTACACATAGACACAAATGCAACTGGACAACAAAGGTGTTTCTTGATTTAGGTGATTTGTTTATTGAATAAGCTGGTGCTTTTACTTTTAATAGTTGCTTATCATAAACAAAAATTGACCTTATACGATATATAAATATATAGAATTACATACTAGCAAGAAGTTTGTGGCCAAGAATAAGGTATTTGGGATGATGGTGTTGGTGATATTGCAGCATGTCATGGCGCCAAAAACTTATCATAGCTGGTCCGTCATTTTGCCTGATTGCGTCATGCCTAACCATCTGGTTCAAGCCGTCCCACGCTATCGATTTAACATATTCATATTCATGGTCAATACCGACCGACCTGGTAGATTCATGTCTGCAAACGTTAGAACAATACCAAACTTCATCTATAAGAAACATATAACTTACAATTGAGAACCAACTCATATAAGCAAAGAAATTAGTGGTAGATAGAAACGTTACAACTAGAGATATTATTAAAAAATGTCCAATTCCAAACTATTGAAATAAAGTAGACGAGTTGATGAAGGAAAAAAGCAGTTTTTCAAGAAACTCAATTGTACAGAAAATTTAGACCAAGACAATATAGAAAAAGATCTCTTGCAAATTCTACAATGCTATACACTCAATCTAACGTGAATTACCATCAGCCGGCAGTTCGGGCAAGTTTACACAGGACAAGTGAAACCATTCGCCTCGTTTACATTCACTGTTCTCACAACCGACCATAGGTTCATCTTCATTTGGAACGTCGGAATCTGAAATTTAGACTGACAGCTACGTTTCTGCTTATTGGAAGCGAAGAAGTGTACATTAAAAAATCCTTATAGAATCATTTTCATAACAGCGTGGACGACCGCATAACTTATGTTGGTAATAATACTGAATCATTTACCTTTAACTTGTTTTTAAGTGTTCTATGTTGTGTTTTTGAGTTTTATTGTTTATAGATATAAGAAAATGTGTTATGAGTACCAATGAGACAAATCTCAATCCAAGTCATAATTTGTAAAAGTAAACCATTATAGATTAAAGTACGGTCTGTGCGGTGTTTGTCTGTTTGACTTTTCCTTTTTTAGCCAGGGCGTTGTAAGTTTATTTTCGACTTATGAGTTTGAATGTCCCTTTGGTATCTGTTTCCTCTCTTTTATCAATATATCATATTTTATCTATTCTAAATTCAGATTACAAGACATGATCAAAAACAAAAATACGAATTTATATGTACTGCAAGACACAATTGAACTTATTTCGTGTTTATTAAGCCAGCGTATTATTTATCTTTTTTTGCAGATGAGACAGTCCCAACACTAAGCATTGTGTTAGTATACTAGTTTTTAATTTAAAAGTAGCATCTTCACATAAGCAGTAACCCTTTCTGATGTTTGAGACGGTAATACTGCTTGTGTCTGGTTCAATCCATAACCGAGACAGAATTTCTTTTGTAATTCTGTCAAGGGCATTCTCAGGGTCGTCTCTAAATTCCTTATCCTTCATGCCAGTTAAACCCAACATATCAACTGCGTGTAAACAGAGGTATGCCTCAGTTACAAAATAGAGAAACTCGTTCGAATGGCTGAAGCAGTTTTTGACTTCTTTTTTAGCACCGCGATGGTTAAAGACATTGCGGAGATATGAAAGCGTCCCCTTTTGCACAGCACTCTTCGGATTCATCAAGGTATCCATCGTATCCAATAATACAATTAAAAAGTGAAAATACCAGTTAAACAACTTTAAAGTATTATTATTATCGTCTTTCAAATGTGATAGATTCGGTGACACTGAAAAAAAAACTATCTCTTAAACCGAAATACTTGTCAATACGACTATAGTAATAAGGATAATACAGTGTTTACTTTTTGGTATGAAAGTGAAAGCATAAAAGGTATACCGCAAATGTATTTCACACAAAAGAGATATGATTGAGATATTTGCCGCTGAAGAGAAAATAAGTGAGACATAATAGAATGATGTACTGAAAAGGTCAACTGTAATTGGTTTATATATACTATGATCTCAGAAATATTATTTTATCTCTTCATTAGGAAAAAAACGGAAGTGAGACCTGCAACAATAACATTCGTTTGTGGAATTTTTGTACGCCAGGCTCAAGTCCCTCTAGTCTGGCAGTGGGATTTCCTCCGTTACATCGGATGTTGTGTGCGTCACTGTGGCGCTCACAAGACAAAGCATCTCCGAAGCTGATAACGGGTTCCATTTCTGGTTGCAATGGAACAAACTTGACGTAGTTTGTCTAAAATTCTTATGACACCTGCTGTTGTTGAAGAGTTTTCATTAAGCACTCCTATCGTTACCTGAAATTTTAATCAGAATATACAGGAATTGTTTCAATAAAAGGACATTTCGTATTTAATGATTTTGTAAATATATTTCATAGTGCAATGACGTTTCCAAATTCCGACATCAAGTGTATCCTAAGCTTTTTTTTTAAAGGAAACATGAGTCTTGTGTACCAAGTTTATATAGATATAGGAAGATGTGGTATGAGTCCCAATGAGACAACTCTCCATCCAAGTCACAATTTATGAAAATAAACCATTATAGGTCAAGGTACGGTCTTCAACACGTAGCCTAGGCTCACACCGAACAGCAAGCTATAAAGGGCCCTAAAATTGCTAGTGTAAAACCATTCAAACGGGAATATTGTTATAGTCTTTCTTAATATTAATTTTGATTTCAGTGTTATGAAACTGTTTTGTACAACATATTTCAGACCAAGATTATTTATAACTGACCTCGGATGATCATAAGTTTCACGCACGCGATGTTTTATATATAAATACGAATACGACTGGTTTTTCGTCAAATGCATTTGACGAAAGTCTAAATACACTATTGTATACACCAGAGACTTCATTTTAGACGTTAATCTTACTATTTCACTTTTGTTAGTGCTCTCGTGATATTTGTCGTGCATAAAAGGTTCATCTGCTTTAGATTTCTGTTTTCTGAAGAGGTCAAGATATCTAGAAACTATTCGTTTAATGATGACTTCCAACCTCTCCTTCAATAAGTGGAAGTTAGAGGGGGGAGGAATAAACTTTTCCACTGGTATACAGGAAGCCTGGATTGTTGTTTTGTCACGCAAGGTAACAGTGGGGATTCGGTTCTTAACCATGTAGGCAAGAGCCCATAGGTTCAACTTGTTATCACTCTCCTGTGAATAGTGTCTGGCAGAAGTATATTTGGCAACGTTATCCCAGCAGAGAGTGTAACCTGTAAATACGATAGCCATTTAAAAGTTGGAATTTGCATGATTTGTACACACTTTTTTTTATAGCTGAATCTATGAGTTTTACTTTGTTGTTGGCTTGCTGTCTTATGTTTACATCACATTTTTCTGCGGTCCGATTCAATTTTTTAGTCTCAGGTGCTTGAATTTCTTTATGTAAGTTGTTATTGGCTTTAAACTGTCTGTTAGTATGTGAAAGAACATTTTGATTTGTACTTAGTGTCTTTTTTATTGTAGTAATGTATAAGTACTCTGCCACGTTCATTCTGTGGTTTTGTAAGATGTATTTCGGCTAAGTATCGGTCTGATGAGTCAATTATACCACACCCTCCTATATTTATATTTTTAAGTCTATCTAAAAAATGCAGATTTTCAAAACCTTGTCAATTTCATATGAAGTACAACAGAGGACAATTTTATTTAGACGTAATATATTTGCCTGCGGGAGGTTCTGGTGCATCAACAATAGAAGTAACTCCATCCATTGTTAAATCTAGGTCAACTACCATCTGAATAGCATCATCGTTTTCATCATTATCTTTTTTATTTTCCAAATACACCTGCAGGATGTAGCTTTAATAGTACATAGACAAATGTACTTGCGTATGATCAATGAAATACAAAAGTAAATATAAAATACAAATAAATTCTAGAGATTTTTATTACTGTACATATTTAAAATTATTGTAATTAACTATCTCGTTTTTCAAATTAAAAGATGTCTAATGGTTATATATTTATATTATGTTCGATTGATATAAGGAGTTTAATTTGAGGTTGTATAGTCAGTCCATCCGCTCAACATTTACTGTTAAATCTCCCATGAATGTTTATTATCCAATGTTGTCTCACTGTTTGTAAATATTCTAACAAATAGTAAATCGTGTTGTCGATCATCAATTACCAATGTTTGTAGAAAGGCTTTTCTAGTAATTTTTTGATAAGTTGGAAAGACACAACAGTTGAAGAGGTTAACGATGAATTTCGAAGTGTACAGCTTTAGTCGATGCAAGATTGTGCGAGTGTTCTTTCTCGCCCCTTATCCCCATTCCTCTTATGTATGGATAACCTCAATTTCATTTTTCAACTTCACCAAGCTATTATCATATTCTTGTCTTAAGGAGTCTATTCTGGCAACAGTTGCTTTGTGGCTCAGGGAAAGTCCGAGATGGTTAACATCTCTGAAAAGCAGCAATATAATTGCAGTACTTAATAAATGTTAGTATCGAATACAAGGGTTAGTAAGTAGACTAAGTGTTGGTCTATGTTTGATGTCTGTGATATTTGTGTTTCGTAAATTGAATTGTATAAGAGTAGGCCTTTTATAGTTGACGGTAGGAGTCATCTATGTTTCCTTTTTTCCCCGTCATTTGAAGTATGGTAGAGATTTTTGTCTTATTAGCGTGAATACTATATCTCCTTTTTTTTTAATTATATGAAAGAAATTGTCATCAAGTTATAAGCTTATGGTATATGATAAACTATTCTAGTATTGTTTTATTTTACCAGAGATTTCTAGTGGTAAAAAGGAAATCGTTCGAAAATGTACTCTATTCTTTGCTACACTCAATATGTATCATGATGGTTAGAACTTCAAATGTTTTATTCTTATTCAAAATACATACTGATTGTGAAATACCATGACGCCACAGGTGAATGGAATTCATGCTTTGAAACATTTGGAAACTTCTTGGACATCTTTAGTACAAAATGAAAGAGAAGGCGGTCCCTACTGCAGCTGCTTTGTCTCTAAAAAAATCCAAGTCGTCTTGATTATTTGAGTCCAAATTTTCAATCCACTTGTAGGAATATAGCTGAGTCAGCATAATTTAGTAAAAAAAGTAAAAAAAAAAATCATGTACATGTAGTATATTGAACTGATACAAATTGTAGGTAGTGATTATCATCTATTTTTAGCTTTATTCTGTCCATTGTAACTGATCTATCGTTGATTAAAGGTTACAATGTTGTTGCCCTTTATTAATACAAACAGACTTGGTGCCATCTCTTTAATTTCTCTCAATGCTAGTAGTCTGTTGTTATTTGTGTATTATTGTCATTTTGTTTATCTTCTTTTGTTTCCTATTTTGACATCGGACTCGGACTTCTCTTATACTGAGTTTTACTGTGCGTACTGTTGTGCGTTTGTTTTTTCTACATTAGCTAGAGGTATATAGGGGGAGGGTGGACATCTCTAAAAACATGTTTTAAAGCATGACATTGTAAACTGCCAACACAAAAGCATTGATAGAAAAGCTTATTCATATGACAGGACGACTGTCAATGAATATTGAATTTTCCTGAATAGCATTTTAACATTTTATTAATTATTCAGAGTCTGTATCTTCTACTGCGAGCCTCCTCTTCTTGTTAGCCTTCTGAAGAAGAAATAATATATAAATGTTTAAACTCAATTGAGATTTAAGCTTTTAAGCCGATATCAAGTCAAACATTATGAAAAAAATTGTATTATAATAATTAGATTACAGGTATGCCGTTATTTTGATTATGATATAGATTCAGGAAACAGAACTATGTCAAAAACGTTCTAACTAAATAAAAATTCAAAGTCAAATCTAAATCAAAGTGACACTTAGCATTGACAGTAATATTAAACATTTTATGCATATATATCTGCGAATTTCAAATCCGATGTAGCATAAAGGATGGCTATTATGTTACTTACTTAAAGTAATTCATTCTGGGCTATCAAATGGTAGAATGCATTTTGTCCCATCTCCATTTCCATGCATTTTGAAGCCAGAATATTTTCAATGATTATTAAAATTCCTTTTGCACTCTGCTTTAATTTGTCTTCTGTAGTTCTCAAATACCAGATCTATAAATTTATATGAGAATGTAAAATTGTATATTAAAAAGAAACTCTACTTCAAGTAATTCATACACGAATCTGTCTGCAAATTTGTATAGACTTTTTCCGTATGATATTTTTTTCACATTTTACCCCCCTTTTTTACATATACATGCCATTTCATCTTGTTTAAAATATATCTTTTTCACTTTTCCATGATATCCTAATGTTTAATTATAACACTGCATACATATAATTTAAAGAAGTAGCGTGTTCAACTTTTTGTGATATTTACTCCTACAAACTATTCAAATACAGATTTTGTTTTGCCAAAGTTTTGCCGAGGACAAAAAAACAAGATTCAGTCGAGTCCGTATATCAATTACGATTTTTTAAAATTACAACTTACATGTTTCTTTCTCTGTGAACTGTGATTTTCTCTTTTTAGTTTTCTTTGTTTTCACTGCTTTCGGAAGTTACAAATAGACGACAGGAAATAACCTCAAAAATGACCATCCCATTACATTTAGATTTTCTATAATCTTAATTACCATAGCAACTATCTTTGAAATGTGTCCAACATCTGGTTAACCTTATCAGAATGTGTTTGATTAACAAAATGGTTGTATCAAATATCACTCTGTATATATTTGTTTATTATGTTTCATCAATTAAAGTTGAACGAAAAAAGTTATAATGATACACGATTGAAATGTTCCTCAAAGGTTAAAATTATCAAGGAGATTATCTCATATAACCTCTTTGGAATTAATAAAGCGCTTCTATAAAAATGAGGAGTCATTCATGTTAATGTGATATCTAAAAAATATTTCTTTTCCATATCAAACACTTGCTTCACTCAAATATTACTAACAAACATTTGACAAATATTTTTGTCATACATCTTACAAATATCTAGAAGACATATTATGTTAAAATGTTTATAAAAGGGTCTTCAACTAATATTTTCTAAATAAAATCGAAAAAATATTTTGTTAAGACGTTATTTAAATATTCATTAGATATTACCAGCTTATATTTTTAATTAGGACAAGAAAATTATTTAGATGTTACATCAAAAAGATATTTTATTATACATCAAACCTATGCTTAACGCAGATACTAATCAAAAATGTTTTATAAACATTTCTTTTACACATCTTACAAATATATATTATAATTAAAAACCAATTGTTCAAAGAACAATTGAAGGTCTTTCCACAACAATTTTCTAAATAATTGATGAAAAGATAATTCTGGTTTACTCAAAGCTACTATTGGCGTCCAATCATAGGTTTCATCATACTGATTCAATAAACATGGTTTCTATAGACTTTTGCCTGAAATAAGGGAGATAATTGTCAACATCCGGTTTAGAAAATGTCACTTCCGGTCTCATATGATAGCTTTATTTACACTGATTCCAAAAATATATGGTTTATATATACTTTTGCCTGTAAAAAGGGAGATAATTGGCTACTTCCGGTTTAGAAAATGTCACTTTCGGTCTGATATGATAGCTTTATTTACACTGATTCCAAAAATATATGGTTTATATATACTTTTGCCTGTAAAAAGGGAGATAATATGCTACTTCCGGTTTAAAAAATATCACTTCCGGTCTCAAATGATAGATTAATGTATGACCATTCAAAAAATATATGGTTTCTATGTACTTCTACATGAAATAAGTGCAAAAAAAAACTACTTCCGGTTCACTCAAGGTCACTTCCGGTTTACATTTTTCAAGGTCACATGTCACTTAACATTTTCTAAAAGACCGTATTGCTTTATCATGTACCAATCTGAAGTAATAATCAATTTGCCTAAAAATAAAACATTTCTGGGGCAATAACTCCAATAAGATGTCGCTGGATTGTCTCAGACCAAATGTATCATATCTTCATCACAATATAACAAGCATTTTGCACTTGTTCTTTAATATATAACATTAAAAATATCGGAGAAAATGCAAAAACAAGCAAAAGACAAAATTCAGAACATGACCTTGACCTTTGACCTTGACCTTATTTTCGAAGTTAGGATCCAAGGACCTTAAATAAAAAGACTATAGGTTTATACGGCTTACAGTTTATGAGTAACAAAAACGTAACGACAAATTTATTTGATAAAGGAAGATAACTCCTATAAAATTTCATCGAATCGCTTCGATCCAAATTAGCCAAAAATTCCTGAGGATGTAACGAACAATTTGTAAAAAGAATTTTGTCGATATCTTTTTTTGTTACGAAGGAGATGCACACAGATGATAAACAGTTAATAGGGAGATAACTCTTACAAAAAAAATGGTTCGGCTTAGCAGGGTGAAATTTAAAAGCGCATAAACTATACGATACAATATGAGAAATATCTAAGCGACATATTGCGAAACAAACATTTATCGCAAGAACAAAATTTGGCGGAAGAAAAAAAAAAAAAAAAAATAATAATAATTAAAAACCAATTGTTCAAAGAACAATTGAAGGGTTTTCCACATCAATTTTCTAAATAATTGATGAGAAGATAATTCTGGTTTACTCAAAGCTACTATTGGCGTCCAATCATAGGTTTCTTCATACTGATTCAATAAACATGGTTTCTATAGAATTTTGCCTGAAATAAGGGAGATAATTGTCAACATCCGGTTTAGAAAATGTCACTTCCGGTCTCATATGATAGCTTTATTTACACTGATTCCAAAAATATATGGTTTATATATACTTTTCCCTGTAAAAAGGGAGATAATTGGCTACTTCCGGTTTAGAAAATGTCACTTTCGGTCTGATATGATAGCTTTATTTACACTGATTCCAAAAATATATGGTTTATATATACTTTTGCCTGTAAAAAGGGAGATAATATGCTACTTCCGGTTTATAAAATATCACTTCCGGTCTCAAATGATAGATTAATGTATGACCATTCAAAAAATATATGGTTTCTATTTACTTCTACATGAAATAAGTGCAAAAATGACTACTTCTGATTCACTCAAGGTCACTTCCGGTTGACATTTTTCAAGGTCATATGTCACCCAACATTTTGCAAAAGATCTTATGGCTTTATCATGTACCAATATGAAGTAATAATCAATTTACCTTAAAATAAAACATTTCAGGGGCAATAACTCCAATAAGATGTCGCTGGATTGTCTCAGACCAAATGTATCATATCTTCATCACAATATAACAAACATTTTGCACTTGTTCTTTAATATATACAGTCCGTGTAACGTAAAAGTTAACAATACGAACGATGCCCGAATCATGTACGGACGATGCCCGAACGATGTACGTACGCTTCCCGAACGGTGTACGAATGCAAACGAAACGCTGACCGAACGTTGTACGGACGCTGACCGAATGTTGTACGAACGAAACCATGTACCATAAACCATACCATAAACGATAACATAAGCGCCCTTTTATCGTACATCGTATGGTTTTGCATACATCGTTTCGTTTAGCGTATACCGTATCGTTTAGCGTATATCGTTTCGTTTCGCGTATATCGTATCGTTAAGCGTACATCGTTTCTTGACGTGCATAGTTTCGTTTAGCGTACATGTTTTTCTTTAAATATAAAACATGAATTGTGTTTTGTTAAATCTTTTTATATACCCGGTAGGTGATAATAGGCGTAAAATTTAGATTGGATGCATATTTCAGTTTTAATTAATCATTTAGTAAATCATAATTTAATCTGACTCGATGTTGATCCAAAATTATTCACATAAAAAGTTTGAAAAAAAAACACTGAAATAAATTGAAACAAATTAAAAGATACGATTATGAATTTTGTTAGCCGTGGAAATACGTAATTGGTGAATGTGCGCGTAAACTACAGTCTGCAGGGTATTCAGACAGTTTTTGAAAATAGTCTAAGGTATTAACTAATCCAGTCGTTATATTACGATCACTACGATCACTCCGAGAAAATTAGTGGATAGAGGGCGCTGAATTATTCGAGTTAGGTACTAACATTTTTTTTTTGGACCTAAATGAACAATTTATTTTAGATGGAATTCGGAATTAATCCAATGTTCTTACAAAAGTATATTCGGGCAGGGACTTTCTATACTTAGTATAGAAAGTCCCTGATTCGGGGTCTTAAGGTTGACCTATTGTTCAAAAGGTTCAATTATTTTTATGTATTCTCTTCTATCGCATGTATTTTAACATCGACTGAATAAAAGTATATATCGTAATTAAACCATTTTTTTTAGATTATAGATATATTTTTTATTCATCTATCAAATCAGTCGAAAAAAACAATTTATTCGAGAAATTTCAAATAGAAACAATTACCCGTTATGTGCCTCCAGGGACTTTCTATACTAACTTTAGTATAGAAAGTCCCTACCAATGTACAAACGATTGTGTATTATTTTTACTACAAATGCACTTTAAACAATCATCAAAAAAGAGCGTGTCCGGCAAATGAAAAATTCTAATTCATAAGTGAAATTATAATTTAGCGTTTCATTTTTGTATTTTCAAACAACAAAAAACTAGACCATTTCCCTCTATTCTTTAATTTTCTAAGACCATTGTCCTCTATTCTTTATTTTGCCCGTTATATTCTATTCTTATTTTATATTTGATTGCTTTATTTTCCTGTATCTATATATATATATATATATATATATATATATATACCTCCTTTATTCGGAGCAACCCCACCCTAAATATACATATGATACACAGTGTCTATAGGTCATCGCTTGTGCCGTGATACACATGTTTCCATAACAAAAGATATCCTTGTTCATATTATAACATTTTAAATGTCCTCCTAATAATACATCTAATAGTTGCCACTGGACGTTTAACAGCTAACTATAAATTCATCCGTCATATTTTTAGTTTTGTTATAATGTGTTAATCAAACAGCATAATGAAACAATTGAAACTGTGAACTATTGAAATAATGGGAAATAATTGTAAACAAATCCACTAAATCACATCCATACGACACAAAGTCTAGTATTTTCACATGTAAATAAATTGTTTTCGTTAATCTATTTCAAACTATTTTAAATCAAACGGTCATTTTACTAATTTGCCAAAAAAAAACCCAACCAAACAGTTATTTTTATTTCTTTTTTTAAACAGTATTCGAATAAATCATGTTTTATTTATGAAAATTTCGTATTGCTGACGAATGTTAAATATTGATCCCTATAGATTTTCAATTGTTTGGTTGTTGGGTTACTGTCTGATCTCGCAAACCTGACATTTTATGGTCATTATTTTTTGCATCCAATTGCACCAATTTATTAAAAAGATATCAACGTACGAGAGTCGTTACTTTACATAAACTTCTGGTATTTTTTTTCTATAACGAAATACGAAACCACTTCTCGCAATTCGCTTTGGAGTATTTGTGCTTCTCTTTTGACAAAATATGGCCTTGTCTCAAAAACAAAAAAAATCACATGACAATATAATATAGAGTAATATATAAAACTGGACTAGAGTGAAGAGTTGGAAAGTAGGAATTCCGAATTTTAATTGAAAGTTCGAAATCTTTGTGTATTTTCTGATATATGATTGTACAGTCAACAAATTCTTTGTTTTGCTGAAATGAAAGGTCACCGTCACCAGCCAATAGATGCACAATGGATATAGTAAATCTTTCTAATTTTGAAAAACAATATTTCTCTTACTTCGTTGTGAAAAGGGCACTAAAATAATAGTGAATATCATCCTCAACAGGATGGCCATATAGCTGCATGCGGGATTGGGTTTAATATTAACAAGGTTTAAATCTGAATTTTAAGAACTGCACATATGTCTCAAACGTGTATCAGTGATATTAAGATTGCTATCACCACAACTTAAATTGAATTGCGTACTGTGAATAAATACTCAGTTTACTATTGTTAACAGCAATTTATCACATATAATACCACGTTAACAGTTAGGGTGACGGTGTTTGACAGTCTGAAGGAGATATCAACAAGGATTTAATAAGGCAAAGCTTTTGTTGTACTCAATCTTACTAAAGTTTTCATTATTATATTTAATAGATATGTATACGAGAAACAATAATGTAGTTGTCTTTTTTTAATTACACATGATCATCTATGATGGGATAAAGTCTAATGAGAGAATTTAACCAGAGACTGAATAACTTAGAATGACCAATTAAAGGTCACTGTACGGCCTTCAACAATGAGCAAAATCTATACAGCATAGTAAGATATAAAAGGCTCCGAAATGACAAATATAAAATACACCCAACGTCTTCTCAGCGGTTGCAAAGTACTTTTTCAAAATCAATTAAGTTTTGAATCAGGATAACAGTCACAACAGTATACAGTAAATAGCCTTATTAAGAAGGGATATAGGTACGATACTGTTGTGAGGTCATTAAAGATTGCATATTTTAGCTTTAGTATTGATTCACTTATAGGGTCTTTGCATCGGAATTAAACACATTTATTCTAAAACCAGTTGTTGGCATGACACGGGTTATGTTCTTCTCATATATTTCATGATAGTATAATACTAAACCCCTAACAGGAGGTATTGTGCCTGATTTTCATATGATGAAGACATAATCTTTCAATCAGTTTAATTGAGGTCTGGAGCTGGCTTGTCAGTAACTGCTAGTAGTCTGTTGTTATTTATGTATTATTGTCATTTTGTTTATTTTCTTTTGTTTCCTATTCTGACATCTGACTCGGACTTCTCTTAAACTGAGTTTTACTGTGCGTATTGTTGTGCGTTTGTTTTTTCTACATTGGTTAGAGGTATAGGGGTGGGTTGAGATTTCAAAAAACATGTTTAACCCCGTCGCAATTTTGCGCCTGTCCCAAGTCAGGAGCCTCTGCATGGCCTTTGTTAGTCTTGTATGATTTTTAATTTTAGTTTCTTGTGTATAATTCGGAGTTAGTATGACGTCCACTATCACTGAACTAGTGTACTTAGTTGTTTAGGGGCCAGCTGAAGGACGCCTCCGGGTGCGGGAGTTGCTCGCTGCATTGGAGACCCATTGGTGGCCTTCGGCTGTTGCTTGCTCTATGGTCGGGTTGTTGTCTCTTTGACACATTCCCCATTTCCATTTTCAATTTTATTTCATGTTAAAAGACAATGTCATTATACTATGACAGAGGGGCAGTCAAACTCCTAAGTCGAAAATAAAATGACTACGCCAGGGCTAATAAATAAAAAGACAAACAGACAAATAATAATACAAAAGGCACAACATAGAAAGCTAAAGACTAAGCAACACGAACCCCTCAAAAAACTGGGTGTGATCTCAGGTGCCCTGGAAGGGTAAGCAGGTCCTGCTCCACATGTGGCACTCGTCGTGTTGCACATGTTATTACAAACCTGGTAAATAGTCTAATTTGGTAGGTCACATTCGTAGTGAAAAGGGAAGTGGATTGTAGTTACGACATAAGGAACATATCCGATATCATCTGTGAAACGATTAATTCATAACGATCAACCAACTCGTAATGGCGTCCGTAAAATTTACAATAAACAATGTCATTTACACTGTTCAAACATCAACGCACGTCAAACTTTGTACAACATAAAAGCTGACTGGACATTCGTGACAATTTGTCACGCCCTCATGAATTGGCGTACGTCCTATCAAATACCTTCAGAAAGCTTCCATTTAAATTATTTTACACACAAGTAACTGCGTATTTTATTTTCTTAACAAAACAAAAAAAAATCAATGTATTTTGCGTTAAATGTGCAATCAAGCCACGGATTCGTAATTTTCAAAAATAGCTCACAAACGGTTGATGAAATGTGGAAAGTCTAAATAGAAATATAACAATTATGTCCAGTGCGCGTTTATAAAACGAGCTCTTTTTGTACATTTTGAGATACTATAAGTACTCGTTTTATGTGTATAGAATTGTAGAGGTCAATACGACTTTTAATCAGTTGAATTTTCAATTTTAATAAAAAATGTGTTGGGTTTTCTTCTTTCCTTAAATTTACATCATGATTCTTTGACATTTCCTATTATCTTCTGATTTTTTTTTAAGATGAATAATATAAAATTTGTATACCAAACATTTACAATTTTACTCTGCGTTTATAATTAGCAGTGAACGTACAACATCTTATAAACGATAAACATTAATAGCGGTAAATGAGCCACTCTTTCTCAGGTTGAGATGGAATATGTTCGTAATTTGATTCAATGAGTTAAATAATCGAAACCCCTGAATATCTTCTCATGACAAGCACGAAAAATGGCGAAAATGAACTTCCAACAGCGGGCGATGATTTCTAATTATACAAAATTCTTGCGATGGATTTTTTAAATACAATGTAGAACTTATTAATTTAGACATTTCTTATACGAATTACTTCTTTGTTTCATGAAGACCCGAGAAGTCAAATGAAATATCATAAGGGTAATTGTTTCATGATATATTTCAGCTATCATGTGTGACTTTCAGCAAGTTGCATTCCCTGTTGACTATATTGAACAGTGCACAATAATGAATTAACATATACGTTTATACATGAGCTTAAGAATGATCGAATGGACTAATTTTATTTTTATCTACTGTACCCACTTATCAATCGATGGGCATTCAATTCCCTTTTCAAATTACTTAATCGAATATGAAGTCACATGCACGAAGAAGTTTGTCTGACGTGAAAATGCGTAGTCCCATATCTCACGGCTACATGGACACACTCAGTGTACTAGTCTTCACAACATTTTAATGTTTGAAACTACGTTTTCAGAAGAATGAAATTTATAAGTTTTAACTATACATCACAATAAGCATATCTAAAAGTAAGTCGACACGCAGCTCATTTTATGAAGGAATGTCAAACTGCCACTACTGCTAGTTTGTACTTTATTGTCGGAGGAAAACTGATTCAAAACAAGGGAGCTAAGATTTGATTTTAAGGGGGGGGGGGGGGGGGGAGGCAGGCTAGAGTGAAATTTGAAAAAGGCATGACAGGAGTTTTGAAAAAAAGGCAGGATGGGCAACTTGCCAAAAAGAAAAGGCAGGATGATAATTTATTTAAAACAAGTCAGGATAAATTAATAACTAATTTTAAGTTCTATTTTAATATCATCTGAGCAAGAACTACAGGAGAATAGCATAGCATTTGTCTTGTTAGGATTAAAATCAATAAGCCAATCTTTAGACCATGCTGGGGTTTGTTCTAAGTCGCTATTTAAGACATCTTCTATCGTGTAAGGACTATTACTTGAATAAGAAAGGGATGTTTCATCAGCACACAATCGAGTTAGACTTATCAAATTACAAGCTATGTCATTTACATGAATAAGGAATTATCACAGTAGGGGACCTAATACAGAGCCTTGTGCACTCCTGCATTAGTATTCTCAAAAGGCAAATATAAGCTTTAAAAAAAAACGCTTTCTTGTCTATTTGAAATATGATAACTAATTAAGTGATTAAATACGTTTTTAAGTACATTTTTTTTTAAAATACTTTGCCTACTGCTGATAATAATGTGATTGGTCTATAATTGGAAATCAGTTCTCCGATTTTGAATATATATATATATATATATATATATGCGCCAAGTCAACACATTTTAAAAGAATTTTTTTACATAAAGCACAAATAAATTTACATACATTGTCAGATCAAAATATCTTAAAAACCCCAGTCCAGTGATACCGTGTATATTCTACTGACTAAACCATATCGATAGTTTTACATTCGTACTTGTTACGTAATAAGATCTGTGTCCAGGTAAAAAAATAACCAGCAGGTGGGGTGTGTTCCCATTTCGCCTTAGCTGGAAATTCCAGGTAAAAAAGGTAAAATAAATACTAAGGCGATATGGGAATTGTACTAAGGCGAAATGTGAATTTAGATGAAAAAATTAAATAAACAAATTAAACCTCTGTGTTTTTATAACAATATAAACAACATGTAATTAGGGATTTTTTTTTCTCTTGGATTATTATTTTAATATTTATTTATAAAAAGACACTTTTTATGATTTAAAAAATTGTGAAATCAGAAAAAAAAATCTACAATAAAACATAAGTCAGTAGGAAAGTTGCTTCTTTTATGCTTTATTTAAGAAAAGTTTCAATTGTATGAATTTTATGCAATTAAAAAATTCTTAATAATTCAATTATCCTTTACATTGTGCAACACAAAAAGTTAAAAAGAAAGAGAAAACATACATTCCCACAGATTTATTTACATATATGACAGAAATTTTAATAAAATAAATAAAATAATAAAAAAAATTTTTAAAGTGTGTTAATTATATATAATAAAGAAAATTTCGCCAGACCACAAGTAGAGAACCATTTCTACAAGCTGATGATGGTGACATCAACAAGCTACTCATATTTACAACTGCTGAAAATCTACGACAACTGTGCACTGCAGACACTGTATACTGTGATGGAACTTTCTACACAGCACCACCAATGTTTGACAGCATTTTCACCATTCATGCATTTGTTGGAACAGCCATGTTTCAAACATATTTGAAATTATCAATGTGTTCAAGAAAGAGCAAGCATCTAACGAGGTAAAGAAAGTACAGTATGCAGCAGGTGGCAAGATGAGGGGGAAAGCAAAGAAGTATAGAGAAATAGAAGAAAGATTCGCCAATTTGAAGGAAACCCTACACAATGGTACAACTGACTATATTCAGTATGGTGATGCAGCATCTTACATCCTCAAACTTGGAAACTAAATGAACTTTGAACATTCAAATGTGTACATCAGTGCCTTGTTTTTCAAAATATGAACTATATGGAAATAATTCTTATGTTTTATGTATAAGTGCTTATTCTCATGCTATTATTTATAACATTGTGCTTTGAATTCAGTGCTGATTCAGAAATAAAATATTTGTTATGATAGTTTGATATTTGTCTTTATTTATTCATTAAAATATGAAACATCCATATCCAATTTGTCATATCTAATAAGACTTTATTTACAAAATATAACACATGAGTAAAAAAATACAATTTCAGAAAAAGAAGAGCAACTATAAAAAAAAATATTTTAAAAGTGGGACACAAAAAATCAAAAAAAAAATATCTTCTTTTAAATAGTATTTGATGGTAGAATTTGACATCAAAATAACAAATATCAACTAATTGCAATACAAACAAAACATAACTTAATTACGTTGTTTACAGAAGCTCCCATTTCGCCTTAGTTAATTCTTGTGTACCTGAAAATTTGTACTAAGGCAAACTGGGATTAATTTTATATAATTATTTTGACAGCTAAGGCGAAATGAGAATAAGCCGCAGGTGGTATATATTCTAAAATGTTTAGCGCCTTCCATTATACATCTGACGATGAAATTTAGCTTTAGGGCCATTCTGTTTTCACAAAGAAAAAACTAAAATTTAAAAATTTTATAAACATAAAATTCTGTTGAAAAATCAATTTATAGGTAAACTGATCAGCATAACGTCCTCGCAATTTCTTGTTCAGACCCAGGGACACAGATGTTCGAATGAGTAAGAATAAACTAAATTCTTAAACAATTATATAAAGTTAAATGTACCACAAGCACATTTTGATAGTATAATAAGAGGTTTTCTTGTGTATTTTCTATGTTCTGGAAACTTCAACATCCCATCAAAAATACTTAAATTAAAGTCATAAGTGTTATAAATTAAATGTTATTTTTTTAAATATAATTTGCACATTGTACCTATTGTTCTCGTATATTTATTTTTCGCCATGCATTAGTTTAATGCTTACTGTGACTTCTAAATACATCTATATAGTGTGTTGAATAGATCGATTTATAAACTTTGTACGCGAATTAATTTGATATCCTAATGATAATCAATTATTTTTCTTTTGACAGCACTTATATTTTGTTGATTGTTCAATATATTTTTATGGTATCCGGCATTTATATACATATACATGCATAATGATAATCCCTTGGATATATTTTAGTTGGTTGATTGTCCGTTGTTTAATGTCCAGTGTAAACTATTTCATACATTTCTATGAAGAAAGAGTTTCTCATTTCTAGGATGAAATTGATGTTTTGTGCAAAATGTAATTTAAAGTACATTGCATTAACTCCGTGTTTCAAAGTCAAACAAGTGAATTATTATTTTTCTTTATATTTTTTTAAGACAAAAAATGAATATCCATATAATTCAAATCTGGTTTGGATTTGTTTTGTGCTCAATAGAATTTACTACGACAAATCAAATGTTGTTGACAATTTTGGGATCAAATGATATTTAGGTATGTGCTAAACAGGGACACAATAAACTGGCAAGTTGAAGACTTCTTGTCTAGTAATACATTTCTTGAACGAGTGAAATTCTGAAATATCTTTTTTTTAATTATCCCTATTACGATAGCCTTTTTGTGAAAAAAGTACGATTTAATTTCAAATTGTATGAAGTAAGATTTATTCCCCTATTTACAATTAACTCGTTCTTGTCCAATAATGAATTCCTCGAACGACCAGAGTTTGAAAAGGGAAATAAGATTTGAATTTCTCATCAACATTTCTCCTTAATTTTCAAGAAGCAAGATTTTGTTTTGTATCGTCATTTATCGTAGGACATGCACGAATTTTAACTGAAGAAGCTCTTTGGTCGGGTTGTTGTCTCTTTGGCACATTCCCCATTTCCATTCTCAATTTTATGATGCATACGGGCCCAGTATTAAAAGCCTGGAAGGAATTTAGATAATCTCCGTTTTCCTCTCAGTTTCTGTCATTTATCATGTTTGGGTATTTTTTTGATAAGTAAAATTAAGTTTTCGTGAATCATTTTCTTATCACACTCCGTTCGTGCAGTGTGATACGAGAACTATGTATCAACATGCAAGAAATATATACATGTAACAGACAAAGATTATAAAGAAACTGAAAAATGCATTTTTTTCTTCATAATCGTACAAATAAACAACGCATAAAGTAAACATGAAACTATTCTGCAACAACTGAAAAATAACGTATAATGTGTGTAATTTAATTTTACTCAAAACACTGTTTTTTAAATAAAAATGATATAATATTCATAAGCAATAAGGATAATCCAATCAATTTTGTTGAATAGATAATTCACGGATTAATAGTTGTGTAATCAGCGGCACGTGCCCTCAATATTTTATAAAAAAAATTAGATACCTCTCGAAGTTAAATATCAAAATTTTCCAAAATAATAACTGAAAAAAAAATCGTTCAACGAATATTTACATTCGTCATGTGTGCATATACGAGTCATGAGTGCACAAAAACAATTTTTCGACAAAAATTGATAGCAAGTTATTATACTTTAATGTTCATGACTATGAGTATTTTTCTTGTTAAATTTCTAGTGAAATTGATTGTTGAGCGTCTTTTTACAAAAATACAAATACCGAAAAAAAGAATATTGGGTAAACGTAAATGGACAACAACCCAACGAGAAAAATAAAATTTTAAATAAAGTAATAATATAAGTTTACAAATACGTACTATGTGCATTTAATAAATCAACGTTTGAACTTATCATTATCATTTTATTTTATTTGTAATTTTATTTTTATGTATATTTAATGTTACCCGATATGGAGTCCTCTTAAAGATAAAATTCACTTGAATTGGTATTTCTGGTGTATATATGTTACAGGGAATTTGTAAAATCAGGGATTTTGTAAAATCACTGGACTAATCAGTGATTTTGTAAAATCGCTAACAGTTTCAGTGGTTTTGTAAAATCCCTGAAATTGTCTAGGATTTTACAAAATCACTGAAAATAGAGCTAGGGATTTTGTATAATCCCTGATTACAATTAAGTATAACTTGCTATTAGAAATGTGTTTTTCTTAATATAAAAATAGAGTTATCATCACTAATGATTTTGAAATATAGTTGTTTAATAAATACTATGAGCTAGAACTAGTGTATAATGATAATGACTAAAAGGCATATAAACGGATATTTAGACCACTGTAAATTTACTTATTTTTGCATGGCAAGTTTGGGTGACATCTATTGTTACATAATTGCCCTGCTTTTCGATGCATGTCTGTATCAAATCAACCAAAGTAAAACTTTGTTATTTTTGCTAGGTTAGAACCTATTCATAAACATGCAAGTACAAAACAAAGTATTCTTACCTATATTTTCTGTTGTCTTTTTTTATCATTATTTTGTGAATATAAATGTTATTTTGTAGGCAGCAAATTAATGATACAACACTTATTTGCTTTTTATATCAGTGATCGGGAAGGACGTGCGCCTTGCGCCAATTGCGCTTATTGACCAGAAATGGCGCATAAAGTAACAAATGTCAGCGCCCGCGTGGCGCATGATATTTTTTACTTCGTTTTGAAACGTTGAGATATCGTCAAATGGATTTCCGATCGTATTTCGTGCCGCCATGTGTGAGTACACAATTGTGTAGTGTTCACTCCAATGATAGGAGCACCTATATATTTTTGGGACGTCTCGGGTGTTTTCCTATGGTAATAATAGCAACATGCGGTATGACTGATTACCCAAAAAACGTAATTAACCATCATTCATGATATAATTTTTTATAAACAACTTTAATTGTGAAAATTGGCTAGTACAGGGGAGAATTCTTCTCTAATTATAATCTTTTAAGTAAGCTTGCTATTATTTCGATTGAAAAACCCAAAAGCCTTTTTATGCATAGTATAGTATTTTTCTCCATAAAAGGGGCTTAACTGTCCTTGTCAATTGTTTTGGTCTTTGGCTCGTTTTGACATTTTGTAAACATGCCTTCAGCGAATTGTTGTTGTGTCTTATCAATTAACGTTGCTCTCTACTGTTATTTTTGTCATCGTGATGAAGTAATAATAATACAAGTGCAGAGGAAATGCCAGAAACGTCCTCTAATACGGAACGTCTGGAATAAGTATGGTATCGACGAAGACCCAAATTTAATGTAAAAAATACATGAACATGAACAAGGGAACAGTACCAGTTTTAACATTGTAAATAAAGGTTATCGTAAATATTGCCGGGTTTGGAAGAAGTTATTGTATATTCATTGAAATTGAAATTACAAAATCACAGGAACAATATCCATGATATTAATTAGAATCATACTTGTAAGTACAGTGAAATATACACTTTTTTATTGTAAACGAATGGCCCACTCATTTGACAACATGGCCAATTAATTCTAAAAATGGCCCATTGAATTTATTTTTGGGGGGCCCTGGGCCCATAGAGAAAAAATCCTTCCAGATCACTGTTATATATCAATTTTCATGCAGCAATAAGATGCTCTTGCTCTGAAAATGCATGTAATATTTGCCACTGGATCACATACCCTAACCCACTCAATTTCTTATACCTAACATATGTGTTGTTCTTCTTTTATGACAGCAATCAACCTAATGATCCGTTTTTATATTTGATTTTTTTTAAATTTGATATAATTGGTTTTATTTTTTACATTAATTACAGAAAAAATATAATGAACAGTAACTTTCTTTCAAACAAGGTAGTGATAAGAGCTTGTTTTGTCTTCTTTCTGTGGCTCATTGCCAACATGTTCCAAAATTTCATCATATTTTCCCCGGTTCCATATGTTGCACTTTAATTTTACCTCAATTATTTGAAGTAATTTTTGTTTGTATTTTTGCTCTTGATTTAAAGACATCTGTACCTGAGCCTTTTTCTACAGTATGTCAGTTGTATAGTGCATGCAAACTGCTCACTTAGTATTAAAATAAAGGCTAGGTTAATATATATGTCTCTGGGTTAACCTCAAACTTATTGAGTGTTACTATTGTAGGCTTTTTTTCACAGAAATTCTTAATAAAAATGAATGAATTTATTTTATCAATTCCCTGAATTTAATTCAGTGAATCTGTAAAAAAAATCTTAATTATTTCAGGGATTTTGTAAAATCACTAGTTAAAATCAGGGATTATATAAAATTACTAATCAGTTCACTGATTTTACAAATTCCCTGAAATTTCAGTGATTTTACAAAATCCCTGATTTCACAAATTCCCAGTAACATATACATGTATCACACGTACTATCTACATGTACAATATACAGAAATGACACGGCTGGGTATTGTAAAGTTACTGAAGGAAGATTAATGTCAAATTCATATCCCCGGGCGAAGAAATTACCGCTTTGTCAGAACGGTTAGGTGTTATTTGTTCCAACAATCATATTAAAAATGTTTAAATCGCGCCCATCTCTTCTTTTCTTATACAGGCGCGGATCCAGAGCTTGAAGCGGGGGGTTTTGTGAGAAATGTTTTTGAACACTAGAGAAGTTTTCTTGTTATACCAAACAATATGTTTTTCAATAATTGGCAACCTTTTTGTTCATCCGGCATATGGTTACTCTAAATAAACTCTTTAGATTAGTTTAATTATTTAATTACAGATCGTATCGTCCTGTTTTGCAATTGCTGTATCACCCCTTGCATCTATTGATTCTATTCCACTAGCCGCGTCTTATCATGTGAGTTGATAAAGTATTGTGATCTTAATAAGGCTGTTTAGTGGTATTTTTTTGTTTGTTTGTGAGATTAACATTCACCATTTGCTTTTCCCAATTCTAAACGTGTTTTTTTAACAAACTGTCCGGGATTGTCGTCAGTAGCGAACAAAACGCAAAATTTGCAATAAATTCCGCCCTGTGAAGTTGAATAGACATTGCATGGGAAATAGTGCAGCCACGCATATTAGAAGCATCTTTTTAATCCGTAAATTTCACGTTTATGAAAAGGAAAAGAACTAGGTGGATTCCAGTTTTCATTTAGAATGCTATACATTTGAGCACAAGGTACAGATGTGGAAATAAAGTTTGCAATATCCTTAGATTCAGCAGGTGTCATTTTCTAAAAAAAAAATCTTATGTATATGATAGGGTGAAAAAGTTTTTTTCTTCAAATCAAGCTAACAAAAAACGTCGTTTTAATCATAAAAATACAAAGTAATAAAATATAGGGATAGCTGCCTTTGATTGTCTTAATTGAATCCTTTGATCCTCTAATTATCAAGTTACCCTCAAGCCAATGTAATTATGACATGTGTATATTTAAAGGAGTGTAGCGACAACGTGTCACCCTATTCAGTGCTGGATATTCAATTTATAGTAAAGATAACATTAAAACAAGAAATGGTAAATACAAAAATTAATTTAAGATTTTCAAGCGGGTGGGGGGGGGGGGGGGGGTTGCAAACCCCCCAAACCCCCCTAAATCCGCTAGTGTTATAGTATAAATCGCACCAATAAATGGAACTTAATTGTGTCATATTTACCTCCAAACGATTAACCTACATGGCCCGAGGACACAATTATTTCGTAGTGCATTTCTTTTAGACAATAAATTCAAATTAAAAAATCGCACCTGCTCTATCTCAAAAAGATTTTTACAGTGTAGTGTACTACTAGTGGGACAAATAATATCAAAATTATAGAAACTTCTACCAGCTCTAACTCAAAATATTGACAATTCTGTGTTAAGGGGGTCTTAAGTTCAGTTTGACAGCTTCAGACGTAATAAAATTTGACCTTTTTTTAACTGGACCAAATCACTACTTAACATAAAGATTCAGCACCTAAATTTTTTTAACATGTAATTTCATCCCCCTACTTAATATTTCATGCATTAAATATCAAGAAATAAATTGGGAAAGTGTATTAAATAAAAAATGCAAGTTATACACAGTGGCGGATCCAGAAATTTTCATAAGTGGGGGCCTACTGACTGCCTAAGAGGGTCATGCTTCAGTTATTCCGTATATAATCAACCAAATTTTTCCCAGAAAAGGGCCCCCCCCTGGGCCCTCCCCCTAAATCCGCCTCTGATACACTGTTCACACTAGGGACTATATTCGTAGACAATGAAAACCAAAGGACGATAACTGTGTCCCTGTACCACATGTAACATTAGAATACTCACTTGAAAGGCTGACTGATTTTTTTTTAAAAGATAAGAGTCTGATATAGGGCCTGAAAGCTGTCGTGGTTGTGAAGATTATAAATTCCCCCAGGCTTTTATAGGGAAAAATGGAGAAATTATAAATGGAAATATAATGCACGCTGTTTAATCATGCTTTTCAAGGCTATTTACCGATGACTCGTACACAATCATTTTGAATGGTGAATAAGATCATATAGTTTTAGATGAATTAAGCACTCAGAAACTAGCTCGTAAAAAGGAGGAGGAAATCCAGTTTTTCAGTAAATATCAAAGTAAAAGTATATAAGTCTATAACATTTGCGCAATTGTATACTTGTTTTATTGACGCAAATGAATGCTGCAGTTTTCAAAATATAGTGACGCAAAAGAATAATTGGCGTAATTAAGTTGTGGCGAAAATTGATTCTTTTTCTGTGCAAATGGATATCGGCCTTTAAAACACCGTTTTTTTTTGTACACTAACAAACGTGTATTTATCTTTTACGCTGTCTAGCATGGGATTAAAAGTTTTGGCAATTTGTGTAGGATTTTAATTTTAGAAAGTAACGAACAAGTAAGAAGATCGTCAAAAACCTGAAGTGTATCGGAAAATTAGCTATGCACGATAAAAGAAAATAGTCCGGTGCGTCGATATGAAATTTTACAGAGGCATGTATTATTTGTAAAATTGAATTAGTCTATTAATAACAACTATTTGTAGAACTGATTCTTTTGATCCTTCAAATATGTGTAAAATATTCTTTGATAGTTTCTTTCATATATACAATTGCAGTATGCTTATAAATACTGTAGATTTGTATTTGATCATTGATTGCATGCATAATGTCCAGTGACAAATATTTCATGAGTTCGTACAAAGAACAAATCAAAAACTTTTAAAATACATTTGATTGGTTATTTAAGGTGATTCGATCTTGATGATATGCATGAAAGTTTGTGGAGCTTACCTCTGAAATAAAGAAATCTAAAAAAAAAAGAAGAGTTATTTTTTTCTTCTTCTGTATTTTACTCATACATGAACTTAAGCACTTTTTACAGTCAAAGTAACAGTTTTAACACCGACAGCAGCAATTGCAAGCGACGCTGGTTCCATATAAGTTTTCACGAATTTTTATAAATCCCTGACCATCTTCGGTTTATATCAGACTCTGATATTGAGGGGAACATAATTATACTACCATGCATGGATGTCTTGTCTTTTTTAATACATTTAGATATAAAACGTGTATCTCATATAAAGCCTCATTTATAGAACATTATATATAATATTGTGTCAAGGAAATATTTGGATCAAAGAAATATTTGGAGGAGGAGGAAGAGGAGAGAGAGACTAATATTTTTCGCGGTATTTGGTCTCGTGTTACTCATGTCAAAATGTGATGGAAGGAAATGTTTCCCCTTCGTTTTATATAGCAGGGTATTCCATAGTGTAATTATATTAGTTACAGTTTTTTTTTCTATCGGTAAGAAATAGTATACAGTTCGAAATCTAATTATCTACATTAAGTTATAATAGTACATTTAAAGTAAGTTTATTGCATTGCTAAACGCTTCTCAATCAAGATAAAACGTTTACAACCAATACTATTTTTTGCGACTGAATAAATTTTATTTAGAATAGATAGTTCATGTTCCATTGAACTAAGGGTATTGTTTAGGTTTTTTTAAAAAAATTTATAACGATCGAATTTGAAATGTTATTAACACAATGATTCAAAATACCAAAAAGACATCAAAAATTACGCAATTAGTATAAAACAAAAATTATAATAATTAAGATAACTTATTTGCTTTAATTATTTAATTAACAAGTGAAATGTTATCAATCCAATCTTCCAATCTAATATAGTCCAAAGGGTGACAGGTGTATAGAAATATGGTCACTACAGGTCTTCTTCCGGCTGGCAGTATAGAACAACCATGGCAAAGAGGTGCATCCATTTGGTTGTTCGGGATATACAAGTACGCAACCAACTATAAATCAATCCAATCTAATAATAGTTTTTTTTTATCCCGCATTTTTTTTTATAATAAATTAAAAAATAAAATAATTGAAATAATTTTCTGAAATAAAAACCTAATATATATATCATACGCTTTACAAAACGATATGCCACACGATAGATGAAACGTTAAACGATATCATATACCATATATGATAAACGAACGCTAAACGCTAAACGCTAAACCATACCATGTACCATACGACAAATCAAACGCTTTACGATACCATGATGCAAACGATATACTGAACCCTAAACGATGACATTTACCATACGATACACGAACGATGAACGAACGCTGACCGAACGTTGTACGTACGCTATACGAATGATGTACGAACGATGACCGAACTCTATACGAACGATTCCCGCACGCTGTACGTACGATTCCCGAACGAAAAAAGTGTTAACTTTTACGTTACAGGGACTGTAACATTAAAAATATCGAGGGAAATGCAAAAACAAGCAAAAGACAAAATTCAGAACATGACCTTGACCTTTGACCTTGACCTCATTTTCGAAGTTAGGATCCAAGGACCTTAAATAAAAAGACTATAGGTTTATACGGCTTACAGTTTATGAGTAACAAAAACATAACGACAAATTTATTTGATAAAGGTAGATAACTCCTATAAAATTTCATCGAATCGCTTCGATCCAAATTAGCCAAAAATTCCTGAGGATGTAACGAACAATTTGTAAAAAGAATTTTGTCGATATCTTTTTTTGTTACGAAGGAGATGCACACAGATGATAAACAGTGAATAGGGAGATAACTCTTACAAAGAAAATGGTTCGGCTTAGCAGGATGAAATTTAAAAGCGCATAAACTATACGATACAATATGAGAAATATCTAAGCGACATATTGCGAAACAAACATTTATCGCAAGAACAAAATTTGGCGGAAGAAAAAAAAAAAAAAAAAAAATAATAATTAAAAACCAATTGTTCAAAGAACAATTGAAGGGTTTTCCACATCAATTTTCTAAATAATTGATGAGAAGATAATTCTGATTTACTCAAAGCTAGTATTGGCGTCCAATCATAGGTTTCTTCATACTGATTCAATAAACATGGTTTCTATAGAATTTTGCCTGAAATAAGGGAGATAATTGTCAACATCCGGTTTAGAAAATGTCACTTCCGGTCTCATATGATAGCTTTTTTTACACTGATTCCAAAAATATATGGTTTATATATACTTTTCCCTGTAAAAAGGGAGATAATTGGCTACTTCCGGTTTAGAAAATGTCACTTTCGGTCTGATATGATAGCTTTATTTACACTGATTCCAAAAAATATATGGTTTATATATACTTTTGCCTGTAAAAAGGGAGATAATATGCTACTTCCGGTTTATAAAATATCACTTCCGGTCTCAAATGATAGATTAATGTATGACCATTCAAAAAATATATAGTTTCTATTTACTTCTACATGAAATAAGTGCAAAAATGACTACTTCTGGTTCACTCAAGGTCACTTCCGGTTGACATTTTTCAAGGTCATATGTCACCCAACATTTTGCAAAAGATCTTATGGCTTTATCATGTACCAATATGAAGTAATAATCAATTTACCTTAAAATAAAACATTTCAGGGGCAATAACTCCAATAAGATGTCGCTGGATTGTCTCAGACCAAATGTATCATATCTTCATCACAATATAACAAACATTTTGCACTTGTTCTTTAATATATAACATTAAAAATATCGAGGGAAATGCAAAAACAAGCAAAAGACAAAATTCAGAACATGACCTTGACCTTTGACCTTGACCTCATTTTCGAAGTTAGGATCCAAGGACCTTAAATAAAAAGACTATAGGTTCATACGGCTTACAGTTTATGAGTAACAAAAACATAACGACAAATTTATTTGATAAAGGTAGATAACTCCTATAAAATTTCATCGAATCGCTTCGATCCAAATTAGCCAAAAATTCCTGAGGATGTAACGAACAATTTGTAAAAAGAATTTTGTCGATATCTTTTTTTGTTACGAAGGAGATGCACACAGATGATAAACAGTGAATAGGGAGATAACTCTTACAAAGAAAATGGTTCGGCTTAGCAGGATGAAATTTAAAAGCGCATAAACTATACGATACAATATGAGAAATATCTAAGCGACATATTGCGAAACAAACATTTATCGCAAGAACAAAATTTGGCGGAAGAAAAAAAAAAAAAAAAAAATAATAATAATTAAAAACCAATTGTTCAAAGAACAATTGAAGGGTTTTCCACATCAATTTTCTAAATAATTGATGAGAAGATAATTCTGGTTTACTCAAAGCTACTATTGGCGTCCAATCATAGGTTTCTTCATACTGATTCAATAAACATGGTTTCTATAGACTTTTGCCTGAAATAAGGGAGATGATTGTCAACATCCGGTTTAGAAAATGTCACTTCCGGTCTCATATGATAGCTTTGTTTACACTGATTCCAAAAATATATGGTTTATATATACTTTTGCCTGTAAAAAGGGAGATAATTGGCTACTTCCGGTTTAGAAAATGTCACTTCCGGTCTCATATGATAGATTTATTTACACTGATTCCAAAAATATATGGTTTATATATACTTTTGCCTGTAAAAAGGGAGATAATTGGCTACTTCCGGTTTAGAAAATGTCACTTTCGGTCTCATATGATAGCTTTATTTACACTTATTCCAAAAATATATGGTTTATATATACTTTTGCCTGTAAAAAGGGAGATAATTGGTTACTTCCGGTTTAGAAAATGTCACTTCCGGTCTCATATGATAGATTTATTTACACTGATTCCAAAAATATATGGTTTATATATACTTTTGCCTGTAAAAAGGGAGATAATTGGCTACTTCCGGTTTAGAAAATGTCACTTTCGGTCTCATATGATAGCTTTATTTACACTGATTCCAAAAATATATGGTTTATATATACTTTTGCCTGTAAAAGGGAGATAATATGCTACTTCCGGTTTATAAAATATCACTTCCGGTCTCAAATGATAGATTTATGTATGACCATTCAAAAAATATATAATTTCTATGTACTTCTACATGAAATAAGTGCAAAAATTACTACTTCCGATTCACTCAAGGTCACTTCCGGTTGACATTTTTCAAGGTCATATGTCACCCAACATTTTACAAAAGATCTTATGGCTTTATCATGTACCAATATGAAGTAATAATCAATTTACCTTAAAATAAAACATTTCAGGGGGAATAACTCCAATAAGATGTCGCTGGATTGTCTCAGACCAAATGTATCATATCTTCATCACAATATAACAAACATTTTGCACTTGTTCTTTAATATATAACATTAAAAATATCGGAGAAAATGCAAAAACAAGCAAAAGACAAAATTCAGAACATGACCTTGACCTTTGACCTTGACCTCATTTTCGAAGTTAGGATCCAAGACCTTAAATAAAAAGACTATAGGTTTATACGGCTTACAGTTTATGAGTAACAAAAACATAACGACACATTTATTTGATAAAGGTAGGTAACTCCTATAAAATTTCATTGAATCGCTTCGATCCAAATTAGCCAAAAATTCCTGAGGATGTAACGAACAATTTGTAAAAAGAATTTTGTCGATATCTTTTTTTTGTTACGAAGGAGATGCACACAGATGATAAACAGTGAATAGGGAGATAACTCTTACAAAGAAAATGGTTCGGCTTAGCAGGGTGAAATTTAAAAGCGCCTAAACTATACGATACAATATGAGAAATATCTAAGCGACATATTGCGAAACAAACATTTATCGCAAGAACAAAATTAGGCGGAAGAAAAAAAAAAAAAAAATAATAATAATAATAATCAGAACAAATACAATAGGTCTTTCCACAGAAAAGTGGAAAGACCTAATAATCAGACCAAATACAATAGGTCTTTCCACAGAAAAGTGGAAAGACCTAATAATCAGAACAAATACAATAGGTCTTTCCACAGAAAAGTGGAAAGACCTAATTATAATATAAAAATGTCCATCAGATATTGTTTTAATATTGTAAAGAAATATTTCTTCGACATAAAACTGTTCTCATTTATAAAACTGTCTTTTAAACGTTTAAAAAATATCAGCAAAAAATATTTATTTATTTATTATAAAAAAATATTTACAAAAAACGTTTTTATATTTGCAATCAAACATTGGGATGAAATGTTATTAGTAAAATATCATTCACACCTAATTTCTGATGTAAACAAAATGTCTTTAAAATATTTTTGTGAAAATATTTCTGATAAACATATATACAACCAGTCAATAATATCATGAAAATATTTTGTGTAAGCTGGGTAGGGGGAGGGTGGAGATCTCTAAAAACATGTTTTAATTAACCCCGCCGCATTTTTGCGCCTGTCCCAATTTAGGAGCCTCTGGCCTTTGTTAGTCTTGTATCATTTTTAATTGTAGTTTCCTGTGTATAATTTGGAGATTAGTATGACGTCCATTATCACTAAACTAGTATACATATTTGTTTAGGGGCCAGCTGAAGGACGCCTCCGGGTGCGGGAGTTTCTCCAACTGAATGCATTCAAGTTGTCAACAGTTGGCATTAGACCCATTACATCATCTTTTCTGTCACGCATAGATTTTATTTCCTTATTTATCACTGTCATCAAAACTTTAATCAATGCTGTTTTAGCTGCTTTAGATTTTTTGATAAGGTTTCTAAATAGTTTATTGTATTCATAGTTTTTCAGAAGTGCTATGTCTTTGCGAGATTTAAATTTGATACACCAAAACGCTAAAAAAGAAAAGAAGAAAGAGTATGATGTTAACGCTTATGTTAATGACTTAATTCAAAGTATATACAACTATTTGTCATTATTCATATACAACTAAAGGCTGGTAAATTCATTAAACCTCAGAAATGAAAGGGAATCTAAAGCATTAATGACATGCAAGGAAGATTTTGGCGTGCCATCAAAAATGTTTAAACCCGCCACATTCTGTATGTGCATGTTCAAAATCAGGAGCCTTTAATTCAGTGTTGTAGTTTGTTGCTGCTTTTAATATTTGTTTTTCGTTCATTGATTTGTACATAATGCAGGCCGTTCTTTTTATCGTTTACATTGTTTTACATTTGTCATTTCGAGACTGTTTATAGCTGTTTATGCGGTATTGGATTAGCTCATTGTTCAATAGGTATGAGAAGATGTGGTATGAGTATCATCTCTCCATCCAAGTCACAAGTAGTAAAAGTAAACTGTTATAGGTCAAAGTACGGTCTTCAACATGGAGCATTGGCTTACACCAAACAGAAAGCTATAAAGGGCCCAAAAATAACTAGTGAAAAACAATTCAAAGTCCTTGACTTCAATGTCCTTTGGTCTCATTGGCAATCATTCCACATTTTCTTTCTTTTCTTAACTGGAGCTCTCCCTCTCTCTGTATTCCTCTGTATTCAATATTCACAAGTTTATTCAGGTTCTAGTGCTTATTTCTGTAGACATTGTATTTTTTCGACGTTATAGTGAGATCACTTGATTCCAACGTATCTGATTCTTAGAGTACAAAACATTATCGAGTAAAGTAAAAAGTCATTATTGTATTTAAAGATATACAATGTAACCCACAAAAGTACAAATCCTTGGTATGCATGATAATACGTCACAATCATTAAGATTGGACAAATATTTTGCTGATCCAGCAATGATGAAAGAGTTCGAAAATGCACATTTGATTATATAATTAAACTACAGTGTTTACGCATTATTATAATTATTTCACCAGTTTGTTTTCCGACATTTGTGAAGTAAAACGAAGAATTGAAATCATAACATTGGATACTTTTGGAGAATTGTTTATGGACTACGGACACTTTTGCATTTCGTGTTGCAGAATATTCATTTTTAGCATGTCTGTTATGTGCAATATTATATATTTTCAGGTTTAACTTCCAAACAATCCCATCATATTATGAAATTATAAAAAAGGATGTGGGGGGGGGGGGGGGGGGGTATCTTCACTGGTGTTGGTTTTGCGGCCTTAACTTTTCTTGGTGTTTTAGTAGGCGTTATCAATTTTCTTTTTGATGATATATAACTGCCTTCAGAAGTTTTCAGACTGAAGGCCTGTCCCTTTCTGGCGCTGGATGTTGCAGCATTTAGCAGCTTGAACCAATCGCTACAAAGAAATTGACCATTCCTTTTACTCTGGGGAGTAAAAGCCCACTGTCCCAATAACTCTCTGGACATCAGTCTCTTCCAGACCATAAAGACTATGTCTTTTATATCCATGACTTGATATTTTCTGTTCAAAATTAGTACAACAATTTGCACACACTTCCATGTTTGACTTTCAAAACATCCTTCCGATTAGATCATGCTATCATTCCACGTGACTATTAAAAGTGTAGAAGGTGATCACCACAGGTATACATTAATACGTACTGTTTCGTTTTAATCCGTACATAGGCACTTCCGGTATATAAGTTAAACATACATAGTCTTATATATCCATCCTTATACTTGAAAGGTCGTATTTTATCATTGTTTTCTAATAATGGAAACTTTGTGAGGTGTCAAGGGGTATTTTAGTCGATTATTCGATTTTAATGAGCTTTACCCAATATGAAAATCACTGCTCCCAATACGTTCGTTCGTCATTATTCGTCGGTTCGTGATCTCACCGGTTACCTCTGTTGTGACGTTAATTATGAATTATTTTTGAACGTGTGCTGACTGAAATACAAAAGCACATGGCGATCACAAGGAAAAAAGAAGCAAAAAAAAAAATATTTTTCCGAAGATTATTACCAAGTTAATTTATTTGACTATTGGAGTTTATTTATATATTGGGCACCCTTACTATAGTTGAACACTTACTCATCAGATGTATTGCGTTGATGCCACCACCACCCCCAATTTCCTTTGAAATGTACCTGTGTGAAATTTATTGGCGTTTTAACCGGTTAGTCGACCGAAAGTTTATCCGACTTAACTGTTCAATTTGACAACATTTGATAGATACATTTGATTTTTGTCTATTACTTGGTCGTTGAAATGCAGAGTCTTAGTACCCATCACGCAGGCACTAAAGCAGACATTCAATATGGTGATTTACATGTGCAAATTAAAATTATTATATTCTTGCGTGACAACTCTATAAAATAAGATGTGAGGCTATTCTTAAATGCCTCTGCATCATCTTTAAGTTTTTTTTGTTCCAGCCTTTGATGATACGAGAAAAGAATCTAGCTGTATTGGTGAGTGTTGGTTGTTGTTAAAATATTTCTGAATTTACCTTGGTTCTATATTATCTGGCATATTTATGGCTATTTTATGATGTTATAATTATAGTGCCTTATGAAACACCAGAGCTTTTTGAGTTTTTGTCTGGTTTCTAATGACGGTAATTTTAATTCCTAAAGTATGGTAGTGACTGCTATAATGTCTACTGTATTTAATGTTGAATGAAACTTGCTGATCTTTTTTGCACTATTTCTAATTTTCTTATGAGATATTCCTGGTATGGATTCCATGCACTTCTGGCTATACTAAATTTGGTCTTTCAATAACATTGTATGCCTTATTTTCCTTTCTTTCGGGAGTATATTGATATTTCTTCTCAGGAAGCCTAATGATTTATTTGCTTAAGCTACGATGTTATTGATGCGTATGTTCCTTGTCAGGTTGATGGTGAACGGAACTCATGAATCTGGGGTTTGATCTACCGGTATTTTTAATCTGAAAGGTTAAATAGTTCAGAAGTTATGTTGTTTCGGTAAAATCTTTCACAAATTATTCCAGGAACTATTTGGTTTAAAATCTATATGGACCAAGAATAATAAAGGTCCAAGTGTAAAACCTTGTGGAACTCCAAAGTAACAGATATATAACCAGATTCAATGGTTCTTTTAAAATTTCTGCATTATCAGAACGAGATTGGATGAACCATTTTACAGAATAGAAGTAAATAGCAGTATGATTTCCATGGTCCAGTACCTTGTACGACTTCATCATTTGAAAAAGGTTTTAGTGGAAATTAAACATCATGATCATTGTTCTTTTTAGGTTTTACGTAGTTCTGGAATTTCTCAGATTAAACTTGTGTGTGAGGATTCTTGTTTAGCATCTTTTAGCAGTTGTCTATATCATACTCGTTTGTAAGGACTCAATACTGCATCGAATTTTACAGATTTTTAATATCATCTTCATGGCACCCCTAAAACATTTTGCTTTTGATGAAAAAATTATGTTTTCCTAAGATATGTTGAACCATCTTTTATGCATTCATTAGTGATCATTCAAATATGGGTGTCATTGACTAAAGATTAAGAACAGAGTTTGTATTCATAACATTGTTTTGAACAAACAACCGGTCACAGCCTAAATAATTATTAATTTATCTACCTAATATTTATTATAATATAATTCTGCATATGTTTAAATTTTGCTGTTCGTGTTGTAACTATTGCAATAAATTGATTTTTTTTGTGGTCAGTTTTCAAGATTCACTATCGGCTGATCAACACAGGATTGAAAACCTACTACTGGGCTGATATAGATTTTTAATAGGACACTTAAACGTGCAATTAAAAGAGAAAAAAAAATGAATAAGCAACAAGCCTGTGGCTGCAATTTTTAACTGCGAAGATGACATACATCTTATAGTCAGAGAAATATTTTTTTGTTTAATATTATTCATATTTACGGATGAGTTGTTTGTGATTATTAACTATTAAGTTTCTATATTTAGATTGGAAAGTTTTTATTCTATTTCAGGTCCCGCGCGCATCTCTCGAGCGGATTGTGACGTCACGAGGCTTGGTGATATTAGCGAAAACTTAGCAAATTTCTTTCTTTTTAGGTGGAGATATTGGACAGACAACATGTATATCGACAGAATAACATATAACGTATTTCTTTTCATTTGGTAATTTGTTTCAAGATTTCATTATAAGTATATTTGCAATTCGGTGAGCTAGCGACAATCTCGGTTTCAAAATGTATATATCAAGAATAATGAAGCTTATTCACTCAAGATTTGAACACTTTGATTTCTATTAATGTACGAGTACAAATAAGACGATACGAGTCAAAAACCACGAGGCATGCACGTTAACCAAAAAAAAAAAAAACTTAAACTCTGACCTTTTGTCACGTGACCAATGTCTTGACCTTAGAAGCCATTAAATCGTTTGCCGTCCAACTGAAGAATTTTATAAATGTTCGTAATTTTTGTTGACAAGCAAAACACATCAGTATTGATGAGCTAATTGCATTTGAAGCTTGTGAAACTGAAGTCTAAAAAAATTTAATCTTTGCTGTATATTGATCCTGCACATTTAAAATCTAAAGATCTTTCAGGTCCCCCATTTTCGAAGTGTTCCACAAAGTCATAAGCACATTTCAAATTGCCAAATGTACTTATTTTTACATCTTAGGTTTTGAGTACACCAGTCTGCTCTTCTCACGTGAGCATTTGATAAAGACATTGTTTTTTCGTGAAAAGCTTGTCTGTCCAGGTCAAAAACAAAACAAAAATAAAATTAAAGCTAAATATGTTGATGAGGTAGGCATCTTTTTTAAAATTTTTATACAATTTCAAGAATGGTCGTCTTGATTTTTGTACATGTATTTGCGGTCTTTTCGATCGATGAACATTCAATGTATACATCACGATAAAGTCCGTTTGAATTTGCTTAGTAACTTACTTTCAAAGTATTAATCTTTGCTGCATATCAATCATTTCCTTTAGAATTCCCCCCCTGAACTTTTCTGATTTAGCTGCATAGATATCCGGGTGATTTGCATATTTCAGAGAGGTATACAGCCAGTAGAGAAAAAGATTAAAGTTTGTGTTCCAGCAATTTATTTGCATAGCAGCATTTTAAACCAATTTTATATGAAGCTCCTATAGCTTGCCGCACTTGGCGTTTGCTATTTACAGAAGGAAATAACATTAAATGGAAGTTTGTTTTTATTCAAACTTATTTATAATTGGTAGCGTCCTGGATAAACGGGACAAACATTGAAAGAAATCTAGTTTTCAGTATTTACAGGGGAGATCACATTTTGTCACTAGGTTTCTAACTTGAAATATTAAATATTAATATATATACAAATTCATATTTATATTGTGTTACAAAATTTTAAGTTTAATTTTTAGCAATTATGTCTGTTTAGCTGAGACAGTAAGTAAGAAAAAGCAAACTACACCAATAACTGTCAGTAACAGCTTCTGCAAGAAAGTCAACGAAAGGCTACCAGCTTTATTTGTACCTGTACCACATGTAAAAGGCAACTACATCTGTTACAATTCGGGGGTACATAGTATTGCCAACTACCACATTAGCCTTCTTCAACTGAATGTTAAATACAATTGCAGAGGTATAGTTCAATACAAGTACAGATAATCCTATTTTAACACCGGAACCAGTCGAGATCGTTCATTAGGTAATGTAACCTTATTCCGTTTTATCAAATAACTAATGTTAGCATGCATATTGATAAAGCTTTAAATGTTTCTGGAAGTATATGAGAAAAAGTTGTATAATGTCAGTTATTAATTTTGGTATATTGTTTTAGAACAATTATTCAAAGCCGCTACACGTAAGCTAGTTTTAAATTAGTTAAACAATACACAAAATAAATTTCGTTTTCTTCATTTAGTAAAGGAACATCTGTTAAATAAATGTACATGTCTATTGTACAACTCATCCAAATGTACCCAGAATCGACTAAAGTACACGACGACTGTTCATTTAGATGCAAAGCGAAATATTAACACAAAGTTGTATGATGATCATGAGCAATTCGGGTTACGTAAAGCATTTGATCCAGCAAGTTCATGGGGGAAAGTGGATTTAGAGCTTTGGTTATTTAACATGCGGGACATTATTGGCATGCCCTATTTGGGAATATTTTCTTCTGTTTATCGTGCATTGTCGGCCAATGCTAATTTGCATAAAAGGTTGCAGAGCTAACTTTTCAAGACTTTCTGTCATAATAATGTCGAAGTCGCAGTTCAGTAAACAGTTTGATAGTTTTCCTCCACAAATAAGAACTATTATCAAATTAAATGCAACATAGAATTGTTTATAAATGTTAACCTGTCAAGATTTGGTTGGAGATTGTACGGTGAGGCATTTCCAGAAGTGAAAAGATATTAAAATCGATGGGGTACATTGTCATTTGTCGGAAACAATATTTTTTCTTAATACATAACTAATTGCAAAAAGTAAAAAACTGACGGGTTAAAATGCAAACATAATATCCATATACACAGGAAGCATACAATGCTTGAACAAAGTTCTAAGCAAGTCAAGTTAATATTGATAATATACATTATCATTATATATTAAGTATATAGATAATTGACCAATGTGGACCTTATTTTCGTCACTCCATGGATTACTTTTATTATACAGCCACAAGTCTTGACAAATATCTTTATCAGTGATCTTTACTTGGATCTAAAATAGTTTACAATTTGATTAGAGCTGGTTAAAGTTAGAACAATGGGCTTTAATTGTGTTAAAAAATGGACTTCTAATATCACTACTGATTTGGCAATGAAGGAAAAAGTGTTCCTCGTCTTCTAAAATTTTACAAACTTTACACACTCTTATGTTCTCTTGGATTTTTTTTTTATCGACCCATGGTGGTTTTGTTGCTCATGCATAAGGCAGTTGGAAAGTATATATATTCAACTACTGAAACAGAAGATTGATATAAAAATATAAGTATGATTAATTATTTAGCTTGTATAGTTTAAGTTACATAAAACGATTTTTATTTTTTCAGTTATTGACGTCACTTTATTATTTTAAGTTTGAAATGTTTTTATTATTGGTTAATGTATTTGGCACATGCACAGCTTGGCAGCGAACCCCCATTTTATGGCGGTTGACATTGTAACCAAGGTCTTCCTGTTTTAATGTCAATCTGTCATAATTCGCTACATCAAAAAACATTTCGTTTTATAAATAGTATCATTCACTACAGATGAACAATGTAAGGGTTTTGATCCGTCACATGTGTTCCCACGGTGATCCAAATTGTTCTAATCTTATATTCAGTTACCACAATCTGTGGTAGTCATTTATATATATATATTTGATAGTACGGTTGCCATAATCAGCGATATGTCGGTAACCTCATAGTTTCAGATATACAAGTGAAAGTTAAATTGCCAGCGATCTGCGGCACATACATACATTTATATTGAGATTACTTATATACAATGTGTATAAATTTACATAATATTAAAGGCTGTGGCCAAATACTGCAAATTAGTTGTTGGGTTTTAACAAGCATCTGGGATAATCATTCCATTATTCAAAATTGGCTATTTCTTAATTTTCACGCGTTTTTCGTATTTAGGTCCTACGTAACCCATCTAATGGGCATTGCGGCACAATCAACAAGTTATATCTATAATCAGGGGATGACGAAAAGCAAAGGTCCAGTGAAAATTAAAAAAAAAAATACAATGTATAGTATTTTAGTTTTTATATATGTTTCGGTATTCAGGTCGTCCACACACTAAAACAAGGAATTTCTGTTTAAAATAGTTAGGGAAACCCACTAAATTATCCTCCAAAACTAAATAAATAAACAAAGATAACAAATTCAAAGAGTGTTTTGATTTTTTTTTCTGATATCAATTTGAATTTTGTTAAATAACACCAAAATGACGAATTCAGAAATGGATATACATGTAGAGTCACAGTCAAAAATAAATGTTCTATTTCATTATTCAATTTTCAACTTATTCATTATTCATCACTAAATGTTGAAAAGTGAATAATGAACTATTTCATTATTCTTTATTGAATTTTGAATAATGAAAAATGAATAATGGACGTACTTCAGCGCGGTACATTATATATACAAAATGTATAAGCATTGCAGCATCTACAATACATACATTACAGTTCACAGTAATGAAATAACATACGCAATTACTGGACGCAGTGTACTTTTGTCGTGTCCATACCAGTCAACTGCATCAGCCGTTAGTTGGACTGGTCCTCTAAGATTTGTATACAGTATAAATGATGGCATAAGTGAAAGACTATCACGAAATCGTCGGATATCTGTGATTGGAAATAAAATGAAAGGCCAATACAACCTATTAATTAAAGTCTGGCTTTGGATGATTTTGGTCATTATCAGTGAGATACAGTTGTAAATGATACAACAGCTGTTCATGATATTTTACTTCGCCCTGCAGGTAAGTTTAATAGCATCAAATCAATTTTTTATGATTGTTAGTCTTGAGCACTGACATGTTAAGTATGCAAGTGCGAACTCGCTTTTTCGTCATTGTTCCTATAGCGTAAAGACTATTATCTAGTATATTCATGCGTTTTGTTACAGGTTTTGCTTTTCTTTTTAAAACTATAGGGAACCATTGTTTTGTTTGTAGTAAACTAATTATTGTTGTCCAATTTAAAATGACAGTTTTTTTTCTATCGGATGTCTACATTCAAACTCGCCTCAAGCTGATTTCTGTTTTGATTACATGCATGGTGATATGTGTTTTATTACTATTCCGATAAAACAAAAGACTAAAAAATGAATTTGCTGATGATCTTTACCTATAGGGTGACGTGTCTTCCTGCGGAATGCTACCTTGTAAACTAGCATGTTAAGCATCACGTGTACTCTGTTGGTTATGTTCAAATCGGGGCTCATATTTTATGCCGCAAGTAAGATGCTCTCGTAACATTGGCACCTTTTTTCTTTCAAAAACATGAATAAAATATTAAAAAACATGTTTTATACAGTAACTGTTTGATGTATATTTATGGCGTGGTGTAATTTTTCTTTAAAATATCATAGAAATACATGTGAATAGGACAACCAGTATTTGTACAGGCTACAATCAGGGAAAATAGAAACAGAATACAAATGGAAGTAGACTTTTTCTCTGTTCCAAAACCAGGGGAAATAACCTGGTTCTACAAAGATGAAATTGTTTGTACAAATCTCACATCACAATTGGTAGTAGGCAAAATCATTAACATCACACTTTATGAGAAGAAAGTGCCTGTAAACGGATATACTGCAAGGATTAGTGCAAAACATGACCATTTTCCTCGTACTGAATTGTTGAATTGTCAACTTCAGAACATCTACGGTGTATTAGACATTTCGTTTACCGACATCACATTTTCAAATTCAACAATGTTTGATGGGGTATATGTTAGGACCGGAACGCTAGATGTAAATATAGTAGCAAATAAGAAAATCGAAAGGGGCAATAGAAGCAAAAACAGCGTGAAAGGTAAAATTAAAACTTTGATTAACTGACGATTAACACATGCTTAAGTTATTAAAAAGCCCCTTATCATACAATCTATACAGTAATGAAGAAGAAAACAACAGAATTAAAGATGTGAGAGAACTTAAATGTTTGTATAGTATTTTCAGGGGAAAAAGTACGCATCAATAATGTCGCAAACACTAATTGCTAAACTGTTTAAGGATGTTCTCTCCTCTTGTTTTTGAATTTTTGCCAGATATTCGGAATCCACTGGTTTTATCCATGTAGTGCCATTAAAACATTTTGCCCGCAAATCCTACTTTTCTTTTCATATTTTTATTACATATCGTTATAAAAGCTATATTTAAAAATCTTGTAAAATACTTGTTATTTTTCATAGTTTTTGAAAGAAAAAAGGTGCCAATGTTAAATGTAAGAAAAATCTAGAGAGAATCATTTCCCGCCAAATTTTCAATGGCTTATATCTTGAAAACAAGCACACAGACCCTTCATTTTTTTCTGCTTTTTTAGTTCAATTTATATTAGTCTTTTAAAAAGCTTGTTATTTTGAAACAGAGTAGCGAACATCCTTAAGTTGCAATTAGAGAAAAAAAAAATCAAATACATCCTTACAAACATTTAACATAAATACAAACATACACCTTTGTTTCTTGATAATTGTGTTTATCAAAAATCGGGCCGTTGTTTTATTTTTCTCTCTTTTTCGAAATGTTTCATATTTGTCATGAATGAGACATTGCAAGCTTACTCTATGTTGAATACCTTAATGAGTTTATGCTTGTTTACTTCCTTGTCTTTAGTCATTGATGGATGTTTGTTCAATTGCCAAACATATTACAGCTCCCTATTATAATAAACAAATACTGGGCCAGTGCCAATTTAACTACCAAACTCCATATTTGATTATTTTGCCGTCCATGTCTATTATTCGAGCGTCAGAAAAGAGCTTGTATAATCAAAATGTGCGTATAACGTTAAAATGTATAAGACTGCTATCTTTGAAGATGTTTTACAACCACAGTGTCAATGTCACTGGTATTGGATGTTTCATTACCGAGGATATGACCAGCCCAAGAACCAGCGACTCTTTTCATAAAAAATCTTAAGAGTAAAAATACTCGTAAGTCATAATCATTTCAGTATAACTTACGATTAATTATAATCGTAAGATTTTTTGTTAAAAGAGTCGCAGCACTCTTTTGTTGACCCAAAGAAATAGCATTATTAAGTTCTCTTCTGTAAATATATTGTTTATAAAGAAGTATAAATGTTCAAACTCGTTTATTAACCCCAATCATAGAGAGTTGGTGGCTCTCTGCATATTTTTTTTCGATCATTGTTGAAGTATACTTGTAAATCAGGACGTTGAAAATCTCTTTTTATTTGCTTCATTTTTTTTTTAAACTCTTTACAGTGTGAGTTAGCTGATTGTTAAAGGCCGTATTGGGACTTGTAGTTGTTTACATCTTTGTCCTTTAAGTACTATGGATAGTTAAAAATCATGACATATCTTTATATATATATATTATATATACAAGTCTAAATTGAAAACAACGTTCAAACCTATGATTGCGTTGGATAAAAACCGCAATTTTTATACGTGTGCATGCAAAACAAATTTCTTGTTAGAGGGGTCTAAATACAGCACAAACAACATTTTTTCCAAAAGACCAAAAAAGTGAAAAAGTATATTTTAACGAAACACATTTGACTAGCAGGTCAAACAACTGATGTTCCTAAACCCTGCTGACTGCCATTGGCGATTGACAAATAAACGGATCACCAGATGTAAAAAATGGATCTTATTATTAATTTATTACCAAACAGAAAACAATAAACTAATTATATATATATATATATATACTTGTTTATAAAAAAGGTATAAATATTCAAACTCGTTTTTTAACCCCAAGCATAGAGAGTTGGTGGTTCTCTGCATATTGTTTTTCGATCATTTTTTAAGTTTACTAGTAAACGTGTACAGACATACAAGTACACATGCAATGTACATGCATGAAAAAAAAGAGGTCAGTTTTTCGGTTTACAAAGTTCGAATGTCCGGTCGGATTCTTATTTATAGCATATACATATGAATCAAATACAGCACATGTTGACCAAATTGATTGCATATGAGTAATAACCTATTCAATTAGATTTTGGTATATGTTCCCCAAAAATCTTGGTCATCTCAACGAGTACAGTATTTCCAAATCTTGCATTTTGAATGAAATCAAAATTTATACATTTTTGAAAATAAAAAAGAACAATAATATGTTGTTCGTTAAGCATGCTTTATTGTTATATTTATTGCGTTAAAATTCATCATTTGTGTAATCTAAGACAAATTGATATGTATTTTTTTAATTAGAAACACACAGCTTCAAGTTATATCTATGTTTAGGAGGAATAGCAGCTCTCTTCATGCTACTGTTTATGGCAGCATTAATTATCAACATCAACATGAAACGACGCAAAGGTATACTAATTAATAAAAAAATAAAAACAAAAAGGATTCACCACTAACAACACGATAAAACATTGATTTAGACATTACTGTTGTCTTTATCTACCAAACACGGGGCTATTTCGTGCGATGTCGATTTCATGTAATGTCACTTTTCTTCACAATGTGGGGTTCGTTTTGGGATGAAAAAATTAGTTTTTTTAGTTTTTTTTCTGTCACTATTTTTTCATCCATCTAAGTGAAGTAGTGTTTAGCTGCAGTATAAAATCAGTATTAGGTCAGTGTCAGAAAATATCAACTTCATTTTATATTCAGGACAAAACTTTCAAGAGCTCGGTAAATCTCGATCTTCCCCAGTTTCTATACCTCATACAAAAAAGTTAATATTTTCCTGACATTGACCATATGTTTCTGATTAAATTATTCGTGTTTCTTCAGAATTGTAATAGACATACTGTTGAAAGAATACTAGAGGGGCAACAGTTAAATGTATGCATAAAAAGGATAACAGGAATGAACAAACACATTGGAAAGTACAAAAGGCAGAAGAAAAATAGATAACACTTTAAGCAAAAAATAAACTGAAGTAATTTAAATCTAATATGAATTCAATACGTAGTAGAGGTTGGTTTGGTCTCAACGAGGATTTAGTAAATATATATAAGGAGATTTTTTTTCAAATCAACTTCAATTTATATTTTTAATGATTTTCAGAAAAATAACTTACTATTATCGGCCAAAAAAATCATTTGGAACTTTTTGGGATTTTTTCAGAAATGAAAATAGCACATCATATAAAAAACCTTTTGAATAAAAAATCCCTTACATGGCAAAGTATTTAACTATGTGATAACATAATGACAGTATATAATCATTATTTATGCCCTGAATTTTGCGTAATTTAAAGTACAAATTTTCTGTTTTTGTTTTCAGTTTATTCTGCAGCATTGGCAGCCGAACAGAGTCATGACATGTAAGACAAATTTAATTACCATATGTATAGTATACAATTACCTATTCTGACATCGGACTCGGACCTATTCTGACATCGGACTCGGACTTCTTTTAAACTGAGTTTTACTGTGCGTATTACTATATGTTTCTTTATTCTACATTGGCTAGAGGTATAGGAGGAGGGTTGAAATCTCACAAAACATTTTAACCCCGCCGCATTTTTGCGCCTGTCCCAAGTCAGGAGCCTCTGGCCTTTGTTAGTCTTGTATGTTTTTTTAATTTTAGTTCATTTATATGTTTTGGAGTTTAGTGTGACGTCCATTTTCACTGAACTAGTACACAATTTTATTTAGGGGCCAGCTGAGGACCACCTCCGGGTGCGGGATTTTTCTCGCTGTGTTAAAGACCCATTGGTGGCCTTCGGCTGTTGTCTACTCTTTGGTCGGGTTGTTGTCTCTTTGACATATTACCCATTTCCATTCTCAATTTTAATGTATTTGAGTATTCAACCAATGTTATGCCATTTGAAACTCCTTCCGTCAAAGTTCACCTTAGATGAATTTCTATGTCCCTTTAAGTCTTATATTTCCTAAAGTATTCAAATAGTTATGTATCCTTGGTTTTCATTTTTGTTTATTTTTTAGCTTTCCTAATAAAGGTAGTCAGAAGTTAGTTTCGGACGCATGAAACGACAGGCGCAATAAAGACCTTATTTGGCATAATATTTGCCATAAAAGATTTTTAATTTATTACTGTTTTAAAGTTGAGGTATTGAAAAATTAAACGAAAATACACATATTTGGTCATTCTAACGTTATTTTAGTCCAACAAATTTAGAATGCATTCAAGTATCAACTAAACCATTTAAAAGCTTTATACTTAAATATCCCTTAACAAATTTTTACATCGGATGACCGTGAGGGCATTCCGGTGTAATTATGTCGCCTAGATTTCCATTGCGTAACTTTAGTGTTGGGATTATAACCGATCTATAAACATGATAAATACGCGGACATTATCGAGTGCAAAATAACATTCCTTATCGCTTGTTATGAATTCATTTTTTCAATGGATACTCCTAAAAATATTTTTTTTATAACATAAATTAATAATATGAAAATTTTTTGTCGTTAGAAATTTATATATAAGTAAAAAATCTTTAATATCTATGCACACGTACAGAAAATGTGTGTTAACGCATGCGGAAGAATATCTCAAGAACGTTAACTTTGCAATCTCCCATGCAGAGTTATCGGTCCTCGCTCTCTCTCAAGGACCGATAACTCTGCATGGGAGATTGAAAGTTTGGCGGGAAAATATGAATGCCTACTCAAATCCAATCTATTAGAAAAATCGAATTATTACAGAAGAGTGTCCACCATGCACTTGCACTGCACTATTATTAATATCGCAGAATAGAATGATATACAAATGGATGAAAATTATACATACACGTAACTGTAATATACAAATATTAATATAATATATAACAACAAACCAGAGTATACTGATCTGTAGTAGCTTTCCTAGTGAAGGTCAATTCAGACGTGCGTCTAGGACGCACGAAATTGCAAAGTGTTATTTTGAGATACTAACATTTTGTTTTTACAAATTTCTAATCCTTATTATTGAATATGCTGGCATATAAAGGGGTAATTTATGCTTGCATTACATAACCAAAATTATTAAGACTTAATTTTTTTACAGAAGACTTAACTCATCAAATGAACGTGATCAACTGCCTAATCAAGACTATGAAGACATCGATAGCGTTTACTATCATTCTGTTGAATGGAGGGATTACAACCTCGATCCTCAATTCACTAGTGAATTGACACTTGAAGACGGAGTACAAGAACACTATGAAAATGAAACTCATGATGGGATTGAAATAAATAGAACTTCCAGTGATTGTAGTGGTTATAATTTTGAAACTCAATCATTACAAAACAACGGAAACGTAAACTACGAAAATGAAGTTCATGTTGAAATGCAGTGTTATGAAGATTTGAGTGTGACAGAAGAGAGAAAGTCAAACGTATACAACGTTATGAATTTTGATATTGAAAGTAGCCCGAAGAAAGAACCTTATATGAATTAAATCATATATATTATATAGTGTTTGTTCAAACCGATTGCAGAGTTCACGTCAAATTGTGGTGTGTTTTTAACTGTATTAGTTCTACTGACACCTATAATTCTAAAACATAGTACCTCGGGGCCAATATTTTATATTTTTGTTAATTTCTGATATTTTCATTTTACTTATTTTGCTATTTGTTATTTTTATTTTCATGTTTCTTTCTCTTTATTTTTTTGCTTCCAAAAAATAATATATGACAATATCAGCATGAAAACGTTAAAAGAGAAAGAAGTCATTTACTATAGGACTAACACCGAATGCAATGGATAAAATTTGATAAGTTCGAAATGTTCCCTGTATTTATCAAAAATTTGACTCCTGTTAAATACTCTGAAATCTTTCGAAATTATTGAACTTTATGATTTCATCAAAATTTGAGGTAACAAAATATGAGATGAAAGTCATATGTAACATTAGATTTTGTTTGGAAGCAACTAGGTGACGTATTAAAGTTTTGATAAATATCTTGTTCATTTTATGACATTCTTTATTCTCTTGCATCATGAGGACAATTATATGTTATCTTACTTGTATCATGTTTGATCAATTATATGCAATCAAGAAAAGCGTTCATATGACACCAAGTTCCGCGTGCACGATCTCGTTTCCATGTTCAGTGAACCATGAAATCTGGTCAAAACCAAAATTTTGCGTGCTATATATAAAAAATAAGAAGATGTGGTATGAGTGCCAATGAAACAACACTCCATCGAAGTCACAATGTGTAAAAAGTTAACAATTATAGGCCAATGTGCGGCCTCCAACACGGAGCCTTGGCTCACGACGAACAGCAGGCTCTAAAGGGCCCTAAAATAACTAGTGTAAAACAATTCAAACAGGAAAACCAACGGTCTAATCTATTTAAAATACGACAAACGAGAAATACTTATGAACCACATCAACAAACGACAACCACGGAACAACAGTTCGCTGCATAATGAACATTTTTACAATATTTCTAATGTTTCGCTCAATCTAATTTAAATATATACCTCTGATGTCCTTATACTCCATATCCAATCTAATTGAAATATTTCTGATTTCGTAATACTCCATACGAGATCTAATACCGATGCGTATACAGTTACACAGGAAGGATTTAACATGTGACTCTTTCAACCAATCCGAATTCGAGCTATCGAATCTGAACAGTGCATGCGGAACATAATCTCAAATGTGGTTCATTGAAAGATTCCGAAATAGATATAAGAAGATGTGGTATGAGTGCCAATGAGACAACTCTCCATCAAAGTCAAAATTTATAAAAGTAAACGAAATTATTGAAAGAGAAAAAAAAAACCTAAACGGAATAGCATGTTTCTCGCTTCGAGAGAAGCATATCTCATAGTCCGTTGTCTTCATAATTACACCACACAATAACATACAGTATAAAATATTCTGACAGTAGATGAAGACTAAGGCCACGAATAATTGAAATCTGTGCCGTTTCTCATAGTTTTCAGTTGTAACCCGAAAGCATTGTTCATGTCTTGACGGTTGGATTTGAGATCGGATCGTTATTCAAGCTGGGGCATATATACGTATAATGTTCTCTAATTTAGGGCACTGTCAACACATTTTAAAGTGTTCATTTTACCAACCACTGGTGCACAATGGACTGGAAAGTAAAGCAAAGGAGGAAAAACGTTTGAAAATGACAAGAAAATAAATTAAAGTTTTCTCAGTCTAATAAATAGAGAATAATACATGACAAAATTCGTATCATATGCCGTATCATCCCGAGGGCCTTTAGGCCCGAGGTATGATATTGGTTGAGGGTGATAGGGCATGTGATATGGATTTTACCATGTTTTATACTCTTTATCATATATTTAAACAGGAGAGTATATATGAACTGCTTTCTGATCCCTAGCACCTGGGTTACCTTCAGATTTACTTTTTTCTTGTTTTTAAAGCTTTAAAAGATAACTGCTTTATTCGTTTCAAAGTTAATGAAAATATTATAAAGTATAGTAATTCGTAATATATTCCATTTCAAAGTTGTTTTATTTCTTTTTATGATTGTATGTGATTGTATTTTGTATGTATTTATCTCTTGTTTCACATGTGAATGTGACGGAGTGTTTTTATTGTATTATTGTATGGCTTAATTATTCATCCGAAGCACTTGTGTTACCTTACAATTTGCGTCCTGTTGTTCATAGAAATATTTTGTTTATTGTATTTTTTTTGTGTTTTGTATGGTATTTCATTGGGTTCTTTTTTTTTATAGTTGCATTTCATGTGCCAGAAAATATGAAAGCTCGACGTCTGTAAAGTAACATGCCAAACAATGATGCATTAATTAAAACATGGACTCCAAGTAAATTTAGTCGGAATCAATACTGTCATAAATGAGAAATTGGAGTAGGGGTGTGATAAAAGGGTAGGGGTGTGATAAAGGGATGTGATAAAGGGTTCGCAAAGTTGAGCGATACGGATTAAACAGCAGGCTATTTGTCAAATATTCAAAACTACTGTATTTACTACTAAATATATGATAAAATCAAGTATTACTATAAATTCAGAAATTATTGCGTTTATTTATAATTGCAATTTTTGAAGAATGGACAAAATTGTGAGACTAATAATTGCGATTTCTTGAAGAACTGTGTACATATATATGTATCAGAATGCGAGTTCTTATTATTGCGAAACTCCCCCAGTCGCATAATTCGCATTAATAAAAACCTCGCAATACTATCTGAATTTACGGTAGTCGGTGTCATCTTCTGTTATCATGGTTTACTTGTTTACTTTCATTTAAAAAAAATGCCAAAAAATTTGTCTGTTTGTAGTCTGGGACTATACAATTTTTTATCTGATAGGTCACCTGGTCGTAGGGGATATTTAAAGCAATACTTAATTGGTTCCTTATTTTCCTGTATACTAGTAGTTTGATATGATCATCAGTCTACAACAAAATCTATGCCAACTACTATAGCTAGTCCCAGACTAGTATTCCGACATTTGTCTTCTTTTTGTCCTAACAAGTTTCTGCAAATAAATGAAATTGAGAATGGAAAAGGGGAATGTGTCAAAGAGACAACAACCCGACCAAAGAGCAGAAAACAGCCGAAAACCACCAATGAGTCTTCAATATAGCGAGAAAATCCCACACCCGGAGGCGTGCTTCAGCTGGCACCTAAACAAAAATGTGTACTAGTTCAGTGATAATGGACGTCATACTAAACTCCGAAATATATATATGAACTAAAATTAAAAATCATACTAGACTAACAAAATCAGATGATCCTGACAAAAATGCGGCGGGGTTAAACATGTTTTTTGAGATCTCAATCCTCCTCCTATACCTCTATCCAATGAAGAAAATACAAACACACAGCAATACGCACAGTAATACTCAGATTAAAAGAAGTCCGAGTCCGATGTCAGATAGGTAACATAAGAAACTAAACAAAATGACAATGATAGATAAATTAACAAAGGACTACTAGCAGTTACTGACATGCCAGCTCCAGACCTCAATTAAACTGATTGAAAGATTATGTCTTCATCAAATTAATAATAAGCAAAAATCCCTCCCGTTAGGGGTTTAGTATCATACCATCATAAAATATATAAGAAGAACATAACCCGTGTCATGCCAACAACTTGTTTAATGTGTTTATTTCCGATGCAAAGACCCTATAAGTGATTCAATATTAAAGCCAACATATGCCTTCTTTAATGACATGCAGAATGCATGCAGAAAGCCTAAGACTCTTGGTTTACAGTGCAGGGCTGGGGCATTGAACAAGACCATGTCTTCCTATGCTAGTAATGATGACGTACAACTATCGATATTTAGTTTTTCATTGTCATTCAGGAGTTATTTGTCAATTACACTTCAAAATAATCATTTGAAAAGGGTGCACAACTGTATTACATTTAAAGACAGGGCGTACGAATTTTGTGAGTAATTCTTATATCTTTGAAGAATATATCAACTTTCATATGGATAATATTATATGTACAATTTATAATGTAAATTTAACAGATTTGATTGTTTAGAATAATATCCTCTTGTGCTTCTCCAAGCATTTATTTAATGATACACCTGTCCATTGCTGAAGACTATACTACAAACTCAGAAATTGTTGCGATGTTTAGATTAATGCAAACATGCGACAGTTTTAGGTTCGCAATAATAACAACTCGCATTCACAATTTCAGTGATGATTTATATTCACAACATGTTTGCAGGCATTGATAAGTTCTTACATTTGTACCATATCTATACGTATCTGTTTATCGTTCTATTACTGGTCTTTTCCCCCTCCCTAAGACAGATTTACGCTTGACGAAAGCAAGCTTGATAACGTCTCCTAACACATTGTGACGTCGCTGATAACTTCTTCTCAGACATTGTGACGTCGCTGATAATGCCTGCTGTCGTCTCAAAGCCGTGATACGAGAATTACGGAGCGACTGAGCAGGGTGATATAGGCGTAGGGAAGGACGATAAACAATAATAAAAATGCACGAATTTATTTCTGAAATTGCAGTATTTCCCTTTAAATATCTTATGAATTTATGGTAATTTCTGTTGTTAATCTGCTGTCTCAATATAAAAGTTGTTGATGTTAAACCCACATCTCTTTTTATTCATATCTATACAAGGTATATTTTACAACACCTGAATTTTTTCTCAATGTTCTATTAATTATCCAGATCTTCTACCTTCTCAAAAAAACTATGCATAGATATATAAATATAAGCCAAGCCGCCAGAATAAAATCCCTATGTCTCCAAATCTGCTTTACTGGCCATTGGTTTTATGTTGAAAGTCTTGAATATGAAGGTTTTACTACAAGTATCACATACACATTTTTAAAGATTCACGACAATACGGTCAGATAAATCTTTTCAGACAGACATTTACGCTTGCAATTATTCCATATACAAAACGTAGTTGACCTGTTGCTATTAGTATTTGAAAAAAAAACTGACCAAAACACAAGAACTTAACATTGATCAATGAACCATGAAAATAGGGCCAATGTCAGATGATAAAATTTTGACAGACATGTACATCATACAATCATTCTATACACCAAATATAGATGACGTATTGATTATAGTACTTGAAAGAAAGACAAAAACACAAAAACTATACATTGACCAATGAACCATGAACATGAGGTCAAGATCAGATGAAACCTGCCAGACTGACATGTACGTCTTGCGAATATTCCATACACCATATACATATATAATTCGCCTACTGCTTATTGTATCTGCGAAACTGTGAACCCTGTTTGACGGACATGTAGACGCTGCAAGTAACCCATTTACGAAATATAGTTATCAATTTACTCATAATAATTGAGAATTTCACATGTTTTTGAAGAAGTCGCTGAATCACGAAAATTAAGACAAAGACAATGGACATATGACAGACGAAAACTTCGTAACATAATATTATACAATTATAGCCTTTGTATGAGGTCGATACAAGGATATATTGACCTGAAAGAAGTATATTGACTGAGGACGAAGTCCGAGGTCGATATACTTCTTTGGGTCGATATATCCTGTATTGACCTCATCAATAGGCTATAATTGTTATATTATTAATTTCCGACCATATTTGTATCAAAATCCTGATTTGATTTTTTGATTTTGTTGGAATTTTATAGATATCATATTGTCTTCTAGACAATAACAACATATAAGTTGTTATTTCATTTCCTTTTTTTGTTTACATCTTATATATATGAAGATTTTTTTTCTTCAAATAATCGATCATAGATATTTTTTTATAAAACTTTTAACAATATCATGAAATTCATAACATGATGTCACAAAGTATATCGGTTTTTAGATATTCTAAAAATAACCGTGCAATATGCTTTTTGCTGTGCAATATGCTTTTTTCTATCCGCCGTTTTCTCTCTACCTTCGAAAATATAGTTTAACATGTGACTATCTCTGAACGAATCAAATTAGTCAAAAAATACGAATTAATAATATATCTGTATACAAAGCATGAAGCATCCAAGTCTTCTACCTTCTAAAATATAAAATTTTATACAAATAGTTTACACGATCATCGCCAGATAGTAATCCCAATGTCTCGCATTATGCAGGCGAGACAATAATGAACAAGAAAGACAAAGTGCATGATGTATCATGTTTATCTGCTTGACAATGAATCTATTGCAATTTCAAGAGAGGAACTTGTCTGAGTAATCTGTTTTTAGGATCACAATCAAAACATGCTAACAAGTTGATCGACTGTTACATGATGTGTGAGTGTGTGCGACTTGATTTGATAGAGACTTTTCTTGGTCTAGGTGAGCTGAAAAGAAAAGATATAATATATAGGTGCTTTCCGATAATTACACGGGTGTGTAGTTTTCAGTCCCATTTGTAAAGTTTTGTATGGTGTGAGAAAAAAAGTGTTATTATGGTGCTTCTGTTCCTATAAATAATAGTACAGGATATAGATATTCAACATTGACAACAAATATTGTTTTAGGTTTGTGCACTTTATCTTTCACAAATACGTTGTGTCTGAAAAAAACCTATTCAAAACAACATCTGGTTAACTGGTCCAAAAAATGACAGAGGAACTCTCTGACTAACTATTTATTGAACTTATGACACGCTCAACATATACATGTAACTGACAAGCAGCAATTGTTTTGGGTTAAGCATATGACAGTTTGAATCTTTGTGATCCGGAAAGTGCAGAACTTTGGAAGGTACAACTTCAGTTTACACTCATTTACATTACTTTGAATGTTAAAGATGTTATTTCCTACTATCCCATCGTGTTCGTTAATACACATGTGCATGATTATCGTGCAAAACTAACTTTTAAACATCGTCTGGAAACTAGATTGTATATCAATGTGTCTTTATCAGAATTGAAAAACAATAGTACTATACGTACTCTTGAATAACACATTTAATTCAGAGTTAATTAATCCAAATAAATTTTCTGATGAAAATGTTGTTGGTGTTGCTGCCAGTTGATACATGCCTTTTCACACAATTGTTCGTCTTCCAAAACTTTCTGTGTCAGGTTCCTTTTTCAGAAATCAAGAAGACAATTAAAGAATGTCAACTGGATCAACCCCTGAAATGTTAATTTATATATTAAAAAAATGTTTAAAACACTGCTGATATATACAAAGCCTGTACAATGCTAAAATTAAAAAGTAATTAAAAACATGTGAAGTACAAAACAATCAGACCTAACATCTATACAATTGAATTCTGTCATATGCAATGATTAAAAACTGTTATTTCGTTTAAAATAAATAATAATCATACCTGTATGATTTGTATGCTGGCAGTCAACTTGGAAAACGTGAGCAAAAATTAATTTTAGGCAGAGTTTAGGAGAATTTCTGTAAAAATAAGAAAATTAAAAAAGTTCTGTTATTTTTTTTAAGCTGAAACGCAGGGTTGAACATATTGAACATAATATAATTATATTATATCCTCATTTCATTGTTTCATATGGAATAAAGCGGTCATTGATTTTTTTGTCTAGTTTATCTATGAAATATGACATTTTTGAAAAATATTTAACAGTGAATAATGTGACCTCTATTACCATGATTACAAAAACAATTATGTCCTTCCTTATCTATACATAGTAGTTCCTTGTTGTTTAATAATCGTAAATATATGTTATGATTCTATAAAAAAAAAAAAACGCATTTTAAGCACATGGTAATTCAATAAAAAAAGGTAGAGTTATACCTCTTTTTGTATTAATAAATTCAGGGTGATGGAAAAAAAATAAGAATTCACTTCTAGCTGTTACAAAGAAACTGAATAGTACGGTCAAAGACGGCACACATTATCCTTTTTCTTAATTCATCTTGAGTTCACCCCCGTTTTTGATAGCGTTCGTTCTGCTCAATCTTGATTTTTTTTTGTGTATTCTTTGTGGACTGTTGATTGTCTTTTCTTCATATTCTTAGACGTGTTAACTGTTTTTTTTTGGAGTTATAGGCTTGTTTACTTCCTCCTTTCGACACAATATACACGCAAACATCATGCACACATACACAAATCCTCTTAATAATATAATCTGCATGTCGATTTATTATGTTTCATAGCCTTATATCTTTTTTCATCCCAAGGGTTGAAAGGATTATATAATATGGTTAACTAGAACTTCTTCCATCAGGCTGTAAAACCAACGCGTATGTGAGGCACCCGTTTATGATTTCGGGATGTAAAAATACACAACAGCGTCCAGTCTGAATACTGTAGTCTGAGTTTTAATAATAAACATTTGAATCATTATAAACTATCGTTCGTTACATGAAATATTGCTCCAAAACTCTGAAACTTTAAACATTGTCTTCATAGGTATTATAAGTTTATAAAAGAGCGGCATATGATACCAAATCGATATTCAAAATTATAAGTATAAAGAAAAATTAAAGACCGAGCAACACTGACCCGGAGGGATCACAGGTGTTCGGGAAGGGAAAGCTAATCCTGTTTCACATGTGGTACCATTCGTGTTGCCCATGTAAATACAAAACTGGTGATGATTCTTTTTAGTACTTCAAATTCGAGGTAAAGAGACGGGATAATGAGGGTGATAAAGGGTTATTTTCGTGCAACGTGTTTTGCCATTTTTATTTCACGTGCAGCCGTGAAAAAGGTTCGTTATTCACCGTGTTTCGTGAAATCGGTAAAAAGATCAACGTGCAAGAAATTTTTAATTGTTCGTTCATCGTGAAATGGCAATTTTATTTCGCGTTCTTTCGTGCATTAACGCTGTTGTTGGTACAATGTATCTGCTGGTTTGCCTCGAAAAAAAAAGAGACGGAAGATACCATGGGGACAAAACTGATAAGTATAGGAATGCTTAGTGTTAATGGGCGCAGTTAAACATGTTAAACTTAAAGGTATTGGATCGAGAAAATAACCTCTTTACATATAACAATGATTAAAATAAAACAAATAAAAAAGAACAGAAAAAAAATCTCTACTCCAAGGACAATGATGAAATGTAATATCCGCCATGATTATGCATTTCTTTGTTTGTGAAATGAATTTTTAGTTTGTAACATATATTTTTTCCATCCGTTACATGAATTTCTACATTTCTTGATTTGTTAAATGTAACTTTTAAATGTGTTAATGCAATAGCCTAAATGTGTTAAAGTATATTGTCTTCGTTCGTTACATGAAATTCTACATTTTTTAATGTGTGAATGACATTTCTTTATCTGTTCAACTAAATTTCTTTATCTATATCGTAACTATGAAATTATAAATTTGTAAAACGGAATGATCTGTTTTGGTACACCCGAAGTTCCGGGAACCAGTTCAAAAGCAATTAAATGTATGTTGATTTTTTCTTTAAAAGACACCTTGAGGTGTTGTTTTGACATGTAATTATTGTCACTTTGTTTGAACTTCAGACAAAAGAACTTTAGACAAAAGAACTGTGCCTGCGTGGAAATGAAAAATTTAACAAAGAAAGCAATGGGGCCATGGATTAGTGGTGTACTTCCATAATTACCCACGTGGAGAATCTTTTAGTGTGGCCAACCAGCAATAGGAAAGTTGGACTACGTGACAAACTCGTACAATCCTAGGGTATAAGTGCTTTGGAATAATCGAGACATGCCTACCCTTACCTCTGGTATAATGACCCACGTGTAGAATCTCTTAGTTGGCCAGTCGGTAATAGTACATTTGAACTATGTGACATGCTGGGTTATCACTCTAAACCCTATGCTGATACATTCGTACGGGTCTATGGCATAAGGGCTATATATATGGGCCATTTAGGAGGCCATGCCTACCTCTACCTCGGCTAACGTGGAGAATCTGTTAGTTTCCACAGCCGGTAATAGTAAAGTTGGACTATTTGATTATGGTTCTTGAAATTAACTGTAAATCATCTTGTTTGTCTAATCTGTATAAAATGGAAGATATATTGGTTCTATGTGTATAGAGGCATTAACCTTTTCATTTACCTTCATTGTTAATGTGTCAAAAGACGCGGACCTCAAAGGTTGCAGAAGACACCTATTGATTTAAGATTTTATATTGCTATAAATAGCAGAACCATATTGGATATTCACAGCAAAAGGTTATTTTATTGTCATAATCTATTAATTACCCACACCACTTCATCGAACACGGTTTCATCTCATGGATATTATTGAAGGCTAGCCTCATGAATATTAACGCCGGCTATCTTTACATTATTTTTTATAGAATAGGTATAGTTTTTATTGCATATAAATATTAAGATTTCTATCTTGCACTATACATGCTTTAGTTCCATACGCTTTACAGGCATGTAAAATTGCACACACATTAACAAAATCTTCCCTGTTTTTCATCTAAAAAAAAGTAATTGAAACATTGTACATTCTAACTATTATCTTGTACAAAGGGAGTACAAAAGATACAGTTCATTAACGCCATTAAATTTCAAATAAGAAATTTATCAGTTGTCTCAATTACATTGATGTTTCATAAATACGACCTAAAAAACCCAAACATGACAAAATTTAAACAACATATTAAGCGTTTAAGTGTTTATAAAAATTGGAAGTTACTATAAGAAAGACCAAAGTTACTTATCAAGTGATAATAAAAGTCTCACAATACTTTGTCTACCACTCTCTAGTACAAATGCTAAAAATTAGCCACAAGTAGGTGTATTGCTAGATAACCGGACTGCACCGCATATGAAGATAACTATAGGTCAACAAAGTAGACTTCAACAACCAGCGAACTTTAAACTAAGCAACACATGCCTAGCCAAACACCAAAACAAAAAAAACCAACATTGATGCTCCTCTAGAGTAACCTTTGTTCGTTGTCATGGCCACCAATCAATTCTCTCTATAAAACCTTAAAAGCACCACTTTGAAACAATTTCTTTACCGAAAAGTTTCTTATTATATATTTAGTTGTCATACATAATTTGTACCAATTCTCGTAAAATTAGAAAACTAATTACGGTGTTATTTTATCAACAGCGCCAGTGGTCAACTCAATGAAAACGATTTTGTATGGTAAAAATTTGAGTACAATATATACATGTTACAGGAGAGGCAAAGTTAATGTGCAAATTGAAACTGAAATTCCGTCATACAATGAAAGTTGACCTTATAAGGTTTTTGTCGTCGTATTAAAATACGGTTTGCTGTTAAGCACCCCAACGCTTGATCATTTTTACATTCCAATCTTTGGTCATGAGTAAAAATGGTGACGGTTATTCAAGATTTATGTGTAAAGTTGTAATCAGGACAAAGGTCGTTTAGTGTTTAACAACCATTCGTTTTTTTTTCATCAGAAGATCCGTAAACTAGTCATTCATAAAAAAATATTGGTTGGTTGGTTCTTTCATTTTTGTATTGTTTTGTTTTTGTTTTTTTGTGTTTGTTTTGTGTTTGTTTTGTTTTGTTTTGTTTTGTTTTGTTTTGTTTTGTTTTGTTTTGTTTTGTATTGTATTGTTTTGTTTTGTTTTGTGTTGTGTTGTGTTGTGTTGTGTTGTGTTGTGTTGTGTTGTGTTGTGTTGTGTTGTGTTGTGTTGTGTTTTTTTTTTGGGGGGGGATGTCAGGATGAACTTTTCTGTACATACAATGTACTAACTTGTATTGATGGGTCCAGGTTTACAGTTAATATAATTATAAAATATTTCGTGAAACTTTCTCCACATATGATGAAACAATGTTCTGATGACCTTTTCAGTATAACTGTCTAAAATTTATGTAGAATATTTTAATCAGGAATATTTTATAAAAAGGGTTATAGGAATAACACAAATTTGGGACAACAGACCACATCACCAACCAAAAACTGCATCGTGGAAATAAAAGGCGTTCAAACAAAAACAAACAAAAAACAGCGTTCTGAATGAACGATTTGTTTTTATACATTATTATATGTTATACATGCTATGGAAAAAGATTACCCACACTCAGTACATGTCATATTTACAAGATCTCCGATTACATACATATATAGGTAAAAAAAAAATTCCGTTAGTGCCGAACTGAAGTTCAAGACACCCCTTTCTTACAAACCTTCCCCCGATAATACGTCTATGATACAGCAAACTAACGACAACAATAACCAAAAACATTTAGCTTTCTTAAGGAAATTTTTGAAGGAAATATTTTCATTTGCTTTTTTGAAACTATTTTATTATAATTTGTTTTATTCCATTATCCGACCAACAATTGACAATATTTTGAGCAAAATATCATTAGTTAGTGTAAGTAATCTGTTGCCATCAATTACTGATTATATTTCTGAATGTATTAAATATAAAAAAAAACTTCGATTTTAAGATACGCTCTACAAACAACTACAAAAAAAAGATAGGCAGTACATTGCAAAAAAAAAAACAAAAACAAAAAAAAAACCAACAAAAAAGACGATAACACAAACAACAATATGTTATTTCATTATATATACGTATAAATAAGTGACAGGTTCAGGAAAAGCGTCCTCTATCGAATAACCTAGTCTTATACAGGGCTTACACCACAATTTAAATTCATTCTTGGATACAGTGAAGGATGTGTAGCAACACTGTCATAGAACTATGGTTTCCAATCCGGCTCAGGGAAGAAGAAAAAAAATATTTACAAAGTTTGCAGATTTGACATTGTGTGACGTAATTGTGAAAGAAGTATATATAAATTGTGGTGATTACTCTTCATAGCTGTAATTTATTTGAGCAAGAACGTCTGTCGTAAAGATCTCAAATATGTAATGAAATAATATTAATGTGACTAGATGGTATGAATTGTCATCTTTTACAACAGACAACACAGTCGATATGCAAGGTAAACATTGACTTGATACAATACATTTTGAACTGTGATAAAAATTTATATAAAGCGGGCACTGAAATGCATCATTCCACAAACGAAAACCATATTATACAGCCTAGTTGTACGAGTGGTTAGAAGGGGGACCATTGACACAAGACACAAGGCAGACCACGTGACAAATGCATCATTTCAAATCCCACCACTAATTTAACATTGTTTGGCTTATTTTACACCAAGTATATCTAATTGCAACGTCATTCCTGTATTACCCCTGGTTAGCCGTTGAGTTCTCACATATATGTATCAAACAACAATATACTGCATGTTACTACCTTTAAAGTATCAATCATCCTTTAAGAATTTCAAAACTGAACTGCACGATATAAAATGTACGAGCTATTATACATCGTGAACTGTGCTACAATCCTAGATTAACCTGACAATCAGTCGCTCAACTATTAAAAGGTATATTTTATAAGTTAGTTGGCCTATTGGTATATGTCGCTGGACACAGTGCAAGTAGAATTGCTATGATGTAGAATATTAAAACATGGACAAAAATTAGCTACTGCAATATTTCAGATCCTACATTGTTTGTCTACATTTTGGGCCAAATATATAAACTTGCAAAAGAATAAAATACATTTAAAACTAAAAAAAAAAATATGAAATGAATCAGGATTCAGGATGACCAATTTGTGGACGGTGATTTTCGCATTTTACTCTCTGGTAAAGTACCCCACGTACATATCAAACGTCCATTAGAAATATATGTCTATACTTCAAAAGCAAAAGCAACCATTATATATATATAGAGTCTATAAGAATCTATCAACCAGTAAACTTAATAGGTATTGGATCATCAAAATTGACAATACTACACAAACAGGGATGATATTCAACACTTTTTAGTGTTTTGTTTTCCATCTATTTATCGGTATTGTTACACAATCTTTTAGACTCATATATATATATATATATATATATATATATATATATATATATATATATATATGTAACCAAATGTTATTAAATATACGGAGATATATGATATGAGATTTCTTACAATTCTATTGGCGATAACTATTGAACACATTGAAGTATAAACACTTCCATATAAGACATGATAAAAATGTGATAACATTCTAGACGAAGAGAATATAGTTAAACGTAAGATGACATTTCTTGATTGCTCTGTCTGTTGGAAGCAGTAAGAAAACATTCTGAAATTAAATAAAAATGGTATACTACATGAACTGATATTCTTAAAAACTCACAAATTATCACTTAAGTAGTGGACGGTCCAGTTTCAATTATTATTATTTGTTTATTTCATTTAATTGCTGTTAAATATGCAGGTATCAAACATAAGAAATCATTTGAAATTAAGGAGTTTATTTCCCTCAAGCCTCTTATTTCTTTTTCGCGTTTGGCAATGGTTTTAGTACTTTTAAGTTATACTAATTCTTCTACGTTGTATACAGTTATGGATTTGAAAATATATTTTCTCGGTTAACATCGATAAGGCACCATACGTCGAAATGCGTACACTATACATTAACATTTGTAATCTTTAATCTTATCTTTGAACATGCAACGTTTTGAAAGATATTCATCGTTTTTTTACACTTCTGTTTAAAGGAGCACTAGCTACGAGATATGGAAAAAAAAATACAATATGATTTTGTTTGTTTCAATCATTAATAAAAGTGAAATAATGAAATAATAATTCGCTTTTATGTCTATTTGTTTTGTTCACACATCGTTAATATAATGGAATTTTATGCGACTGTTATACAAGTGAGAGGTTTAGCTAGCTATAAAACCAGGTTTAATCCACCATTTTCTACATAAGAAAATGCCTGCACCAAGTCAGGAATATGACAGTTGTTATCCATTTGTTTGATGTGTTTGAGCTTTTGATTTTGCCCTTAGATTAGAGACTTTCCGTTTTGAATTTTCCTCGGAGTTCAGTATTTTTGTGATTTTACTTTTTAGCGGTTAATTTGGTTCAATTTTGTCAAACTAAGCAAAGAAACATCGGTTATGAATTATGCACTTGCAAGTGAATAATTCGACCTCATTGAATCCGTATTCGTGTGACCTTCAATTCACCCCAATAGTTAGAGATTGGTTGCGCATGCATTAGTCGTGTTCAGCCATTAAAAGGAAAATAATGTCAACATTGAAAGTGAAACAAAGGTGAATATTTCGTTGACTAATTCGATCCACATAAAAATCTTTCTTACACAGGTAAAAACGATAATTGACTTATTAGTTAACTTATAACACGAGATCAAAGCAAAATCCAATTGCAGAGATCGCTATCTATTTATATTTATGCTCATGTTTATATCGTGTTATGTGACCGTCGGCAGTCTCCGGAGGTCATCTCGATAGTTAATTAGATGGCGTCTAGACTAAAAAACACACAAAATTCTGATATATTTTATCGAGTACAAACATTGTTAACTATTTATTTCAGACGTATTGCAATTTGGATATACGTTTTAGTATGTAATAAATCGAATATGAGAATTTAAATCAAATCGGTGAACATGAATTTGACAGCCAATGCCCCTTTAAGGAATCTTCTGAAGTTTCGTCATTAGACAAAATATAACGAATATATGGCTAAAATTACTGCAATTGAAAGAAGATGCAAGTATGTGGCGTACCTGCAAGTTTTCTTGTAAGCCTTGTATTTTAGTAGTGTCAAATGAAACATGGAATGACTAATAGATTAGGACAACAGTTGTACAGTTGTTTACTGATGTTCCAATCGTTTAAATCAATTCAGACGACAAATCTAGGTAACACACAAAAACTAAGAGAATCACATGAGTTTAAATAGTAACGATACAAGGAGCGTTGACAGGATAAACATATTCTGTATCCATGTATCACCCGCCATTAAAATCAACAATTAGTTACATGAAGAAGTAGGACACTGCAGGCATTTTAACATTAGCCAATTTGACTACACCAGATGGTTTGACAGTTAATCTCTCCTTGGTGATGCAGGAGGACAAAAGAATTAAAACAAACGTAAAAACCTCTTATTTCTTCATCATTCTGACTGTTGGAAGCGTTATAAACACTCTCTGAACTCTCTGAAAGTATATGAATGAAAATAATAAACTACATGCACTGCTATTCTTAAAATCTCACTAAATATCACTTAAATATAGACGGACCAGTTTTACTGATAGTTTTATTTTATATTATAGCTATATTGTAAAAGAAAACTATGAAAAATAAGAAATCATTTGAAATAAAGTAGTGCACCTCCCTCATGGACCTGCTATTTTGTGCGGATTTGACTATGCTTTAAGTTGTTTTAAGTTATATGAGTGGAACGCCACAGCTGTCTTATGTGGAACTCTGATATTACGTTATGTTGTTCTATTATTACTTGATGATAGTTTGTCTTTACATAATATGGTTTTGACATTACGTAATGATGTTTTGATATAACTCAATATGGAATAGTCATTACTTAATGATATTCCGATATCACATGATATGGTTTTGTATTGACTTGATATAGTTTTGTCATTACTTAATATGGTTTTGTCACTACTCGATGTGGTTTCACCATTATTTAATGTGGTTGTGTCATTAGGCAATGTGATTTTAACATTACTTGATGCGTATGTGACTTAACGTAATGTAGTTGTTTCATTACATGATGTGGTTTTATTATTTCGTAATGATGATTTGTCAATTCTTTATATAGCTTTAACATTAAGTAATGATGTTTCAAAATTTGACGATTTTACACTACATGATGTGTTTGTTTCAGTATTTGATGTGGTCATGTCATTCTTTGATGTGGTAATCCCATTACTACTACGAGGTAAAACCACGTGACCATTTAGGAAAAAAATATGTTCTATTTTTAGACCGATTTCCATGTGTCGTTTGTGTAATGCGCTTTGGATGAGTACCGCTATCCATTAAGTTAAAGTTCAAATTAAAGTTCAAGTTGTTGTTCAGAGTTATTTGGTATGAAAAAGAGGAACGGCAGACACAAATAAGAAAAAAGTACTAAAAAATTAACAGTAATTCGGACATGAAGGGGACATCCCCAAACCATTTGGTCCTGCCGTTTTTTCCTTAATTCTCAAATGGAAGCTGTAAATTAATAAATAAATTAAAGATTCTTGTTAACCCTGTGTCGCGCCTGACAATTTTGCTGTCAGTGTAAAAGCGTAATGTTGACTGACTGTACATTAACCGGTACACTTAACGGGGGAAAAATGTTTTTCTGTGGATGCTTTTATCTTGATCTTGAAGAATAACTCCTATACAAGTTTTATAACAATTCATGGAGGTTTACAAATTTATCATGTCAAAACAGTTTAATTCGGTAATATTTAATGCATTTAAAAAAAAACCTTATATAGAAATAAAGAAATGTGGTATGATTGCCAATGAGCCAACTCTCAACCACATACCAAGTTTCGAGTTGAACTTCGAGTTTGGGTCACATTTAAAGATAGAGTTCCGAATTACAATTCGACTTCAACTTTGAATTTGAGCCACCTTTTGACGTAGAGTTCGAGGTAAACCCTTATTTGAGTCTCATTTAGATTAAGATTAAGAGTTGAAATTCGAGTTATCTAATATGAGTTCTATTTTTTTTTTATCGCGGATCAAGGGCTTTTGCTCGAGCTTCCGAAAAGAGGGTTCAGGGGTAGGTATGCGTACAAAAGATAAACAATTTTACAGCATACAAAACACAACATAGAAATTGAAATAAAGTTAGATATGGTGTGATTGCCAATGAGAAAATTATCCACCATAGTTTAAATGCAGTGGATGCAAGCAATCATAGGCAACCGAACAGCCTTCAACACACCGTATAGTCGGCCACAAAAGCCCACCACGTGAAAATGTGAAGTAATTCAAACAAGAAAACTAACGGTCTAATTTATAGCTAAACAATCTACGAAAAACAAATATGACACACATGAAACAACGACAACCATTGAACTACAGGCTCCTGGCTTGGGGCAGGCATTTAAAGAAAGTGCACACGGCGGAGTTTAACATGTATGTCAGCTCTAAACCCTAACCTAACCTAGTGTATAATAGCACAGCATAAGAAGAAAATGTAATGACAGTTTTGATTGGCTCAACTCAATAGATCAGTATGACTGGGTAACGTAAATCCATCAGCGTGATCTCGGGTGCTTCGGAAGGTTAAGCGAATTCTGCTCAACTTGTGGCACCCGTCGTGTTATTCGTGAAAGTACAAACCAAGTGATTTGGTTTTATTTGGTAGTTTACATTCGAGGAAAAGATGACGGGATTGTGGTTACGACAACTGGAACCTATCCGTCGTCACCTGTGAAACCGATGTATTTCAATTTTTTTTCAATTAGTGCGTGGTATATCAGAAACTGCAATTAATCAAAAAATAAAAGTTTAATATTCATGTGTTCAAATGAACATACACGTTAAAAAAAACCCGGAGAATTCTTATTTTATAGAATTGATGCTTTGTCGCTTAGTCCTCGTTTTTTGTTTTTATATTTTTCATTTCGAGACATTTTTAAGCTTACTATGTGGTATGAGTTTTGCTCATTCTTAAAGACCATACAGTCACACATATATATTAACTTCTACGCCATTTGGTATGTGGTTGAGAGTTGTCTCATTTGCAATCATACCACATTTTTTTTATTTCTATATGAGTTTTTTTTTTGCATTGAATATTACCGAATTAAACTATTTTGACATGATAAACTTGTAAACCTCCGTGAATTGTTATAAAACTTGTGTAGGAGTTATTCTTCAAGACCAAGATAAAGCAGTGTTCCTTGGAATCATTTACGAACTCATTATAATACTGCTTCCATTTGAGAACTAAGAAAAAACCGGCAAGTGGTTTTGGGATATCTCCCTTATGTCCGAATTACTGTAAATGTTTTAGTACTTTTTTCTTAATTTTGTCTGTCGTTCCCCTTTTTCATACCAAATAACTATGAATAACAACTTGACCTTTAATTTGAACTTTAACTTAATGGATAGCGGTACTCATCCAAAGCGCATTACACAAACGACATATGGAAATCGGTCTAAAAATAGAACATATTTTTTTCCAAAATGGTCACGTGGTTTTACCTCGTAGTAGTAATGGGATAACCACATCAAAGAATGACATGACCACATCAAATACTGAAACAAACACATCATGTAGTGTAAAATCGTCAAATTTTGAAACATCATTACGTAATGTTAAAGCCATATAAAGAATTGACAAATCATCATTACGAAATAACAAAACCCCATCATGTAATGAAACAACTACATTACGTTAAGTCACATACACATCAAGTTATGTTAAAACCACATTGCCTAATGACACAACCACATTAAATAATGGTGAAACCACATCGAGTAATGACAAAACCATATTAAGTAATGACAAAACTATATCAAGTCAATACGAAACCATATCATGTAAAATCGGAATATCATTAAGTAATGACTATTCCATATTGAGTTATATCAAAACAGCATTACGTAATGTCAAAACCATATTATGTAAAGACAAACTATCATCAAGTAATAATAAAACAACATAACGTAATATCAGAATTCCAAATAAGACAACTGTGGCGTTCCATATATATGAGATCTTCAACGTTTGTATCCGGTTATGCAATTGCAATAGTGTGTACTCGTTCATCAAGGAAAAGGCACCAAAAAAGGATGTGGCATACCTGCAAGCTTTTGTGTAAACCTTGTATTATCGCGATGTCAAATATATTATGGAATGAATGATAAATGAGGGCATCAGTGGTTTCTGATGTTATAAATCGACTCAGATGACAAATAAAGTCAACACACTACAACTTAGGAAATCACATGAATTCCAAATAGGAACGATACTAGGAGCGACCACAGGATAAACATATTCTGTTATCCATGTATCACCCGCCATGCAAATCAATAATCAGTCATAATGCTACAATAAGAAGAAGGACACTGCAGGCATTATAACAGTATCGGAGCCAATTTTAATACACCAGATGGTTTGACAGTTAATGTCCTTTTGGAGATGCTGGAGGTCTAAAGAATTAAACTAAATGTAAAAACCTCTTATTTCTTCATCATTCTGACTGTTGGAAGCGCTATCAACACTCTCTGAACTCACTGAAAGTATATAAATGAAAATAATACTACATGCACTGATATTCTTAAAATCTCACGAAATATAACTTAAATATGAACAAACCAGTTTTAATGATTGTTTTATTTCATATTATATCTATACAATTCAAAATTATGAAAATAAGAAATCATTTGAAATAAAGTAGTGTATCTCCCTTATGGACCTGATATCTTGTCCAGGTTTGGCTATGCTTTTACTTCTTTTAAGTTATATCAGATCTTCAACGTTTGTTCCCGGTTATACATTTGCAATAGTGTGTACTCGGTCATCAAGGAAAAGGTACCATTAGTCGAAATGCGTATATGATGCAGAAACATTTGTAAAGTATGTGACATACCTGCAAGTTTTTTTTTTAAACCTTGTGTTATCGCGATGTCAAATATATTATGGAATGAATGATAAATGAGGGTATCAGTGGTTTCCGGTTATATAAATCGACTGAGATGACAAATCAAGGCAACACAAAACAACTATGGAAATCACACGAATTCAAAAAGAAAAGATATTTTGTGTGTCTACAGGGTAAACGTATCCTGCTATACTGCATCACAATCCATGCAAAACAACAATCAGCCAAACTGTCACAATAGGTAATATGACACTGTAGACTATATAGTATTAACAGTAGCTATTATACTAAACCATATTGTTTGAAGTTAATGTCTCTTCAGTGTTGCTCGAGGCAAACATAGCTGATTGTTGAAAACATCATACAAACTTTGAAGAGATCATAAACCATAGACACAGAAACAATAGAGTAAAACAAACCGCTACAACGCATTATGCATCAATTCGTTCTAAAATTGTATTCACTGTTACAAACAAAAAATTCTAGTACTTTTTTCTTAATTTTGTCCGTCGTTCCCCTTTTTCATACCAAATAACTATGAACAACAACTTGAACTTTAATTTGAACGTTAACTTAATGGATAGCGATACTCATCCAAAGCGCATTACACAAACGACATATGGAAATCGGTCTAAAAATAGAACATATTTTTTCCAAAATGGTCACGTGGTTTTACCTCGTAGTAGTAATTGGATAACCACATTAAAGAATGACATGACCACATCAAATACTGAAACAAACACATCATGTAGTGTAAAATCGTCAAATTTTGAAACATCATTACGTAATGTTAAAGCCATATAAAGAATTGATCATTCATCATTACGAAATTACAAAACCACATCATGTAATGAAACAAATACATTACGTTAAGTCACATACACATCAAGTTATGTTAAAACCACATTGCCTAATGACACAACCACATTAAATAATGGTGAAACCACATCGACTAGTGACAAAACCATATTAAGTAATGACAAAACTATATCAAGTCAATACGAAATCATATCATGTAATATCGGAATATCATTAAGTAATGACTATTCCATATTGAGTTATATCAAAACATCATTACGTAATGTCAAAACCATATTATGTAAAGACAAACTATCATCAAGTAATAATAGAACAACATAACGTAATATCAGAGTTCCACATAAGACAGCTGTGGCGTTCCATATATATGAGATCTTCAACGTTTGTATCCGGTTATGCAATTGCAATAGTGTGTACTCGTTCATCAAGGAAAAGGCACCAAAAAAGGATGTGGCATACCTGCAAGCTTTTTTGTAAACCTTGTATTATCGCGATGTCAAATATATTATGGAATGAATGATAAATGAGGGCATCAGTGGTTTCTGATGTTATAAATCGACTCAGATGACAAATAAAGTCAACACACTACAACTTAGGAAATCACATGAATTCCAAATAGGAACGATACTAGGAGCGACCACAGGATAAACGTATTCTGTTATCCATGTATCACCCGCCTTGCAAATCAATAATCAGTCATAATGCTACAATAAGAAGTAGGACACTGCAGGCATTATAACAGTAGCGGAGCCAATTTTACTACACCAGATTGTTTGACAGTTAATATCCTTTTAGAGATGCTGGAGGTCTAAAGAATTAAAATAAACGTAAAAACCTCTTATTTCTTCATCATTCTGACTGTTGGAAGCGTTAGCAACACTCTCTGAACACACTGAAAGTATATAAATGAAAATAATACTACATGCACTGATATTCTTAAAATCTCACGAAATATAACTTAAATATGAACAAACCAGTTTTAATGATTGTTTTATTTCATATTATATCTATACAATTCAAAATTATGAAAATAAGAAATCATTTGAAATAAAGTAGTGTATCTCCCTTATGGACCTGATATCTTGTCCAGGTTTGGCTATGCTTTTACTTCTTTTAAGTTATATCAGATCTTCACCGTTTGTACCCGGTTATACATTTGCAATAGTGTGTACTCGGTCATCAAGGAAAAGGTACCATTAGTCGAAATGCGTATATGATGCAGAAACATTTGTAAAGTATGTGGCATACCTGCAAGCTTTTTTTTTAAACCTTGTGTTATCGCGATGTCAAATATATTATGGAATGAATGATAAATGAGGGTATCAGAGGTTTCCGGTTATATAAATCGACTGAGATGACAAATCAAGGCAACACAAAACAACTATGGAAATCACACGAATTCAAAAAGAAAAGATATTTTGTGTGTCTACAGGGTAAACGTATCCTGCTATACTGCATCACAATCCATGCAAAACAACAATCAGCCAAACTGTCACAATAGGTAATATGACACTGTAGACTATATAGTATTAACAGTAGCTATTATACTAAACCATATTGTTTGAAGTTAATGTCTCTTCAGTGTTGCTCGCGGCAAACATAGCTGATTGTTGAAAACATCATACAAACTTTGAAGAGATCATAAACCATAGATACAGAAACAATAGAGTAAAACAAACCGCTACAAAGCATTATGCATCAATTCGTTCTAAAATTGTATTCACTGTTACAAACAGACAAAAACGAGTTGTCAGAATATATAAACATCAACCAAAGTCCATATGTCCATGAAAAAACAAACGCAATCATGGCTAAATTAAAAATAAGACCAGCAACTTGAAATATAAAAATAAGGAGATGTGATGTAACTGCCAATAAGTCAACTTTTCACAAGTGACCAAATGAACAAAACCTTCACAGCAAAACCGATAAATGACTCAAAATGACAAAATGTAAAACAACTCAAACGATAAAACCAATGACCTGATTTATTATAAATAAATATGATATACAGCAACATCAGACAGTCACTAAACTACATTATAAATATATATATATATATATATATATAAACAAGTCTTAATTGAAAACAAATCGAAAGATTATCGCAACGGTATTATTATGTGATGGTCATATACGAAGATGATGTTATAAAATGGTGTTGAAAAAATATTTCGGCTGAACAAATAGCCTTCGTCAGTGTCAGTAAAGCTACTATATGTATTCATTTGTGACAGTGGGAGGAGTCCTTCAACGGTTTTCAAAATTGTCTTTGTTCCCCCCAACTATTTTTATTTGCAATAATATACAGATTCCTTGCTTTACGAATATCGATCATAAAGGTATAGGTGCACGTAACGGATTTTACCTTACATTGGAATTTTTAAATATACTCTAGGTATAATATAAACACAGAAGGCAATAATTTATTTACAGCATACTTATAACCTTTATGAAATTCGTCCATGTGTATTAAGATTTCTTTTCACATCCTTACTCTGACGATGATGATGGCCAATAAGCTCGTAAATTAAGATTTGAAACTTTTAATCTTATTTGTATTGTAACTCACTATCAAAGGTTGTAAATTAATCATAGGAGTAATGAAATATTTGAACATTGTTTATTACGCTACTTACATTGATATAATTTAATTATTTAATAACAGGCTGATATCCGGTTGAATTAAACAAAAGAAATAGAACTCCTTATTACAGAAGGTACAAATGGTCAGGGTTGTATTTTCGGATTGTATACATCTGTTTCTATGGCCTTTAAACGTTTAATGTACGTGCATAATTAAAGATATTTTACATCATAAAAAACTTATTGCTTACGTCAACACAGAGACTTTTCAAGCTTTATCTACGGTATAGATTTTAAATATGTACATCTTTGTGTATTTTGTCTTTAGGAAAAGGCACTGATATTATGTCTACTTATCTTTATATATGGCTAAACAAAAAGAAATTCATCAAGTGAACAAAATTAAAGATGGCATTTTTTGGTATTTATATTGATTTATTCAAAGGTCTTAACACATTTATTCTAAAATCAGTTGTTGGCATGATACGGTTATGGTCTTCTCGTATATTTTATGATGGAATGATACTAAACCCCTAACGGGAGGGATTGTGCTTGAATTTCATGTGACGAAGACACAATCTTTCAATCAGTATAATTGAAGTCTGGAGCTGGCATGTCAGTTACTGCTAGTAGTCCTTTGTTAGTTGATGTATCATTGTCATTTTGCTTAGTTTCTTCTGTTACCTATTCTAGCATCGGACTCAGACATCTTTAAAACTGAGTTTTACTGTGCGAATTGCTGTGTGTTTGTTTATTCTACATTGACCAGACGTACGGGGGAGGGTTGAAATCTCAAAATGCAGTGCAGTTTTGCACCTGTTCAAAGTCAAAAATCTCTGACCATTCTTAGTCTTGCATGTTTCTTTTCAATTGTGGTTCTTTATATGTTTCGGAGTTTATTGTGACGTCCATTTTCGCTGAACTAGTACACATTCATTTAGTAGGCCAGCTGAAGCCCGCCTACGGGTGCGGGATTTTCTCGCTGTGTTGAAGACCCATTGGTGGCCTTGGGCTGTTTTCTGCATTGTGGTCGGGTTGTTGTCTCTTTGAAAGATTCCCCGTTTCCATTCTCAATTTATTTTAATAATATAAATCAATGTGGCAAATAATTAGTCAGTGAACATAAAAACCAAACCGCCTAACATAAAAAGTTTTTTTCTAATTGATGACAATCATTTCGACATGAAAATTGGTATGGAATTGATGTTTATAAGGATAAATCTAATCGGGTATTTAGTTATGTAAGCCAACAACAATGATGTTTTTCAAATGCGAGCATCTCTAACAGTATATAAGAACATTATTTCTGCAATACCTCCTCCATTATGAAATTCCTTGATAAAACTTAATCCTTTTGTTTTTGCTAATTTTGATTCTTGATCTAGGTTAATTAGCTGTTTTGGTACATTGAAGTATCAAAAATTGATATTTGAAATCAATTGTAAATTATCTACGGCACAGCTTTTAACGAATGTGTTAACTTTAAAATGGAGATTCTAACTAGCCTGTGTCACTCTCCTGCATCTTCCACATTAGCCATTTTTGGTAAAATTAATTACGAAAGAGCAATAACTCTTTATACATGTAACCGATTATTTCAGTCATGTTGACATATTTGTGGATCTTGTCTTGCTGATAATTTTTGCTATATAAAGTTTCTATTTATCTATTATAGTTTTCAAAAAAATAGGCCAAAAGAAAATATTTGAAAAATCGTCATTAAAGGGCAAACATTTCACTAAAGAGTCAACTGACGATTTCGGTCATTTTGACTTACTTGTAGACCTTGACTTTTTTTTTAATTATTTTTGCTGTATAAAGCTTCATTCAATAATTTATTGCCTAAAACGCAAACCATTGGTAAAAATCGTCATCAAAGAGCAATAAATCCAATAAGCAGTCGTCTGATGGTTTCAGCCATATTGACCTATTTGTAGATCTTGTCTTGCTGATAATTTTTCTAATAACTTTATCTGTGTCTATTATAGCTTTTCAAATTACATAACAATGATATAAATGATAACATTTAAGGCTATTACTCCTTTAAGAAACCATCTGACAGATTTGACGTAAATAGACAGCAGGTAGATCTCAACATTCTTAACATTGTGCCCTGTAAAATTTTCCCTATTTGTTGCGGTTTTCAAGATAATAAAAAAGACTTGCATATTTTTACCCCTATGTTATAATTTAAGCCAATCGTGGTCGACAAGCGGGGTCATCAGACACTTTTTTTTAAATAAGATACCCCAATAAAGATTGTGGCCAAGTTTGGTTATATTTGTAGTTTCAGAGGAAAAGAATTTTATAAAAGTGAACGGAAGACGACGGACGATGACGACGATGGACGCTGGACACAATGTGATAAGAAAAGCTCACTTGTCCTTTTGGCCAGGTAAGCCAAATGGGGACTAGATCGATTAAACGTCCGATTTCTCAGATAGATAAATTTACTGTTTTTGATTAATGAGTAATCAAAATGTATTACATAATGGTTGCAGCGAAATACCCTAATTTTCATGAACTTGACACTTTTCTATTTAGTTTTTAGGCATGTTTGAACTGATAAGGGCACGCCAATGTATTTTTCTGCTTGATATAATGTATAACCTGTCTAACATGTCTAAGACTCAACAAGTAATATTTTGTACAGCGATCTATGTAAGCAATAAATGTGTTAGCTTCATTATAACGATAATTTCATACCAATTGCTGTTTGAACTAGAGGCTCTAAAGAGCCTGTGTCGCTTGGTCTATGTGCATATTCAACAAAGGACACTCTCCAACATTATAGGCGAGAACAGAATTCATGACAAAAATCTGTTTGTTGATCTTGTATTGCTGATCATTTAGTCTGTTTAGTGTCCCTTTTTCTTCTTTAGTATTTGCTCAAAACACAAAAGACGGTAAACAAAATACTAATTTAAGGGCAATCAATCCTACAAAGAGTTACAGTCTACTAATTTTATCGGCAAAATGTGACTTGTTAGTAGAACTTGCCTTGTTGATCATTTGTGTGTGATTTAAGTGTCTATTTATCTACTATCATTTTAACATAGAATGCAAAACACAAAAAATATTGTAAAAATCCTCATCAAAGGGCAATAATTAAATAAGGAGTCGTTGAACAATTTCCTCCATATTGTCTGAATTATAGATCTTGTCTTGCTGATCAGTTTTGCTTATTTAAGTTTCTATCTATCTAATATGATTTTTAAGAATTAGGGCAAAAACGCAAAAAATTGGTAAAAATCGTAATCAAAGGGCTATTACTCTAATGGGAAGTCGACTGACCATTTCGACCATGCAGAGTCATTTGTAGAACATGTCATGCATGTAAAGTTTCTCTCTATCTATTATTGTTTTCAAGATAAAAGGCAAAAATGAACAAAAATGGTAAAAATTTGTCATTTAAGGGAAATAAATCCTATAATTTTTATTTTCAAAATTATTAAAAAAACTTGCATTTTACCACTATGTTCTATTTTTAGCCATGTCAGCCATTTTGGTTGGCAGGCGGGGTCATCGGACACATTTTAAAACTATATATCCCAATGATGATTGTAGTTAAGTTTGGTTTAACTTGGGCATGTAGTTTCAGGAGAGAAGATTTTGTAAAAGATTAACAAAATCTACGAAAAATTGTTAAAAATTGACTATAATGGGCAATAACTCTTCAAGGGTTCAATTGACCATTTTAATCATCTTGAATTATTTGTAGATCTTACTTTGCTGAACATTATTGCTGTTTACAGTTTATCTCTATCTATAATATATTCAAGATAATAACCAAAAACTGAAAAATTTCATTAAAATTACTAATTCAGTTGCAGCAACCCAACAACGTGTTGTCTGATTCGTCTGAAAATTTCATGGCAGATAGATCTAAATCTGATGAACATGTTTACTCCTGTCGTATTTGCACTAAATGCTTTATTTTTTATAGATATTAGCCAAAAACTGCATTTTACCCCTATATTCTATTTTTAGCCATGTCGGCCATGTTGGTTTGCAAGCGGGGTCATCGGACACATATTTGTAATTAGATACCCTAATGATGAGTGTGGCCAAGTTTGGTTAAATTTGTCTTTGCAGTTTCAGAGGAGAAGATTACAAAAAATTACGGAAAATTGTTAAAAATTTACTATAAAGGGCATAACTAATTAAGGGGACTATTTTGGTCATGTTGAATTATTTGTAGATCTTACTTTGCTGAACATTATTGCTGTTTATTGTTTATCTCTATCTATAATGATATTCAAGATAAAAACCAAAAACTGCAAAATTTCCTTAAAATTACTAATTCAGGGGCAGCAACCCAACAACGGGTTGTCTGATTCGTCTGAAAATTTCAGGGCAGATAAATATACACCTGATTAACATGTTTACCTAATGTCAGATTTACTCTAAATAGTTTAGTTTCAGAGATATAAGCCACAAACTGCATTTTACCCCTATGTTATATTTTTAGCCATCTTGGTTGGCAGGCAGGGTCATCGGACACATTTTTTTTAACTAAACACCCCAATGATGATTGTGGCCAAGTTTGTTAAGTTTGGCCCAGTAGTTTCAGAGGAGAATATTTTTGTAAAAGTTAACGACGACGGACGACGGACGCCAAGTGATAAGAAAAGCTCACTTGTCCCTTTGGGCCAAGTAAGCTAAAAATGACATCGTTAACATTTCAATGCCATTTGAAGTAGGTAAAGGAAACGGTTTTGTGAACAGTTAGACAAATTGTTTGTAGCACAATACAAACTTATAGATAAGGTTTTTTTTTAATTCCAGCCTTTTACGCCGAATATCTTTGATGATTGTTTCATCAACTTTACAGCAACAAATGATGTGTCACCTCTAGCATCATTTTTCTTGAAGAAGAAATCAAAGCACTGGTCCATAAATTGGTTCAAGTAGTATCAAAGTTCAAGCATTTATTTCATTGGGAATATATAGGTGAACAAAAATTAATATCTAAACTACTAATTGTAGTATTAAACACGAATCAAAGTTTGGCCTAATCTTGTCACAACTCATGTTGTCAGAGTAAGTAAAAAGAAAAGAAAAAACTGTAAATCAACTTAATTTGCGAGCAATTTATTTAAGAGTAGAATAAGAACGCGAAAATGAAACTCTGATCTTCTCTCATGTACGTACATCAATAAAATGAGAAATCGTTGCGATGTCAGCTAGAAAGAGCTTATATTGCAATAAAGTATCCACCAAAAATATTGGTTTGCAATAAGTTGTGAAGAAAACTAGATGTTGGGTATATGTCAAAGAGTCGTTATTTACTGATCATTTTATGCACTTTTGTCGATGGATCACTGAATTAATTGAAATTACCTGTTTTCCTGTGCAATCTTCTATCTCTTGTTTTATGCAGCTTTTCAATTGAGTTCATACACTGTTAAATGAAAGCTTGTTAAAAAGACAACTAAAGATGGATATGTAAATACAATGAGTTTATATAATGTATTCATACTTTAGATGCATATTTTAGTATGGTTGCAAAAATTTAAACAGACAGCGAAAGGAAATGTAGTAAACTGTTAAATCTTGAAGGATTGTGCGAATTATACACACGTAAGTCCATTGAGATATTCTTCAACAGAATTGTTCGTCTTACAAACAAATTTCATCGAACAAGCTCGATTCGATAGTAATAATGTATCATTCCTTCAAATAGAAAGCTGCAAAATTATATCTTCATACATGTAGCTAAAAACTACAATTGGTTAAAATATTTTCCAGACTTAATATTAAAAACTTGCAAGAGGATATAAGCACAATATGAAAATATGGGAACCTAACTGATTGCAAATGTTACATCTGTCTATTAAAATAAAACGAAAAATTACCGCATGACGTATGGCGACCTTAAGCTTAAATCAAACGGTAAATAGTAAGTTAAAAAAAGGCCCGATGATGTCAAAAAATTAAACAATTGTTTATAGAAAACAAATAACGTGACTTATACAACAGTATACTGCCAAAATAGTAGTTAAACAGCACAACATAGTTCAAACATAAAAAAAATCTTGAAAATGGTTTGATCATAAGATTGGTATTTAGCACAAAAAGTGACAAAACCAAAAGTCACAAACTATCAGTCAAAGTAACGAAAAGCTCGTTCAGAGTCAAAGTTCAACTACTGAATAAACCATGTTTCCCAAGGATAAAATATCAATCAGTAAACCCTAATGAAAACTTATTTTAAAACGTCATAAGCAGTCTGAGTTTAGCAATACCGTGTGCAAAGCCACGATATAAATATTGTCTGGATGTGACACTATATACATGTCTGCTTCATTACGTTTAATTTATTAAAAAAAAATCAACGAAGGTACTGTTAGCTTAAATTTGGAATTGATAACACTTTAGAATAAGTTTAAACATGTGATCAATAAGTTTGAAAAGGATCGAATCGAAGTTTAATACCACTATAAATAATATCACCTTTAAACTGATGACGTCATATCCATTTGCAATAAAGTTTCAAACAAGGCAAACATAGTCTTGTCTACAAAATATAAACTGTGACTGGTATTACTTGAATTGAAGTATAGAAATTCCTGATTTCATAATTAACGTGTTTTACATAGAATTTACTATGTAGAAATCATGAATCCCAATGCAGACACGAGCATAACAACCGAGATTGTAAATATGCCCTCCGATTGAATTTTACCGTAAAAGAGGGAAAATCTAAAATATGGAACGAAATAGTTTTGTTGCCTTAAACATGGTAAATTTGAATAATCGAAATCATCAAAAGGACCAATATTGCTGGGGTGGGGGGTAAACATTTGCAGTTTAGACAAATAATTCTTTGAAGCAACCACATCATCAAATAAGCGGTAAGTGTTTGTTAATTTTACCAATTAAATGAATAACGATGGATTTGTTTTGAACTTGGTCATACACTCTGATTCATAACAATACAAGAACAAGTCAACTATTCTATGGACGCAATAGAAATACCTACAAAATTAGGAGAAATTTTATAGGCGCAAAGTACATAAGTATATGTAGTCAAGATAAAAATACAAAATACTTCTTTTGTAATTATTTGTTATCACGGTTTTAAGTTAAATATGATTTTTTTCTAAATACCTTTTATCGTAGTATGGTTAGAATGATTTTTTGATACAGTATGGTATACTTTCAGATTTGCAGTTATATTTGGGTCTTATACTGCGGTGACCAAGGACAAATATGTCGAATTTAATCTCAAACTCGAAAACATGCTTATGTATCAATTGAAAGAGGAAACCTTTTAAGAATATGCTTGAAGTAACATAAGATTTTTCAAAACTAAAGTGAAAAGTTAACTACAAAAACTTGAAAATTTTGAAGGATTAAAATTTTGACAAATAATTTCGTTCCTATGTTTTGCATACTTAAAAAGATATAATAATTTGATTTTCGTAAAACAATAATTTAAGATATTAGTTTCTCAAAACTCAACATATAAAGTTTTCAACCATATAAAGTTCCAGCATCTTGATTTTCATGAACCATTAGACGTGTTTTCCTTTTACCATTCACGTCACTCACACAGCACAAACAAAAGTCTGAATATGACTTGTTCAGTTTATAGCAAACAAATTATTTTAAATATTATTATGATACATTCAAATGATGGCAGGAAGTACATAACTACTTGGCAGTACGGGAAAAAACATAGAACATCACCAACCACGAACACCACCATCCACAAACACCCGACTCATTCGAACAGCGAATATGCAAAAAATAGTAGGACTTGAAAAACAACTAAAAACAAATATAGCGAAGGTGATATCATCAAAATGACAGACAATATATTTATATGTTTGAGAACTAGAACCTATGGCAGACATGACGATTTTAACTTTGCAATAGTCACCTCCCCTTTTCACAACAGTAGTGTACCTTCTGCTAAATCGTATGGAGTTAACATATCCCGTAACTCGTTATGCTCGTGCATGTTTATACTATACTTTGTTCAACTCTAGCAGTACGCTTCTTCCAAATAAAAACCCTGCTGGAACAGAATAATGAGTAAACACAGCTGCAATCGACACGACATAAGTTTTACGGTAACCATCACGAATTGGTTGACCGATACTATATGTCTTTGTCTCAATTCTTTCATGACATGTTTAAGCAGGTTTGATATCCGTAGATACCAGCATAGCCGTCTGATATGTATATTGATTATGACCTATTCTTGAATGTGATGATTAGACTGTATGTAGATTTGGATGTCGGGATATGAATGCTTAGCAGGAAACACTAATCCCGTCGACGCAAGCGATTAAGCTCCTTTTGGAGTTCATGATCCTCCATCGGTTTTTGGTTGTTTCCTTGTTTTTGTCTTCTTAATCGATTGATGAAATATGAACACCGTTAAACTACTATCTTTTATTATTGGTATAGGCACAAAATGGTACGAGACTACTGACATGATGACCGTTTACTTGGAGCAAAGAAATAAAAAAAATGTGCTTATATGAAAATAAACAGATGTGGTATGACTGCAAAAGAGACAAATCTACCACACCAGAGAGCAAACAACGTAATCATTAGCACATGTAGGTCATCGTACGACCCTCATTAAGTAGCAAAACAAATACCGCATTGAAAGCTAGAAAAGGCTCCAAATTAACTCAAGTAAAATAAAAATAAAAAAAAACGAGAAAACTAACGTCCTGGTTTGTGTACAATACAATGCAATAAACAAAACAAATATATGATATACAGCAAAACACAGCAACCGCTAAATTACAGACTCCTGATATAGGACAGACAAATACAGAATAAAGCGGGATTGAACATGTTTTTGTTTTTTAGATTTTCACTCGTCGTTATATTTTATAGTGACTAGAGACATTTAAAACCTGTTAATTAGTCATTGCAGTTGTCCGTGGAAAGACCTGTTGCTTTTCTTCTGATTATTAGGTCTTTTCACTTTTCTGTGGAAAGACCTATTGTATTTGTTCTGATTATTAGGTCTTTCCACTTTTCTGTGGAAATACCTATTGTATTTGTTCTGATTATTATTAAGTCTTTCCACTTTTCTGTAGAAAGACCTATTTTATTTGTTCTGAATATTATTTTTTTTTTCTGCTTCCGCCAAACCCTTTTCTTGCGGTATAAAGTTGTTTCGCAAGATGTCGCTTAGAAATTTTTTATATTATATCGAACAGTTATTGCGCTTTTAAAACTCATCTTGTTAAGCAGAAGACTTTTTTGTTGTTAGAGTTATCTCCCCAAACACTGTTTTTCTTGTTAGTGTATCTCCTTCGTAACCAAAAAATATAGCGACAAAATTCTTTTTCATATTTGTTCGTTACATCTTCAGAAATTTTTGGCTGATTTAGATCGAAGTGATCCTGTGAAATTTTATAGGAGTTATCTACCTTTATCAAATAAATTTATCTATGTTTTTTAACTCATAAACCGTAAGCCGTATAAACCTATAGTCTTTTTATTTGAGGTCCTTGGGTCCTAACTTAGAAAAAGAGGTCAAGGTCAAAGGTCAAGGTCATGTTCTGAATTTTGGCTTTTGCTTGTCTTTCAATATTCTCTGATATTTTTAACGTTATATATAAAAGAACTAGTGCAAAATATTTGTTATATTGTGATGAAGATATGATACATACGGTCTGAAACAATCCAGTGACATCTTATAGGAGTTATTGCCCCTGACATGTTTTATTGTAAGGTAAATTGATTGTTTCTTCAGATTGGTACACGATAAAGCCATAAGGTCTTTAACAAAATGTTAAGTGACATGTGACCTTGAAAAATGTCAACCGGAAGTGACCTTGAATGAACCGGACGTAGTAATTTTTGCACTTATTTCATGGAAAAGTACCTAGAAACCAGATATTTTTAAATGGGCATACATTAATCTATCATTTGAGACCGGAAGTGACATTATATAAACCGGAAGTAGCATATTATCTCCCTTATTACAGGCATAAGTATACACAAACTGTATATTTTTGAAATCAGTGTTAATAAAGCTATCATATGAGACCAGAAGTGACATTTTCTAAACCGGTAGTAGCCAATTATCTCCCTGTTTACAGGCAAAAGTATATATAAACAATATATTTTTGGAATCAGTGTATTTAAACCTATCATATGAGACCGGAAGTGATATTTTCTAAACCGGAAATTGGCAATTATATCCTTTATTTCAGGCAAAAGTATATAGAAAACACATATATTTGTTGAATCAGTATGAAGAAACATACGATTGGACGACAATAGTAACTTTGTGCATACCAGAAGTAGCTTCTTATCAATTCTTTAGAAAACTGATGTGGAAAGACCTTCAATTGTTCTTTGAAGAATTGGTTTTTAATTAGGTCTTTCCACTTTTCTGTGGAAAGATCTATTGATTTTCTTCTGATTATTATTTTTTAGGTTTTTTCCATTTTTCTGTGGAAAGACCTATTGTATTTGTTCTGATTATTTTTATTAGGTCTTTCCACTTTTCTGTGGAAAGACCTATCGTATTTGTTCTGATTATTATTAATGTTATTATTATTAGGTCTTTCCACTTTTCCGTGGAAAGACCTATTGGTTTTCTTCTGATTATTAGGTCTTTCCACTTTTCTGTGGAAAGACCTATTGTATTTGTTCTGATTATTAGGTCTTTCCACTTTTCTGTGGAAAGACCTATTGTATTTGTTCTGATTATTAGGTCTTTCCACTTTTCTGTGGAAAGACCTATTGTATTTGTTCTGATTATTATTATTATTATTATTATTATTTTTTTTTTCTTCCGCCTAATTTTGTTCTTGCGATAAATATTTGTTTCGCAATATGTCGCATAGATATTTCTCATATTGTATCGTATAGTTTATGCGCTTTTAAATTTCACCCTGCTAAGACGAACAATTTTCTTTGTAAGAGTTATCTCCCTATTCACTGTTTATCAAGTGGGTGCATCTCCTTCGTAACAAAAGAAGATATCGACTAAATTCTTTTTCTAAATTGTTCGTTACATCCTCAGGAATTTTTGGCTAATTTGAATTGAAGCGATTTGATGAAATTTTATAGGAGTTATCTACCTTTACCAAAAAAATTTGTCGGTATGTTTTTTTAACTCATAAACCTTTAACCGTATAACCCTGGAATGTTTTTATTTGAGGCCCCTAGGTCCTAACTTAGAAAATGAAGTCAAGGTCAAAGGTCAAGGTCAAGTTCTAAATTTTGACTTTTCCTTGTTTTTGGATTTTCTCAAACACTTTTAAAGTTATATATAAAAGAATAAGTGCAAATGTTTGCTTTATTGTAATAAAGATATGTTACATTTGGTTTGAAACAATCTAATGGCATCTTATAGGGGTTAGTGCCCCTGAAATGTCTTATTATAAGGTTAATTGATCATTACTTCATCTTGGTTCATTATAAAGCCATATGACCTTTTACAAAAGGTTTGGTGACATATGACCTTGAAAAATGTCAACCGGAAGTGACCTTGAGAAAACCGGAAGTAGCCTTTTTTGCACTTTTTTCATGGAAAAGTACTCAGAATCCATATATTTTGTAATATAAATACATAAACTTATCACCAAAGACGAGAAGTGACTTTCGATAAACCGGAAGTGGCCAATTATCTTCTGTTTTACATGCAAAAGTATATAGAAACTATATATTTTTGGAATCAGTGTAAACGAAGCTATCAAATGAGACCGGAAGTGACGTTTAATTCACCGGAAGTAGCACATTATCTCCCTTATTTCACTCAAAAGTATATAGAAACCATTCATTTATCGCATCAGTTTGAAGAAACTTATGATTGGATACCAATTTTAACTTTGAGTAAACCGGAACTAGCTTCTTTTCAATAACTTTGAAAATTTATGTGGAAAGACCTTCAATTGTTCTCTGAACAATTGGTTTTTAATTATTATTATTTTTTTTTTTTTTCCGCCAACTTTTGAAATTTTTGTTTCGCAATATGTCACTTAGATTTTTCTCATATTGTATCGTACAGTTTATGCGCTTTTAAATTTCACCCTGCGAAGACAAACACTTTTCAATGTAAGAGTTATCTCCCTATTCACTGTTTATCAAGTGTGTGCATCTCCTTCGTAACAAAAAAAGATATCAACAAAATTCTTTTTCTAAATTGTTCATTACATCCTCAGGAATTTTTGGCTTATTTGGATCGAAGCGATTCGATGAAATTTTATAGGAGTTATCTACCTTTACAAAATAAATTTGTCGGTATGATTTTTTAACTTTAACCATATAACCCTGGAACTTTTTTATTTGAGGTCCCTAGGTCCTAACTTAGAAAATGAGGTCAAGGTCAAAGGTCAAGGTCAAGTTCTAAATTTGGACTTTTGCTTATTTTTGCATTTTCTCCAACACTTTTAAAGGTATATATAAAAAAACAAGTGCAAAATGTTTGCTTTATTGTAATGAAGATATGTTACATTTGGTCTGAAACAATCCAATGTCATCTTATAGGAGTTACTGTCCCTGAAATGTTTAATTATAAGGTTAATTGATTATTTCTTCTACTTGTTTCATTACAAAGCCATATGACCTTTTACAAAAGGTTAAGTGACATATGACCTTGAAAAATGACAACCGGAAGTGACCTTGAGAAAACTGGAAGTAGCCATTTTTGCACTTTTTTCATGGAAAAGTACTCAGAATCCATATTTTTTATAATATAGATACATAAACTTCTCACTAATGACCACGAGTGACTTACGATCAACCGGAAGTGGCCAATTATCTCCTGTTTTACAGACTAAAGTATATAGAAACTATATATTTTTGGAATCAGTTCGAAAGAAGCTATCATATGAGACCGGAAGTGACATTTACTTCACCGGAAGTAATTAATTATCTTCCTTATTTCACTCAAAAGTAAATAAAAGCCACATATTTATCGTATCAGAATGAGGAAACTTATGATTGGATGCAAATTTTAACTGTAAGTAAACAGGAACTAGCTTGTTTTCAATAACTTTGAAAATTGATGTGGAAAGACCTTCAATTGTTCTCTGAACAATTGGTTTTTAATTATTATTTTTTTTTTTTTTCTTCCGCCTTATTTTTGTTCTTGCGATAAATATTTGTTTTGCAATATGTCGCTTAGATATTTCTCATATTGTATCGTATAGTTTATGCGCTTTTAAATTTCACCCTGCTTAGACGAACAATTTTCTTTGTAAGAGTTATCTCCCTATTCACTGTTTATCAAGTGTGTGCATCTCCTTCGTAACAAAAAAAGATATCGACAAAATTCTTATTCTAAATTGTTCGCTACATTCTCAGGAATTTTTGGCTAATTTGGATCGAAGTGATTCGATGAAATTTTATAGGAGTTATCTACCTTTACCAAAAAATTTGTCGGTATGTTTTTTTATCTCATAAACCTTTAACCGTATAACCCTGGAATGTTTTTATATGAGGCCCCTAGGTCCCAACTTAGAAAATGAAGTCAAGGTCAAAGGTCAGGGTAACGTTCTAAATTTTGACTTTTCCTTGTTTTTGCATTTTCTCAAACACTTTTAAAGATATATATAAAAGAACAAGTGCAAAATGTTTGCTTTATTGTAATGAAGATATGATACATTTGGTCTGAGACAATCCAGCGACATCTTATTGGAGTTATTGCCCCTGAAATGTTTTATTTTAAGGTAAATTGATTATTACTTCATATTGGTACATGATAAAGCCATAAGATCTTTTGCAAAATGTTGGGTCACATATGACCTTGGAAAATGTCAACCGGAAGTGACATTGAGTGAGTCGGAAGTGGTCATTTTTGCACTTATTTCATGTAGAAGTACATAGAAACCATATATTTTTTGAATGGTCATACATTAATCTATCATTTGAGACCGGAAGTGATATTTTATAAACCGGAAGTACCATATTATCTCCATTATTACAGGCATAAGTATATATAAACCATATATTTTTGGAATCAGTGTAAATAAAGCTATCATACGAGACCGAAAGTGACATTTTCTAAACCGGAAGTAGCCAATTATCTCCCTTTTTACAGGCAAAAGTATATATAAACCATATATTTTTGGAAACAGTGTAAATAAATCTATCATATGAGACCGGAAGTGACACTTTCTAAACAGGAAGTAGCCAATTATCTCCCTTTTATAGGCAAATGTATATATAAACCATATATTTTTGGAATCAGCGTAAATAAAGCTATCATATGAGACCGGAAGTGACATTTTCTAAACCGGATGTTGACAATTATCTCCCTTATTTCAGGCAAAAGTCTATAGAAACCATATGTTTATTGAATCAGTTTGAAGAAACCTATGATTAGACGCCAATATTAGCTTTGAGTAAACCAGAATTAGCTTCTCATAAATTATTTAGAAAATTGATGTGGAAAGACCTTCAATTGTTCTTTGAACAATTGGTTTTTAATTTTTTTTTTTCTTCCGCCTAATTTTGTTCTTGCGATAAATATTTGTTTCGCAATATGTCACTTAGATATTTGGTATATGATATCGAACAGTTTATGCGCCTTTGAAATTTACCCTGCGTAACCAAATAATTTTCTTTGTAGGGGTTATCTCCCCTTGTGCACGCATCTCCTCCGTAACCGTAAAAGAAAGCGACAAATTTATTTTCCCAAATTGCTTGTTATATCCTCAGGATGTTTTGTCCAATTTTGACCGAAGCGATACGTAATCTCCATATGAGAGTTATTTCCCCTTCTGTATTTGACATAAGGGATATATAAATGTAAAGCATGAATGGTAAGTGATAGAGACCTAAGGTATATTGATTTGAGTTTCTTGGTTTATTTAAATGAAATTGAGGCCAAGGTCAAAGGTCAAGGTCATATTCTAAATTTTGACTTTTCCTTGTTATTTGATCTCCTCTGCCACTTTTAAAATTACAAATTAAAGAACTAGTGCAAAATGTTTGCTTAATTGTGATTAAGATATGATACATTTGGTCTGAAACAATCCAATGATATCTTATAGGAGTTATTGTCCCTGAAATGATTTAATTTAAGGTTAATTGATTATTACTCCAACTTGGTACATGATAAAGCCATAAGGTCTTTTGCAAACTGTTGGTTGACATATGACCTTGAAAAAAGTTAACCGGAAGTGACCTTGAGTGAACCGGAAGTAGTATTTTTTGCACTTATTTCATGGAAAAGTACCTAGAAACCTATATTGTTTTAGTGATCATAGGTTAACCTATCATTTGAGACCAGAAGTGACATTTTATAAACCGGAAGTAGCATATTATCTTCCTTATTACAGGCATAAGTATATACAAACTATATATTTTTGGAATCAGTGTGAATAAAGCTATCATATGAGACTGGAAGTGACATTTTCTAAACCGGAAGTTGGCAATTATCTTCCTTATTTCAGGCAAAAGTATATAGAAACCATTTATTTATTGAATCAGTATGAAGAAATCTATACTTTGACGCTATTAATAACTTTGAGTAAACCAGAAGTAGCTTCCTATCAATTATTTAGAAAATTGATGTGGAAAGACCTTCAATTGTTCTTTGAACAATTCGTTTTTAATTATAATTTTTTTCCTTCCTCCAAAATTTGTTCTTGCGTGAAATTTTTGTTTCGCAATATGTTGCTTAGATATTTCTTATATTGTATCGTACAGTTTATGCGCTTTTAAATTTCACCCTGCTAAGCAAAACAATTTTTTTTGTAAGAGTAATCTCCCCTTTCACTGTTTATCTTGTGTGTGCATTTCCTTCGTAACAAAAAAAGATATTGACAAAATTCCTTTTCTGAATTGTTCGTTACATCTTCAGAAATTTTTGGCTAATTTTGATCGAAGCAATCTAGTGAAATCTTATAGGAGTTATCTACCTCTACTAAATAAATTTGTCGGTATGTTTTTGTATCTTATAAATCGTTAGCCGTATAACTTTAGAATCTTTTTATTTGAGGCCCATGGGTCCTAACTTAGAAAATGAGATCAAGGTCAAAGGTCAAGGACTTGGTCTCACTTTTGACTTTTCCTTGTTTTTGCATTTTCTCTGATTCTTTAAAAGATATATATAAAAGAACAAGTGCAAAATGTTTGCTTCATTATTATGAAGATATGTTTCTTTGGTCTGAAACAATCTAAAGGCATCTTATAGGAGTTAGTGCCCTTGAAATGTCTTAATATAGGGTTAATTGATTATTACTTCAACTTGTATCATTACAAAGCCATAGGATCTTTTGCAAAAGGTTGGGTGACATATGACCTTGAAAAATTTCAATCGGAAGTGACCTTGAAAAAACCGGAAGTAGCCGTTTTTGCAATTTTCATGGAAAAGTACGCGGAATCCATATATTTTGTAATATAAATACATAAACTTGTCACTAAAGACCAGAAGTGACCTTCGATAAACTGGAAGTGGCCAATTATCTCCTTTATTACAGTCAAAAGTATATAGAAACTATATATTTTTGAAATCAGTGTGAAAGAAGCTAACACATGAGACCGGAAGTGACATTTACTTTACCGGAAGTAGCTTATTATCTCCCTTATTTCACTCAAAAGTATATAGAAACCATTTTTTTATCTCATCAGTATGAAGAAACTTATGATTGGATGCCAATGTAACTTTCAGTAAACCGGAAGAAGTTTCTTATTAATGATTAAGAAAATTGATGTGGAAAGACCTTCAATTGTTCTCTGAACAATTGGTTTTAATTTTTTTTTCTTCCGCCAAATTGTGTTCTTGTGATAAATTTTTGATTCGCAATATGTCGATTAGATATTTCTTATATTGTATCGTAAAGTTTATGTGCTTTTAAATTTCACCCTGCTAAGCCAAACTATTAACTTTGTAAGAGTTATCTCCCCATTCGCTGTTTATCTTGTGTGTGCATCTCTTTCGTAACAGAAAAAGATATCGACAAAATTCTTTTTTCTAAATTGTTCAATACATCCTCAGAAATTTTTGGCTGATTTGGATCGAAGCGATCCGGTGAAATCTTGAAGGAGTTATCTACCTTCACCAAATAAATTAGTTGGTATGTTTTTAAAACTCATAAACCGTAAGCCGTATAAACCTATAGTCTTTTTATTTGAGGTCCTTGGATCCTTTTTTCGAAAATGAGGTCAAGGTCAAAGGTGAAGGTCATGTTCTGAATTTTGTCTTTTGCTTGTTTTTGCATTTTCTCCGATATTTTTAATGTTATATATTAAAGAACAAGTGCGAAATGTTTGTTATATTGTGGTGAAGATATGATACTTTTGATCTGAGACAATCAAGCGACATCTTATTAGAGTTATTACCCCTGAAATGTTTTATTTTCAAGGTGAATTGATTATTACTTCATATTGGTACATGATAAAGCCATAAGATCTTTTGCAAAATGTTGGGTCACATATGACATATGTCTTTGTCTTGACTCAAGGTTATTTGAACCGGAAGTGACCTTGAGTGAACCGGAAGTAGTCATTTTTGCACTTATTTCATGTAGAAGAACATAGAAACCATATATTTTTTGAATACATTAATCTATCATTGAGACCGGAAGTGATATTTTATTAACCGGAAGTAGCATATTATCTCCCTTATTACAGGCATAAGTATATATAAACCATATATTTTTGGAATTAGTGTAAATAAAACTATCATATGAGACCGAAAGTGACATTTTCTAAACCGGAAGTAGCCAATTATCTCCCTTTTTACAGGCAAAAGTATATATAAACCATATGTTTTTGGAATCAGTGTAAATAAAGCTATTAAATGAGACCGGAAGTGACATTTTCCAAACCGGAAGTTGACAATTATCTCCCTTTTTACAGGCAATAGTCTATAGAAACCATATGTTTATTGAATCAGTATGAAGAAACCTATGACTGGACGCCATTTGTAGCTTTGAGTAAACCAGAATTAGCTTCTCATCAATTATTAAGAAAATTGATGTGGAAAGACCTTCAATTGTTCTTTGAACAATTGGTTTTAAATTATTATTAGGTCTTTCCACTTTTCTGTGGAAAGACCTATTGGTTTTCTTCTGATTATTATTAGGTCTTTCCACTTTTCTGTGGAAAGACCTATTGTATTTGTTCTGATTATTATTATTATTATTTTTTTTTCTTCTGCCAAATTTTGTTCTTGCGATAGATATTTGTTTCGCAATATGTCGCTTAGATATTTCTCATATTGTATTGTATAGTTTATGCGCTTTTAAGTTTCACCCTGCTAAGCAGAACAATTATCTTTGTAAGAGTTATCTCCCTATTCACTGTTTATCAAGTGTGTGCATCTCCTTTGTAACAAAAAAAGATATCGACAAAATTATTTTTCTAAATTGTTCGTTACATCCTCAGGAATTTTTGGCTAATTTGGATCGAAGCGATTCGATGAAATTTTATAGGAGTCATCTACCTTTATGAAATAAATTTGTCGTTATGTTTTTGTTACTCATAAACTGTAAGCCGCATAAACCTATAGTCTTTTTATTTGAGGTCCTTGGATCCTAACTTCGAAAATGAGGTCAAGGTCAAAGGTCAAGGTCATGTTCTGAATTTTGTCTTTTGCTTGTTTTTGCATTTTCTCCGATATTTTTAATGTTATATATTAAAGAACAAGTGCAAAATGTTTGTTATATTGTGATGAAGATATGATACATTTGGTCTGAGACAATCCAGCGACATCTTATTGGAGTTATTGCCTCTGAAATGTTTTATTTTAAGGTAAATTGATTATTACTTCATATTGGTACATGATAAGGCCAAAAGATCTTTTGCAAAATGTTGGGTGACATATGACCTTGAAAAATGTCAACCGGAAGTGACCTTGAGTGAACCGGAAGTAGTCATTATTGCACTTATTTCATGTGGAAGTACATAGAAACCATATATTTTTTGAATGGTCATACATTAATCTATCATTTGAGACTGGAAGTGATATTTTATAAACCGGAAGTAGCATATTATCTCCCTTATTACAGGCGTAAGTATATATAAACCATATATTTTTGGAATCAGTGTAAATAAAGCTATCATATGAGACCGGAAGTGACATTTTCTAAACCGGAGTAGCCAATTATCTCCCTTTTTACAGGCAAAAGTATATATAAACCATATGTTTTTGGAATCAGTATAAATAAATCTATCATATGAGACCGAAAGTGACATGTTATAAACCGGAAGTAGCATATTATCTTCCTTATTACAGGCATAAGTATATACAAACTATATATTTTTGGAATCAGTGTGAATAAAGCTATCATATGAGACCGGAAGTGACATTTTCTTAACCGGACGTTGGCAATTATCTCCCTTATTTCAGGCAAAAGTACATAGAAACCATTTATTTATTGAATCAGTATGAAGAAATATATACTTTGACGCTATAAATAACTTTAAGTAAACCAGAAGTAGCTTCCTATCAATTATTTAGAAAATTGATGTGGAAAGACCTTTAAATGTTCTTTGAACAATTCGTTTTTAATTATTATTTTTTTTTCCGCCAACTTTTGAAATTTTTGTTTCGCAATATGTCGCTTAGATATTTCTCATATTGCATAGTACAGTTTATGCGCTTTTAAATTTCACCCTGCTAAGACGAACACTTTTCTTTGTAAGAGTTATCTCCCTATTCACTGTTTATCAAGTGTGTGCATCTCCTTCGTAACAAAAAAAGATATCGACAAAATTCTTTTTCTTAATTATTCGTTACATCCTCAGAAATTTTTGGCTAATTTGGATCGAAGCGATTCGATGAAATTTTATAGGAGTTATCTACCTTTACCAAAAAAATTTGTCGGTATGTTTTTTTAACTCATAAATCTTTAACCGTATAACCCTGGAATCTTTTTATTTAAGGCCCCTAGGTCCTTACTGAGAAAATGAAGTCAAGGTCAAAGGTCAAGGTCAAGTTCTCAATTTTGACTTTTCCTTGTTTTTGCATTTTCTCCAACACTTTTAAAGATATATATGAATGAACAAGTGCAAAATGTTTGCTTTATTGTAATGAAGATATGTTACATTTGGTTTGAAACAATCTAATGGCATCTTATAGGAGTACGCGCCCCTGACATGTCTAATTATGAGGTTTATTGATTATTACTTCAACTTGGTTCATTATAAAGCCATATTACCTTTTACAAAAGGTTTGGTGACATATGGCCTTGAAAAATGTCAACCGGAAGTGACCTTGAGAAAACCGGAAGTAGCCTTTTTTGCACTTTTTCCATGGAAAAGTGCTCAGAATCCATATTTTTTGTAATACAAATACATAAACTTATCACTAAAGACCAGAAGTGACTTTCGATAAACCGGAAGTTGCCTATTATCTCCTGTTTTTCATGCTAAAGTATAGAGACAATATATATTTTTTGAATCAGTGTAAAAGAAGCTATCAAATGAGACCGAAAGTGACGTTTAATTCACCGGAAGTAGCACATTATCTCCCTTATTTCACTCAAAAGTATATAGAAACTATTCATTTATCGCATCAGTTTGAAGAAACTTATGATTGGATACCAATTTTAACTTTGAGTAAACCGGAACAAGCTTCTTTTCAATAACTTTGAAAATTGATGTGGAAAGACCTTCAATTGTTCTGTGAACAATTGGTTTTTAATTATTATTAATTTTTTTCCTCCGCCAAATTTTGTTCTTGCGATAAATGTTTGTTTCACAATATTTCGCTTAGATATTTCTCATATTGTATCGTATAGTTTATGCGCTTTAAAATTTCACCCTGCTAAGCCTAACCATTTTCTCTGTAAGAGTTATCACCCTATTTACTGTTTATCAAGTGTGTGCATCTTCTTCGTAACAAAAATTTCCCTTACAAATTGTTCGTTACATCCTCAGGAATTTTTGGCTGATTTAAATCGAAGCGATTCGATGAAATTTTATATGAGTTATCTACCTTTACGAAATAAATTTGTCGGAATGTGTTATTAACTCATCAACCGTTAACCGTATAACCCTGGAATGTTTTTGTTTGAGGCCCCTAGTTCCTAACTTAGAAAATGAGGTCAAGGTCAAAGGTCAAGGTCAAGTTCTCAATCTTGACTTTTCCTTGTTTTTGCATTTTCTCCAACACTTTAAAAGATATGTATAAAAGAACAAGTGGAAAATGATTGCTTCATTGTAATGAAGATATATTACATTTGGTCTGATGCAATCTAATGGCATCTTATAGGAGTTAGTGCCCCTAAAATGTCTAATTATAAGGTTAATTGATTATTACTTCAACTTGGTTCATTATAAAGCCATATGACCTTTAACAAAAGGTTGGGTGACATATGACCTTGAAAAATCACAACCGGAAGTGACCTTGAGAAACCGGAAGTAGCCATGTTTGCACTTTTTTCATGAAAAAGTACTTGGAATCAATAGATTTTGTAATTTAGATACATTTACTTATCACTAAAGACTAGAAGTGACTTTCGATAAACCGGAAGTGACCAATTATCTCCTGGTTTACAGGCAAAAGTATATAGAAACTATATATTTTTGGAATCAGTGTGAAAGAAGCTATCATATGAGACCGGAAGTGATATTTACTTCACCGGAAGTAGTTAATTATCTTCCTTATTTCACTCAAAAGTAAATAGAAACCACATATTTATCGTATCAGTATGAAGAAACTTATGATTGGATGCCAATTTTTACTTTGAGTAAACAGGAACTAGCTTCTTTTCAATAACTTTGAAAATTGACGTGGACAGACCTTTTAATTGTTCTCTGAAGAATTGGTTTTTAATTACTATTTTTTTTTGTCTTCTTCCGCCACATTTTGTCCTTGCTGTGTATAGATGTTTCGCAAGATGTCCGTTAGATTTTTCGCATATGATATCGAACATTTATTGCGCTTTTGAGTCTGACCCTGTTTAACCGAACACTTTTTATTGTAAGAGTTATCTCCTCAAACACTGTTTTTCTTGTGTGTGCATCTCCTTCGCAACCGTAAAAGATTACGACAAAAATTATTTCACTAATTTGCTCGTTATATCCTCAGGATCTGACGAATAATTTTGACTGAAGCCATCCGGAGACTCCATATGAGAGTTATTTCCCCTTGATATAAGTGAAATGCATTTGCAACTCATAAACCGTAAGCCGTATAAACCTAGAGTCCTTTTATTTCAGGTCCTTGGGTCCCAACTAAGAAAATGAGGTCAAGGTCAAAGGTCAAGGTCATGTTCTAAATTTTGACATTCACTTCATCATGCTTTTACTCAGAGAGAAATTAAGATATCGACACAAAAAAAATTGACCAAAATGTTAGTCGCGACATGATATAACTGGTGAGTTTTTGTCGAAATGGTACGCGTCTTTTTTTCGGGGGTTCCATGCCATTAAAATGGTAAAATGAACAAATTAACTAATTATAGCTTCAAACTTTGCAGCTATCATAATGCATACAAAATAATGACATGCAATTTATCTTTATTAATCAACCAAGGCTCACGCCCCCCCCCCCCCCCCCCCCCCCCCCCTCCTCCCTTCCCTTTTGATTTTTTTTATTTAGGAATCCCATTTCTATTTTATATTTTACTATAAAAATGCTAATCCTTCTTATGTACAAACTTCTTTTTAAAATATAAATCCATCCCTGCAAAAATCTGCTCCAATTCATGTATTTTCTGAAATTAATCGATAAACGTTTTGTTAAAGTACTATAACAACAGCATTTTTTTGTGTGCATGCAATGAATGAAGACTCGTGGTCAGCGATTAGACAATAGTTTACCTGTAACATGAATCAAGAAAATATATTCCCGTTAGCACTATAAATCACGTGCGGTCCGCTTGACGCCCTGATCTGGATTGAGCAATTAAAATCAATGACGTGGAAATTGCTCCAAAGTTCGTAAATATAAGTGAAATCCTACAATCAAATTTCTAAACATGCATTAAAAAACAATTCTGTGTTTCCGTAAATATGTGTACGAAAAAAGCATGCATGATCCGACATCAATGACCTGTAAATGAAAGAAAATTAAATCCGTTAGCACAATCTTTATACACAGGTCTGGTCTTGACGACATCCTCCTCTGCAAAGCAATGTTTGTGTATATCAGCTTGTTGACGTCACAATCACACCATCTGCAGCGCGTGCTACCTAAAATAAAATAGGGGTTTTCCCCTTTTCGAAAAGAATTAAAATGTGCACGTAGATTAAAAACAAAAGATCCATGCAGGTCAGGTCCGATTTCCTTTAAATACAAAATTGAATACAATGCACACACAATAAGTGAATAAGACACAAATTCCGGGAAGCCTTAATAAAAAAGAACCTTTATAAAGGAAGATGCAAGGATATTTGTGTAGGGGTGTTTAAATCCTTGAATGTTCCTACAAATATCATAATTTAAATATAAATAAACATGCTGCACGGACCCGTTTTCGCGTGTTCCTAGAGGCTGGGTTTCAAGTGTTTGAACACGGGAACTAGGCTATCAATTTCTTTTTCACGTGTTCCTAGAGGCTAGGTCCCAAGTGTTTAAACACGGAAACTAGGCTATCAATTCAATGTTATTCGCGTGTTCCTAGAGGCTTGGTCCCAAGTGTTTAAACACGGGAACTAGGCTATCAATTCCTTTTTCGCGTGTTCCTAGAGGTTAGGTCCCAAGTGTTTAAACACGGCAACTAGGCGCTATCAATTTCTTTTTTCGCGTGTTCCTAGAGGCTAGGTCCCATGTGTTTAAATATGGAATCTAGGCTTTCAATTCCGTTTTTGCATGTTCCTAGTTGCTCGGTCCCAAGTGTTTAATCAACCAACCAACCAACCAACCAATCAACCAATCAATCAATCAATCAATCAATCATTGCATGCATGTTTGGTCCCATGTGTTTAATACGGGGTCCAAGATCTCATTTTTGTCTTTTTCGCTTGTTTCAAGAGACCCTATCCCACGTGTTTAATTAGTCAATCAATCAATCAATCAATCAATCAATGAATCATGTTTCGGAGGGGAAAGACCGTTAACCCTTTTTTTTTAAAACAATTGATTTATATTTATAATTATTTTTTTTCTTTCGCCAAATTTGTTTCTTGCGTGTAAATTTTGTTTCGCAACATGTTGCTTAGAATTTTGGTATATGTTATCGAACAGTTTATGTGCTTTTAAATTTGACCCTTGTTTTATTACTTTTACTAAATTGTTATATGCGACATGTCGTAACACATAAATTTTGGTTCAACGGGTACGTTGACATTACATGGGAGTAAACCAAAGACTGCAAACACAAGTGGTCAAACACAAAGAAGGAGGCAAAAATGTGTTTTGCAAGTTGTACATGGAGCAGAGGGTAACTGGTGGTAGTCAACAGTCAAAGACGTTGTGTCTGGTCATAGAGAGGACAATAAACCTTTATTAAGACTTAGCTTCTTTCAAAGAAATTAAAGGAGTTGAAAGTGTGTTTGGAATGTATCACTACTTTATTCATTCTCTGAAAAAATGTTGTGAATAGACAATAAATAAATCTAATAGAAAAATATCTGAAATACTGTTTGTTATTCCGAGACTGATTTGATGTGGATCAAAAATCGCCGATTATTTCTACCATGTCATTCTGAATTAATGAAATTGACAGCTATTTAATTGATTCATTGTACCTCAATTTCAAAGCGAACTATTTTGTCGGAATTCTGCTATATTTATTTCTACTTCAGGAATAATTATTTTTTTTCATTTATCAAATCAATTATATATGTCATCTGCATTCACATAATTATTTACGTCCTTAAATATTAGTCTTGACAGACGCAAAGCATGATCATGAACATATTGGTTTTGAATCTTTTTTCACCTCATGACAAACCGATTTTTAGCGATGGTTGACTTGGAATATTGTTTTTTGACGATGTTGTCATTTTGTTTTTTTTATAATACATATTTCTGTTAAAATTTTCGTTCAACCATTGCTAGCTTGCTTCCTGTTATTGTTTCCTTTAGATTTGTAGCCCAAAGTGACAACGTGTCGAATAATTGCTAACCCTTAACCCGCATCTCCAATGTCGATCGTGGAATACACTCATAGTCCTAGATTTAAACCATTTTAATCATCTTCAAAAACAAAGTTGGATGATCGTTCCATATTAGAAATATAGATGTTGTTCAATTGGGAGGGACATGGGTGACAAAGTTTGGGAAATGGGTACCACAAGTCTTCAGAACTGAACTACAGAAAGATAAGTGCATAATATGGCTACTTCTAGTTTACAAGAAAATCACTTCTTGTTAAACTTTTCGAGGTCATATATTACGGCCGAATGCAAATAAACCCGATGACTTAAACATGTAAAAATAAGAATTTATAGCAAAGGTCAAAATCTAGAACTTCAAAATAAAGTTTGGACTTGACCTCATTAACAGGTCATAAAGACAGAACCTCAAATCAAAGGTATTTACTATATATGGTTAATGAGATATATAACCATACAGCTAATTTTATAGATTGAGGGGTGATATGTCATAGTACTCAAAAAATATTTATTACGACGCGTCGCAACCAACAGTTTATTAAAAATATGTTATCGATATCTTCTACTGTTTTAGATGAGAAGCGATAATAAGAAAAGTAAAATTCTATGACATGACCTTGACCTCTGACCTTGACTTCTTTTTCTGTTTGGTGGACCAAGAACCTCTTATCAAAACACCATAGTCCTCTTACGCTTAAGGTTGATAATTTAAAAATGCGACTAGCTTATGTCGAATACGTGAAGGTTCAACGGTGTCAGTTTTAAAACAGTATAAACTGTTCGATATCAAATGCAACATATCTAATCGATATCTTACGAAACAAACAAAAGAGAAAATTATGTGGCAGAAGAAAAAAAATTGTTCTCTAACCAATTGTTCAGAGAGCATTCAAAAGTCTTTTCTCCAAAAATTATTTAATAAGAAGAGGAAGATGCAAAATACTGTTCTTCATTTTAAGTCACGCCCGGTGTCAGAAGAAAGTTTATCCTAACCTGTTACAAAACATACGTATCTTGCTTTATTGTTAATTGAATTAATGAGATTAGCCACTTCCAGTTTCCTCAAAACAATTTCAAATGCTTACTTATAGCTTACAAAACACAGACTAAACATATATGTATTTTGCATGAAGTAATGGGTATTATTAGTTACATAGTTTGCTATTGACCTAATACGGTATATACGGGGTAAGTTAAATCCATATGGAGTGAGAGCGAAGCTAGGTCACTAGCACACTGTGCAACGAATTTATCTTACTGACTATCTTAACATGTGGCATTTAGACAAGTGGCCTATCAAATTGATCTAGCTTTCAATATAAAGAACCTACTTCCATTAGTCTATACAATAACAAATGCAAACAATAACAACTTTTTACCTTTTAATGAATTTTTTTCAATCGTTCATTTCCAATTTCTTCATCTGTTGTCCGAGTGAAAGTTCCTCAACGCCGTTTTGTTTTTATGAAGGGACGTAATACCACTACTAACCGTGTATTAAAACAATCCACGCCTACTAACCCCCTAGGAAACATACAGGGTACCTACTCGGTCGCTTTTGATAAACTTTGCTACTTCCTGCTTTCAAAATGTCACTTCCTATTTGATATGTTACAGTTGGGAAGGAGTTATGATAAGCAGGAAAATAGTGTTCGAGAGATAACTCTTCCAAAGAAATTGAGATTAAAGCGCAATGACTGTTCGATATATTGCAAAACATTAAAACTCTGAAAGAAAATATAGTGGCGGACCAAGAAAAAAAATCACAAAACTATTAGTTCGGAGAATTAGTCATGGTATTTCCACCTGAGAACAGACTTTTTGATATTAAATATAAGTTGATAGATATTAGTTTTCAGTTAAAAAGACAGCTTATAATATGGAATATCTGTTTCACAGATGACGACTGATATGTTCCAATTTTCGTAACCACTATCCCGTCCTCTTTTTCACGAACGTGACCTACCGAAATAAGACTTATCACCGGGTTTCTACTCACATGACCAACACGACGGGTGCCATATGTGAAGCAGGATGTGCTAACCATTCCGGGACACCTGAGATCACCCCCGGTGTTTGGTGGGGTTCGTGTTACTAAACTTTGTGTATTCTACGTTGTGATATGAGTTTGAATGTTCCGTTGGTATCTTTCGCCTCTCTTTTTTATAGTACACGAATTTCAAAATTACATATTATGTTGTTCTTTTCAATGAATCAAGGGACTTCCGAATTATCCAAAACACCTCCCGGTGTCATCAAATAGCTTACTTTCCGTACATTACAAAAATAGATGGATCTCTATGTATTTTACTTAAAATAAGGGGTATCTTTTGCTACTTCTGGATTTCAAATTGTCACTTTGAATCTTACATTATATGTGTACTGATTCCAAAACTATGTTGTGTCTAGGTACTTTTAAATTTAACCAATGAACGATACATTAACATTTTACCTTGACATCGATTTCAAGGTTAGTGATGAAGGATCTCAAATAAATGCAAAGTAAATGGAACTTTTTTCCAGTGTCAAATACAAGCTTACTTTACCCTGATTCTCAAACTATATTGTTTATGTTTCCTTTTATATGAAATAAAGTTTTAAATGACCGGTTAATTTACATTACTACTTTTACATTAAATTAAGACAAACAAATGCTACTTCCGGTTGACATTTACAAGATCGCTTGTCTTCCTACCATATGCAGAAGACCCTTTATTTTGTAATGGATTAATATAAAATTATGAAAAACTAATATGTCAAAATATCAAATTTATCTTTTTGACCTTGTCCTCAATAACAAGGTCATGAACCAAAGATCTTTTTTTCTTCAACATGTTCAAATAGGACGAGAATTAGCCACTTCCGTTCTACGAAAGTCAATCCGGTTTAATATTTCAAAATATTTCCAAAACAATTTATAGTTTCTGATTGTACTTTTGTTTGAAATAAAAGAGATCATATGTAGCTTCCAGTTTGCAAAATGACACTGCGGGATCTATATATATATATATATATATGTGATAGGTTATTTTACACCGATATCAAAACTATAAGGTTTTTAAGTAATAATATATGAAGTAAGTGCAGAAAATAAATACTACCGGTTTACAAAGGGGCATTCTTTGCTATCCTTTAAGACTCAATGGTTTTATCATATACGAATGTGAAGTAAAATACAAAGTAAAAATTTAAAATGGGAAGGAAACCTTGGTATCATTGTAAAGGTCATACATAATTGATATCAAATTAAAAGCCCCGTGTTTTTATCATTTATGGTTAAGAAGTTAAACTGTTTAACAGTTTGTTTCAAAAATTGAAGGGGAGAGAACTCCTCTTAAAGTAACTCTAGCCCTTTGAGCCTAATATATTGAATAACAATTTACACAAAATCTGTGGATAACTCTGATATTGCTTGATTACTGATAATGATATCGATATTGATACGGTTTCAAAGAGTCAAATACCAAAGCGTAATCACCATGATCACTGTTCGATATCATATACCAAACAAATTTTCAATACCTTGCGAAACCAAACAAAAAAAAAAAAAAAAATAATCTTCATTACATAAAGTGGCGAGAGAGAAAAAAAAAAATGAGAACAGAAGTAGAAGGCCCTTTCACGCGAAAGTAGACATACCTAATAAATAGGAATATTAGTAGCAAAAATGTTGCACTAGTGCGTGGAATATCATTAATTGCATAAAACGTATACATTTTTTATTAATGATTGCTGTCATTCAAAAGAATAAGATTGATATTTTAGTCGTTGAAAATAGGGTCTTATTCGATAACCTGTATTTTTAAAAGGATGCAAAAAAAAACAACACACAATTGAAATAAGAAACACAACGGTATCGATTTTAAGCTTAAAACATACTATCCAAATCCTGGGGTATCTTTTAACGAATTAATGCGTATTTGTCTTGTCTCCTCCAGAAATTGTGTTTATTGATCATCTTGGCTAACTAAATGAAATTATTTGTAAAGACTTACCATGGCTTTTGAATACAAGACGAATAATAACAAAAGCATGTCAAATATTGGCATCCAGAAGAAAAAGACATTGACATATGTTCTGTGCAATACCATTGGATATATAACTGTATAAGGAAAAAGATAGATTTGTATTTTATAAAGATGAAATATCAAAATATGTGTATGTGTGAGCTATCTTTGCACAACATGTAACATTTGATGTAAGTTCGTTATAATTCATTTGAGTGGGACAATAGTTCAAGTATCACAGGAATACTTATGAAGTACTATCACATCTTATCGTGAGGTGTAATCTTTGAATGTTAACATAACAAACGATTTATTGTGTTACTGGTGAGTTCTATTTTAAGATAAAATAAAAGATAGAAGATACCAACGGGAACATTAAGTATATCGTAAAAATAAATATTAATTCGAATAAAAAACAAGCCATAACATTAACATGATTTAAACGTAAAACAGCATACAAAGTACTCCTCATGAAACTAAACATGCTAAGGGCTGAACACGCACCTCATTATAAACCGTGGGAGATCTAAGAAGTTAAGGATGGGTAATCATATTATGTTCCACAAGGACTATTCGTCGCATTGTTTATCATGGAAGTTTAAATTCAACAGAAGTAGCATCCGGGAATATGATTATCGAGGAAAAAATGACGGAATCGTAGTTGTGACGTAAACCCTCCATCAATGGAATCGAAATAAGAAACACTAGCCCAAAACAATAAACTCCACTAGGGGGTATATATATATATACAGGTGGTCCTCTATTGTTGATATAAAGAAAAGCTGTGTTCATAATGCAAAAGCTGTCTTTTATCTTAAAACCTCGCTCTCGACCCTTTGTGAACAAAAGCGTATTTTGTTCCCATAAGATTAACGATCGTCTGTTGAAAACCTCGTCTACAAAAAGTGGTTTAGAACAAGTGCATGTGTAATCCATCCTTAATACAGAACCACTAACTTAGAACGCTTGACGCGCGTTGCGTCTATATCAATCTTATTAGTGACATTCAAATTAAACAACAAGAAAGCAAATCAAAATACTAATTTTATAACCAATTCAAACAACAATTCCCAAACGGTGCGTCAACACTTGCAAAACCAATATATGCCAGGGGTAGACAAATATTGGTGCTTCATAATAATTTAACATTTATTAACAGTAAATGTACAGCTAACGACCGAATCAATAACCTTATGTGGTTGCCTGATACTGGGTTGTGATTCTCTCGATGACATGTTCATCAGCATTGGTATTGACCGAGGGATTGAAAAAATAAACCAAATAAACTGGTTCGCTGTGTATTAAGGGTAATAATTAGACAGTGTTAGGACATGTATGTGTGTCAAACATTGCTTTACTCTTGAGAAATTCCATCGATGTCATAACACTTGGTTTAGTTCACTCGAAAATAGAAAAAAAATGCACCTGTGTATTCATTATACTTAACATAGTAACAATTTTATTTCTGTTTTGTTTCAGACAATTATATTTTTCAATGATTTGTATTATCCAATATAACTATCAAATGTTATCATTATACTTAATTTCATTTTTGTTATTATTTTAATGGTTGCGTATAAAATCGTCTAATTGAAAAAAATAAAAAAAAATTATACTTTGCCAAAAAGCAATATACGGATCATCAAATTCTTTTCAAGTTTCAGGTTGAGTAGAATTGTATGAATTTAGAAATAAATTATATAAATGAACAACACACTATTGTTTGCACGGAAAGAAAACGTAATGATATATTAAAAACATATATTAGAAGATGAAACGTAAAATTTGGGACCACGTTAATTAGTTGTCTTGCTTCATAATAAAATGTGTAAATTTACTTTACATTCATTTATAAAGAAAGTTTGTCTCTAATCAAAAAATGATGTAACCATCAGATTAAAAACCATTTATCCATTTAATTGAAAAATTCATGTAACCATTTTCAACAGAACTATTTTGTATATTTTTTGGCATTGAAACGAACTTATTTGCGGTATAATCATAAGCATAATCATTATGGTACTTGATTCAAAACAACTAGGAAACAACATCACGTTAAAATTGATGAGCATTGAAAAAGAAAAATAGAGTGAAAACTCGTTTAAGATACAAGACTTTTAATTTAGTGCACCAGACGTACATTTTGACAAGGTAAGATTTTTCAGTGACAATTGAATCCAAACAAACGAAAAACAAATCAAATACGAGGTAAAGCTCTGAAAACCAACAACCATACATGAGGGTCGGTTAAGAACAAAACTTTACGACAAAAGAGATGATATCAGCTTCTCTGTTGTTGACTTTCCCTTGCTATGTAGCAACATTCCAGCAGCGCTTGCATATGCAGACGATATCTCCAAGTTGATACAATATTAAAGGGCTTGCGTTTCTTATAATCCTATCATGATATAGTGTCCAAATCAAACTGTGTTTAGGTTTCTTTATTTTTAATTTCTATAACAGATTCTCGTCAATTCATTTGAAGTGTCCGTCATTCTGTGGTTTACATGTTGTAATGTACTATTATATTATTCATTTATGTTTCGCTGTCCTGAGTGTTCTTGCGTACATTTGTACTGTATTCCTGTCACGTAATGTTGAAATTTTAGCGGTATTTTTAACATTGCCATATAAGCGGGAGGTTTGGCTAGCAATGAAACCAGGTTGAGCCCACCATTTTTTCTTAAATTGTCTTGTACCAAGTCAGGAATATGGCAGTTGATTTCAAGTAGTCCGTTTCTATGTATGTTTGCGTTTGTTTTGTTGCAGTTCAGTGTTTCTGTTGTTTCGTTGTTTTCCTCTTAAAGTTGATGTGTTTCCCCTGGGTTTGGTTTGTGACCCGGATTTGTTTTCGCTTAATCGATTTATGACTATTGAAGAGCGGTATACTACTGTTGCCTTTATTTATCTCCCTCTTCTAGCGGCCTTTGTTCTCGTAATGTAAAAACAATACTAAAAGTGGTCGAATTATTACAAATCCGCGGTTTTTTATGTATTCATATATTTAAATACTATCAAGATTTGATAATTAACTTTCAATACAAATCGAGTGTATTGATCTATTGAATGAGTCGAACAAACTTACCTTTAATTGTGAAGTAGACGAGTGATATGACGAAACTGAGCAGGACACTCATCCATATAAATGGCCAATACATTGAAACTAAAAAAGCAAAACTGATTTAACTTCTTCTCTCTTTGCAACTAAGTATTATGAAGTCTGCATTAATCTTAACAAATAAGAATTCATCGTCACATTGTACATACTTATAATTTGTTTACAAAAGGAATATTCTGGTAAATTAAGTTCGTAAAATATGGTTAGATTAGATTTACCAAACATTATTTGTCTTTCCAACGAATCTTATCTTACTACGTTCCAACGTCAAAATTTTAAAAGGTTTACGTATTGATTAATTACAGTTTATATAGCAATGTGTATTTCTCTCGACATGCGACAATTGTGTTTGGTTGTGTACTTTATTTTCCTGATTACATACTATGTTCCTGTTAAAAGCTTTAAGGCTACTAGTTGTTGCTTTTCAAATAATTTAAAATGTACATTTTGAAGAGGATTTCATACACTTCATCGAAAGTATATATTAAAATAAAGATACCTATATGTGTGCATAGGGACGCTTTAAACGTATAAAAAAAAATTAATCCCGAATCGCACATAATGTTTAACATAATCATTTTGAATTGTCAAGCAGCGTGTTATTGGACTTAATCCTGGCTTATTTCGATCATGTAGATTCCATCACTTAAGATCCAATATTTGACACATTTTTGCATGCTGATTATATTAAAGGTAGACATCTAGAATACGTACACCAGGTTTTCTCTGGGAGTTTCCGTGCAGCAAATAGTTTTACAGTTAAAATCTACAATATGAAAATGCACATGCTGTATATTCTAATTACATTTATCCATATATAATGATATAACAAAAAGGAATATAACAAAAATACCGAACTCCGAGGAAAATTCAAAACGGAAAGTCCCTAATCTATTGGCAAAATCAAAAGTTCAAACACATCAAACGAATGGATAACAACTGTCATATTCCTGACTTGGTACAGGCATTTTCTGATGTAGGAAATGGTGGATTGAACCTTGTTTTATAGCTAAATAAACCTCTCACTTGTATGACAGTCGCATAAAATTCCATTATATTGACAACAATGTGTGAACAAAACAAACAGACATAATAGGTGAAAATGTCAAAGTCTCTTCGAAACTCGTAACTTATTTTGACAAATTTGAAAGCACAGTTGGCGTATGCTTAAATTTTGTTTTAAAAAATCACCGTAAACAAATTATAAAATTTATACTTAAATCATAAGTTTCATTTATTTTACAAATTCTTGTCCTACTTACTAACAAAGGAATCCCTTAACCGATTTGATAGACCACTACTCTCGAATGTTGTAGAAATGTCTTAATCATAAGAAATCATCTCGTAAAAAAGATGTTTTTCAATTGATAAAACATACTCATAAAGTTATAATAAAAGAAATCAAAAAGAAATATGAAGGTAACTTCTGTATCTAATTCAGTCACTGTTTGTTCAAAACAGCAATAAATAATTGTAATATAGTGTTATGAACTGGCTGTTTCTGTATTGGCCCTGTTATACGTTCGATGTTAGCTGTATTGGACCCGATACTAGAAGAGTCGAGGGCCAATACAGCTGATCGAGAATCTACAACAGGGCCAATACAGAAACAGCCAGTTCATAACACTTTTATTAAATGATTTTAATTCTTTTAATTAGAATAAACTAAGAAACTTTTTCCGTGAATAAGATACAGAATTTCATATCTGAACTTGTCTTTTCGCATTCCAGGACGTCCATGGATTTTTTGTCAACATTGTCAGACGTTATTTCTGATTTCTCGTCCAAGTACTTAGTATTATGCTATAACAGTTCATTTTATCTAGCAAATATAAAGTAGTTGGGAAGAATAAATCAGACAGTTTAACTATTCTTACTCTTGAATCGTCTGCGTTCTGATGATTGATCAACGGAAATGAAACTCTCAATAATCGAAAGTCGTACTCGAAAAGGCTATGAAATATTTCCGTTTCAAGACTTCAAGACGTTACAAAACACAGAACATCATTTAAACTTTTTATTTTATGATTTTAAGTTAAAAAAAATATATAAAACAAATGTTTTTGTATGCATAACTATACGTCCAAAGTTAAGTAAGGCGTAAGAAAATTGAAACCGGAAGTGAACGTCCTGAAATTAGCCCATGGGCCAATACGGCTTTTTTCCGTATTGGCCCTGTCCGAAAAACAATATTAACTCTTTATATCGACAGGATAACGTCATCAGTATTGCACATGCTGATTTAACCGTATTAGGGCTGATTTTTTCATATCATTTAATAATACCATGTATGAATAGTGACCCAATTCGTCACATACATCTGCTGTAACGATTTAACTTTGCTAATATCCCGTTATGGGAACAAGTGCACTTCTCCTGACCGTCCTTTTCTTATTTCATATGAGTCGGAGTTCTTCAGGAACTTGCCATTCGTAAAAATACTACCAACCTCATCGAATTGTACAATAAAAAAAGGAGATAAAAGAAGCTAGATTATTTAAATTCACATACAGGTATATTGATGATATTCTTTCCATTAACAATCAAAACTTTTTACGATTGGGTCACATAATATATCCCCCTGAACTAGAGATGAAAAAAACTACAGCTACAGCTTCCAGCTTCCTCTGCATCATTTCAAGATATTTACCTCTAATTTAACAAAAATAGAAATCTTGCTACCAGAATCTGTGACAAACGAGACGATTTGAATTTTGAATCTATAAATTTTCCTCATCTTTGCAGCAATATATCAACATGACTTGCGTATGGAGTATATAGTTCGATGATATTCAAGAGCTTTCAGCTGCTACTCAGACTTTGGAAAACATCACCAGTGTCCGAGCAAAAAATTAGTGAACCAGGGTTTTGTCAAATATATATATAACGTTTCTTCATTTCTCTCATAAAGTTGATCGGAAAGTACCAAGACATTATAGATAAATCTTCATGATCTTCTGGACAAATAATACATGATTGATGTTGGTTGCTTAAGGTCCAGTTGCAAATTTTTCATGCATGTTCAGGACGAGAACAAATTAACAATGCATACAATAGGTAGCTAGGTCATGTGATAGATGCCGTTCGAAATGAAGGTCTGGGACATCTAGACTGCCCCTTGAAAATTAGGGTAAATTATAGGGACTGAAATATTGCCCTGCAACAGGCCATCTACGGACCCCTCAAAGAGTTGTTGCAAGGGTCCTTAGCGTGCAAAGAGTGTGGCATTCTCTCTACACGAGACATCGGATTTAACGTCCCCATTTTGACTGGACTAGCTATCGGGTTTTTGATTTTTTGGATTCCTGGTGCAGGTGTGTTCTGAGGAGCGATTCGGACGAATGGAAGGTTTTGTTTTTAACAGTATCGTTTTCATTTTGGTACCCTTGTATTTATAAAATTGAGAATGGAAATGGGGAATGTGTCAAAGAGACAACAACCCGACCATAGAACAGACAACAGCAGAAGGTCACCAACAGGTCTTCAATGCAGCGAGAAATTCTCGCACCCGGAGGTGTTCTTCAGCTGGCCCCTAAACAAAAATATATACTAGTCTACTTAATACGTACTTTGTCAAGAAGGTTTGTGCTATATACGGTATGTACTCTCGACCATATTTTTAACAATGTCCTTGTAATATAATTTAAACTAAAAAAACTTTTTGTTGGCGTCCTTGTCAAATTTGCTATCAACTTCAATATATTTTCTATTGGCGTCTTTCTTTGATTCATTTGCATGTTTGTTTAAACTTTTAAGTCAGTTGTGGTGAATGTTAACACAATTTACTGTCACATTTATCTATTTTGTTTGTTGACGTTGCTCCACCAATGTTGTCAATATAATTGACCAATAAACAGTTTTCATACAAGTGGGGCGTTTAGCAATGTATAAAACCAGGTTTAACCTTTTTTTTTCTTGAACAATACCTGTACCACGTCAGGAATTTAACAGTTGTTTTTCACTCGTTCCATTGCTTAAAAACGTTTGATTTTGTTCAATTTTGATAAAATCACCCTTTCTTGAATTTACCTTTGAGTTCGGTATATTTGTTATATTTGTCTCGATTTTGTTATAGGGAATATAATTCTATTTCAAAATATAAGTGCAGTGTTTTAAGAACTAATGTTTAATCTTTTGTCATGGGGTTGCATTGTCTTCTTCAAATTATGGTTATATTGGCACTCATATCACATCTTCTTATATCTATATATGACTTAAAATAAAAAGTTGATCATCTTAAGCAACCTTACAAACCTATTCGTGCATTTTCCAATGTTATTCGAAGCAAAAATAATTATCTAAAATACCTGGGACGATCTCATTTCATAAAGGATTTCTTTTGTTTACTTATTGTACCTCGAACTTATTAACCCTCTGTAGGTCTTTAAGTTGAGGTTCAATTTACTAAAAGTTAATCGGACACGACTAATTAGACACGCCGTTAAAGAATTAAGGGGTCCAAAATAGGATCGGGAAAAAACAGCCAATGAAATACGATAATTTACAATTTCAGAGAATCAAAGTGCTTTTGGTGGATTTAATATCTCCGGTCAATAATCAAACGGTATTTGTTGCTAATAGCTTAACTTAAGATTTTGATCATGGTTCAACTTTATTTTATTACGGCATACGTTTTACCTCTAGTCAACGCTCTATCTTAATAAAGTGTCGCTCTAAAATTGTTATCATTTGTTTCAGGTTGATCCGCTTTACATCTCGTCGTCAATATGCATGACATATTTGCCACTGGACATCAAGGGAGCAATTAATTAATCAGCACCAGCAGTTTTCTAATTTTTATATATTTGATTTTTATTCATATTTGATTTTTTAAGCGTAAATTTTAGTATTTCTTCTCTCATTTTTCTCTTTGTATTTAATCTTTTTTTAACATTAAATAACGTAGTCCACATCAGGGGTTACATTATATCATATTCAAATCATATTATTGAAGCGTACAACGACGGCAGTTTCGTCTAGATGACAAAATTTGCTGTTTCAAGTTTTTATTATATCTGGTATAATAGTTGTTATAAAAGCAAAAATGGATAAAAAAAAATGTTGGCAACAGTTTATATAAGGATTCAACTTATTTTGGCCGTTTCATTTATTTTTCAGCTATAGTCTTACTGATCGGTTTTGTTATTTAATTTTTTTTTTCGTCTACGATTGTCTTAGCAAAAGTCGCAAAAATGTGTTAAAATCAGCCATGCGAATTATTTGAAAACTTAGCTGACTTTTGTTGTTGTTTACAGATTCAACTTATCATGTTAACATTTAGATCGTATTTCTCCCTCAAATGGTTCTTTGACGCATAGATAGCGTGAAACTCTCACTACACCAGGTATCGAATATATGACATTTCTTTTTTGACCGGACGAAGCTGCGTATTTATACATCTGAACAGCCAAACTGACGCACCCCTTTAGCAAGGGTATACTGTCGGACGGGAGAGGTTCAGAGATATCATTATTTCTATACCCAAGTCAATTCTTTTGTTTTAATAAAAGGAGATAAAGGTATACATTTATGTGGCAGCAACCCAACGACACAGACAAATCAAAATATTAAGAGTCAACTTGGTCTTTTGTTACAGAAAGATGTGTATGCAGAATAATAAGCTCAAAACCGTCCCATGACTTAACAATACGGAGTTAATTTAATAATATTTACCGCCAAAGATATCCCAACAGGGACATTTGATTTAATATTTTTTACTGTTTAAGATATCCCAACAGGCACAAGTGTTTGGTTGAAAAGTATCACCTGCCCTTTTTTTAATCAGGATCGGTGGAAATTAAAGAAGGTGTAATATAAACCAGTAGAAGAACACCACTTCACTGTATAGTATAACGGTAAAATAATGATGATAATGAATGACGTCCAGCGACATATTGAATAATTAATCAGGACGATTACATGTAAATATGATATGAGTATTAACCCTGCTTTGTACTAGACCGACACGCTAAGCCGTTTTTTTACGCGTCAAATCACAAGATATCAGTTCGCAGGTAGAATATTCAACCTACTCCGAAACATTTCTGACTCCGAGCCGACAAGTCTGTACTCTTAATCTTAAATGCCTCCAGTTTAGCGTTGAAACAGCAAATACCAATTTTAACGTCTTTGTTTGACCCGGTCGGGATTCGAACCAACGAACTCTCGCTCTCGAGGCGAACACGCCCACGAAACAAACCAGGCGACGTTAGTACAGAATATCATACCAAAAACTAATGTACAATAAATACAGTTTCACAAAAATTTCACAGTTACTTAAGTGAGTTAAAAGCATCTAGCCTAAATTAGATCCGTTAAATTATATTAGACACTACACGTAAATATGGATGGCTGACTTCAGAATAGATTTCATGAATCAACGCTCTCTGCAAATTAGATACTCTTGCACCAGTTATTTTAGGGGTGTGGATGTGACCGGACGTGGCCAGCTGTTGCAAGGCTAAATTTCTGTCCTTATTCAATATACCGTCAGTTTCCAGTGGAATTCCAATTTTCACGTGCTACCTCACTGTCGACCTCCTACTGCATAGACCTACCTATTGTATTTAAAATTTATGTGTTCTCGTCATGAACATTCATGAAATATTTGCCACTTGACGTAAAGCAAACAATAATCAATCAACTCCATAAATTATTCCATGTACATAGTACACAAAGAGAAGCTCTTGTAAAATGCTATAATGTAAAATTTCCATTTAAATCAATCAATAGGTCCGGGTACACAATTATCGTCCTTTGATAATCGTTGTCCACGAATATAGTCCCTAGTGTGGACAGCGTGTTACTTGTCGATTTTTTTTATACCATTTCCAAATTTATTTCTCCATGTTTTATGACTCAAATAGTAAGTAGGGGGGTGAAATGACACTGTAAAAAAATTGGGTCATGAATTTTAAAGTAAAGTAGTGACTTGGTCCAGCTGAAAAATGTTAAAAATTAGGGTTACACTAATGACTGGACCGAATGACAGGACCGAATGACAGGACCAAATAAAAAATGCGAATTACTTTTTTATTTTTCAAAGGATTAATTTCAAATTTGAAATATAATAAGATTTCATCATTTAATATATAAATTTAAAAAGAAAAAATTATATTTTTTTTCAGAAGCTTGCGAAAACGTGACCTGACCTACGCTGACAATGACAGGACCAATATCGGAAGCTGTCAAAAGATTTGAAGACCCCCTTAACATGAAATTGTCCATATTTTGAGTTAGAGCCGATGAAGTTTTCTATAATTTTGATATAATTTGTCCCAAAAGTAGTACAACACACTGTCAAAATATTATTGAGAAAGCGCAGGTGGGATTTTTTTAATTTTCATTTATTGTCTAAAAGAAATGCACTACGAAATAACTGTGTACTCGGACCTAAGAGGTGAAATCAGGAAATATAGAATCTGTACTTTGGCAACTTCCCTGAATGATTTGATGGTGTCAATTTATCAAATAGCATAAAACTAAAGGATTTAAACTTTTATTTGATGGAATTTCTGCAAAAATGACCAATTTTGGCATTTTATGGTCAAAATAAGCATTTCATAGCTTTTTCAATTTTGATGCATAAGTGGCATTCTGACTTTCTATCTGACAGGTTTTTATGTGTCAATATTTGTGTTTCTATGCTTCAATCCAGTTGTATTACTCATTTGTGAACTCTGAATCTACAGAAAAGAAGATTATCTCAGACAATATGTGCAAAATGTGTTGTATATATGATCCTCGTCTAACGCCCTGTTTGGATCAAGTTAAATGTGAGGAGCTTGGAACATAAAAGTTGAAGTCCATTATAAAGACCTCACTAAATTTGTATAAAAAGCACTTAACAATGTCTTTTGTACCTGTTTTATGTCACATACTATCTTTCTTTTCTTCTGTAGGATAGCAAGTGGTTCAAATATAAGCCTGTTGAGACTAAAATTGCATGCATGTTTTTCACTAAAAAGTGAAAAATCTTTGTATCAGACCATACTGTCTGCAAAAAAAGTTGAATGCAAGAGTCTTTTTGTGCTCAGATTTATTGTATCATGTCACCTGAGTATAGAAATGATAGAAAGGACACAAAATTTTATTTCCTATAGCTTCAATATGCATTTTTAAATGTAAATATGTGATACGGCCTAAATTGACCCTAAATTATTTTCAGTCTTACTTGGCCTAAGACCCTTTTAAACTAATGTGATATGTTATTTGTAAGTTTTCTTTCCATTTAAAGTACATTAAATACATATGTAAGGATTATTTATAACCAAAAAGCTTTCCAAATTTAAAATTGCTGGAAAATATTACATCTTCATGTAAGGCCCCCCTTCATTGGAAAACCTCCGTTTTTAGCCACAGGCTCATATAAATTTGACTTTTCAATAATTATGATAAGTCTGATAAATCAAATGAGTACTCTATTGCTTTTAATACATAATATATTATATATTAAGGCATTTCAAAAGTATTTTTTTGCAATATTTTAATTTTTTAAGCCCCAAATGTTGATAGTTGAAAATTTTCAATTTTAACGTCTAAATTTAACACGCAAAGTTGAATATAGAATTAGTCATATTGTCTATAATATATATGCTATTGCCATGAAACTTTGTAAGCAGTCTTATAATTTAATAAGCTTTGGTCATACCAAGTTAAATTAAGATTGGTCAACTTTTTCCACCCTAAGAGGTGAAATCAGGAAATATAGAATCTGTACTTTGGCAACTTCCCTGAATGATTTGATGGTGTCAATTTATCAAATAGCATAAAACTAAAGGATTTAAACTTTTATTTGATGGAATTTCTGCAAAAATGACCAATTTTGGCATTTTATGGTCAAAATAAGCATTTCATAGCTTTTTCAATTTTGATGCATAAGTGGCATTCTGACTTTCTATCTGACAGGTTTTTATGTGTCAATATTTGTGTTTCTATGCTTCAATCCAGTTGTATTACTCATTTGTGAACTCTGAATCTACAGAAAAGAAGATTATCTCAGACAATATGTGCAAAATGTGTTGTATATATGATCCTCGTCTAACGCCCTGTTTGGATCAAGTTAAATGTGAGGAGCTTGGAACATAAAAGTTGAAGTCCATTATAAAGACCTCACTAAATTTGTATAAAAAGCACTTAACAATGTCTTTTGTACCTGTTTTATGTCACATACTATCTTTCTTTTCTTCTGTAGGATAGCAAGTGGTTCAAATATAAGCCTGTTGAGACTAAAATTGCATGCATGTTTTTCACTAAAAAGTGAAAAATCTTTGTATCAGACCATACTGTCTGCAAAAAAAGTTGAATGCAAGAGTCTTTTTGTGCTCAGATTTATTGTATCATGTCACCTGAGTATAGAAATGATAGAAAGGACACAAAATTTTATTTCCTATAGCTTCAATATGCATTTTTAAATGTAAATATGTGATACGGCCTAAATTGACCCTAAATTATTTTCAGTCTTACTTGGCCTAAGACCCTTTTAAACTAATGTGATATGTTATTTGTAAGTTTTCTTTCCATTTAAAGTACATTAAATACATATGTAAGGATTATTTATAACCAAAAAGCTTTCCAAATTTAAAATTGCTGGAAAATATTACATCTTCATGTAAGGCCCCCCTTCATTGGAAAACCTCCGTTTTTAGCCACAGGCTCATATAAATTTGACTTTTCAATAATTATGATAAGTCTGATAAATCAAATGAGTACTCTATTGCTTTTAATACATAATATATTATATATTAAGGCATTTCAAAAGTATTTTTTTGCAATATTTTAATTTTTTAAGCCCCAAATGTTGATAGTTGAAAATTTTCAATTTTAACGTCTAAATTTAACACGCAAAGTTGAATATAGAATTAGTCATATTGTCTATAATATATATGCTATTGCCATGAAACTTTGTAAGCAGTCTTATAATTTAATAAGCTTTGGTCATACCAAGTTAAATTAAGATTGGTCAACTTTTTCCACCCTAAGAGGTGAAATCAGGAAATATAGAATCTGTACTTTGGCAACTTCCCTGAATGATTTGATGGTGTCAATTTATCAAATAGCATAAAACTAAAGGATTTAAACTTTTATTTGATGGAATTTCTGCAAAAATGACCAATTTTGGCATTTTATGGTCAAAATAAGCATTTCATAGCTTTTTCAATTTTGATGCATAAGTGGCATTCTGACTTTCTATCTGACAGGTTTTTATGTGTCAATATTTGTGTTTCTATGCTTCAATCCAGTTGTATTACTCATTTGTGAACTCTGAATCTACAGAAAAGAAGATTATCTCAGACAATATGTGCAAAATGTGTTGTATATATGATCCTCGTCTAACGCCCTGTTTGGATCAAGTTAAATGTGAGGAGCTTGGAACATAAAAGTTGAAGTCCATTATAAAGACCTCACTAAATTTGTATAAAAAGCACTTAACAATGTCTTTTGTACCTGTTTTATGTCACATACTATCTTTCTTTTCTTCTGTAGGATAGCAAGTGGTTCAAATATAAGCCTGTTGAGACTAAAATTGCATGCATGTTTTTCACTAAAAAGTGAAAAATCTTTGTATCAGACCATACTGTCTGCAAAAAAAGTTGAATGCAAGAGTCTTTTTGTGCTCAGATTTATTGTATCATGTCACCTGAGTATAGAAATGATAGAAAGGACACAAAATTTTATTTCCTATAGCTTCAATATGCATTTTTAAATGTAAATATGTGATACGGCCTAAATTGACCCTAAATTATTTTCAGTCTTACTTGGCCTAAGACCCTTTTAAACTAATGTGATATGTTATTTGTAAGTTTTCTTTCCATTTAAAGTACATTAAATACATATGTAAGGATTATTTATAACCAAAAAGCTTTCCAAATTTAAAATTGCTGGAAAATATTACATCTTCATGTAAGGCCCCCCTTCATTGGAAAACCTCCGTTTTTAGCCACAGGCTCATATAAATTTGACTTTTCAATAATTATGATAAGTCTGATAAATCAAATGAGTACTCTATTGCTTTTAATACATAATATATTATATATTAAGGCATTTCAAAAGTATTTTTTTGCAATATTTTAATTTTTTAAGCCCCAAATGTTGATAGTTGAAAATTTTCAATTTTAACGTCTAAATTTAACACGCAAAGTTGAATATAGAATTAGTCATATTGTCTATAATATATATGCTATTGCCATGAAACTTTGTAAGCAGTCTTATAATTTAATAAGCTTTGGTCATACCAAGTTAAATTAAGATTGGTCAACTTTTTCCACCCTAAGAGGTGAAATCAGGAAATATAGAATCTGTACTTTGGCAACTTCCCTGAATGATTTGATGGTGTCAATTTATCAAATAGCATAAAACTAAAGGATTTAAACTTTTATTTGATGGAATTTCTGCAAAAATGACCAATTTTGGCATTTTATGGTCAAAATAAGCATTTCATAGCTTTTTCAATTTTGATGCATAAGTGGCATTCTGACTTTCTATCTGACAGGTTTTTATGTGTCAATATTTGTGTTTCTATGCTTCAATCCAGTTGTATTACTCATTTGTGAACTCTGAATCTACAGAAAAGAAGATTATCTCAGACAATATGTGCAAAATGTGTTGTATATATGATCCTCGTCTAACGCCCTGTTTGGATCAAGTTAAATGTGAGGAGCTTGGAACATAAAAGTTGAAGTCCATTATAAAGACCTCACTAAATTTGTATAAAAAGCACTTAACAATGTCTTTTGTACCTGTTTTATGTCACATACTATCTTTCTTTTCTTCTGTAGGATAGCAAGTGGTTCAAATATAAGCCTGTTGAGACTAAAATTGCATGCATGTTTTTCACTAAAAAGTGAAAAATCTTTGTATCAGACCATACTGTCTGCAAAAAAAGTTGAATGCAAGAGTCTTTTTGTGCTCAGATTTATTGTATCATGTCACCTGAGTATAGAAATGATAGAAAGGACACAAAATTTTATTTCCTATAGCTTCAATATGCATTTTTAAATGTAAATATGTGATACGGCCTAAATTGACCCTAAATTATTTTCAGTCTTACTTGGCCTAAGACCCTTTTAAACTAATGTGATATGTTATTTGTAAGTTTTCTTTCCATTTAAAGTACATTAAATACATATGTAAGGATTATTTATAACCAAAAAGCTTTCCAAATTTAAAATTGCTGGAAAATATTACATCTTCATGTAAGGCCCCCCTTCATTGGAAAACCTCCGTTTTTAGCCACAGGCTCATATAAATTTGACTTTTCAATAATTATGATAAGTCTGATAAATCAAATGAGTACTCTATTGCTTTTAATACATAATATATTATATATTAAGGCATTTCAAAAGTATTTTTTTGCAATATTTTAATTTTTTAAGCCCCAAATGTTGATAGTTGAAAATTTTCAATTTTAACGTCTAAATTTAACACGCAAAGTTGAATATAGAATTAGTCATATTGTCTATAATATATATGCTATTGCCATGAAACTTTGTAAGCAGTCTTATAATTTAATAAGCTTTGGTCATACCAAGTTAAATTAAGATTGGTCAACTTTTTCCACCCTAAGAGGTGAAATCAGGAAATATAGAATCTGTACTTTGGCAACTTCCCTGAATGATTTGATGGTGTCAATTTATCAAATAGCATAAAACTAAAGGATTTAAACTTTTATTTGATGGAATTTCTGCAAAAATGACCAATTTTGGCATTTTATGGTCAAAATAAGCATTTCATAGCTTTTTCAATTTTGATGCATAAGTGGCATTCTGACTTTCTATCTGACAGGTTTTTATGTGTCAATATTTGTGTTTCTATGCTTCAATCCAGTTGTATTACTCATTTGTGAACTCTGAATCTACAGAAAAGAAGATTATCTCAGACAATATGTGCAAAATGTGTTGTATATATGATCCTCGTCTAACGCCCTGTTTGGATCAAGTTAAATGTGAGGAGCTTGGAACATAAAAGTTGAAGTCCATTATAAAGACCTCACTAAATTTGTATAAAAAGCACTTAACAATGTCTTTTGTACCTGTTTTATGTCACATACTATCTTTCTTTTCTTCTGTAGGATAGCAAGTGGTTCAAATATAAGCCTGTTGAGACTAAAATTGCATGCATGTTTTTCACTAAAAAGTGAAAAATCTTTGTATCAGACCATACTGTCTGCAAAATAAGTTGAATGCAAGAGTCTTTTTGTGCTCAGATTTATTGTATCATGTCACCTGAGTATAGAAATGATAGAAAGGACACAAAATTTTATTTCCTATAGCTTCAATATGCATTTTTAAATGTAAATATGTGATACGGCCTAAATTGACCCTAAATTATTTTCAGTCTTACTTGGCCTAAGACCCTTTTAAACTAATGTGATATGTTATTTGTAAGTTTTCTTTCCATTTAAAGTACATTAAATACATATGTAAGGATTATTTATAACCAAAAAGCTTTCCAAATTTAAAATTGCTGGAAAATATTACATCTTCATGTAAGGCCCCCCTTCATTGGAAAACCTCCGTTTTTAGCCACAGGCTCATATAAATTTGACTTTTCAATAATTATGATAAGTCTGATAAATCAAATGAGTACTCTATTGCTTTTAATACATAATATATTATATATTAAGGCATTTCAAAAGTATTTTTTTGCAATATTTTAATTTTTTAAGCCCCAAATGTTGATAGTTGAAAATTTTCAATTTTAACGTCTAAATTTAACACGCAAAGTTGAATATAGAATTAGTCATATTGTCTATAATATATATGCTATTGCCATGAAACTTTGTAAGCAGTCTTATAATTTAATAAGCTTTGGTCATACCAAGTTAAATTAAGATTGGTCAACTTTTTCCACCCTAAGAGGTGAAATCAGGAAATATAGAATCTGTACTTTGGCAACTTCCCTGAATGATTTGATGGTGTCAATTTATCAAATAGCATAAAACTAAAGGATTTAAACTTTTATTTGATGGAATTTCTGCAAAAATGACCAATTTTGGCATTTTATGGTCAAAATAAGCATTTCATAGCTTTTTCAATTTTGATGCATAAGTGGCATTCTGACTTTCTATCTGACAGGTTTTTATGTGTCAATATTTGTGTTTCTATGCTTCAATCCAGTTGTATTACTCATTTGTGAACTCTGAATCTACAGAAAAGAAGATTATCTCAGACAATATGTGCAAAATGTGTTGTATATATGATCCTCGTCTAACGCCCTGTTTGGATCAAGTTAAATGTGAGGAGCTTGGAACATAAAAGTTGAAGTCCATTATAAAGACCTCACTAAATTTGTATAAAAAGCACTTAACAATGTCTTTTGTACCTGTTTTATGTCACATACTATCTTTCTTTTCTTCTGTAGGATAGCAAGTGGTTCAAATATAAGCCTGTTGAGACTAAAATTGCATGCATGTTTTTCACTAAAAAGTGAAAAATCTTTGTATCAGACCATACTGTCTGCAAAAAAAGTTGAATGCAAGAGTCTTTTTGTGCTCAGATTTATTGTATCATGTCACCTGAGTATAGAAATGATAGAAAGGACACAAAATTTTATTTCCTATAGCTTCAATATGCATTTTTAAATGTAAATATGTGATACGGCCTAAATTGACCCTAAATTATTTTCAGTCTTACTTGGCCTAAGACCCTTTTAAACTAATGTGATATGTTATTTGTAAGTTTTCTTTCCATTTAAAGTACATTAAATACATATGTAAGGATTATTTATAACCAAAAAGCTTTCCAAATTTAAAATTGCTGGAAAATATTACATCTTCATGTAAGGCCCCCCTTCATTGGAAAACCTCCGTTTTTAGCCACAGGCTCATATAAATTTGACTTTTCAATAATTATGATAAGTCTGATAAATCAAATGAGTACTCTATTGCTTTTAATACATAATATATTATATATTAAGGCATTTCAAAAGTATTTTTTTGCAATATTTTAATTTTTTAAGCCCCAAATGTTGATAGTTGAAAATTTTCAATTTTAACGTCTAAATTTAACACGCAAAGTTGAATATAGAATTAGTCATATTGTCTATAATATATATGCTATTGCCATGAAACTTTGTAAGCAGTCTTATAATTTAATAAGCTTTGGTCATACCAAGTTAAATTAAGATTGGTCAACTTTTTCCACCCTAAGAGGTGAAATCAGGAAATATAGAATCTGTACTTTGGCAACTTCCCTGAATGATTTGATGGTGTCAATTTATCAAATAGCATAAAACTAAAGGATTTAAACTTTTATTTGATGGAATTTCTGCAAAAATGACCAATTTTGGCATTTTATGGTCAAAATAAGCATTTCATAGCTTTTTCAATTTTGATGCATAAGTGGCATTCTGACTTTCTATCTGACAGGTTTTTATGTGTCAATATTTGTGTTTCTATGCTTCAATCCAGTTGTATTACTCATTTGTGAACTCTGAATCTACAGAAAAGAAGATTATCTCAGACAATATGTGCAAAATGTGTTGTATATATGATCCTCGTCTAACGCCCTGTTTGGATCAAGTTAAATGTGAGGAGCTTGGAACATAAAAGTTGAAGTCCATTATAAAGACCTCACTAAATTTGTATAAAAAGCACTTAACAATGTCTTTTGTACCTGTTTTATGTCACATACTATCTTTCTTTTCTTCTGTAGGATAGCAAGTGGTTCAAATATAAGCCTGTTGAGACTAAAATTGCATGCATGTTTTTCACTAAAAAGTGAAAAATCTTTGTATCAGACCATACTGTCTGCAAAAAAAGTTGAATGCAAGAGTCTTTTTGTGCTCAGATTTATTGTATCATGTCACCTGAGTATAGAAATGATAGAAAGGACACAAAATTTTATTTCCTATAGCTTCAATATGCATTTTTAAATGTAAATATGTGATACGGCCTAAATTGACCCTAAATTATTTTCAGTCTTACTTGGCCTAAGACCCTTTTAAACTAATGTGATATGTTATTTGTAAGTTTTCTTTCCATTTAAAGTACATTAAATACATATGTAAGGATTATTTATAACCAAAAAGCTTTCCAAATTTAAAATTGCTGGAAAATATTACATCTTCATGTAAGGCCCCCCTTCATTGGAAAACCTCCGTTTTTAGCCACAGGCTCATATAAATTTGACTTTTCAATAATTATGATAAGTCTGATAAATCAAATGAGTACTCTATTGCTTTTAATACATAATATATTATATATTAAGGCATTTCAAAAGTATTTTTTTGCAATATTTTAATTTTTTAAGCCCCAAATGTTGATAGTTGAAAATTTTCAATTTTAACGTCTAAATTTAACACGCAAAGTTGAATATAGAATTAGTCATATTGTCTATAATATATATGCTATTGCCATGAAACTTTGTAAGCAGTCTTATAATTTAATAAGCTTTGGTCATACCAAGTTAAATTAAGATTGGTCAACTTTTTCCACCCTAAGAGGTGAAATCAGGAAATATAGAATCTGTACTTTGGCAACTTCCCTGAATGATTTGATGGTGTCAATTTATCAAATAGCATAAAACTAAAGGATTTAAACTTTTATTTGATGGAATTTCTGCAAAAATGACCAATTTTGGCATTTTATGGTCAAAATAAGCATTTCATAGCTTTTTCAATTTTGATGCATAAGTGGCATTCTGACTTTCTATCTGACAGGTTTTTATGTGTCAATATTTGTGTTTCTATGCTTCAATCCAGTTGTATTACTCATTTGTGAACTCTGAATCTACAGAAAAGAAGATTATCTCAGACAATATGTGCAAAATGTGTTGTATATATGATCCTCGTCTAACGCCCTGTTTGGATCAAGTTAAATGTGAGGAGCTTGGAACATAAAAGTTGAAGTCCATTATAAAGACCTCACTAAATTTGTATAAAAAGCACTTAACAATGTCTTTTGTACCTGTTTTATGTCACATACTATCTTTCTTTTCTTCTGTAGGATAGCAAGTGGTTCAAATATAAGCCTGTTGAGACTAAAATTGCATGCATGTTTTTCACTAAAAAGTGAAAAATCTTTGTATCAGACCATACTGTCTGCAAAAAAAGTTGAATGCAAGAGTCTTTTTGTGCTCAGATTTATTGTATCATGTCACCTGAGTATAGAAATGATAGAAAGGACACAAAATTTTATTTCCTATAGCTTCAATATGCATTTTTAAATGTAAATATGTGATACGGCCTAAATTGACCCTAAATTATTTTCAGTCTTACTTGGCCTAAGACCCTTTTAAACTAATGTGATATGTTATTTGTAAGTTTTCTTTCCATTTAAAGTACATTAAATACATATGTAAGGATTATTTATAACCAAAAAGCTTTCCAAATTTAAAATTGCTGGAAAATATTACATCTTCATGTAAGGCCCCCCTTCATTGGAAAACCTCCGTTTTTAGCCACAGGCTCATATAAATTTGACTTTTCAATAATTATGATAAGTCTGATAAATCAAATGAGTACTCTATTGCTTTTAATACATAATATATTATATATTAAGGCATTTCAAAAGTATTTTTTTGCAATATTTTAATTTTTTAAGCCCCAAATGTTGATAGTTGAAAATTTTCAATTTTAACGTCTAAATTTAACACGCAAAGTTGAATATAGAATTAGTCATATTGTCTATAATATATATGCTATTGCCATGAAACTTTGTAAGCAGTCTTATAATTTAATAAGCTTTGGTCATACCAAGTTAAATTAAGATTGGTCAACTTTTTCCACCCTAAGAGGTGAAATCAGGAAATATAGAATCTGTACTTTGGCAACTTCCCTGAATGATTTGATGGTGTCAATTTATCAAATAGCATAAAACTAAAGGATTTAAACTTTTATTTGATGGAATTTCTGCAAAAATGACCAATTTTGGCATTTTATGGTCAAAATAAGCATTTCATAGCTTTTTCAATTTTGATGCATAAGTGGCATTCTGACTTTCTATCTGACAGGTTTTTATGTGTCAATATTTGTGTTTCTATGCTTCAATCCAGTTGTATTACTCATTTGTGAACTCTGAATCTACAGAAAAGAAGATTATCTCAGACAATATGTGCAAAATGTGTTGTATATATGATCCTCGTCTAACGCCCTGTTTGGATCAAGTTAAATGTGAGGAGCTTGGAACATAAAAGTTGAAGTCCATTATAAAGACCTCACTAAATTTGTATAAAAAGCACTTAACAATGTCTTTTGTACCTGTTTTATGTCACATACTATCTTTCTTTTCTTCTGTAGGATAGCAAGTGGTTCAAATATAAGCCTGTTGAGACTAAAATTGCATGCATGTTTTTCACTAAAAAGTGAAAAATCTTTGTATCAGACCATACTGTCTGCAAAAAAAGTTGAATGCAAGAGTCTTTTTGTGCTCAGATTTATTGTATCATGTCACCTGAGTATAGAAATGATAGAAAGGACACAAAATTTTATTTCCTATAGCTTCAATATGCATTTTTAAATGTAAATATGTGATACGGCCTAAATTGACCCTAAATTATTTTCAGTCTTACTTGGCCTAAGACCCTTTTAAACTAATGTGATATGTTATTTGTAAGTTTTCTTTCCATTTAAAGTACATTAAATACATATGTAAGGATTATTTATAACCAAAAAGCTTTCCAAATTTAAAATTGCTGGAAAATATTACATCTTCATGTAAGGCCCCCCTTCATTGGAAAACCTCCGTTTTTAGCCACAGGCTCATATAAATTTGACTTTTCAATAATTATGATAAGTCTGATAAATCAAATGAGTACTCTATTGCTTTTAATACATAATATATTATATATTAAGGCATTTCAAAAGTATTTTTTTGCAATATTTTAATTTTTTAAGCCCCAAATGTTGATAGTTGAAAATTTTCAATTTTAACGTCTAAATTTAACACGCAAAGTTGAATATAGAATTAGTCATATTGTCTATAATATATATGCTATTGCCATGAAACTTTGTAAGCAGTCTTATAATTTAATAAGCTTTGGTCATACCAAGTTAAATTAAGATTGGTCAACTTTTTCCACCCTAAGAGGTGAAATCAGGAAATATAGAATCTGTACTTTGGCAACTTCCCTGAATGATTTGATGGTGTCAATTTATCAAATAGCATAAAACTAAAGGATTTAAACTTTTATTTGATGGAATTTCTGCAAAAATGACCAATTTTGGCATTTTATGGTCAAAATAAGCATTTCATAGCTTTTTCAATTTTGATGCATAAGTGGCATTCTGACTTTCTATCTGACAGGTTTTTATGTGTCAATATTTGTGTTTCTATGCTTCAATCCAGTTGTATTACTCATTTGTGAACTCTGAATCTACAGAAAAGAAGATTATCTCAGACAATATGTGCAAAATGTGTTGTATATATGATCCTCGTCTAACGCCCTGTTTGGATCAAGTTAAATGTGAGGAGCTTGGAACATAAAAGTTGAAGTCCATTATAAAGACCTCACTAAATTTGTATAAAAAGCACTTAACAATGTCTTTTGTACCTGTTTTATGTCACATACTATCTTTCTTTTCTTCTGTAGGATAGCAAGTGGTTCAAATATAAGCCTGTTGAGACTAAAATTGCATGCATGTTTTTCACTAAAAAGTGAAAAATCTTTGTATCAGACCATACTGTCTGCAAAAAAAGTTGAATGCAAGAGTCTTTTTGTGCTCAGATTTATTGTATCATGTCACCTGAGTATAGAAATGATAGAAAGGACACAAAATTTTATTTCCTATAGCTTCAATATGCATTTTTAAATGTAAATATGTGATACGGCCTAAATTGACCCTAAATTATTTTCAGTCTTACTTGGCCTAAGACCCTTTTAAACTAATGTGATATGTTATTTGTAAGTTTTCTTTCCATTTAAAGTACATTAAATACATATGTAAGGATTATTTATAACCAAAAAGCTTTCCAAATTTAAAATTGCTGGAAAATATTACATCTTCATGTAAGGCCCCCCTTCATTGGAAAACCTCCGTTTTTAGCCACAGGCTCATATAAATTTGACTTTTCAATAATTATGATAAGTCTGATAAATCAAATGAGTACTCTATTGCTTTTAATACATAATATATTATATATTAAGGCATTTCAAAAGTATTTTTTTGCAATATTTTAATTTTTTAAGCCCCAAATGTTGATAGTTGAAAATTTTCAATTTTAACGTCTAAATTTAACACGCAAAGTTGAATATAGAATTAGTCATATTGTCTATAATATATATGCTATTGCCATGAAACTTTGTAAGCAGTCTTATAATTTAATAAGCTTTGGTCATACCAAGTTAAATTAAGATTGGTCAACTTTTTCCACCCTAAGAGGTGAAATCAGGAAATATAGAATCTGTACTTTGGCAACTTCCCTGAATGATTTGATGGTGTCAATTTATCAAATAGCATAAAACTAAAGGATTTAAACTTTTATTTGATGGAATTTCTGCAAAAATGACCAATTTTGGCATTTTATGGTCAAAATAAGCATTTCATAGCTTTTTCAATTTTGATGCATAAGTGGCATTCTGACTTTCTATCTGACAGGTTTTTATGTGTCAATATTTGTGTTTCTATGCTTCAATCCAGTTGTATTACTCATTTGTGAACTCTGAATCTACAGAAAAGAAGATTATCTCAGACAATATGTGCAAAATGTGTTGTATATATGATCCTCGTCTAACGCCCTGTTTGGATCAAGTTAAATGTGAGGAGCTTGGAACATAAAAGTTGAAGTCCATTATAAAGACCTCACTAAATTTGTATAAAAAGCACTTAACAATGTCTTTTGTACCTGTTTTATGTCACATACTATCTTTCTTTTCTTCTGTAGGATAGCAAGTGGTTCAAATATAAGCCTGTTGAGACTAAAATTGCATGCATGTTTTTCACTAAAAAGTGAAAAATCTTTGTATCAGACCATACTGTCTGCAAAAAAAGTTGAATGCAAGAGTCTTTTTGTGCTCAGATTTATTGTATCATGTCACCTGAGTATAGAAATGATAGAAAGGACACAAAATTTTATTTCCTATAGCTTCAATATGCATTTTTAAATGTAAATATGTGATACGGCCTAAATTGACCCTAAATTATTTTCAGTCTTACTTGGCCTAAGACCCTTTTAAACTAATGTGATATGTTATTTGTAAGTTTTCTTTCCATTTAAAGTACATTAAATACATATGTAAGGATTATTTATAACCAAAAAGCTTTCCAAATTTAAAATTGCTGGAAAATATTACATCTTCATGTAAGGCCCCCCTTCATTGGAAAACCTCCGTTTTTAGCCACAGGCTCATATAAATTTGACTTTTCAATAATTATGATAAGTCTGATAAATCAAATGAGTACTCTATTGCTTTTAATACATAATATATTATATATTAAGGCATTTCAAAAGTATTTTTTTGCAATATTTTAATTTTTTAAGCCCCAAATGTTGATAGTTGAAAATTTTCAATTTTAACGTCTAAATTTAACACGCAAAGTTGAATATAGAATTAGTCATATTGTCTATAATATATATGCTATTGCCATGAAACTTTGTAAGCAGTCTTATAATTTAATAAGCTTTGGTCATACCAAGTTAAATTAAGATTGGTCAACTTTTTCCACCCTAAGAGGTGAAATCAGGAAATATAGAATCTGTACTTTGGCAACTTCCCTGAATGATTTGATGGTGTCAATTTATCAAATAGCATAAAACTAAAGGATTTAAACTTTTATTTGATGGAATTTCTGCAAAAATGACCAATTTTGGCATTTTATGGTCAAAATAAGCATTTCATAGCTTTTTCAATTTTGATGCATAAGTGGCATTCTGACTTTCTATCTGACAGGTTTTTATGTGTCAATATTTGTGTTTCTATGCTTCAATCCAGTTGTATTACTCATTTGTGAACTCTGAATCTACAGAAAAGAAGATTATCTCAGACAATATGTGCAAAATGTGTTGTATATATGATCCTCGTCTAACGCCCTGTTTGGATCAAGTTAAATGTGAGGAGCTTGGAACATAAAAGTTGAAGTCCATTATAAAGACCTCACTAAATTTGTATAAAAAGCACTTAACAATGTCTTTTGTACCTGTTTTATGTCACATACTATCTTTCTTTTCTTCTGTAGGATAGCAAGTGGTTCAAATATAAGCCTGTTGAGACTAAAATTGCATGCATGTTTTTCACTAAAAAGTGAAAAATCTTTGTATCAGACCATACTGTCTGCAAAAAAAGTTGAATGCAAGAGTCTTTTTGTGCTCAGATTTATTGTATCATGTCACCTGAGTATAGAAATGATAGAAAGGACACAAAATTTTATTTCCTATAGCTTCAATATGCATTTTTAAATGTAAATATGTGATACGGCCTAAATTGACCCTAAATTATTTTCAGTCTTACTTGGCCTAAGACCCTTTTAAACTAATGTGATATGTTATTTGTAAGTTTTCTTTCCATTTAAAGTACATTAAATACATATGTAAGGATTATTTATAACCAAAAAGCTTTCCAAATTTAAAATTGCTGGAAAATATTACATCTTCATGTAAGGCCCCCCTTCATTGGAAAACCTCCGTTTTTAGCCACAGGCTCATATAAATTTGACTTTTCAATAATTATGATAAGTCTGATAAATCAAATGAGTACTCTATTGCTTTTAATACATAATATATTATATATTAAGGCATTTCAAAAGTATTTTTTTGCAATATTTTAATTTTTTAAGCCCCAAATGTTGATAGTTGAAAATTTTCAATTTTAACGTCTAAATTTAACACGCAAAGTTGAATATAGAATTAGTCATATTGTCTATAATATATATGCTATTGCCATGAAACTTTGTAAGCAGTCTTATAATTTAATAAGCTTTGGTCATACCAAGTTAAATTAAGATTGGTCAACTTTTTCCACCCTAAGAGGTGAAATCAGGAAATATAGAATCTGTACTTTGGCAACTTCCCTGAATGATTTGATGGTGTCAATTTATCAAATAGCATAAAACTAAAGGATTTAAACTTTTATTTGATGGAATTTCTGCAAAAATGACCAATTTTGGCATTTTATGGTCAAAATAAGCATTTCATAGCTTTTTCAATTTTGATGCATAAGTGGCATTCTGACTTTCTATCTGACAGGTTTTTATGTGTCAATATTTGTGTTTCTATGCTTCAATCCAGTTGTATTACTCATTTGTGAACTCTGAATCTACAGAAAAGAAGATTATCTCAGACAATATGTGCAAAATGTGTTGTATATATTAACCTCGTCTAACGCCCTGTTTGGATCAAGTTAAATGTGAGGAGCTTGGAACATAAAAGTTGAAGTCCATTATAAAGACCTCACTAAATTTGTATAAAAAGCACTTAACAATGTCTTTTGTACCTGTTTTATGTCACATACTATCTTTCTTTTCTTCTGTAGGATAGCAAGTGGTTCAAATATAAGCCTGTTGAGACTAAAATTGCATGCATGTTTTTCACTAAAAAGTGAAAAATCTTTGTATCAGACCATACTGTCTGCAAAAAAAGTTGAATGCAAGAGTCTTTTTGTGCTCAGATTTATTGTATCATGTCACCTGAGTATAGAAATGATAGAAAGGACACAAAATTTTATTTCCTATAGCTTCAATATGCATTTTTAAATGTAAATATGTGATACGGCCTAAATTGACCCTAAATTATTTTCAGTCTTACTTGGCCTAAGACCCTTTTAAACTAATGTGATATGTTATTTGTAAGTTTTCTTTCCATTTAAAGTACATTAAATACATATGTAAGGATTATTTATAACCAAAAAGCTTTCCAAATTTAAAATTGCTGGAAAATATTACATCTTCATGTAAGGCCCCCCTTCATTGGAAAACCTCCGTTTTTAGCCACAGGCTCATATAAATTTGACTTTTCAATAATTATGATAAGTCTGATAAATCAAATGAGTACTCTATTGCTTTTAATACATAATATATTATATATTAAGGCATTTCAAAAGTATTTTTTTGCAATATTTTAATTTTTTAAGCCCCAAATGTTGATAGTTGAAAATTTTCAATTTTAACGTCTAAATTTAACACGCAAAGTTGAATATAGAATTAGTCATATTGTCTATAATATATATGCTATTGCCATGAAACTTTGTAAGCAGTCTTATAATTTAATAAGCTTTGGTCATACCAAGTTAAATTAAGATTGGTCAACTTTTTCCACCCTAAGAGGTGAAATCAGGAAATATAGAATCTGTACTTTGGCAACTTCCCTGAATGATTTGATGGTGTCAATTTATCAAATAGCATAAAACTAAAGGATTTAAACTTTTATTTGATGGAATTTCTGCAAAAATGACCAATTTTGGCATTTTATGGTCAAAATAAGCATTTCATAGCTTTTTCAATTTTGATGCATAAGTGGCATTCTGACTTTCTATCTGACAGGTTTTTATGTGTCAATATTTGTGTTTCTATGCTTCAATCCAGTTGTATTACTCATTTGTGAACTCTGAATCTACAGAAAAGAAGATTATCTCAGACAATATGTGCAAAATGTGTTGTATATATGATCCTCGTCTAACGCCCTGTTTGGATCAAGTTAAATGTGAGGAGCTTGGAACATAAAAGTTGAAGTCCATTATAAAGACCTCACTAAATTTGTATAAAAAGCACTTAACAATGTCTTTTGTACCTGTTTTATGTCACATACTATCTTTCTTTTCTTCTGTAGGATAGCAAGTGGTTCAAATATAAGCCTGTTGAGACTAAAATTGCATGCATGTTTTTCACTAAAAAGTGAAAAATCTTTGTATCAGACCATACTGTCTGCAAAAAAAGTTGAATGCAAGAGTCTTTTTGTGCTCAGATTTATTGTATCATGTCACCTGAGTATAGAAATGATAGAAAGGACACAAAATTTTATTTCCTATAGCTTCAATATGCATTTTTAAATGTAAATATGTGATACGGCCTAAATTGACCCTAAATTATTTTCAGTCTTACTTGGCCTAAGACCCTTTTAAACTAATGTGATATGTTATTTGTAAGTTTTCTTTCCATTTAAAGTACATTAAATACATATGTAAGGATTATTTATAACCAAAAAGCTTTCCAAATTTAAAATTGCTGGAAAATATTACATCTTCATGTAAGGCCCCCCTTCATTGGAAAACCTCCGTTTTTAGCCACAGGCTCATATAAATTTGACTTTTCAATAATTATGATAAGTCTGATAAATCAAATGAGTACTCTATTGCTTTTAATACATAATATATTATATATTAAGGCATTTCAAAAGTATTTTTTTGCAATATTTTAATTTTTTAAGCCCCAAATGTTGATAGTTGAAAATTTTCAATTTTAACGTCTAAATTTAACACGCAAAGTTGAATATAGAATTAGTCATATTGTCTATAATATATATGCTATTGCCATGAAACTTTGTAAGCAGTCTTATAATTTAATAAGCTTTGGTCATACCAAGTTAAATTAAGATTGGTCAACTTTTTCCACCCTAAGAGGTGAAATCAGGAAATATAGAATCTGTACTTTGGCAACTTCCCTGAATGATTTGATGGTGTCAATTTATCAAATAGCATAAAACTAAAGGATTTAAACTTTTATTTGATGGAATTTCTGCAAAAATGACCAATTTTGGCATTTTATGGTCAAAATAAGCATTTCATAGCTTTTTCAATTTTGATGCATAAGTGGCATTCTGACTTTCTATCTGACAGGTTTTTATGTGTCAATATTTGTGTTTCTATGCTTCAATCCAGTTGTATTACTCATTTGTGAACTCTGAATCTACAGAAAAGAAGATTATCTCAGACAATATGTGCAAAATGTGTTGTATATATGATCCTCGTCTAACGCCCTGTTTGGATCAAGTTAAATGTGAGGAGCTTGGAACATAAAAGTTGAAGTCCATTATAAAGACCTCACTAAATTTGTATAAAAAGCACTTAACAATGTCTTTTGTACCTGTTTTATGTCACATACTATCTTTCTTTTCTTCTGTAGGATAGCAAGTGGTTCAAATATAAGCCTGTTGAGACTAAAATTGCATGCATGTTTTTCACTAAAAAGTGAAAAATCTTTGTATCAGACCATACTGTCTGCAAAAAAAGTTGAATGCAAGAGTCTTTTTGTGCTCAGATTTATTGTATCATGTCACCTGAGTATAGAAATGATAGAAAGGACACAAAATTTTATTTCCTATAGCTTCAATATGCATTTTTAAATGTAAATATGTGATACGGCCTAAATTGACCCTAAATTATTTTCAGTCTTACTTGGCCTAAGACCCTTTTAAACTAATGTGATATGTTATTTGTAAGTTTTCTTTCCATTTAAAGTACATTAAATACATATGTAAGGATTATTTATAACCAAAAAGCTTTCCAAATTTAAAATTGCTGGAAAATATTACATCTTCATGTAAGGCCCCCCTTCATTGGAAAACCTCCGTTTTTAGCCACAGGCTCATATAAATTTGACTTTTCAATAATTATGATAAGTCTGATAAATCAAATGAGTACTCTATTGCTTTTAATACATAATATATTATATATTAAGGCATTTCAAAAGTATTTTTTTGCAATATTTTAATTTTTTAAGCCCCAAATGTTGATAGTTGAAAATTTTCAATTTTAACGTCTAAATTTAACACGCAAAGTTGAATATAGAATTAGTCATATTGTCTATAATATATATGCTATTGCCATGAAACTTTGTAAGCAGTCTTATAATTTAATAAGCTTTGGTCATACCAAGTTAAATTAAGATTGGTCAACTTTTTCCACCCTAAGAGGTGAAATCAGGAAATATAGAATCTGTACTTTGGCAACTTCCCTGAATGATTTGATGGTGTCAATTTATCAAATAGCATAAAACTAAAGGATTTAAACTTTTATTTGATGGAATTTCTGCAAAAATGACCAATTTTGGCATTTTATGGTCAAAATAAGCATTTCATAGCTTTTTCAATTTTGATGCATAAGTGGCATTCTGACTTTCTATCTGACAGGTTTTTATGTGTCAATATTTGTGTTTCTATGCTTCAATCCAGTTGTATTACTCATTTGTGAACTCTGAATCTACAGAAAAGAAGATTATCTCAGACAATATGTGCAAAATGTGTTGTATATATGATCCTCGTCTAACGCCCTGTTTGGATCAAGTTAAATGTGAGGAGCTTGGAACATAAAAGTTGAAGTCCATTATAAAGACCTCACTAAATTTGTATAAAAAGCACTTAACAATGTCTTTTGTACCTGTTTTATGTCACATACTATCTTTCTTTTCTTCTGTAGGATAGCAAGTGGTTCAAATATAAGCCTGTTGAGACTAAAATTGCATGCATGTTTTTCACTAAAAAGTGAAAAATCTTTGTATCAGACCATACTGTCTGCAAAAAAAGTTGAATGCAAGAGTCTTTTTGTGCTCAGATTTATTGTATCATGTCACCTGAGTATAGAAATGATAGAAAGGACACAAAATTTTATTTCCTATAGCTTCAATATGCATTTTTAAATGTAAATATGTGATACGGCCTAAATTGACCCTAAATTATTTTCAGTCTTACTTGGCCTAAGACCCTTTTAAACTAATGTGATATGTTATTTGTAAGTTTTCTTTCCATTTAAAGTACATTAAATACATATGTAAGGATTATTTATAACCAAAAAGCTTTCCAAATTTAAAATTGCTGGAAAATATTACATCTTCATGTAAGGCCCCCCTTCATTGGAAAACCTCCGTTTTTAGCCACAGGCTCATATAAATTTGACTTTTCAATAATTATGATAAGTCTGATAAATCAAATGAGTACTCTATTGCTTTTAATACATAATATATTATATATTAAGGCATTTCAAAAGTATTTTTTTGCAATATTTTAATTTTTTAAGCCCCAAATGTTGATAGTTGAAAATTTTCAATTTTAACGTCTAAATTTAACACGCAAAGTTGAATATAGAATTAGTCATATTGTCTATAATATATATGCTATTGCCATGAAACTTTGTAAGCAGTCTTATAATTTAATAAGCTTTGGTCATACCAAGTTAAATTAAGATTGGTCAACTTTTTCCACCCTAAGAGGTGAAATCAGGAAATATAGAATCTGTACTTTGGCAACTTCCCTGAATGATTTGATGGTGTCAATTTATCAAATAGCATAAAACTAAAGGATTTAAACTTTTATTTGATGGAATTTCTGCAAAAATGACCAATTTTGGCATTTTATGGTCAAAATAAGCATTTCATAGCTTTTTCAATTTTGATGCATAAGTGGCATTCTGACTTTCTATCTGACAGGTTTTTATGTGTCAATATTTGTGTTTCTATGCTTCAATCCAGTTGTATTACTCATTTGTGAACTCTGAATCTACAGAAAAGAAGATTATCTCAGACAATATGTGCAAAATGTGTTGTATATATGATCCTCGTCTAACGCCCTGTTTGGATCAAGTTAAATGTGAGGAGCTTGGAACATAAAAGTTGAAGTCCATTATAAAGACCTCACTAAATTTGTATAAAAAGCACTTAACAATGTCTTTTGTACCTGTTTTATGTCACATACTATCTTTCTTTTCTTCTGTAGGATAGCAAGTGGTTCAAATATAAGCCTGTTGAGACTAAAATTGCATGCATGTTTTTCACTAAAAAGTGAAAAATCTTTGTATCAGACCATACTGTCTGCAAAAAAAGTTGAATGCAAGAGTCTTTTTGTGCTCAGATTTATTGTATCATGTCACCTGAGTATAGAAATGATAGAAAGGACACAAAATTTTATTTCCTATAGCTTCAATATGCATTTTTAAATGTAAATATGTGATACGGCCTAAATTGACCCTAAATTATTTTCAGTCTTACTTGGCCTAAGACCCTTTTAAACTAATGTGATATGTTATTTGTAAGTTTTCTTTCCATTTAAAGTACATTAAATACATATGTAAGGATTATTTATAACCAAAAAGCTTTCCAAATTTAAAATTGCTGGAAAATATTACATCTTCATGTAAGGCCCCCCTTCATTGGAAAACCTCCGTTTTTAGCCACAGGCTCATATAAATTTGACTTTTCAATAATTATGATAAGTCTGATAAATCAAATGAGTACTCTATTGCTTTTAATACATAATATATTATATATTAAGGCATTTCAAAAGTATTTTTTTGCAATATTTTAATTTTTTAAGCCCCAAATGTTGATAGTTGAAAATTTTCAATTTTAACGTCTAAATTTAACACGCAAAGTTGAATATAGAATTAGTCATATTGTCTATAATATATATGCTATTGCCATGAAACTTTGTAAGCAGTCTTATAATTTAATAAGCTTTGGTCATACCAAGTTAAATTAAGATTGGTCAACTTTTTCCACCCTAAGAGGTGAAATCAGGAAATATAGAATCTGTACTTTGGCAACTTCCCTGAATGATTTGATGGTGTCAATTTATCAAATAGCATAAAACTAAAGGATTTAAACTTTTATTTGATGGAATTTCTGCAAAAATGACCAATTTTGGCATTTTATGGTCAAAATAAGCATTTCATAGCTTTTTCAATTTTGATGCATAAGTGGCATTCTGACTTTCTATCTGACAGGTTTTTATGTGTCAATATTTGTGTTTCTATGCTTCAATCCAGTTGTATTACTCATTTGTGAACTCTGAATCTACAGAAAAGAAGATTATCTCAGACAATATGTGCAAAATGTGTTGTATATATGATCCTCGTCTAACGCCCTGTTTGGATCAAGTTAAATGTGAGGAGCTTGGAACATAAAAGTTGAAGTCCATTATAAAGACCTCACTAAATTTGTATAAAAAGCACTTAACAATGTCTTTTGTACCTGTTTTATGTCACATACTATCTTTCTTTTCTTCTGTAGGATAGCAAGTGGTTCAAATATAAGCCTGTTGAGACTAAAATTGCATGCATGTTTTTCACTAAAAAGTGAAAAATCTTTGTATCAGACCATACTGTCTGCAAAAAAAGTTGAATGCAAGAGTCTTTTTGTGCTCAGATTTATTGTATCATGTCACCTGAGTATAGAAATGATAGAAAGGACACAAAATTTTATTTCCTATAGCTTCAATATGCATTTTTAAATGTAAATATGTGATACGGCCTAAATTGACCCTAAATTATTTTCAGTCTTACTTGGCCTAAGACCCTTTTAAACTAATGTGATATGTTATTTGTAAGTTTTCTTTCCATTTAAAGTACATTAAATACATATGTAAGGATTATTTATAACCAAAAAGCTTTCCAAATTTAAAATTGCTGGAAAATATTACATCTTCATGTAAGGCCCCCCTTCATTGGAAAACCTCCGTTTTTAGCCACAGGCTCATATAAATTTGACTTTTCAATAATTATGATAAGTCTGATAAATCAAATGAGTACTCTATTGCTTTTAATACATAATATATTATATATTAAGGCATTTCAAAAGTATTTTTTTGCAATATTTTAATTTTTTAAGCCCCAAATGTTGATAGTTGAAAATTTTCAATTTTAACGTCTAAATTTAACACGCAAAGTTGAATATAGAATTAGTCATATTGTCTATAATATATATGCTATTGCCATGAAACTTTGTAAGCAGTCTTATAATTTAATAAGCTTTGGTCATACCAAGTTAAATTAAGATTGGTCAACTTTTTCCACCCTAAGAGGTGAAATCAGGAAATATAGAATCTGTACTTTGGCAACTTCCCTGAATGATTTGATGGTGTCAATTTATCAAATAGCATAAAACTAAAGGATTTAAACTTTTATTTGATGGAATTTCTGCAAAAATGACCAATTTTGGCATTTTATGGTCAAAATAAGCATTTCATAGCTTTTTCAATTTTGATGCATAAGTGGCATTCTGACTTTCTATCTGACAGGTTTTTATGTGTCAATATTTGTGTTTCTATGCTTCAATCCAGTTGTATTACTCATTTGTGAACTCTGAATCTACAGAAAAGAAGATTATCTCAGACAATATGTGCAAAATGTGTTGTATATATGATCCTCGTCTAACGCCCTGTTTGGATCAAGTTAAATGTGAGGAGCTTGGAACATAAAAGTTGAAGTCCATTATAAAGACCTCACTAAATTTGTATAAAAAGCACTTAACAATGTCTTTTGTACCTGTTTTATGTCACATACTATCTTTCTTTTCTTCTGTAGGATAGCAAGTGGTTCAAATATAAGCCTGTTGAGACTAAAATTGCATGCATGTTTTTCACTAAAAAGTGAAAAATCTTTGTATCAGACCATACTGTCTGCAAAAAAAGTTGAATGCAAGAGTCTTTTTGTGCTCAGATTTATTGTATCATGTCACCTGAGTATAGAAATGATAGAAAGGACACAAAATTTTATTTCCTATAGCTTCAATATGCATTTTTAAATGTAAATATGTGATACGGCCTAAATTGACCCTAAATTATTTTCAGTCTTACTTGGCCTAAGACCCTTTTAAACTAATGTGATATGTTATTTGTAAGTTTTCTTTCCATTTAAAGTACATTAAATACATATGTAAGGATTATTTATAACCAAAAAGCTTTCCAAATTTAAAATTGCTGGAAAATATTACATCTTCATGTAAGGCCCCCCTTCATTGGAAAACCTCCGTTTTTAGCCACAGGCTCATATAAATTTGACTTTTCAATAATTATGATAAGTCTGATAAATCAAATGAGTACTCTATTGCTTTTAATACATAATATATTATATATTAAGGCATTTCAAAAGTATTTTTTTGCAATATTTTAATTTTTTAAGCCCCAAATGTTGATAGTTGAAAATTTTCAATTTTAACGTCTAAATTTAACACGCAAAGTTGAATATAGAATTAGTCATATTGTCTATAATATATATGCTATTGCCATGAAACTTTGTAAGCAGTCTTATAATTTAATAAGCTTTGGTCATACCAAGTTAAATTAAGATTGGTCAACTTTTTCCACCCTAAGAGGTGAAATCAGGAAATATAGAATCTGTACTTTGGCAACTTCCCTGAATGATTTGATGGTGTCAATTTATCAAATAGCATAAAACTAAAGGATTTAAACTTTTATCTGATGGAATTTCTGCAAAAATGACCAATTTTGGCATTTTATGGTCAAAATAAGCATTTCATAGCTTTTTCAATTTTGATGCATAAGTGGCATTCTGACTTTCTATCTGACAGGTTTTTATGTGTCAATATTTGTGTTTCTATGCTTCAATCCAGTTGTATTACTCATTTGTGAACTCTGAATCTACAGAAAAGAAGAATATCTCAGACAATATGTGCAAAATGTGTTGTATATATTAACCTCCTCTAACGCCCTGTTTGGATCAAGTTAAATGTGAGGAGCTTGGAACATAAAAGTTGAAGTCCATTATAAAGACCTCACTAAATTTGTATAAAAAGCACTTAACAATGTCTTTTGTACCTGTTTTATGTCACATACTATCTTTCTTTTCTTCTGTAGGATAGCAAGTGGTTCAAATATAAGCCTGTTGAGACTAAAATTGCATGCATGTTTTTCACTAAAAAGTGAAAAATCTTTGTATCAGACCATACTGTCTGCAAAAAAAGTTGAATGCAAGAGTCTTTTTGTGCTCAGATTTATTGTATCATGTCACCTGAGTATAGAAATGATAGAAAGGACACAAAATTTTATTTCCTATAGCTTCAATATGCATTTTTAAATGTAAATATGTGATACGGCCTAAATTGACCCTAAATTATTTTCAGTCTTACTTGGCCTAAGACCCTTTTAAACTAATGTGATATGTTATTTGTAAGTTTTCTTTCCATTTAAAGTACATTAAATACATATGTAAGGATTATTTATAACCAAAAAGCTTTCCAAATTTAAAATTGCTGGAAAATATTACATCTTCATGTAAGGCCCCCCTTCATTGGAAAACCTCCGTTTTTAGCCACAGGCTCATATAAATTTGACTTTTCAATAATTATGATAAGTCTGATAAATCAAATGAGTACTCTATTGCTTTTAATACATAATATATTATATATTAAGGCATTTCAAAAGTATTTTTTTGCAATATTTTAATTTTTTAAGCCCCAAATGTTGATAGTTGAAAATTTTCAATTTTAACGTCTAAATTTAACACGCAAAGTTGAATATAGAATTAGTCATATTGTCTATAATATATATGCTATTGCCATGAAACTTTGTAAGCAGTCTTATAATTTAATAAGCTTTGGTCATACCAAGTTAAATTAAGATTGGTCAACTTTTTCCACCCTAAGAGGTGAAATCAGGAAATATAGAATCTGTACTTTGGCAACTTCCCTGAATGATTTGATGGTGTCAATTTATCAAATAGCATAAAACTAAAGGATTTAAACTTTTATTTGATGGAATTTCTGCAAAAATGACCAATTTTGGCATTTTATGGTCAAAATAAGCATTTCATAGCTTTTTCAATTTTGATGCATAAGTGGCATTCTGACTTTCTATCTGACAGGTTTTTATGTGTCAATATTTGTGTTTCTATGCTTCAATCCAGTTGTATTACTCATTTGTGAACTCTGAATCTACAGAAAAGAAGATTATCTCAGACAATATGTGCAAAATGTGTTGTATATATGATCCTCGTCTAACGCCCTGTTTGGATCAAGTTAAATGTGAGGAGCTTGGAACATAAAAGTTGAAGTCCATTATAAAGACCTCACTAAATTTGTATAAAAAGCACTTAACAATGTCTTTTGTACCTGTTTTATGTCACATACTATCTTTCTTTTCTTCTGTAGGATAGCAAGTGGTTCAAATATAAGCCTGTTGAGACTAAAATTGCATGCATGTTTTTCACTAAAAAGTGAAAAATCTTTGTATCAGACCATACTGTCTGCAAAAAAAGTTGAATGCAAGAGTCTTTTTGTGCTCAGATTTATTGTATCATGTCACCTGAGTATAGAAATGATAGAAAGGACACAAAATTTTATTTCCTATAGCTTCAATATGCATTTTTAAATGTAAATATGTGATACGGCCTAAATTGACCCTAAATTATTTTCAGTCTTACTTGGCCTAAGACCCTTTTAAACTAATGTGATATGTTATTTGTAAGTTTTCTTTCCATTTAAAGTACATTAAATACATATGTAAGGATTATTTATAACCAAAAAGCTTTCCAAATTTAAAATTGCTGGAAAATATTACATCTTCATGTAAGGCCCCCCTTCATTGGAAAACCTCCGTTTTTAGCCACAGGCTCATATAAATTTGACTTTTCAATAATTATGATAAGTCTGATAAATCAAATGAGTACTCTATTGCTTTTAATACATAATATATTATATATTAAGGCATTTCAAAAGTATTTTTTTGCAATATTTTAATTTTTTAAGCCCCAAATGTTGATAGTTGAAAATTTTCAATTTTAACGTCTAAATTTAACACGCAAAGTTGAATATAGAATTAGTCATATTGTCTATAATATATATGCTATTGCCATGAAACTTTGTAAGCAGTCTTATAATTTAATAAGCTTTGGTCATACCAAGTTAAATTAAGATTGGTCAACTTTTTCCACCCTAAGAGGTGAAATCAGGAAATATAGAATCTGTACTTTGGCAACTTCCCTGAATGATTTGATGGTGTCAATTTATCAAATAGCATAAAACTAAAGGATTTAAACTTTTATTTGATGGAATTTCTGCAAAAATGACCAATTTTGGCATTTTATGGTCAAAATAAGCATTTCATAGCTTTTTCAATTTTGATGCATAAGTGGCATTCTGACTTTCTATCTGACAGGTTTTTATGTGTCAATATTTGTGTTTCTATGCTTCAATCCAGTTGTATTACTCATTTGTGAACTCTGAATCTACAGAAAAGAAGATTATCTCAGACAATATGTGCAAAATGTGTTGTATATATGATCCTCGTCTAACGCCCTGTTTGGATCAAGTTAAATGTGAGGAGCTTGGAACATAAAAGTTGAAGTCCATTATAAAGACCTCACTAAATTTGTATAAAAAGCACTTAACAATGTCTTTTGTACCTGTTTTATGTCACATACTATCTTTCTTTTCTTCTGTAGGATAGCAAGTGGTTCAAATATAAGCCTGTTGAGACTAAAATTGCATGCATGTTTTTCACTAAAAAGTGAAAAATCTTTGTATCAGACCATACTGTCTGCAAAAAAAGTTGAATGCAAGAGTCTTTTTGTGCTCAGATTTATTGTATCATGTCACCTGAGTATAGAAATGATAGAAAGGACACAAAATTTTATTTCCTATAGCTTCAATATGCATTTTTAAATGTAAATATGTGATACGGCCTAAATTGACCCTAAATTATTTTCAGTCTTACTTGGCCTAAGACCCTTTTAAACTAATGTGATATGTTATTTGTAAGTTTTCTTTCCATTTAAAGTACATTAAATACATATGTAAGGATTATTTATAACCAAAAAGCTTTCCAAATTTAAAATTGCTGGAAAATATTACATCTTCATGTAAGGCCCCCCTTCATTGGAAAACCTCCGTTTTTAGCCACAGGCTCATATAAATTTGACTTTTCAATAATTATGATAAGTCTGATAAATCAAATGAGTACTCTATTGCTTTTAATACATAATATATTATATATTAAGGCATTTCAAAAGTATTTTTTTGCAATATTTTAATTTTTTAAGCCCCAAATGTTGATAGTTGAAAATTTTCAATTTTAACGTCTAAATTTAACACGCAAAGTTGAATATAGAATTAGTCATATTGTCTATAATATATATGCTATTGCCATGAAACTTTGTAAGCAGTCTTATAATTTAATAAGCTTTGGTCATACCAAGTTAAATTAAGATTGGTCAACTTTTTCCACCCTAAGAGGTGAAATCAGGAAATATAGAATCTGTACTTTGGCAACTTCCCTGAATGATTTGATGGTGTCAATTTATCAAATAGCATAAAACTAAAGGATTTAAACTTTTATTTGATGGAATTTCTGCAAAAATGACCAATTTTGGCATTTTATGGTCAAAATAAGCATTTCATAGCTTTTTCAATTTTGATGCATAAGTGGCATTCTGACTTTCTATCTGACAGGTTTTTATGTGTCAATATTTGTGTTTCTATGCTTCAATCCAGTTGTATTACTCATTTGTGAACTCTGAATCTACAGAAAAGAAGATTATCTCAGACAATATGTGCAAAATGTGTTGTATATATTAACCTCGTCTAACGCCCTGTTTGGATCAAGTTAAATGTGAGGAGCTTGGAACATAAAAGTTGAAGTCCATTATAAAGACCTCACTAAATTTGTATAAAAAGCACTTAACAATGTCTTTTGTACCTGTTTTATGTCACATACTATCTTTCTTTTCTTCTGTAGGATAGCAAGTGGTTCAAATATAAGCCTGTTGAGACTAAAATTGCATGCATGTTTTTCACTAAAAAGTGAAAAATCTTTGTATCAGACCATACTGTCTGCAAAAAAAGTTGAATGCAAGAGTCTTTTTGTGCTCAGATTTATTGTATCATGTCACCTGAGTATAGAAATGATAGAAAGGACACAAAATTTTATTTCCTATAGCTTCAATATGCATTTTTAAATGTAAATATGTGATACGGCCTAAATTGACCCTAAATTATTTTCAGTCTTACTTGGCCTAAGACCCTTTTAAACTAATGTGATATGTTATTTGTAAGTTTTCTTTCCATTTAAAGTACATTAAATACATATGTAAGGATTATTTATAACCAAAAAGCTTTCCAAATTTAAAATTGCTGGAAAATATTACATCTTCATGTAAGGCCCCCCTTCATTGGAAAACCTCCGTTTTTAGCCACAGGCTCATATAAATTTGACTTTTCAATAATTATGATAAGTCTGATAAATCAAATGAGTACTCTATTGCTTTTAATACATAATATATTATATATTAAGGCATTTCAAAAGTATTTTTTTGCAATATTTTAATTTTTTAAGCCCCAAATGTTGATAGTTGAAAATTTTCAATTTTAACGTCTAAATTTAACACGCAAAGTTGAATATAGAATTAGTCATATTGTCTATAATATATATGCTATTGCCATGAAACTTTGTAAGCAGTCTTATAATTTAATAAGCTTTGGTCATACCAAGTTAAATTAAGATTGGTCAACTTTTTCCACCCTAAGAGGTGAAATCAGGAAATATAGAATCTGTACTTTGGCAACTTCCCTGAATGATTTGATGGTGTCAATTTATCAAATAGCATAAAACTAAAGGATTTAAACTTTTATTTGATGGAATTTCTGCAAAAATGACCAATTTTGGCATTTTATGGTCAAAATAAGCATTTCATAGCTTTTTCAATTTTGATGCATAAGTGGCATTCTGACTTTCTATCTGACAGGTTTTTATGTGTCAATATTTGTGTTTCTATGCTTCAATCCAGTTGTATTACTCATTTGTGAACTCTGAATCTACAGAAAAGAAGATTATCTCAGACAATATGTGCAAAATGTGTTGTATATATTAACCTCGTCTAACGCCCTGTTTGGATCAAGTTAAATGTGAGGAGCTTGGAACATAAAAGTTGAAGTCCATTATAAAGACCTCACTAAATTTGTATAAAAAGCACTTAACAATGTCTTTTGTACCTGTTTTATGTCACATACTATCTTTCTTTTCTTCTGTAGGATAGCAAGTGGTTCAAATATAAGCCTGTTGAGACTAAAATTGCATGCATGTTTTTCACTAAAAAGTGAAAAATCTTTGTATCAGACCATACTGTCTGCAAAAAAAGTTGAATGCAAGAGTCTTTTTGTGCTCAGATTTATTGTATCATGTCACCTGAGTATAGAAATGATAGAAAGGACACAAAATTTTATTTCCTATAGCTTCAATATGCATTTTTAAATGTAAATATGTGATACGGCCTAAATTGACCCTAAATTATTTTCAGTCTTACTTTGCCTAAGACCCTTTTAAACTAATGTGATATGTTATTTGTAAGTTTTCTTTCCATTTAAAGTACATTAAATACATATGTAAGGATTATTTATAACCAAAAAGCTTTCCAAATTTAAAATTGCTGGAAAATATTACATCTTCATGTAAGGCCCCCCTTCATTGGAAAACCTCCGTTTTTAGCCACAGGCTCATATAAATTTGACTTTTCAATAATTATGATAAGTCTGATAAATCAAATGAGTACTCTATTGCTTTTAATACATAATATATTATATATTAAGGCATTTCAAAAGTATTTTTTTGCAATATTTTAATTTTTTAAGCCCCAAATGTTGATAGTTGAAAATTTTCAATTTTAACGTCTAAATTTAACACGCAAAGTTGAATATAGAATTAGTCATATTGTCTATAATATATATGCTATTGCCATGAAACTTTGTAAGCAGTCTTATAATTTAATAAGCTTTGGTCATACCAAGTTAAATTAAGATTGGTCAACTTTTTCCACCCTAAGAGGTGAAATCAGGAAATATAGAATCTGTACTTTGGCAACTTCCCTGAATGATTTGATGGTGTCAATTTATCAAATAGCATAAAACTAAAGGATTTAAACTTTTATTTGATGGAATTTCTGCAAAAATGACCAATTTTGGCATTTTATGGTCAAAATAAGCATTTCATAGCTTTTTCAATTTTGATGCATAAGTGGCATTCTGACTTTCTATCTGACAGGTTTTTATGTGTCAATATTTGTGTTTCTATGCTTCAATCCAGTTGTATTACTCATTTGTGAACTCTGAATCTACAGAAAAGAAGATTATCTCAGACAATATGTGCAAAATGTGTTGTATATATGATCCTCGTCTAACGCCCTGTTTGGATCAAGTTAAATGTGAGGAGCTTGGAACATAAAAGTTGAAGTCCATTATAAAGACCTCACTAAATTTGTATAAAAAGCACTTAACAATGTCTTTTGTACCTGTTTTATGTCACATACTATCTTTCTTTTCTTCTGTAGGATAGCAAGTGGTTCAAATATAAGCCTGTTGAGACTAAAATTGCATGCATGTTTTTCACTAAAAAGTGAAAAATCTTTGTATCAGACCATACTGTCTGCAAAAAAAGTTGAATGCAAGAGTCTTTTTGTGCTCAGATTTATTGTATCATGTCACCTGAGTATAGAAATGATAGAAAGGACACAAAATTTTATTTCCTATAGCTTCAATATGCATTTTTAAATGTAAATATGTGATACGGCCTAAATTGACCCTAAATTATTTTCAGTCTTACTTGGCCTAAGACCCTTTTAAACTAATGTGATATGTTATTTGTAAGTTTTCTTTCCATTTAAAGTACATTAAATACATATGTAAGGATTATTTATAACCAAAAAGCTTTCCAAATTTAAAATTGCTGGAAAATATTACATCTTCATGTAAGGCCCCCCTTCATTGGAAAACCTCCGTTTTTAGCCACAGGCTCATATAAATTTGACTTTTCAATAATTATGATAAGTCTGATAAATCAAATGAGTACTCTATTGCTTTTAATACATAATATATTATATATTAAGGCATTTCAAAAGTATTTTTTTGCAATATTTTAATTTTTTAAGCCCCAAATGTTGATAGTTGAAAATTTTCAATTTTAACGTCTAAATTTAACACGCAAAGTTGAATATAGAATTAGTCATATTGTCTATAATATATATGCTATTGCCATGAAACTTTGTAAGCAGTCTTATAATTTAATAAGCTTTGGTCATACCAAGTTAAATTAAGATTGGTCAACTTTTTCCACCCTAAGAGGTGAAATCAGGAAATATAGAATCTGTACTTTGGCAACTTCCCTGAATGATTTGATGGTGTCAATTTATCAAATAGCATAAAACTAAAGGATTTAAACTTTTATTTGATGGAATTTCTGCAAAAATGACCAATTTTGGCATTTTATGGTCAAAATAAGCATTTCATAGCTTTTTCAATTTTGATGCATAAGTGGCATTCTGACTTTCTATCTGACAGGTTTTTATGTGTCAATATTTGTGTTTCTATGCTTCAATCCAGTTGTATTACTCATTTGTGAACTCTGAATCTACAGAAAAGAAGATTATCTCAGACAATATGTGCAAAATGTGTTGTATATATGATCCTCGTCTAACGCCCTGTTTGGATCAAGTTAAATGTGAGGAGCTTGGAACATAAAAGTTGAAGTCCATTATAAAGACCTCACTAAATTTGTATAAAAAGCACTTAACAATGTCTTTTGTACCTGTTTTATGTCACATACTATCTTTCTTTTCTTCTGTAGGATAGCAAGTGGTTCAAATATAAGCCTGTTGAGACTAAAATTGCATGCATGTTTTTCACTAAAAAGTGAAAAATCTTTGTATCAGACCATACTGTCTGCAAAAAAAGTTGAATGCAAGAGTCTTTTTGTGCTCAGATTTATTGTATCATGTCACCTGAGTATAGAAATGATAGAAAGGACACAAAATTTTATTTCCTATAGCTTCAATATGCATTTTTAAATGTAAATATGTGATACGGCCTAAATTGACCCTAAATTATTTTCAGTCTTACTTGGCCTAAGACCCTTTTAAACTAATGTGATATGTTATTTGTAAGTTTTCTTTCCATTTAAAGTACATTAAATACATATGTAAGGATTATTTATAACCAAAAAGCTTTCCAAATTTAAAATTGCTGGAAAATATTACATCTTCATGTAAGGCCCCCCTTCATTGGAAAACCTCCGTTTTTAGCCACAGGCTCATATAAATTTGACTTTTCAATAATTATGATAAGTCTGATAAATCAAATGAGTACTCTATTGCTTTTAATACATAATATATTATATATTAAGGCATTTCAAAAGTATTTTTTTGCAATATTTTAATTTTTTAAGCCCCAAATGTTGATAGTTGAAAATTTTCAATTTTAACGTCTAAATTTAACACGCAAAGTTGAATATAGAATTAGTCATATTGTCTATAATATATATGCTATTGCCATGAAACTTTGTAAGCAGTCTTATAATTTAATAAGCTTTGGTCATACCAAGTTAAATTAAGATTGGTCAACTTTTTCCACCCTAAGAGGTGAAATCAGGAAATATAGAATCTGTACTTTGGCAACTTCCCTGAATGATTTGATGGTGTCAATTTATCAAATAGCATAAAACTAAAGGATTTAAACTTTTATTTGATGGAATTTCTGCAAAAATGACCAATTTTGGCATTTTATGGTCAAAATAAGCATTTCATAGCTTTTTCAATTTTGATGCATAAGTGGCATTCTGACTTTCTATCTGACAGGTTTTTATGTGTCAATATTTGTGTTTCTATGCTTCAATCCAGTTGTATTACTCATTTGTGAACTCTGAATCTACAGAAAAGAAGATTATCTCAGACAATATGTGCAAAATGTGTTGTATATATGATCCTGGTCTAACGCCCTGTTTGGATCAAGTTAAATGTGAGGAGCTTGGAACATAAAAGTTGAAGTCCATTATAAAGACCTCACTAAATTTGTATAAAAAGCACTTAACAATGTCTTTTGTACCTGTTTTATGTCACATACTATCTTTCTTTTCTTCTGTAGGATAGCAAGTGGTTCAAATATAAGCCTGTTGAGACTAAAATTGCATGCATGTTTTTCACTAAAAAGTGAAAAATCTTTGTATCAGACCATACTGTCTGCAAAATAAGTTGAATGCAAGAGTCTTTTTGTGCTCAGATTTATTGTATCATGTCACCTGAGTATAGAAATGATAGAAAGGACACAAAATTTTATTTCCTATAGCTTCAATATGCATTTTTAAATGTAAATATGTGATACGGCCTAAATTGACCCTAAATTATTTTCAGTCTTACTTGGCCTAAGACCCTTTTAAACTAATGTGATATGTTATTTGTAAGTTTTCTTTCCATTTAAAGTACATTAAATACATATGTAAGGATTATTTATAACCAAAAAGCTTTCCAAATTTAAAATTGCTGGAAAATATTACATCTTCATGTAAGGCCCCCCTTCATTGGAAAACCTCCGTTTTTAGCCACAGGCTCATATAAATTTGACTTTTCAATAATTATGATAAGTCTGATAAATCAAATGAGTACTCTATTGCTTTTAATACATAATATATTATATATTAAGGCATTTCAAAAGTATTTTTTTGCAATATTTTAATTTTTTAAGCCCCAAATGTTGATAGTTGAAAATTTTCAATTTTAACGTCTAAATTTAACACGCAAAGTTGAATATAGAATTAGTCATATTGTCTATAATATATATGCTATTGCCATGAAACTTTGTAAGCAGTCTTATAATTTAATAAGCTTTGGTCATACCAAGTTAAATTAAGATTGGTCAACTTTTTCCACCCTAAGAGGTGAAATCAGGAAATATAGAATCTGTACTTTGGCAACTTCCCTGAATGATTTGATGGTGTCAATTTATCAAATAGCATAAAACTAAAGGATTTAAACTTTTATTTGATGGAATTTCTGCAAAAATGACCAATTTTGGCATTTTATGGTCAAAATAAGCATTTCATAGCTTTTTCAATTTTGATGCATAAGTGGCATTCTGACTTTCTATCTGACAGGTTTTTATGTGTCAATATTTGTGTTTCTATGCTTCAATCCAGTTGTATTACTCATTTGTGAACTCTGAATCTACAGAAAAGAAGATTATCTCAGACAATATGTGCAAAATGTGTTGTATATATGATCCTCGTCTAACGCCCTGTTTGGATCAAGTTAAATGTGAGGAGCTTGGAACATAAAAGTTGAAGTCCATTATAAAGACCTCACTAAATTTGTATAAAAAGCACTTAACAATGTCTTTTGTACCTGTTTTATGTCACATACTATCTTTCTTTTCTTCTGTAGGATAGCAAGTGGTTCAAATATAAGCCTGTTGAGACTAAAATTGCATGCATGTTTTTCACTAAAAAGTGAAAAATCTTTGTATCAGACCATACTGTCTGCAAAAAAAGTTGAATGCAAGAGTCTTTTTGTGCTCAGATTTATTGTATCATGTCACCTGAGTATAGAAATGATAGAAAGGACACAAAATTTTATTTCCTATAGCTTCAATATGCATTTTTAAATGTAAATATGTGATACGGCCTAAATTGACCCTAAATTATTTTCAGTCTTACTTGGCCTAAGACCCTTTTAAACTAATGTGATATGTTATTTGTAAGTTTTCTTTCCATTTAAAGTACATTAAATACATATGTAAGGATTATTTATAACCAAAAAGCTTTCCAAATTTAAAATTGCTGGAAAATATTACATCTTCATGTAAGGCCCCCCTTCATTGGAAAACCTCCGTTTTTAGCCACAGGCTCATATAAATTTGACTTTTCAATAATTATGATAAGTCTGATAAATCAAATGAGTACTCTATTGCTTTTAATACATAATATATTATATATTAAGGCATTTCAAAAGTATTTTTTTGCAATATTTTAATTTTTTAAGCCCCAAATGTTGATAGTTGAAAATTTTCAATTTTAACGTCTAAATTTAACACGCAAAGTTGAATATAGAATTAGTCATATTGTCTATAATATATATGCTATTGCCATGAAACTTTGTAAGCAGTCTTATAATTTAATAAGCTTTGGTCATACCAAGTTAAATTAAGATTGGTCAACTTTTTCCACCCTAAGAGGTGAAATCAGGAAATATAGAATCTGTACTTTGGCAACTTCCCTGAATGATTTGATGGTGTCAATTTATCAAATAGCATAAAACTAAAGGATTTAAACTTTTATTTGATGGAATTTCTGCAAAAATGACCAATTTTGGCATTTTATGGTCAAAATAAGCATTTCATAGCTTTTTCAATTTTGATGCATAAGTGGCATTCTGACTTTCTATCTGACAGGTTTTTATGTGTCAATATTTGTGTTTCTATGCTTCAATCCAGTTGTATTACTCATTTGTGAACTCTGAATCTACAGAAAAGAAGATTATCTCAGACAATATGTGCAAAATGTGTTGTATATATGATCCTCGTCTAACGCCCTGTTTGGATCAAGTTAAATGTGAGGAGCTTGGAACATAAAAGTTGAAGTCCATTATAAAGACCTCACTAAATTTGTATAAAAAGCACTTAACAATGTCTTTTGTACCTGTTTTATGTCACATACTATCTTTCTTTTCTTCTGTAGGATAGCAAGTGGTTCAAATATAAGCCTGTTGAGACTAAAATTGCATGCATGTTTTTCACTAAAAAGTGAAAAATCTTTGTATCAGACCATACTGTCTGCAAAAAAAGTTGAATGCAAGAGTCTTTTTGTGCTCAGATTTATTGTATCATGTCACCTGAGTATAGAAATGATAGAAAGGACACAAAATTTTATTTCCTATAGCTTCAATATGCATTTTTAAATGTAAATATGTGATACGGCCTAAATTGACCCTAAATTATTTTCAGTCTTACTTGGCCTAAGACCCTTTTAAACTAATGTGATATGTTATTTGTAAGTTTTCTTTCCATTTAAAGTACATTAAATACATATGTAAGGATTATTTATAACCAAAAAGCTTTCCAAATTTAAAATTGCTGGAAAATATTACATCTTCATGTAAGGCCCCCCTTCATTGGAAAACCTCCGTTTTTAGCCACAGGCTCATATAAATTTGACTTTTCAATAATTATGATAAGTCTGATAAATCAAATGAGTACTCTATTGCTTTTAATACATAATATATTATATATTAAGGCATTTCAAAAGTATTTTTTTGCAATATTTTAATTTTTTAAGCCCCAAATGTTGATAGTTGAAAATTTTCAATTTTAACGTCTAAATTTAACACGCAAAGTTGAATATAGAATTAGTCATATTGTCTATAATATATATGCTATTGCCATGAAACTTTGTAAGCAGTCTTATAATTTAATAAGCTTTGGTCATACCAAGTTAAATTAAGATTGGTCAACTTTTTCCACCCTAAGAGGTGAAATCAGGAAATATAGAATCTGTACTTTGGCAACTTCCCTGAATGATTTGATGGTGTCAATTTATCAAATAGCATAAAACTAAAGGATTTAAACTTTTATTTGATGGAATTTCTGCAAAAATGACCAATTTTGGCATTTTATGGTCAAAATAAGCATTTCATAGCTTTTTCAATTTTGATGCATAAGTGGCATTCTGACTTTCTATCTGACAGGTTTTTATGTGTCAATATTTGTGTTTCTATGCTTCAATCCAGTTGTATTACTCATTTGTGAACTCTGAATCTACAGAAAAGAAGATTATCTCAGACAATATGTGCAAAATGTGTTGTATATATTAACCTCGTCTAACGCCCTGTTTGGATCAAGTTAAATGTGAGGAGCTTGGAACATAAAAGTTGAAGTCCATTATAAAGACCTCACTAAATTTGTATAAAAAGCACTTAACAATGTCTTTTGTACCTGTTTTATGTCACATACTATCTTTCTTTTCTTCTGTAGGATAGCAAGTGGTTCAAATATAAGCCTGTTGAGACTAAAATTGCATGCATGTTTTTCACTAAAAAGTGAAAAATCTTTGTATCAGACCATACTGTCTGCAAAAAAAGTTGAATGCAAGAGTCTTTTTGTGCTCAGATTTATTGTATCATGTCACCTGAGTATAGAAATGATAGAAAGGACACAAAATTTTATTTCCTATAGCTTCAATATGCATTTTTAAATGTAAATATGTGATACGGCCTAAATTGACCCTAAATTATTTTCAGTCTTACTTGGCCTAAGACCCTTTTAAACTAATGTGATATGTTATTTGTAAGTTTTCTTTCCATTTAAAGTACATTAAATACATATGTAAGGATTATTTATAACCAAAAAGCTTTCCAAATTTAAAATTGCTGGAAAATATTACATCTTCATGTAAGGCCCCCCTTCATTGGAAAACCTCCGTTTTTAGCCACAGGCTCATATAAATTTGACTTTTCAATAATTATGATAAGTCTGATAAATCAAATGAGTACTCTATTGCTTTTAATACATAATATATTATATATTAAGGCATTTCAAAAGTATTTTTTTGCAATATTTTAATTTTTTAAGCCCCAAATGTTGATAGTTGAAAATTTTCAATTTTAACGTCTAAATTTAACACGCAAAGTTGAATATAGAATTAGTCATATTGTCTATAATATATATGCTATTGCCATGAAACTTTGTAAGCAGTCTTATAATTTAATAAGCTTTGGTCATACCAAGTTAAATTAAGATTGGTCAACTTTTTCCACCCTAAGAGGTGAAATCAGGAAATATAGAATCTGTACTTTGGCAACTTCCCTGAATGATTTGATGGTGTCAATTTATCAAATAGCATAAAACTAAAGGATTTAAACTTTTATTTGATGGAATTTCTGCAAAAATGACCAATTTTGGCATTTTATGGTCAAAATAAGCATTTCATAGCTTTTTCAATTTTGATGCATAAGTGGCATTCTGACTTTCTATCTGACAGGTTTTTATGTGTCAATATTTGTGTTTCTATGCTTCAATCCAGTTGTATTACTCATTTGTGAACTCTGAATCTACAGAAAAGAAGATTATCTCAGACAATATGTGCAAAATGTGTTGTATATATTAACCTCGTCTAACGCCCTGTTTGGATCAAGTTAAATGTGAGGAGCTTGGAACATAAAAGTTGAAGTCCATTATAAAGACCTCACTAAATTTGTATAAAAAGCACTTAACAATGTCTTTTGTACCTGTTTTATGTCACATACTATCTTTCTTTTCTTCTGTAGGATAGCAAGTGGTTCAAATATAAGCCTGTTGAGACTAAAATTGCATGCATGTTTTTCACTAAAAAGTGAAAAATCTTTGTATCAGACCATACTGTCTGCAAAAAAAGTTGAATGCAAGAGTCTTTTTGTGCTCAGATTTATTGTATCATGTCACCTGAGTATAGAAATGATAGAAAGGACACAAAATTTTATTTCCTATAGCTTCAATATGCATTTTTAAATGTAAATATGTGATACGGCCTAAATTGACCCTAAATTATTTTCAGTCTTACTTGGCCTAAGACCCTTTTAAACTAATGTGATATGTTATTTGTAAGTTTTCTTTCCATTTAAAGTACATTAAATACATATGTAAGGATTATTTATAACCAAAAAGCTTTCCAAATTTAAAATTGCTGGAAAATATTACATCTTCATGTAAGGCCCCCCTTCATTGGAAAACCTCCGTTTTTAGCCACAGGCTCATATAAATTTGACTTTTCAATAATTATGATAAGTCTGATAAATCAAATGAGTACTCTATTGCTTTTAATACATAATATATTATATATTAAGGCATTTCAAAAGTATTTTTTTGCAATATTTTAATTTTTTAAGCCCCAAATGTTGATAGTTGAAAATTTTCAATTTTAACGTCTAAATTTAACACGCAAAGTTGAATATAGAATTAGTCATATTGTCTATAATATATATGCTATTGCCATGAAACTTTGTAAGCAGTCTTATAATTTAATAAGCTTTGGTCATACCAAGTTAAATTAAGATTGGTCAACTTTTTCCACCCTAAGAGGTGAAATCAGGAAATATAGAATCTGTACTTTGGCAACTTCCCTGAATGATTTGATGGTGTCAATTTATCAAATAGCATAAAACTAAAGGATTTAAACTTTTATTTGATGGAATTTCTGCAAAAATGACCAATTTTGGCATTTTATGGTCAAAATAAGCATTTCATAGCTTTTTCAATTTTGATGCATAAGTGGCATTCTGACTTTCTATCTGACAGGTTTTTATGTGTCAATATTTGTGTTTCTATGCTTCAATCCAGTTGTATTACTCATTTGTGAACTCTGAATCTACAGAAAAGAAGATTATCTCAGACAATATGTGCAAAATGTGTTGTATATATGATCCTCGTCTAACGCCCTGTTTGGATCAAGTTAAATGTGAGGAGCTTGGAACATAAAAGTTGAAGTCCATTATAAAGACCTCACTAAATTTGTATAAAAAGCACTTAACAATGTCTTTTGTACCTGTTTTATGTCACATACTATCTTTCTTTTCTTCTGTAGGATAGCAAGTGGTTCAAATATAAGCCTGTTGAGACTAAAATTGCATGCATGTTTTTCACTAAAAAGTGAAAAATCTTTGTATCAGACCATACTGTCTGCAAAAAAAGTTGAATGCAAGAGTCTTTTTGTGCTCAGATTTATTGTATCATGTCACCTGAGTATAGAAATGATAGAAAGGACACAAAATTTTATTTCCTATAGCTTCAATATGCATTTTTAAATGTAAATATGTGATACGGCCTAAATTGACCCTAAATTATTTTCAGTCTTACTTGGCCTAAGACCCTTTTAAACTAATGTGATATGTTATTTGTAAGTTTTCTTTCCATTTAAAGTACATTAAATACATATGTAAGGATTATTTATAACCAAAAAGCTTTCCAAATTTAAAATTGCTGGAAAATATTACATCTTCATGTAAGGCCCCCCTTCATTGGAAAACCTCCGTTTTTAGCCACAGGCTCATATAAATTTGACTTTTCAATAATTATGATAAGTCTGATAAATCAAATGAGTACTCTATTGCTTTTAATACATAATATATTATATATTAAGGCATTTCAAAAGTATTTTTTTGCAATATTTTAATTTTTTAAGCCCCAAATGTTGATAGTTGAAAATTTTCAATTTTAACGTCTAAATTTAACACGCAAAGTTGAATATAGAATTAGTCATATTGTCTATAATATATATGCTATTGCCATGAAACTTTGTAAGCAGTCTTATAATTTAATAAGCTTTGGTCATACCAAGTTAAATTAAGATTGGTCAACTTTTTCCACCCTAAGAGGTGAAATCAGGAAATATAGAATCTGTACTTTGGCAACTTCCCTGAATGATTTGATGGTGTCAATTTATCAAATAGCATAAAACTAAAGGATTTAAACTTTTATTTGATGGAATTTCTGCAAAAATGACCAATTTTGGCATTTTATGGTCAAAATAAGCATTTCATAGCTTTTTCAATTTTGATGCATAAGTGGCATTCTGACTTTCTATCTGACAGGTTTTTATGTGTCAATATTTGTGTTTCTATGCTTCAATCCAGTTGTATTACTCATTTGTGAACTCTGAATCTACAGAAAAGAAGATTATCTCAGACAATATGTGCAAAATGTGTTGTATATATGATCCTCGTCTAACGCCCTGTTTGGATCAAGTTAAATGTGAGGAGCTTGGAACATAAAAGTTGAAGTCCATTATAAAGACCTCACTAAATTTGTATAAAAAGCACTTAACAATGTCTTTTGTACCTGTTTTATGTCACATACTATCTTTCTTTTCTTCTGTAGGATAGCAAGTGGTTCAAATATAAGCCTGTTGAGACTAAAATTGCATGCATGTTTTTCACTAAAAAGTGAAAAATCTTTGTATCAGACCATACTGTCTGCAAAAAAAGTTGAATGCAAGAGTCTTTTTGTGCTCAGATTTATTGTATCATGTCACCTGAGTATAGAAATGATAGAAAGGACACAAAATTTTATTTCCTATAGCTTCAATATGCATTTTTAAATGTAAATATGTGATACGGCCTAAATTGACCCTAAATTATTTTCAGTCTTACTTGGCCTAAGACCCTTTTAAACTAATGTGATATGTTATTTGTAAGTTTTCTTTCCATTTAAAGTACATTAAATACATATGTAAGGATTATTTATAACCAAAAAGCTTTCCAAATTTAAAATTGCTGGAAAATATTACATCTTCATGTAAGGCCCCCCTTCATTGGAAAACCTCCGTTTTTAGCCACAGGCTCATATAAATTTGACTTTTCAATAATTATGATAAGTCTGATAAATCAAATGAGTACTCTATTGCTTTTAATACATAATATATTATATATTAAGGCATTTCAAAAGTATTTTTTTGCAATATTTTAATTTTTTAAGCCCCAAATGTTGATAGTTGAAAATTTTCAATTTTAACGTCTAAATTTAACACGCAAAGTTGAATATAGAATTAGTCATATTGTCTATAATATATATGCTATTGCCATGAAACTTTGTAAGCAGTCTTATAATTTAATAAGCTTTGGTCATACCAAGTTAAATTAAGATTGGTCAACTTTTTCCACCCTAAGAGGTGAAATCAGGAAATATAGAATCTGTACTTTGGCAACTTCCCTGAATGATTTGATGGTGTCAATTTATCAAATAGCATAAAACTAAAGGATTTAAACTTTTATTTGATGGAATTTCTGCAAAAATGACCAATTTTGGCATTTTATGGTCAAAATAAGCATTTCATAGCTTTTTCAATTTTGATGCATAAGTGGCATTCTGACTTTCTATCTGACAGGTTTTTATGTGTCAATATTTGTGTTTCTATGCTTCAATCCAGTTGTATTACTCATTTGTGAACTCTGAATCTACAGAAAAGAAGATTATCTCAGACAATATGTGCAAAATGTGTTGTATATATGATCCTCGTCTAACGCCCTGTTTGGATCAAGTTAAATGTGAGGAGCTTGGAACATAAAAGTTGAAGTCCATTATAAAGACCTCACTAAATTTGTATAAAAAGCACTTAACAATGTCTTTTGTACCTGTTTTATGTCACATACTATCTTTCTTTTCTTCTGTAGGATAGCAAGTGGTTCAAATATAAGCCTGTTGAGACTAAAATTGCATGCATGTTTTTCACTAAAAAGTGAAAAATCTTTGTATCAGACCATACTGTCTGCAAAAAAAGTTGAATGCAAGAGTCTTTTTGTGCTCAGATTTATTGTATCATGTCACCTGAGTATAGAAATGATAGAAAGGACACAAAATTTTATTTCCTATAGCTTCAATATGCATTTTTAAATGTAAATATGTGATACGGCCTAAATTGACCCTAAATTATTTTCAGTCTTACTTGGCCTAAGACCCTTTTAAACTAATGTGATATGTTATTTGTAAGTTTTCTTTCCATTTAAAGTACATTAAATACATATGTAAGGATTATTTATAACCAAAAAGCTTTCCAAATTTAAAATTGCTGGAAAATATTACATCTTCATGTAAGGCCCCCCTTCATTGGAAAACCTCCGTTTTTAGCCACAGGCTCATATAAATTTGACTTTTCAATAATTATGATAAGTCTGATAAATCAAATGAGTACTCTATTGCTTTTAATACATAATATATTATATATTAAGGCATTTCAAAAGTATTTTTTTTGCATTGCAATATTTTAATTTTTTAAGCCCCAAATGTTGATAGTTGAAAATTTTCAATTTTAACGTCTAAATTTAACACGCAAAGTTGAATATAGAATTAGTCATATTGTCTATAATATATATGCTATTGCCATGAAACTTTGTAAGCAGTCTTATAATTTAATAAGCTTTGGTCATACCAAGTTAAATTAAGATTGGTCAACTTTTTCCACCCTAAGAGGTGAAATCAGGAAATATAGAATCTGTACTTTGGCAACTTCCCTGAATGATTTGATGGTGTCAATTTATCAAATAGCATAAAACTAAAGGATTTAAACTTTTATTTGATGGAATTTCTGCAAAAATGACCAATTTTGGCATTTTATGGTCAAAATAAGCATTTCATAGCTTTTTCAATTTTGATGCATAAGTGGCATTCTGACTTTCTATCTGACAGGTTTTTATGTGTCAATATTTGTGTTTCTATGCTTCAATCCAGTTGTATTACTCATTTGTGAACTCTGAATCTACAGAAAAGAAGATTATCTCAGACAATATGTGCAAAATGTGTTGTATATATGATCCTCGTCTAACGCCCTGTTTGGATCAAGTTAAATGTGAGGAGCTTGGAACATAAAAGTTGAAGTCCATTATAAAGACCTCACTAAATTTGTATAAAAAGCACTTAACAATGTCTTTTGTACCTGTTTTATGTCACATACTATCTTTCTTTTCTTCTGTAGGATAGCAAGTGGTTCAAATATAAGCCTGTTGAGACTAAAATTGCATGCATGTTTTTCACTAAAAAGTGAAAAATCTTTGTATCAGACCATACTGTCTGCAAAATAAGTTGAATGCAAGAGTCTTTTTGTGCTCAGATTTATTGTATCATGTCACCTGAGTATAGAAATGATAGAAAGGACACAAAATTTTATTTCCTATAGCTTCAATATGCATTTTTAAATGTAAATATGTGATACGGCCTAAATTGACCCTAAATTATTTTCAGTCTTACTTGGCCTAAGACCCTTTTTAACTAATGTGATATGTTATTTGTAAGTTTTCTTTCCATTTAAAGTACATTAAATACATATGTAAGGATTATTTATAACCAAAAAGCTTTCCAAATTTAAAATTGCTGGAAAATATTACATCTTCATGTAAGGCCCCCCTTCATTGGAAAACCTCCGTTTTTAGCCACAGGCTCATATAAATTTGACTTTTCAATAATTATGATAAGTCTGATAAATCAAATGAGTACTCTATTGCTTTTAATACATAATATATTATATATTAAGGCATTTCAAAAGTATTTTTTTGCAATATTTTAATTTTTTAAGCCCCAAATGTTGATAGTTGAAAATTTTCAATTTTAACGTCTAAATTTAACACGCAAAGTTGAATATAGAATTAGTCATATTGTCTATAATATATATGCTATTGCCATGAAACTTTGTAAGCAGTCTTATAATTTAATAAGCTTTGGTCATACCAAGTTAAATTAAGATTGGTCAACTTTTTCCACCCTAAGAGGTGAAATCAGGAAATATAGAATCTGTACTTTGGCAACTTCCCTGAATGATTTGATGGTGTCAATTTATCAAATAGCATAAAACTAAAGGATTTAAACTTTTATTTGATGGAATTTCTGCAAAAATGACCAATTTTGGCATTTTATGGTCAAAATAAGCATTTCATAGCTTTTTCAATTTTGATGCATAAGTGGCATTCTGACTTTCTATCTGACAGGTTTTTATGTGTCAATATTTGTGTTTCTATGCTTCAATCCAGTTGTATTACTCATTTGTGAACTCTGAATCTACAGAAAAGAAGATTATCTCAGACAATATGTGCAAAATGTGTTGTATATATGATCCTCGTCTAACGCCCTGTTTGGATCAAGTTAAATATGAGGAGCTTGGAACATAAAAGTTGAAGTCCATTATAAAGACCTCACTAAATTTGTATAAAAAGCACTTAACAATGTCTTTTGTACCTGTTTTATGTCACATACTATCTTTCTTTTCTTCTGTAGGATAGCAAGTGGTTCAAATATAAGCCTGTTGAGACTAAAATTGCATGCATGTTTTTCACTAAAAAGTGAAAAATCTTTGTATCAGACCATACTGTCTGCAAAAAAAGTTGAATGCAAGAGTCTTTTTGTGCTCAGATTTATTGTATCATGTCACCTGAGTATAGAAATGATAGAAAGGACTCAAAATTTTATTTCCTATAGCTTCAATATGCATTTTTAAATGTAAATATGTGATACGGCCTAAATTGACCCTAAATTATTTTCAGTCTTACTTGGCCTAAGACCCTTTTAAACTAATGTGATATGTTATTTGTAAGTTTTCTTTCCATTTAAAGTACATTAAATACATATGTAAGGATTATTTATAACCAAAAAGCTTTCCAAATTTAAAATTGCTGGAAAATATTACATCTTCATGTAAGGCCCCCCTTCATTGGAAAACCTCCGTTTTTAGCCACAGGCTCATATAAATTTGACTTTTCAATAATTATGATAAGTCTGATAAATCAAATGAGTACTCTATTGCTTTTAATACATAATATATTATATATTAAGGCATTTCAAAAGTATTTTTTTGCAATATTTTAATTTTTTAAGCCCCAAATGTTGATAGTTGAAAATTTTCAATTTTAACGTCTAAATTTAACACGCAAAGTTGAATATAGAATTAGTCATATTGTCTATAATATATATGCTATTGCCATGAAACTTTGTAAGCAGTCTTATAATTTAATAAGCTTTGGTCATACCAAGTTAAATTAAGATTGGTCAACTTTTTCCACCCTAAGAGGTGAAATCAGGAAATATAGAATCTGTACTTTGGCAACTTCCCTGAATGATTTGATGGTGTCAATTTATCAAATAGTATAAAACTAAAGGATTTAAACTTTTATTTGATGGAATTTCTGCAAAAATGACCAATTTTGGCATTTTATGGTCAAAATAAGCATTTCATAGCTTTTTCAATTTTGATGCATAAGTGGCATTCTGACTTTCTATCTGACAGGTTTTTATGTGTCAATATTTGTGTTTCTATGCTTCAATCCAGTTGTATTACTCATTTGTGAACTCTGAATCTACAGAAAAGAAGATTATCTCAGACAATATGTGCAAAATGTGTTGTATATATGATCCTCGTCTAACGCCCTGTTTGGATCAAGTTAAATGTGAGGAGCTTGGAACATAAAAGTTGAAGTCCATTATAAAGACCTCACTAAATTTGTATAAAAAGCACTTAACAATGTCTTTTGTACCTGTTTTATGTCACATACTATCTTTCTTTTCTTCTGTAGGATAGCAAGTGGTTCAAATATAAGCCTGTTGAGACTAAAATTGCATGCATGTTTTTCACTAAAAAGTGAAAAATCTTTGTATCAGACCATACTGTCTGCAAAAAAAGTTGAATGCAAGAGTCTTTTTGTGCTCAGATTTATTGTATCATGTCACCTGAGTATAGAAATGATAGAAAGGACACAAAATTTTATTTCCTATAGCTTCAATATGCATTTTTAAATGTAAATATGTGATACGGCCTAAATTGACCCTAAATTATTTTCAGTCTTACTTGGCCTAAGACCCTTTTAAACTAATGTGATATGTTATTTGTAAGTTTTCTTTCCATTTAAAGTACATTAAATACATATGTAAGGATTATTTATAACCAAAAAGCTTTCCAAATTTAAAATTGCTGGAAAATATTACATCTTCATGTAAGGCCCCCCTTCATTGGAAAACCTCCGTTTTTAGCCACAGGCTCATATAAATTTGACTTTTCAATAATTATGATAAGTCTGATAAATCAAATGAGTACTCTATTGCTTTTAATACATAATATATTATATATTAAGGCATTTCAAAAGTATTTTTTTGCAATATTTTAATTTTTTAAGCCCCAAATGTTGATAGTTGAAAATTTTCAATTTTAACGTCTAAATTTAACACGCAAAGTTGAATATAGAATAAGTCATATTGTCTATAATATATATGCTATTGCCATGAAACTTTGTAAGCAGTCTTATAATTTAATAAGCTTTGGTCATACCAAGTTAAATTAAGATTGGTCAACTTTTTCCACCCTAAGAGGTGAAATCAGGAAATATAGAATCTGTACTTTGGCAACTTCCCTGAATGATTTGATGGTGTCAATTTATCAAATAGCATAAAACTAAAGGATTTAAACTTTTATTTGATGGAATTTCTGCAAAAATGACCAATTTTGGCATTTTATGGTCAAAATAAGCATTTCATAGCTTTTTCAATTTTGATGCATAAGTGGCATTCTGACTTTCTATCTGACAGGTTTTTATGTGTCAATATTTGTGTTTCTATGCTTCAATCCAGTTGTATTACTCATTTGTGAACTCTGAATCTACAGAAAAGAAGATTATCTCAGACAATATGTGCAAAATGTGTTGTATATATGATCCTCGTCTAACGCCCTGTTTGGATCAAGTTAAATGTGAGGAGCTTGGAACATAAAAGTTGAAGTCCATTATAAAGACCTCACTAAATTTGTATAAAAAGCACTTAACAATGTCTTTTGTACCTGTTTTATGTCACATACTATCTTTCTTTTCTTCTGTAGGATAGCAAGTGGTTCAAATATAAGCCTGTTGAGACTAAAATTGCATGCATGTTTTTCACTAAAAAGTGAAAAATCTTTGTATCAGACCATACTGTCTGCAAAAAAAGTTGAATGCAAGAGTCTTTTTGTGCTCAGATTTATTGTATCATGTCACCTGAGTATAGAAATGATAGAAAGGACACAAAATTTTATTTCCTATAGCTTCAATATGCATTTTTAAATGTAAATATGTGATACGGCCTAAATTGACCCTAAATTATTTTCAGTCTTACTTGGCCTAAGACCCTTTTAAACTAATGTGATATGTTATTTGTAAGTTTTCTTTCCATTTAAAGTACATTAAATACATATGTAAGGATTATTTATAACCAAAAAGCTTTCCAAATTTAAAATTGCTGGAAAATATTACATCTTCATGTAAGGCCCCCCTTCATTGGAAAACCTCCGTTTTTAGCCACAGGCTCATATAAATTTGACTTTTCAATAATTATGATAAGTCTGATAAATCAAATGAGTACTCTATTGCTTTTAATACATAATATATTATATATTAAGGCATTTCAAAAGTATTTTTTTGCAATATTTTAATTTTTTAAGCCCCAAATGTTGATAGTTGAAAATTTTCAATTTTAACGTCTAAATTTAACACGCAAAGTTGAATATAGAATTAGTCATATTGTCTATAATATATATGCTATTGCCATGAAACTTTGTAAGCAGTCTTATAATTTAATAAGCTTTGGTCATACCAAGTTAAATTAAGATTGGTCAACTTTTTCCACCCTAAGAGGTGAAATCAGGAAATATAGAATCTGTACTTTGGCAACTTCCCTGAATGATTTGATGGTGTCAATTTATCAAATAGCATAAAACTAAAGGATTTAAACTTTTATTTGATGGAATTTCTGCAAAAATGACCAATTTTGGCATTTTATGGTCAAAATAAGCATTTCATAGCTTTTTCAATTTTGATGCATAAGTGGCATTCTGACTTTCTATCTGACAGGTTTTTATGTGTCAATATTTGTGTTTCTATGCTTCAATCCAGTTGTATTACTCATTTGTGAACTCTGAATCTACAGAAAAGAAGATTATCTCAGACAATATGTGCAAAATGTGTTGTATATATGATCCTCGTCTAACGCCCTGTTTGGATCAAGTTAAATGTGAGGAGCTTGGAACATAAAAGTTGAAGTCCATTATAAAGACCTCACTAAATTTGTATAAAAAGCACTTAACAATGTCTTTTGTACCTGTTTTATGTCACATACTATCTTTCTTTTCTTCTGTAGGATAGCAAGTGGTTCAAATATAAGCCTGTTGAGACTAAAATTGCATGCATGTTTTTCACTAAAAAGTGAAAAATCTTTGTATCAGACCATACTGTCTGCAAAAAAAGTTGAATGCAAGAGTCTTTTTGTGCTCAGATTTATTGTATCATGTCACCTGAGTATAGAAATGATAGAAAGGACACAAAATTTTATTTCCTATAGCTTCAATATGCATTTTTAAATGTAAATATGTGATACGGCCTAAATTGACCCTAAATTATTTTCAGTCTTACTTGGCCTAAGACCCTTTTAAACTAATGTGATATGTTATTTGTAAGTTTTCTTTCCATTTAAAGTACATTAAATACATATGTAAGGATTATTTATAACCAAAAAGCTTTCCAAATTTAAAATTGCTGGAAAATATTACATCTTCATGTAAGGCCCCCCTTCATTGGAAAACCTCCGTTTTTAGCCACAGGCTCATATAAATTTGACTTTTCAATAATTATGATAAGTCTGATAAATCAAATGAGTACTCTATTGCTTTTAATACATAATATATTATATATTAAGGCATTTCAAAAGTATTTTTTTGCAATATTTTAATTTTTTAAGCCCCAAATGTTGATAGTTGAAAATTTTCAATTTTAACGTCTAAATTTAACACGCAAAGTTGAATATAGAATTAGTCATATTGTCTATAATATATATGCTATTGCCATGAAACTTTGTAAGCAGTCTTATAATTTAATAAGCTTTGGTCATACCAAGTTAAATTAAGATTGGTCAACTTTTTCCACCCTAAGAGGTGAAATCAGGAAATATAGAATCTGTACTTTGGCAACTTCCCTGAATGATTTGATGGTGTCAATTTATCAAATAGCATAAAACTAAAGGATTTAAACTTTTATTTGATGGAATTTCTGCAAAAATGACCAATTTTGGCATTTTATGGTCAAAATAAGCATTTCATAGCTTTTTCAATTTTGATGCATAAGTGGCATTCTGACTTTCTATCTGACAGGTTTTTATGTGTCAATATTTGTGTTTCTATGCTTCAATCCAGTTGTATTACTCATTTGTGAACTCTGAATCTACAGAAAAGAAGATTATCTCAGACAATATGTGCAAAATGTGTTGTATATATGATCCTCGTCTAACGCCCTGTTTGGATCAAGTTAAATGTGAGGAGCTTGGAACATAAAAGTTGAAGTCCATTATAAAGACCTCACTAAATTTGTATAAAAAGCACTAACAATGTCTTTTGTACCTGTTTTATGTCACATACTATCTTTCTTTTCTTCTGTAGGATAGCAAGTGGTTCAAATATAAGCCTGTTGAGACTAAAATTGCATGCATGTTTTTCACTAAAAAGTGAAAAATCTTTGTATCAGACCATACTGTCTGCAAAAAAAGTTGAATGCAAGAGTCTTTTTGTGCTCAGATTTATTGTATCATGTCACCTGAGTATAGAAATGATAGAAAGGACACAAAATTTTATTTCCTATAGCTTCAATATGCATTTTTAAATGTAAATATGTGATACGGCCTAAATTGACCCTAAATTATTTTCAGTCTTACTTGGCCTAAGACCCTTTTAAACTAATGTGATATGTTATTTGTAAGTTTTCTTTCCATTTAAAGTACATTAAATACATATGTAAGGATTATTTATAACCAAAAAGCTTTCCAAATTTAAAATTGCTGGAAAATATTACATCTTCATGTAAGGCCCCCCTTCATTGGAAAACCTCCGTTTTTAGCCACAGGCTCATATAAATTTGACTTTTCAATAATTATGATAAGTCTGATAAATCAAATGAGTACTCTATTGCTTTTAATACATAATATATTATATATTAAGGCATTTCAAAAGTATTTTTTTGCAATATTTTAATTTTTTAAGCCCCAAATGTTGATAGTTGAAAATTTTCAATTTTAACGTCTAAATTTAACACGCAAAGTTGAATATAGAATTAGTCATATTGTCTATAATATATATGCTATTGCCATGAAACTTTGTAAGCAGTCTTATAATTTAATAAGCTTTGGTCATACCAAGTTTAATTAAGATTGGTCAACTTTTTCCACCCTAAGAGGTGAAATCAGGAAATATAGAATCTGTACTTTGGCAACTTCCCTGAATGATTTGATGGTGTCAATTTATCAAATAGCATAAAACTAAAGGATTTAAACTTTTATTTGATGGAATTTCTGCAAAAATGACCAATTTTGGCATTTTATGGTCAAAATAAGCATTTCATAGCTTTTTCAATTTTGATGCATAAGTGGCATTCTGACTTTCTATCTGACAGGTTTTTATGTGTCAATATTTGTGTTTCTATGCTTCAATCCAGTTGTATTACTCATTTGTGAACTCTGAATCTACAGAAAAGAAGATTATCTCAGACAATATGTGCAAAATGTGTTGTATATATGATCCTCGTCTAACGCCCTGTTTGGATCAAGTTAAATGTGAGGAGCTTGGAACATAAAAGTTGAAGTCCATTATAAAGACCTCACTAAATTTGTATAAAAAGCACTAACAATGTCTTTTGTACCTGTTTTATGTCACATACTATCTTTCTTTTCTTCTGTAGGATAGCAAGTGGTTCAAATATAAGCCTGTTGAGACTAAAATTGCATGCATGTTTTTCACTAAAAAGTGAAAAATCTTTGTATCAGACCATACTGTCTGCAAAAAAAGTTGAATGCAAGAGTCTTTTTGTGCTCAGATTTATTGTATCATGTCACCTGAGTATAGAAATGATAGAAAGGACACAAAATTTTATTTCCTATAGCTTCAATATGCATTTTTAAATGTAAATATGTGATACGGCCTAAATTGACCCTAAATTATTTTCAGTCTTACTTGGCCTAAGACCCTTTTAAACTAATGTGATATGTTATTTGTAAGTTTTCTTTCCATTTAAAGTACATTAAATACATATGTAAGGATTATTTATAACCAAAAAGCTTTCCAAATTTAAAATTGCTGGAAAATATTACATCTTCATGTAAGGCCCCCCTTCATTGGAAAACCTCCGTTTTTAGCCACAGGCTCATATAAATTTGACTTTTCAATAATTATGATAAGTCTGATAAATCAAATGAGTACTCTATTGCTTTTAATACATAATATATTATATATTAAGGCATTTCAAAAGTATTTTTTTGCAATATTTTAATTTTTTAAGCCCCAAATGTTGATAGTTGAAAATTTTCAATTTTAACGTCTAAATTTAACACGCAAAGTTGAATATAGAATTAGTCATATTGTCTATAATATATATGCTATTGCCATGAAACTTTGTAAGCAGTCTTATAATTTAATAAGCTTTGGTCATACCAAGTTTAATTAAGATTGGTCAACTTTTTCCACCCTAAGAGGTGAAATCAGGAAATATAGAATCTGTACTTTAGCAACTTCCCTGAATGATTTGATGGTGTCAATTTATCAAATAGCATAAAACTAAAGGATTTAAACTTTTATTTGATGGAATTTCTGCAAAAATGACCAATTTTGGCATTTTATGGTCAAAATAAGCATTTCATAGCTTTTTCAATTTTGATGCATAAGTGGCATTCTGACTTTCTATCTGACAGGTTTTTATGTGTCAATATTTGTGTTTCTATGCTTCAATCCAGTTGTATTACTCATTTGTGAACTCTGAATCTACAGAAAAGAAGATTATCTCAGACAATATGTGCAAAATGTGTTGTATATATGATCCTCGTCTAACGCCCTGTTTGGATCAAGTTAAATGTGAGGAGCTTGGAACATAAAAGTTGAAGTCCATTATAAAGACCTCACTAAATTTGTATAAAAAGCACTAACAATGTCTTTTGTACCTGTTTTATGTCACATACTATATTTCTTTTCTTCTGTAGGATAGCAAGTGGTTCAAATATAAGCCTGTTGAGACTAAAATTGCATGCATGTTTTTCACTAAAAAGTGAAAAATCTTTGTATCAGACCATACTGTCTGCAAAAAAAGTTGAATGCAAGAGTCTTTTTGTGCTCAGATTTATTGTATCATGTCACCTGAGTATAGAAATGATAGAAAGGACACAAAATTTTATTTCCTATAGCTTCAATATGCATTTTTAAATGTAAATATGTGATACGGCCTAAATTGACCCTAAATTATTTTCAGTCTTACTTGGCCTAAGACCCTTTTAAACTAATGTGATATGTTATTTGTAAGTTTTCTTTCCATTTAAAGTACATTAAATACATATGTAAGGATTATTTATAACCAAAAAGCTTTCCAAATTTAAAATTGCTGGAAAATATTACATCTTCATGTAAGGCCCCCCTTCATTGGAAAACCTCCGTTTTTAGCCACAGGCTCATATAAATTTGACTTTTCAATAATTATGATAAGTCTGATAAATCAAATGAGTACTCTATTGCTTTTAATACATAATATATTATATATTAAGGCATTTCAAAAGTATTTTTTTGCAATATTTTAATTTTTTAAGCCCCAAATGTTGATAGTTGAAAATTTTCAATTTTAACGTCTAAATTTAACACGCAAAGTTGAATATAGAATTAGTCATATTGTCTATAATATATATGCTATTGCCATGAAACTTTGTAAGCAGTCTTATAATTTAATAAGCTTTGGTCATACCAAGTTTAATTAAGATTGGTCAACTTTTTCCACCCTAAGAGGTGAAATCAGGAAATATAGAATCTGTACTTTGGCAACTTCCCTGAATGATTTGATGGTGTCAATTTATCAAATAGCATAAAACTAAAGGATTTAAACTTTTATTTGATGGAATTTCTGCAAAAATGACCAATTTTGGCATTTTATGGTCAAAATAAGCATTTCATAGCTTTTTCAATTTTGATGCATAAGTGGCATTCTGACTTTCTATCTGACAGGTTTTTATGTGTCAATATTTGTGTTTCTATGCTTCAATCCAGTTGTATTACTCATTTGTGAACTCTGAATCTACAGAAAAGAAGATTATCTCAGACAATATGTGCAAAATGTGTTGTATATATGATCCTCGTCTAACGCCCTGTTTGGATCAAGTTAAATGTGAGGAGCTTGGAACATAAAAGTTGAAGTCCATTATAAAGACCTCACTAAATTTGTATAAAAAGCACTAACAATGTCTTTTGTACCTGTTTTATGTCACATACTATCTTTCTTTTCTTCTGTAGGATAGCAAGTGGTTCAAATATAAGCCTGTTGAGACTAAAATTGCATGCATGTTTTTCACTAAAAAGTGAAAAATCTTTGTATCAGACCATACTGTCTGCAAAAAAAGTTGAATGCAAGAGTCTTTTTGTGCTCAGATTTATTGTATCATGTCACCTGAGTATAGAAATGATAGAAAGGACACAAAATTTTATTTCCTATAGCTTCAATATGCATTTTTAAATGTAAATATGTGATACGGCCTAAATTGACCCTAAATTATTTTCAGTCTTACTTGGCCTAAGACCCTTTTAAACTAATGTGATATGTTATTTGTAAGTTTTCTTTCCATTTAAAGTACATTAAATACATATGTAAGGATTATTTATAACCAAAAAGCTTTCCAAATTTAAAATTGCTGGAAAATATTACATCTTCATGTAAGGCCCCCCTTCATTGGAAAACCTCCGTTTTTAGCCACAGGCTCATATAAATTTGACTTTTCAATAATTATGATAAGTCTGATAAATCAAATGAGTACTCTATTGCTTTTAATACATAATATATTATATATTAAGGCATTTCAAAAGTATTTTTTTGCAATATTTTAATTTTTTAAGCCCCAAATGTTGATAGTTGAAAATTTTCAATTTTAACGTCTAAATTTAACACGCAAAGTTGAATATAGAATTAGTCATATTGTCTATAATATATATGCTATTGCCATGAAACTTTGTAAGCAGTCTTATAATTTAATAAGCTTTGGTCATACCAAGTTTAATTAAGATTGGTCAACTTTTTCCACCCTAAGAGGTGAAATCAGGAAATATAGAATCTGTACTTTGGCAACTTCCCTGAATGATTTGATGGTGTCAATTTATCAAATAGCATAAAACTAAAGGATTTAAACTTTTATTTGATGGAATTTCTGCAAAAAATGACCAATTTTTGGCATTTTATGGTCAAAATAAGCATTTCATAGCTTTTTCAATTTTGATGCATAAGTGGCATTCTGACTTTCTATCTGACAGGTTTTTATGTGTCAATATTTGTGTTTCTATGCTTCAATCCAGTTGTATTACTCATTTGTGAACTCTGAATCTACAGAAAAGAAGATTATCTCAGACAATATGTGCAAAATGTGTTGTATATATGATCCTCGTCTAACGCCCTGTTTGGATCAAGTTAAATGTGAGGAGCTTGGAACATAAAAGTTGAAGTCCATTATAAAGACCTCACTAAATTTGTATAAAAAGCACTAACAATGTCTTTTGTACCTGTTTTATGTCACATACTATCTTTCTTTTCTTCTGTAGGATAGCAAGTGGTTCAAATATAAGCCTGTTGAGACTAAAATTGCATGCATGTTTTTCACTAAAAAGTGAAAAATCTTTGTATCAGACCATACTGTCTGCAAAAAAAGTTGAATGCAAGAGTCTTTTTGTGCTCAGATTTATTGTATCATGTCACCTGAGTATAGAAATGATAGGAAGGACACAAAATTTTATTTCCTATAGCTTCAATATGCATTTTTAAATGTAAATATGTGATACGGCCTAAATTGACCCTAAATTATTTTCAGTCTTACTTGGCCTAAGACCCTTTTAAACTAATGTGATATGTTATTTGTAAGTTTTCTTTCCATTTAAAGTACATTAAATACATATGTAAGGATTATTTATAACCAAAAAGCTTTCCAAATTTAAAATTGCTGGAAAATATTACATCTTCATGTAAGGCCCCCCTTCATTGGAAAACCTCCGTTTTTAGCCACAGGCTCATATAAATTTAACTTTTCAATAATTATGATAAGTCTGATAAATCAAATGAGTACTCTATTGCTTTTAATACATAATATATTATATATTAAGGCATTTCAAAAGTATTTTTTTGCAATATTTTAATGTTTTAAGCCCCAAATGTTGATAGTTGAAAATTTTCAATTTTAAAGTCTAAATTTAACACGCAAAGTTGAATATAGAATTAGTCATATTGTCTATAATATATATGCTATTGCCATGAAACTTTGTAAGCAGTCTTATAATTTAATAAGCTTTGGTCATACCAAGTTTAATTAAGATTGGTCAATTTTTTCCACCCTAAGAGGTGAAATCAGGAAATATAGAATCTGTACTTTGGCAACTTCCCTGAATGATTTGATGGTGTCAATTTATCAAATAGCATAAAACTAAAGGATTTAAACTTTTATTTGATGGAATTTCTGCAAAAATGACCAATTTTGGCATTTTATGGTCAAAATAAGCATTTCATAGTTTTTTCAATTTTGATGCATAAGTGGCATTCTGACTTTCTATCTGACAGGTTTTTATGTGTCAATATTTGTGTTTCTATGCTTCAATCCAGTTGTATTACTCATTTGTGAACTCTGAATCTACAGAAAAGAAGATTATCTCAGACAATATGTGCAAAATGTGTTGTATATATGATCCTCGTCTAACGCCCTGTTTGGATCAAGTTAAATGTGAGGAGCTTGGAACATAAAAGTTGAAGTCCATTATAAAGACCTCACTAAATTTGTATAAAAAGCACTAACAATGTCTTTTGTACCTGTTTTATGTCACATACTATCTTTCTTTTCTTCTGTAGGATAGCAAGTGGTTCAAATATAAGCCTGTTGAGACTAAAATTGCATGCATGTTTTTCACTAAAAAGTGAAAAATCTTTGTATCAGACCATACTGTCTGCAAAAAAAGTTGAATGCAAGAGTCTTTTTGTGCTCAGATTTATTGTATCATGTCACCTGAGTATAGAAATGATAGAAAGGACACAAAATTTTATTTCCTATAGCTTCAATATGCATTTTTAAATGTAAATATGTGATACGGCCTAAATTGACCCTAAATTATTTTCAGTCTTACTTGGCCTAAGACCCTTTTAAACTAATGTGATATGTTATTTGTAAGTTTTCTTTCCATTTAAAGTACATTAAATACATATGTAAGGATTATTTATAACCAAAAAGCTTTCCAAATTTAAAATTGCTGGAAAATATTACATCTTCATGTAAGGCCCCCCTTCATTGGAAAACCTCCGTTTTTAGCCACAGGCTCATATAAATTTGACTTTTCAATAATTATGATAAGTCTGATAAATCAAATGAGTACTCTATTGCTTTTAATACATAATATATAATATATTAAGGCATTTCAAAAGTATTTTTTTGCAATATTTTAATTTTTTAAGCCCCAAATGTTGATAACTGAAAATTTTCAATTTTAACGTCTAAATTTAACACGCAAAGTTGAATATAGAATTAGTCATATTGTCTATAATATATATGCTATTGCCATGAAACTTTGTAAGCAGTCTTATAATTTAATAAGCTTTGGTCATACCAAGTTTAATTAAGATTGGTCAACTTTTTCCACCCTAAGAGGTGAAATCAGGAAATATAGAATCTGTACTTTGGCAACTTCCCTGAATGATTTGATGGTGTCAATTTATCAAATAGCATAAAACTAAAGGATTTAAACTTTTATTTGATGGAATTTCTGCAAAAATGACCAATTTTGGCATTTTATGGTCAAAATAAGCATTTCATAGCTTTTTCAATTTTGATGCATAAGTGGCATTCTGACTTTCTATCTGACAGGTTTTTATGTGTCAATATTTGTGTTTCTATGCTTCAATCCAGTTGTATTACTCATTTGTGAACTCTGAATCTACAGAAAAGAAGATTATCTCAGACAATATGTGCAAAATGTGTTGTATATATGATCCTCGTCTAACGCCCTGTTTGGATCAAGTTAAATGTGAGGAGCTTGGAACATAAAAGTTGAAGTCCATTATACAGACCTCACTAAATTTGTATAAAAAGCACTAACAATGTCTTTTGTACCTGTTTTATGTCACATACTATCTTTCTTTTCTTCTGTAGGATAGCAAGTGGTTCAAATATAAGCCTGTTGAGACTAAAATTGCATGCATGTTTTTCACTAAAAAGTGAAAAATCTTTGTATCAGACCATACTGTCTGCAAAAAAAGTTGAATGCAAGAGTCTTTTTGTGCTCAGATTTATTGTATCATGTCACCTGAGTATAGAAATGATAGAAAGGACACAAAATTTTATTTCCTATAGCTTCAATATGCATTTTTAAATGTAAATATGTGATACGGCCTAAATTGACCCTAAATTATTTTCAGTCTTACTTGGCCTAAGACCCTTTTAAACTAATGTGATATGTTATTTGTAAGTTTTCTTTCCATTTAAAGTACATTAAATACATATGTAAGGATTATTTATAACCAAAAAGCTTTCCAAATTTAAAATTGCTGGAAAATATTACATCTTCATGTAAGGCCCCCCTTCATTGGAAAACCTCCGTTTTTAGCCACAGGCTCATATAAATTTGACTTTTCAATAATTATGATAAGTCTGATAAATCAAATGAGTACTCTATTGCTTTTAATACATAATATATTATATATTAAGGCATTTCAAAAGTATTTTTTTGCAATATTTTAATTTTTTAAGCCCCAAATGTTGATAGTTGAAAATTTTCAATTTTAACGTCTAAATTTAACACGCAAAGTTGAATATAGAATTAGTCATATTGTCTATAATATATATGCTATTGCCATGAAACTTTGTAAGCAGTCTTATAATTTAATAAGCTTTGGTCATACCAAGTTTAATTAAGATTGGTCAACTTTTTCCACCCTAAGAGGTGAAATCAGGAAATATAGAATCTGTACTTTGGCAACTTCCCTGAATGATTTGATGGTGTCAATTTATCAAATAGCATAAAACTAAAGGATTTAAACTTTTATTTGATGGAATTTCTGCAAAAATGACCAATTTTGGCATTTTATGGTCAAAATAAGCATTTCATAGCTTTTTCAATTTTGATGCATAAGTGGCATTCTGACTTTCTATCTGACAGGTTTTTATGTGTCAATATTTGTGTTTCTATGCTTCAATCCAGTTGTATTACTCATTTGTGAACTCTGAATCTACAGAAAAGAAGATTATCTCAGACAATATGTGCAAAATGTGTTGTATATATGATCCTCGTCTAACGCCCTGTTTGGATCAAGTTAAATGTGAGGAGCTTGGAACATAAAAGTTGAAGTCCATTATAAAGACCTCACTAAATTTGTATAAAAAGCACTAACAATGTCTTTTGTACCTGTTTTATGTCACATACTATCTTTCTTTTCTTCTGTAGGATAGCAAGTGGTTCAAATATAAGCCTGTTGAGACTAAAATTGCATGCATGTTTTTCACTAAAAAGTGAAAAATCTTTGTATCAGACCATACTGTCTGCAAAAAAAGTTGAATGCAAGAGTCTTTTTGTGCTCAGATTTATTGTATCATGTCACCTGAGTATAGAAATGATAGAAAGGACACAAAATTTTATTTCCTATAGCTTCAATATGCATTTTTAAATGTAAATATGTGATACGGCCTAAATTGACCCTAAATTATTTTCAGTCTTACTTGGCCTAAGACCCTTTTAAACTAATGTGATATGTTATTTGTAAGTTTTCTTTCCATTTAAAGTACATTAAATACATATGTAAGGATTATTTATAACCAAAAAGCTTTCCAAATTTAAAATTGCTGGAAAATATTACATCTTCATGTAAGGCCCCCCTTCATTGGAAAACCTCCGTTTTTAGCCACAGGCTCATATAAATTTGACTTTTCAATAATTATGATAAGTCTGATAAATCAAATGAGTACTCTATTGCTTTTAATACATAATATATTATATATTAAGGCATTTCAAAAGTATTTTTTTGCAATATTTTAATTTTTTAAGCCCCAAATGTTGATAGTTGAAAATTTTCAATTTTAACGTCTAAATTTAACACGCAAAGTTGAATATAGAATTAGTCATATTGTCTATAATATATATGCTATTGCCATGAAACTTTGTAAGCAGTCTTATAATTTAATAAGCTTTGGTCATACCAAGTTTAATTAAGATTGGTCAACTTTTTCCACCCTAAGAGGTGAAATCAGGAAATATAGAATCTGTACTTTGGCAACTTCCCTGAATGATTTGATGGTGTCAATTTATCAAATAGCATAAAACTAAAGGATTTAAACTTTTATTTGATGGAATTTCTGCAAAAATGACCAATTTTGGCATTTTATGGTCAAAATAAGCATTTCATAGCTTTTTCAATTTTGATGCATAAGTGGCATTCTGACTTTCTATCTGACAGGTTTTTATGTGTCAATATTTGTGTTTCTATGCTTCAATCCAGTTGTATTACTCATTTGTGAACTCTGAATCTACAGAAAAGAAGATTATCTCAGACAATATGTGCAAAATGTGTTGTATATATGATCCTCGTCTAACGCCCTGTTTGGATCAAGTTAAATGTGAGGAGCTTGGAACATAAAAGTTGAAGTCCATTATAAAGACCTCACTAAATTTGTATAAAAAGCACTAACAATGTCTTTTGTACCTGTTTTATGTCACATACTATCTTTCTTTTCTTCTGTAGGATAGCAAGTGGTTCAAATATAAGCCTGTTGAGACTAAAATTGCATGCATGTTTTTCACTAAAAAGTGAAAAATCTTTGTATCAGACCATACTGTCTGCAAAAAAAGTTGAATGCAAGAGTCTTTTTGTGCTCAGATTTATTGTATCATGTCACCTGAGTATAGAAATGATAGAAAGGACACAAAATTTTATTTCCTATAGCTTCAATATGCATTTTTAAATGTAAATATGTGATACGGCCTAAATTGACCCTAAATTATTTTCAGTCTTACTTGGCCTAAGACCCTTTTAAACTAATGTGATATGTTATTTGTAAGTTTTCTTTCCATTTAAAGTACATTAAATACATATGTAAGGATTATTTATAACCAAAAAGCTTTCCAAATTTAAAATTGCTGGAAAATATTACATCTTCATGTAAGGCCCCCCTTCATTGGAAAACCTCCGTTTTTAGCCACAGGCTCATATAAATTTGACTTTTCAATAATTATGATAAGTCTGATAAATCAAATGAGTACTCTATTGCTTTTAATACATAATATATTATATATTAAGGCATTTCAAAAGTATTTTTTTGCAATATTTTAATTTTTTAAGCCCCAAATGTTGATAGTTGAAAATTTTCAATTTTAACGTCTAAATTTAACACGCAAAGTTGAATATAGAATTAGTCATATTGTCTATAATATATATGCTATTGCCATGAAACTTTGTAAGCAGTCTTATAATTTAATAAGCTTTGGTCATACCAAGTTTAATTAAGATTGGTCAACTTTTTCCACCCTAAGAGGTGAAATCAGGAAATATAGAATCTGTACTTTGGCAACTTCCCTGAATGATTTGATGGTGTCAATTTATCAAATAGCATAAAACTAAAGGATTTAAACTTTTATTTGATGGAATTTCTGCAAAAATGACCAATTTTGGCATTTTATGGTCAAAATAAGCATTTCATAGCTTTTTCAATTTTGATGCATAAGTGGCATTCTGACTTTCTACCTGACAGGTTTTTATGTGTCAATATTTGTGTTTCTATGCTTCAATCCAGTTGTATTACTCATTTGTGAACTCTGAATCTACAGAAAAGAAGATTATCTCAGACAATATGTGCAAAATGTGTTGTATATATGATCCTCGTCTAACGCCCTGTTTGGATCAAGTTAAATGTGAGGAGCTTGGAACATAAAAGTTGAAGTCCATTATAAAGACCTCACTAAATTTGTATAAAAAGCACTAACAATGTCTTTTGTACCTGTTTTATGTCTCATACTATCTTTCTTTCCTTCTGTAGGATAGCAAGTGGTTCAAATATAAGCCTGTTGAGACTAAAATTGCATGCATGTTTTTCACTAAAAAGTGAAAAATCTTTGTATCAGACCATACTGTCTGCAAAAAAAGTTGAATGCAAGAGTCTTTTTGTGCTCAGATTTATTGTATCATGTCACCTGAGTATAGAAATGATAGAAAGGACACAAAATTTTATTTCCTATAGCTTCAATATGCATTTTTAAATGTAAATATGTGATACGGCCTAAATTGACCCTAAATTATTTTCAGTCTTACTTGGCCTAAGACCCTTTTAAACTAATGTGATATGTTATTTGTAAGTTTTCTTTCCATTTAAAGTACATTAAATACATATGTAAGGATTATTTATAACCAAAAAGCTTTCCAAATTTAAAATTGCTGGAAAATATAACATCTTCATGTAAGGCCCCCCTTCATTGGAAAACCTCCGTTTTTAGCCACAGGCTCATATAAATTTGACTTTTCAATAATTATGATAAGTCTGATAAATCAAATGAGTACTCTATTGCTTTTAATACATAATATATTATATATTAAGGCATTTCAAAAGTATTTTTTTGCAATATTTTAATTTTTTAAGCCCCAAATGTTGATAGTTGAAAATTTTCAATTTTAACGTCTAAATTTAACACGCAAAGTTGAATATAGAATTAGTCATATTGTCTATAATATATATGCTATTGCCATGAAACTTTGTAAGCAGTCTTATAATTTAATAAGCTTTGGTCATACCAAGTTAAATTAAGATTGGTCAACTTTTTCCACCCTAAGAGGTGAAATCAGGAAATATAGAATCTGTACTTTGGCAACTTCCCTGAATGATTTGATGGTGTCAATTTATCAAATAGCATAAAACTAAAGGATTTAAACTTTTATTTGATGGAATTTCTGCAAAAATGACCAATTTTGGCATTTTATGGTCAAAATAAGCATTTCATAGCTTTTTCAATTTTGATGCATAAGTGGCATTCTGACTTTCTATCTGACAGGTTTTTATGTGTCAATATTTGTGTTTCTATGCTTCAATCCAGTTGTATTACTCATTTGTGAACTCTGAATCTACAGAAAAGAAGATTATCTCAGACAATATGTGCAAAATGTGTTGTATATATGATCCTCGTCTAACGCCCTGTTTGGATCAAGTTAAATGTGAGGAGCTTGGAACATAAAAGTTGAAGTCCATTATAAAGACCTCACTAAATTTGTATAAAAAGCACTAACAATGTCTTTTGTACCTGTTTTATGTCACATACTATCTTTCTTTTCTTCTGTAGGATAGCAAGTGGTTCAAATATAAGCCTGTTGAGACTAAAATTGCATGCATGTTTTTCACTAAAAAGTGAAAAATCTTTGTATCAGACCATACTGTCTGCAAAAAAAGTTGAATGCAAGAGTCTTTTTGTGCTCAGATTTATTGTATCATGTCACCTGAGTATAGAAATGATAGAAAGGACACAAAATTTTATTTCCTATAGCTTCAATATGCATTTTTAAATGTAAATATGTGATACGGCCTAAATTGACCCTAAATTATTTTCAGTCTTACTTGGCCTAAGACCCTTTTAAACTAATGTGATATGTTATTTGTAAGTTTTCTTTCCATTTAAAGTACATTAAATACATATGTAAGGATTATTTATAACCAAAAAGCTTTCCAAATTTAAAATTGCTGGAAAATATTACATCTTCATGTAAGGCCCCCCTTCATTGGAAAACCTCCGTTTTTAGCCACAGGCTCATATAAATTTGACTTTTCAATAATTATGATAAGTCTGATAAATCAAATGAGTACTCTATTGCTTTTAATACATAATATATTATATATTAAGGCATTTCAAAAGTATTTTTTTGCAATATTTTAATTTTTTAAGCCCCAAATGTTGATAGTTGAAAATTTTCAATTTTAACGTCTAAATTTAACACGCAAAGTTGAATATAGAATTAGTCATATTGTCTATAATATATATGCTATTGCCATGAAACTTTGTAAGCAGTCTTATAATTTAATAAGCTTTGGTCATACCAAGTTTAATTAAGATTGGTCAACTTTTTCCACCCTAAGAGGTGAAATCAGGAAATATAGAATCTGTACTTTGGCAACTTCCCTGAATGATTTGATGGTGTCAATTTATCAAATAGCATAAAACTAAAGGATTTAAACTTTTATTTGATGGAATTTCTGCAAAAATGACCAATTTTGGCATTTTATGGTCAAAATAAGCATTTCATAGCTTTTTCAATTTTGATGCATAAGTGGCATTCTGACTTTCTATCTGACAGGTTTTTATGTGTCAATATTTGTGTTTCTATGCTTCAATCCAGTTGTATTACTCATTTGTGAACTCTGAATCTACAGAAAAGAAGATTATCTCAGACAATATGTGCAAAATGTGTTGTATATATGATCCTCGTCTAACGCCCTGTTTGGATCAAGTTAAATGTGAGGAGCTTGGAACATAAAAGTTGAAGTCCATTATAAAGACCTCACTAAATTTGTATAAAAAGCACTAACAATGTCTTTTGTACCTGTTTTATGTCACATACTATCTTTCTTTTCTTCTGTAGGATAGCAAGTGGTTCAAATATAAGCCTGTTGAGACTAAAATTGCATGCATGTTTTTCACTAAAAAGTGAAAAATCTTTGTATCAGACCATACTGTCTGCAAAAAAAGTTGAATGCAAGAGTCTTTTTGTGCTCAGATTTATTGTATCATGTCACCTGAGTATAGAAATGATAGAAAGGACACAAAATTTTATTTCCTATAGCTTCAATATGCATTTTTAAATGTAAATATGTGATACGGCCTAAATTGACCCTAAATTATTTTCAGTCTTACTTGGCCTAAGACCCTTTTAAACTAATGTGATATGTTATTTGTAAGTTTTCTTTCCATTTAAAGTACATTAAATACATATGTAAGGATTATTTATAACCAAAAAGCTTTCCAAATTTAAAATTGCTGGAAAATATTACATCTTCATGTAAGGCCCCCCTTCATTGGAAAACCTCCGTTTTTAGCCACAGGCTCATATAAATTTGACTTTTCAATAATTATGATAAGTCTGATAAATCAAATGAGTACTCTATTGCTTTTAATACATAATATATTATATATTAAGGCATTTCAAAAGTATTTTTTTGCAATATTTTAATTTTTTAAGCCCCAAATGTTGATAGTTGAAAATTTTCAATTTTAACGTCTAAATTTAACACGCAAAGTTGAATATAGAATTAGTCATATTGTCTATAATATATATGCTATTGCCATGAAACTTTGTAAGCAGTCTTATAATTTAATAAGCTTTGGTCATACCAAGTTTAATTAAGATTGGTCAACTTTTTCCACCCTAAGAGGTGAAATCAGGAAATATAGAATCTGTACTTTGGCAACTTCCCTGAATGATTTGATGGTGTCAATTTATCAAATAGCATAAAACTAAAGGATTTAAACTTTTATTTGATGGAATTTCTGCAAAAATGACCAATTTTGGCATTTTATGGTCAAAATAAGCATTTCATAGCTTTTTCAATTTTGATGCATAAGTGGCATTCTGACTTTCTATCTGACAGGTTTTTATGTGTCAATATTTGTGTTTCTATGCTTCAATCCAGTTGTATTACTCATTTGTGAACTCTGAATCTACAGAAAAGAAGATTATCTCAGACAATATGTGCAAAATGTGTTGTATATATGATCCTCGTCTAACGCCCTGTTTGGATCAAGTTAAATGTGAGGAGCTTGGAACATAAAAGTTGAAGTCCATTATAAAGACCTCACTAAATTTGTATAAAAAGCACTAACAATGTCTTTTGTACCTGTTTTATGTCACATACTATCTTTCTTTTCTTCTGTAGGATAGCAAGTGGTTCAAATATAAGCCTGTTGAGACTAAAATTGCATGCATGTTTTTCACTAAAAAGTGAAAAATCTTTGTATCAGACCATACTGTCTGCAAAAAAAGTTGAATGCAAGAGTCTTTTTGTGCTCAGATTTATTGTATCATGTCACCTGAGTATAGAAATGATAGAAAGGACACAAAATTTTATTTCCTATAGCTTCAATATGCATTTTTAAATGTAAATATGTGATACGGCCTAAATTGACCCTAAATTATTTTCAGTCTTACTTGGCCTAAGACCCTTTTAAACTAATGTGATATGTTATTTGTAAGTTTTCTTTCCATTTAAAGTACATTAAATACATATGTAAGGATTATTTATAACCAAAAAGCTTTCCAAATTTAAAATTGCTGGAAAATATTACATCTTCATGTAAGGCCCCCCTTCATTGGAAAACCTCCGTTTTTAGCCACAGACTCATATAAAGGAGTAGGTCCAGTAAGACCCCTTTTTGGCCCCAAAATATAGCAGTTTTACAAAATTGTTAAAATGTAAACTTTTAGTTATTTATTGGAAAGTAGAATGCTTCTGCTACATAAATATGGGCTGTTTTTGACATACAATGCACATATATCGGGTACTAGCATCAATAAGTCATGCTAAATTACTGAAATCTTCACAATTTTAGTATTTTAGTTAAATATTAGACGGTTTCCGTCTTAAATGAAAGTGGCCGCATTTGTGTTCATTCTTAATATTGAAATGTAAGTTGTATTTGATGATAACACATAACATATATAAAGGTTGAGGATGAACACGGATGCGGCCACTTTCATTTTTGACAAAAACCATCTGAAAAGTGACATCTTTTGGCATATTTGATAGATTTTTCATATTTAAGCTGTAATCGGAGCGTTTTTAATGACTCAATCAGTTAAAATCTTTCACATAAACTTATTGAATCAATTGAAATAGACACTTAAGTGTTTAAAAAGTGTCCAAAATCTTTCGTTAGATGAACCTGAAATTTGAGGCCAAAATCGGCCCTTACCGGACCTACTCCTTTGACTTTTCAATAATTATGATAAGTCTGATAAATCAAATGAGTACTCTATTGCTTTTAATACATAATATATTATATATTAAGGCATTTCAAAAGTATTTTTTTGCAATATTTTAATTTTTTAAGCCCCAAATGTTGATAGTTGAAAATTTTCAATTTTAACGTCTAAATTTAACACGCAAAGTTGAATATAGAATTAGTCATATTGTCTATAATATATATGCTATTGCCATGAAACTTTGTAAGCAGTCTTATAATTTAATAAGCTTTGGTCATACCAAGTTTAATTAAGATTGGTCAACTTTTTCCACCCTAAGAGGTGAAATCAGGAAATATAGAATCTGTACTTTGGCAACTTCCCTGAATGATTTGATGGTGTCAATTTATCAAATAGCATAAAACTAAAGGATTTAAACTTTTATTTGATGGAATTTCTGCAAAAATGACCAATTTTGGCATTTTATGGTCAAAATAAGCATTTCATAGCTTTTTCAATTTTGATGCATAAGTGGCATTCTGACTTTCTATCTGACAGGTTTTTATGTGTCAATATTTGTGTTTCTATGCTTCAATCCAGTTGTATTACTCATTTGTGAACTCTGAATCTACAGAAGAGAAGATTATCTCAGACAATATGTGCAAAATGTGTTGTATATATGATCCTCGTCTAACGCCCTGTTTGGATCAAGTTAAATGTGAGGAGCTTGGAACATAAAAGTTGAAGTCCATTATAAAGACCTCACTAAATTTGTATAAAAAGCACTAACAATGTCTTTTGTACCTGTTTTATGTCACATACTATCTTTCTTTTCTTCTGTAGGATAGCAAGTGGTTCAAATATAAGCCTGTTGAGACTAAAATTGCATGCATGTTTTTCACTAAAAAGTGAACAATCTTTGTATCAGACCATACTGTCTGCAAAAAAAGTTGAATGCAAGAGTCTTTTTGTGCTCAGATTTATTGTATCATGTCACCTGAGTATAGAAATGATAGAAAGGACACAAAATTTTATTTCCTATAGCTTCAATATGCATTTTTAAATGTAAATATGTGATACGGCCTAAATTGACCCTAAATTATTTTCAGTCTTACTTGGCCTAAGACCCTTTTAAACTAATGTGATATGTTATTTGTAAGTTTTCTTTCCATTTAAAGTACATTAAATACATATGTAAGGATTATTTATAACCAAAAAGCTTTCCAAATTTAAAATTGCTGGAAAATATTACATCTTCATGTAAGGCCCCCCTTCATTGGAAAACCTCCGTTTTTAGCCACAGGCTCATATAAATTTGACTTTTCAATAATTATGATAAGTCTGATAAATCAAATGAGTACTCTATTGCTTTTAATACATAATATATTATATATTAAGGCATTTCAAAAGTATTTTTTTGCAATATTTTAATTTTTTAAGCCCCAAATGTTGATAGTTGAAAATTTTCAATTTTAACGTCTAAATTTAACACGCAAAGTTGAATATAGAATTAGTCATATTGTCTATAATATATATGCTATTGCCATGAAACTTTGTAAGCAGTCTTATAATTTAATAAGCTTTGGTCATACCAAGTTTAATTAAGATTGGTCAACTTTTTCCACCCTAAGAGGTGAAATCAGGAAATATAGAATCTGTACTTTGGCAACTTCCCTGAATGATTTGATGGTGTCAATTTATCAAATAGCATAAAACTAAAGGATTTAAACTTTTATTTGATGGAATTTCTGCAAAAATGACCAATTTTGGCATTTTATGGTCAAAATAAGCATTTCATAGCTTTTTCAATTTTGATGCATAAGTGGCATTCTGACTTTCTATCTGACAGGTTTTTATGTGTCAATATTTGTGTTTCTATGCTTCAATCCAGTCGTGTTACTCATTTGTGAACTCTGAATCTACAGAAAAGAAGATTATCTCAGACAATATGTGCAAAATGTGTTGTATATATGATCCTCGTCTAACGCCCTGTTTGGATCAAGTTAAATGTGAGGAGCTTGGAACATAAAAGTTGAAGTCCATTATAAAGACCTCACTAAATTTGTATAAAAAGCACTAACAATGTCTTTTGTACCTGTTTTATGTCACATACTATCTTTCTTTTCTTCTGTAGGATAGCAAGTGGTTCAAATATAAGCCTGTTGAGACTAAAATTGCATGCATGTTTTTCACTAAAAAGTGAAAAATCTTTGTATCAGACCATACTGTCTGCAAAAAAAGTTGAATGCAAGAGTCTTTTTGTGCTCAGATTTATTGTATCATGTCACCTGAGTATAGAAATGATAGAAAGGACACAAAATTTTATTTCCTATAGCTTCAATATGCATTTTTAAATGTAAATATGTGATACGGCCTAAATTGACCCTAAATTATTTTCAGTCTTACTTGGCCTAAGACCCTTTTAAACTAATGTGATATGTTATTTGTAAGTTTTCTTTCCATTTAAAGTACATTAAATACATATGTAAGGATTATTTATAACCAAAAAGCTTTCCAAATTTAAAATTGCTGGAAAATATTACATCTTCATGTAAGGCCCCCCTTCATTGGAAAACCTCCGTTTTTAGCCACAGGCTCATATAAATTTGACTTTTCAATGATTATGATAAGTCTGATAAATCAAATGAGTACTCTATTGCTTTTAATACATAATATATTATATATTAAGGCATTTCAAAAGTATTTTTTTGCAATATTTTAATTTTTTAAGCCCCAAATGTTGATAGTTGAAAATTTTCAATTTTAACGTCTAAATTTAACACGCAAAGTTGAATATAGAATTAGTCATATTGTCTATAATATATATGCTATTGCCATGAAACTTTGTAAGCAGTCTTATAATTTAATAAGCTTTGGTCATACCAAGTTTAATTAAGATTGGTCAACTTTTCCACCCTAAGAGGTGAAATCAGGAAATATAGAATCTGTACTTTGGCAACTTCCCTGAATGATTTGATGGTGTCAATTTATCAAATAGCATAAAACTAAAGGATTTAAACTTTTATTTGATGGAATTTCTGCAAAAATGACCAATTTTGGCATTTTATGGTCAAAATAAGCATTTCATAGCTTTTTCAATTTTGATGCATAAGTGGCATTCTGACTTTCTATCTGACAGGTTTTTATGTGTCAATATTTGTGTTTCTATGCTTCAATCCAGTCGTGTTACTCATTTGTGAACTCTGAATCTACAGAAAAGAAGATTATCTCAGACAATATGTGCAAAATGTGTTGTATATATGATCCTCGTCTAACGCCCTGTTTGGATCAAGTTAAATGTGAGGAGCTTGGAACATAAAAGTTGAAGTCCATTATAAAGACCTCACTAAATTTGTATAAAAAGCACTAACAATGTCTTTTGTACCTGTTTTATGTCACATACTATCTTTCTTTTCTTCTGTAGGATAGCAAGTGGTTCAAATATAAGCCTGTTGAGACTAAAATTGCATGCATGTTTTTCACTAAAAAGTGAACAATCTTTGTATCAGACCATACTGTCTGCAAAAAAAGTTGAATGCAAGAGTCTTTTTGTGCTCAGATTTATTGTATCATGTCACCTGAGTATAGAAATGATAGAAAGGACACAAAATTTTATTTCCTATAGCTTCAATATGCATTTTTAAATGTAAATATGTGATACGGCCTAAATTGACCCTAAATTATTTTCAGTCTTACTTGGCCTAAGACCCTTTTAAACTAATGTGATATGTTATTTGTAAGTTTTCTTTCCATTTAAAGTACATTAAATACATATGTAAGGATTATTTATAACCAAAAAGCTTTCCAAATTTAAAATTGCTGGAAAATATTACATCTTCATGTAAGGCCCCCCTTCATTGGAAAACCTCCGTTTTTAGCCACAGGCTCATATAAATTTGACTTTTCAATAATTATGATAAGTCTGATAAATCAAATGAGTACTCTATTGCTTTTAATACATAATATATTATATATTAAGGCATTTCAAAAGTATTTTTTTGCAATATTTTAATTTTTTAAGCCCCAAATGTTGATAGTTGAAAATTTTCAATTTTAACGTCTAAATTTAACACGCAAAGTTGAATATAGAATTAGTCATATTGTCTATAATATATATGCTATTGCCATGAAACTTTGTAAGCAGTCTTATAATTTAATAAGCTTTGGTCATACCAAGTTTAATTAAGATTGGTCAACTTTTTCCACCCTAAGAGGTGAAATCAGGAAATATAGAATCTGTACTTTGGCAACTTCCCTGAATGATTTGATGGTGTCAATTTATCAAATAGCATAAAACTAAAGGATTTAAACTTTTATTTGATGGAATTTCTGCAAAAATGACCAATTTTGGCATTTTATGGTCAAAATAAGCATTTCATAGCTTTTTCAATTTTGATGCATAAGTGGCATTCTGACTTTCTATCTGACAGGTTTTTATGTGTCAATATTTGTGTTTCTATGCTTCAATCCAGTTGTATTACTCATTTGTGAACTCTGAATCTACAGAAAAGAAGATTATCTCAGACAATATGTGCAAAATGTGTTGTATATATGATCCTCGTCTAACGCCCTGTTTGGATCAAGTTAAATGTGAGGAGCTTGGAACATAAAAGTTGAAGTCCATTATAAAGACCTCACTAAATTTGTATAAAAAGCACTAACAATGTCTTTTGTACCTGTTTTATGTCACATACTATCTTTCTTTTCTTCTGTAGGATAGCAAGTGGTTCAAATATAAGCCTGTTGAGACTAAAATTGCATGCATGTTTTTCACTAAAAAGTGAAAAATCTTTGTATCAGACCATACTGTCTGCAAAAAAAGTTGAATGCAAGAGTCTTTTTGTGCTCAGATTTATTGTATCATGTCACCTGAGTATAGAAATGATAGAAAGGACACAAAATTTTATTTCCTATAGCTTCAATATGCATTTTTAAATGTAAATATGTGATACGGCCTAAATTGACCCTAAATTATTTTCAGTCTTACTTGGCCTAAGACCCTTTTAAACTAATGTGATATGTTATTTGTAAGTTTTCTTTCCATTTAAAGTACATTAAATACATATGTAAGGATTATTTATAACCAAAAAGCTTTCCAAATTTAAAATTGCTGGAAAATATTACATCTTCATGTAAGGCCCCCCTTCATTGGAAAACCTCCGTTTTTAGCCACAGGCTCATATAAATTTGACTTTTCAATGATTATGATAAGTCTGATAAATCAAATGAGTACTCTATTGCTTTTAATACATAATATATTATATATTAAGGCATTTCAAAAGTATTTTTTTGCAATATTTTAATTTTTTAAGCCCCAAATGTTGATAGTTGAAAATTTTCAATTTTAACGTCTAAATTTAACACGCAAAGTTGAATATAGAATTAGTCATATTGTCTATAATATATATGCTATTGCCATGAAACTTTGTAAGCAGTCTTATAATTTAATAAGCTTTGGTCATACCAAGTTTAATTAAGATTGGTCAACTTTTCCACCCTAAGAGGTGAAATCAGGAAATATAGAATCTGTACTTTGGCAACTTCCCTGAATGATTTGATGGTGTCAATTTATCAAATAGCATAAAACTAAAGGATTTAAACTTTTATTTGATGGAATTTCTGCAAAAATGACCAATTTTGGCATTTTATGGTCAAAATAAGCATTTCATAGCTTTTTCAATTTTGATGCATAAGTGGCATTCTGACTTTCTATCTGACAGGTTTTTATGTGTCAATATTTGTGTTTCTATGCTTCAATCCAGTCGTGTTACTCATTTGTGAACTCTGAATCTACAGAAAAGAAGATTATCTCAGACAATATGTGCAAAATGTGTTGTATATATGATCCTCGTCTAACGCCCTGTTTGGATCAAGTTAAATGTGAGGAGCTTGGAACATAAAAGTTGAAGTCCATTATAAAGACCTCACTAAATTTGTATAAAAAGCACTAACAATGTCTTTTGTACCTGTTTTATGTCACATACTATCTTTCTTTTCTTCTGTAGGATAGCAAGTGGTTCAAATATAAGCCTGTTGAGACTAAAATTGCATGCATGTTTTTCACTAAAAAGTGAAAAATCTTTGTATCAGACCATACTGTCTGCAAAAAAAGTTGAATGCAAGAGTCTTTTTGTGCTCAGATTTATTGTATCATGTCACCTGAGTATAGAAATGATAGAAAGGACACAAAATTTTATTTCCTATAGCTTCAATATGCATTTTTAAATGTAAATATGTGATACGGCCTAAATTGACCCTAAATTATTTTCAGTCTTACTTGGCCTAAGACCCTTTTAAACTAATGTGATATGTTATTTGTAAGTTTTCTTTCCATTTAAAGTACATTAAATACATATGTAAGGATTATTTATAACCAAAAAGCTTTCCAAATTTAAAATTGCTGGAAAATATTACATCTTCATGTAAGGCCCCCCTTCATTGGAAAACCTCCGTTTTTAGCCACAGGCTCATATAAATTTGACTTTTCAATAATTATGATAAGTCTGATAAATCAAATGAGTACTCTATTGCTTTTAATACATAATATATTATATATTAAGGCATTTCAAAAGTATTTTTTTGCAATATTTTAATTTTTTAAGCCCCAAATGTTGATAGTTGAAAATTTTCAATTTTAACGTCTAAATTTAACACGCAAAGTTGAATATAGAATTAGTCATATTGTCTATAATATATATGCTATTGCCATGAAACTTTGTAAGCAGTCTTATAATTTAATAAGCTTTGGTCATACCAAGTTTAATTAAGATTGGTCAACTTTTTCCACCCTAAGAGGTGAAATCAGGAAATATAGAATCTGTACTTTGGCAACTTCCCTGAATGATTTGATGGTGTCAATTTATCAAATAGCATAAAACTAAAGGATTTAAACTTTTATTTGATGGAATTTCTGCAAAAATGACCAATTTTGGCATTTTATGGTCAAAATAAGCATTTCATAGCTTTTTCAATTTTGATGCATAAGTGGCATTCTGACTTTCTATCTGACAGGTTTTTATGTGTCAATATTTGTGTTTCTATGCTTCAATCCAGTTGTATTACTCATTTGTGAACTCTGAATCTACAGAAAAGAAGATTATCTCAGACAATATGTGCAAAATGTGTTGTATATATGATCCTCGTCTAACGCCCTGTTTGGATCAAGTTAAATGTGAGGAGCTTGGAACATAAAAGTTGAAGTCCATTATAAAGACCTCACTAAATTTGTATAAAAAGCACTAACAATGTCTTTTGTACCTGTTTTATGTCACATACTATCTTTCTTTTTTTCTGTAGGATAGCAAGTGGTTCAAATATAAGCCTGTTGAGACTAAAATTGCATGCATGTTTTTCACTAAAAAGTGAAAAATCTTTGTATCAGACCATACTGTCTGCAAAAAAAGTTGAATGCAAGAGTCTTTTTGTGCTCAGATTTATTGTATCATGTCACCTGAGTATAGAAATGATAGAAAGGACACAAAATTTTATTTCCTATAGCTTCAATATGCATTTTTAAATGTAAATATGTGATACGGCCTAAATTGACCCTAAATTATTTTCAGTCTTACTTGGCCTAAGACCCTTTTAAACTAATGTGATATGTTATTTGTAAGTTTTCTTTCCATTTAAAGTACATTAAATACATATGTAAGGATTATTTATAACCAAAAAGCTTTCCAAATTTAAAATTGCTGGAAAATATTACATCTTCATGTAAGGCCCCCTTCATTGGAAAACCTCCGTTTTTAGCCACAGGCTCATATAAATTTGACTTTTCAATAATTATGATAAGTCTGATAAATCAAATGAGTACTCTATTGCTTTTAATACATAATATATTATATATTAAGGCATTTCAAAAGTATTTTTTTGCAATATTTTAATTTTTTAAGCCCCAAATGTTGATAGTTGAAAATTTTCAATTTTAACGTCTAAATTTAACACGCAAAGTTGAATATAGAATTAGTCATATTGTCTATAATATATATGCTATTGCCATGAAACTTTGTAAGCAGTCTTATAATTTAATAAGCTTTGGTCATACCAAGTTTAATTAAGATTGGTCAACTTTTTCCACCCTAAGAGGTGAAATCAGGAAATATAGAATCTGTACTTTGGCAACTTCCCTGAATGATTTGATGGTGTCAATTTATCAAATAGCATAAAACTAAAGGATTTAAACTTTTATTTGATGGAATTTCTGCAAAAATGACCAATTTTGGCATTTTATGGTCAAAATAAGCATTTCATAGCTTTTTCAATTTTGATGCATAAGTGGCATTCTGACTTTCTATCTGACAGGTTTTTATGTGTCAATATTTGTGTTTCTATGCTTCAATCCAGTTGTATTACTCATTTGTGAACTCTGAATCTACAGAAAAGAAGATTATCTCAGACAATATGTGCAAAATGTGTTGTATATATGATCCTCGTCTAACGCCCTGTTTGGATCAAGTTAAATGTGAGGAGCTTGGAACATAAAAGTTGAAGTCCATTATAAAGACCTCACTAAATTTGTATAAAAAGCACTAACAATGTCTTTTGTACCTGTTTTATGTCACATACTATCTTTCTTTTCTTCTGTAGGATAGCAAGTGGTTCAAATATAAGCCTGTTGAGACTAAAATTGCATGCATGTTTTTCACTAAAAAGTGAAAAATCTTTGTATCAGACCATACTGTCTGCAAAAAAAGTTGAATGCAAGAGTCTTTTTGTGCTCAGATTTATTGTATCATGTCACCTGAGTATAGAAATGATAGAAAGGACACAAAATTTTATTTCCTATAGCTTCAATATGCATTTTCAAATGTAAATATGTGATACGGCCTAAATTGACCCTAAATTATTTTCAGTCTTACTTGGCCTAAGACCCTTTTAAACTAATGTGATATGTTATTTGTAAGTTTTCTTTCCATTTAAAGTACATTAAATACATATGTAAGGATTATTTATAACCAAAAAGCTTTCCAAATTTAAAATTGCTGGAAAATATTACATCTTCATGTAAGGCCCCCCTTCATTGGAAAACCTCCGTTTTTAGCCACAGGCTCATATAAATTTGACTTTTCAATAATTATGATAAGTCTGATAAATCAAATGAGTACTCTATTGCTTTTAATACATAATATATTATATATTGAGGCATTTCAAAAGCATTTTTTTGCAATATTTTAATTTTTTAAGCCCAAAATGTTGATAGTTGAAAATTTTCAATTTTAACGTCTAAATTTAACACGCAAAGTTGAATATAGAATTAGTCATATTGTCTATAATATATATGCTATTGCCATGAAACTTTGTAAGCAGTCTTATAATTTAATAAGCTTTGGTCATACCAAGTTTAATTAAGATTGGTCAACTTTTTCCACCCTAAGAGGTGAAATCAGGAAATATAGAATCTGTACTTTGGCAACTTCCCTGAATGATTTGATGGTGTCAATTTATCAAATAGCATAAAACTAAAGGATTTAAACTTTTATTTGATGGAATTTCTGCAAAAATGACCAATTTTGGCATTTTATGGTCAAAATAAGCATTTCATAGCTTTTTCAATTTTGATGCATAAGTGGCATTCTGACTTTCTATCTGACAGGTTTTTATGTGTCAATATTTGTGTTTCTATGCTTCAATCCAGTTGTATTACTCATTTGTGAACTCTGAATCTACAGAAAAGAAGATTATCTCAGACAATATGTGCAAAATGTGTTGTATATATGATCCTCGTCTAACGCCCTGTTTGGATCAAGTTAAATGTGAGGAGCTTGGAACATAAAAGTTGAAGTCCATTATAAAGACCTCACTAAATTTGTATAAAAAGCACTAACAATGTCTTTTGTACCTGTTTTATGTCACATACTATCTTCCTTTTCTTCTGTAGGATAGCAAGTGGTTCAAATATAAGCCTGTTGAGACTAAAATTGCATGCATGTTTTTCACTAAAAAGTGAAAAATCTTTGTATCAGACCATACTGTCTGCAAAAAAAGTTGAATGCAAGAGTCTTTTTGTGCTCAGATTTATTGTATCATGTCACCTGAGTATAGAAATGATAGAAAGGACACAAAATTTTATTTCCTATAGCTTCAATATGCATTTTTAAATGTAAATATGTGATACGGCCTAAATTGACCCTAAATTATTTTCAGTCTTACTTGGCCTAAGACCCTTTTAAACTAATGTGATATGTTATTTGTAAGTTTTCTTTCCATTTAAAGTACATTAAATACATATGTAAGGATTATTTATAACCAAAAAGCTTTCCAAATTTAAAATTGCTGGAAAATATTACATCTTCATGTAAGGCCCCCCTTCATTGGAAAACCTCCGTTTTTAGCCACAGGCTCATATAAATTTGACTTTTCAATAATTATGATAAGTCTGATAAATCAAATGAGTACTCTATTGCTTTTAATACATAATATATTATATATTAAGGCATTTCAAAAGTATTTTTTTGCAATATTTTAATTTTTTAAGCCCCAAATGTTGATAGTTGAAAATTTTCAATTTTAACGTCTAAATTTAACACGCAAAGTTGAATATAGAATTAGTCATATTGTCTATAATATATATGCTATTGCCATGAAACTTTGTAAGCAGTCTTATAATTTAATAAGCTTTGGTCATACCAAGTTTAATTAAGATTGGTCAACTTTTTCCACCCTAAGAGGTGAAATCAGGAAATATAGAATCTGTACTTTGGCAACTTCCCTGAATGATTTGATGGTGTCAATTTATCAAATAGCATAAAACTAAAGGATTTAAACTTTTATTTGATGGAATTTCTGCAAAAATGACCAATTTTGGCATTTTATGGTCAAAATAAGCATTTCATAGCTTTTTCAATTTTGATGCATAAGTGGCATTCTGACTTTCTATCTGACAGGTTTTTATGTGTCAATATTTGTGTTTCTATGCTTCAATCCAGTTGTATTACTCATTTGTGAACTCTGAATCTACAGAAAAGAAGATTATCTCAGACAATATGTGCAAAATGTGTTGTATATATGATCCTCGTCTAACGCCCTGTTTGGATCAAGTTAAATGTGAGGAGCTTGGAACATAAAAGTTGAAGTCCATTATAAAGACCTCACTAAATTTGTATAAAAAGCACTAACAATGTCTTTTGTACCTGTTTTATGTCACATACTATCTTTCTTTTCTTCTGTAGGATAGCAAGTGGTTCAAATATAAGCCTGTTGAGACTAAAATTGCATGCATGTTTTTCACTAAAAAGTGAAAAATCTTTGTATCAGACCATACTGTCTGCAAAAAAAGTTGAATGCAAGAGTCTTTTTGTGCTCAGATTTATTGTATCATGTCACCTGAGTATAGAAATGATAGAAAGGACACAAAATTTTATTTCCTATAGCTTCAATATGCATTTTTAAATGTAAATATGTGATACGGCCTAAATTGACCCTAAATTATTTTCAGTCTTACTTGGCCTAAGACCCTTTTAAACTAATGTGATATGTTATTTGTAAGTTTTCTTTCCATTTAAAGTACATTAAATACATATGTAAGGATTATTTATAACCAAAAAGCTTTCCAAATTTAAAATTGCTGGAAAATATTACATCTTCATGTAAGGCCCCCCCTTCATTGGAAAACCTCCGTTTTTAGCCACAGGCTCATATAAATTTGACTTTTCAATAATTATGATAAGTCTGATAAATCAAATGAGTACTCTATTGCTTTTAATACATAATATATTATATATTAAGGCATTTCAAAAGTATTTTTTTGCAATATTTTAATTTTTTAAGCCCCAAATGTTGATAGTTGAAAATTTTCAATTTTAACGTCTAAATTTAACACGCAAAGTTGAATATAGAATTAGTCATATTGTCTATAATATATATGCTATTGCCATGAAACTTTGTAAGCAGTCTTATAATTTAATAAGCTTTGGTCATACCAAGTTTAATTAAGATTGGTCAACTTTTTCCACCCTAAGAGGTGAAATCAGGAAATATAGAATCTGTACTTTGGCAACTTCCCTGAATGATTTGATGGTGTCAATTTATCAAATAGCATAAAACTAAAGGATTTAAACTTTTATTTGATGGAATTTCTGCAAAAATGACCAATTTTGGCATTTTATGGTCAAAATAAGCATTTCATAGCTTTTTCAATTTTGATGCATAAGTGGCATTCTGACTTTCTATCTGACAGGTTTTTATGTGTCAATATTTGTGTTTCTATGCTTCAATCCAGTTGTATTACTCATTTGTGAACTCTGAATCTACAGAAAAGAAGATTATCTCAGACAATATGTGCAAAATGTGTTGTATATATGATCCTCGTCTAACGCCCTGTTTGGATCAAGTTAAATGTGAGGAGCTTGGAACATAAAAGTTGAAGTCCATTATAAAGACCTCACTAAATTTGTATAAAAAGCACTTAACAATGTCTTTTGTACCTGTTTTATGTCACATACTATCTTTCTTTTCTTCTGTAGGATAGCAAGTGGTTCAAATATAAGCCTGTTGAGACTAAAATTGCATGCATGTTTTTCACTAAAAAGTGAAAAATCTTTGTATCAGACCATACTGTCTGCAAAAAAAGTTGAATGCAAGAGTCTTTTTGTGCTCAGATTTATTGTATCATGTCACCTGAGTATAGAAATGATAGAAAGGACACAAAATTTTATTTCCTATAGCTTCAATATGCATTTTCAAATGTAAATATGTGATACGGCCTAAATTGACCCTAAATTATTTTCAGTCTTACTTGGCCTAAGACCCTTTTAAACTAATGTGATATGTTATTTGTAAGTTTTCTTTCCATTTAAAGTACATTAAATACATATGTAAGGATTATTTATAACCAAAAAGCTTTCCAAATTTAAAATTGCTGGAAAATATTACATCTTCATGTAAGGCCCCCCTTCATTGGAAAACCTCCGTTTTTAGCCACAGGCTCATATAAATTTGACTTTTCAATAATTATGATAAGTCTGATAAATCAAATGAGTACTCTATTGCTTTTAATACATAATATATTATATATTGAGGCATTTCAAAAGCATTTTTTTGCAATATTTTAATTTTTTAAGCCCAAAATGTTGATAGTTGAAAATTTTCAATTTTAACGTCTAAATTTAACACGCAAAGTTGAATATAGAATTAGTCATATTGTCTATAATATATATGCTATTGCCATGAAACTTTGTAAGCAGTCTTATAATTTAATAAGCTTTGGTCATACCAAGTTTAATTAAGATTGGTCAACTTTTTCCACCCTAAGAGGTGAAATCAGGAAATATAGAATCTGTACTTTGGCAACTTCCCTGAATGATTTGATGGTGTCAATTTATCAAATAGCATAAAACTAAAGGATTTAAACTTTTATTTGATGGAATTTCTGCAAAAATGACCAATTTTGGCATTTTATGGTCAAAATAAGCATTTCATAGCTTTTTCAATTTTGATGCATAAGTGGCATTCTGACTTTCTATCTGACAGGTTTTTATGTGTCAATATTTGTGTTTCTATGCTTCAATCCAGTTGTATTACTCATTTGTGAACTCTGAATCTACAGAAAAGAAGATTATCTCAGACAATATGTGCAAAATGTGTTGTATATATGATCCTCGTCTAACGCCCTGTTTGGATCAAGTTAAATGTGAGGAGCTTGGAACATAAAAGTTGAAGTCCATTATAAAGACCTCACTAAATTTGTATAAAAAGCACTAACAATGTCTTTTGTACCTGTTTTATGTCACATACTATCTTCCTTTTCTTCTGTAGGATAGCAAGTGGTTCAAATATAAGCCTGTTGAGACTAAAATTGCATGCATGTTTTTCACTAAAAAGTGAAAAATCTTTGTATCAGACCATACTGTCTGCAAAAAAAGTTGAATGCAAGAGTCTTTTTGTGCTCAGATTTATTGTATCATGTCACCTGAGTATAGAAATGATAGAAAGGACACAAAATTTTATTTCCTATAGCTTCAATATGCATTTTTAAATGTAAATATGTGATACGGCCTAAATTGACCCTAAATTATTTTCAGTCTTACTTGGCCTAAGACCCTTTTAAACTAATGTGATATGTTATTTGTAAGTTTTCTTTCCATTTAAAGTACATTAAATACATATGTAAGGATTATTTATAACCAAAAAGCTTTCCAAATTTAAAATTGCTGGAAAATATTACATCTTCATGTAAGGCCCCCCTTCATTGGAAAACCTCCGTTTTTAGCCACAGGCTCATATAAATTTGACTTTTCAATAATTATGATAAGTCTGATAAATCAAATGAGTACTCTATTGCTTTTAATACATAATATATTATATATTAAGGCATTTCAAAAGTATTTTTTTGCAATATTTTAATTTTTTAAGCCCCAAATGTTGATAGTTGAAAATTTTCAATTTTAACGTCTAAATTTAACACGCAAAGTTGAATATAGAATTAGTCATATTGTCTATAATATATATGCTATTGCCATGAAACTTTGTAAGCAGTCTTATAATTTAATAAGCTTTGGTCATACCAAGTTTAATTAAGATTGGTCAACTTTTTCCACCCTAAGAGGTGAAATCAGGAAATATAGAATCTGTACTTTGGCAACTTCCCTGAATGATTTGATGGTGTCAATTTATCAAATAGCATAAAACTAAAGGATTTAAACTTTTATTTGATGGAATTTCTGCAAAAATGACCAATTTTGGCATTTTATGGTCAAAATAAGCATTTCATAGCTTTTTCAATTTTGATGCATAAGTGGCATTCTGACTTTCTATCTGACAGGTTTTTATGTGTCAATATTTGTGTTTCTATGCTTCAATCCAGTTGTATTACTCATTTGTGAACTCTGAATCTACAGAAAAGAAGATTATCTCAGACAATATGTGCAAAATGTGTTGTATATATGATCCTCGTCTAACGCCCTGTTTGGATCAAGTTAAATGTGAGGAGCTTGGAACATAAAAGTTGAAGTCCATTATAAAGACCTCACTAAATTTGTATAAAAAGCACTAACAATGTCTTTTGTACCTGTTTTATGTCACATACTATCTTTCTTTTCTTCTGTAGGATAGCAAGTGGTTCAAATATAAGCCTGTTGAGACTAAAATTGCATGCATGTTTTTCACTAAAAAGTGAAAAATCTTTGTATCAGACCATACTGTCTGCAAAAAAAGTTGAATGCAAGAGTCTTTTTGTGCTCAGATTTATTGTATCATGTCACCTGAGTATAGAAATGATAGAAAGGACACAAAATGTTATTTCCTATAGCTTCAATATGCATTTTTAAATGTAAATATGTGATACGGCCTAAATTGACCCTAAATTATTTTCAGTCTTACTTGGCCTAAGACCCTTTTAAACTAATGTGATATGTTATTTGTAAGTTTTCTTTCCATTTAAAGTACATTAAATACATATGTAAGGATTATTTATAACCAAAAAGCTTTCCAAATTTAAAATTGCTGGAAAATATTACATCTTCATGTAAGGCCCCCCTTCATTGGAAAACCTCCGTTTTTAGCCACAGGCTCATATAAATTTGACTTTTCAATAATTATGATAAGTCTGATAAATCAAATGAGTACTCTATTGCTTTTAATACATAATATATTATATATTAAGGCATTTCAAAAGTATTTTTTTGCAATATTTTAATTTTTTAAGCCCCAAATGTTGATAGTTGAAAATTTTCAATTTTAACGTCTAAATTTAACACGCAAAGTTGAATATAGAATTAGTCATATTGTCTATAATATATATGCTATTGCCATGAAACTTTGTAAGCAGTCTTATAATTTAATAAGCTTTGGTCATACCAAGTTTAATTAAGATTGGTCAACTTTTTCCACCCTAAGAGGTGAAATCAGGAAATATAGAATCTGTACTTTGGCAACTTCCCTGAATGATTTGATGGTGTCAATTTATCATATAGCATAAAACTAAAGGATTTAAACTTTTATTTGATGGAATTTCTGCAAAAATGACCAATTTTGGCATTTTATGGTCAAAATAAGCATTTCATAGCTTTTTCAATTTTGATGCATAAGTGGCATTCTGACTTTCTATCTGACAGGTTTTTATGTGTCAATATTTGTGTTTCTATGCTTCAATCCAGTTGTATTACTCATTTGTGAACTCTGAATCTACAGAAAAGAAGATTATCTCAGACAATATGTGCAAAATGTGTTGTATATATGATCCTCGTCTAACGCCCTGTTTGGATCAAGTTAAATGTGAGGAGCTTGGAACATAAAAGTTGAAGTCCATTATAAAGACCTCACTAAATTTGTATAAAAAGCACTTAACAATGTCTTTTGTACCTGTTTTATGTCACATACTATCTTTCTTTTCTTCTGTAGGATAGCAAGTGGTTCAAATATAAGCCTGTTGAGACTAAAATTGCATGCATGTTTTTCACTAAAAAGTGAAAAATCTTTGTATCAGACCATACTGTCTGCAAAAAAAGTTGAATGCAAGAGTCTTTTTGTGCTCAGATTTATTGTATCATGTCACCTGAGTATAGAAATGATAGAAAGGACACAAAATTTTATTTCCTATAGCTTCAATATGCATTTTTAAATGTAAATATGTGATACGGCCTAAATTGACCCTAAATTATTTTCAGTCTTACTTGGCCTAAGACCCTTTTAAACTAATGTGATATGTTATTTGTAAGTTTTCTTTCCATTTAAAGTACATTAAATACATATGTAAGGATTATTTATAACCAAAAAGCTTTCCAAATTTAAAATTGCTGGAAAATATTACATCTTCATGTAAGGCCCCCCCTTCATTGGAAAACCTCCGTTTTTAGCCACAGGCTCATATAAATTTGACTTTTCAATAATTATGATAAGTCTGATAAATCAAATGAGTACTCTATTGCTTTTAATACATAATATATTATATATTAAGGCATTTCAAAAGTATTTTTTTGCAATATTTTAATTTTTTAAGCCCCAAATGTTGATAGTTGAAAATTTTCAATTTTAACGTCTAAATTTAACACGCAAAGTTGAATATAGAATTAGTCATATTGTCTATAATATATATGCTATTGCCATGAAACTTTGTAAGCAGTCTTATAATTTAATAAGCTTTGGTCATACCAAGTTTAATTAAGATTGGTCAACTTTTTCCACCCTAAGAGGTGAAATCAGGAAATATAGAATCTGTACTTTGGCAACTTCCCTGAATGATTTGATGGTGTCAATTTATCAAATAGCATAAAACTAAAGGATTTAAACTTTTATTTGATGGAATTTCTGCAAAAATGACCAATTTTGGCATTTTATGGTCAAAATAAGCATTTCATAGCTTTTTCAATTTTGATGCATAAGTGGCATTCTGACTTTCTATCTGACAGGTTTTTATGTGTCAATATTTGTGTTTCTATGCTTCAATCCAGTTGTATTACTCATTTGTGAACTCTGAATCTACAGAAAAGAAGATTATCTCAGACAATATGTGCAAAATGTGTTGTATATATGATCCTCGTCTAACGCCCTGTTTGGATCAAGTTAAATGTGAGGAGCTTGGAACATAAAAGTTGAAGTCCATTATAAAGACCTCACTAAATTTGTATAAAAAGCACTTAACAATGTCTTTTGTACCTGTTTTATGTCACATACTATCTTTCTTTTCTTCTGTAGGATAGCAAGTGGTTCAAATATAAGCCTGTTGAGACTAAAATTGCATGCATGTTTTTCACTAAAAAGTGAAAAATCTTTGTATCAGACCATACTGTCTGCAAAAAAAGTTGAATGCAAGAGTCTTTTTGTGCTCAGATTTATTGTATCATGTCACCTGAGTATAGAAATGATAGAAAGGACACAAAATTTTATTTCCTATAGCTTCAATATGCATTTTTAAATGTAAATATGTGATACGGCCTAAATTGACCCTAAATTATTTTCAGTCTTACTTGGCCTAAGGCCCTTTTAAACTAATGTGATATGTTATTTGTAAGTTTTCTTTCCATTTAAAGTACATTAAATACATATGTAAGGATTATTTATAACCAAAAAGCTTTCCAAATTTAAAATTGCTGGAAAATATTACATCTTCATGTAAGGCCCCCCTTCATTGGAAAACCTCCGTTTTTAGCCACAGGCTCATATAAATTTGACTTTTCAATAATTATGATAAGTCTGATAAATCAAATGAGTACTCTATTGCTTTTAATACATAATATATTATATATTAAGGCATTTCAAAAGTATTTTTTTGCAATATTTTAATTCTTTAAGCCCCAAATGTTGATAGTTGAAAATTTTCAATTTTAACGTCTAAATTTAACACGCAAAGTTGAATATAGAATTAGTCATATTGTCTATAATATATATGCTATTGCCATGAAACTTTGTAAGCAGTCTTATAATTTAATAAGCTTTGGTCATACCAAGTTTAATTAAGATTGGTCAACTTTTTCCACCCTAAGAGGTGAAATCAGGAAATATAGAATCTGTACTTTGGCAACTTCCCTGAATGATTTGATGGTGTCAATTTATCAAATAGCATAAAACTAAAGGATTTAAACTTTTATTTGATGGAATTTCTGCAAAAATGACCAATTTTGGCATTTTATGGTCAAAATAAGCATTTCATAGCTTTTTCAATTTTGATGCATAAGTGGCATTCTGACTTTCTATCTGACAGGTTTTTATGTGTCAATATTTGTGTTTCTATGCTTCAATCCAGTTGTATTACTCATTTGTGAACTCTGAATCTACAGAAAAGAAGGTTATCTCAGACAATATGTGCAAAATGTGTTGTATATATGATCCTCGTCTAACGCCCTGTTTGGATCAAGTTAAATGTGAGGAGCTTGGAACATAAAAGTTGAAGTCCATTATAAAGACCTCACTAAATTTGTATAAAAAGCACTTAACAATGTCTTTTGTACCTGTTTTATGTCACATACTACCTTTCTTTTCTTCTGTAGGATAGCAAGTGGTTCAAATATAAGCCTGTTGAGACTAAAATTGCATGCATGTTTTTCACTAAAAAGTGAAAAATCTTTGTATCAGACCATACTGTCTGCAAAAAAAGTTGAATGCAAGAGTCTTTTTGTGCTCAGATTTATTGTATCATGTCACCTGAGTATAGAAATGATAGAAAGGACACAAAATTTTATTTCCTATAGCTTCAATATGCATTTTTAAATGTAAATATGTGATACGGCCTAAATTGACCCTAAATTATTTTCAGTCTTACTTGGCCTAAGACCCTTTTAAACTAATGTGATATGTTATTTGTAAGTTTTCTTTCCATTTAAAGTACATTAAATACATATGTAAGGATTATTTATAACCAAAAAGCTTTCCAAATTTAAAATTGCTGGAAAATATTACATCTTCATGTAAGGCCCCCCTTCATTGGAAAACCTCCGTTTTTAGCCACAGGCTCATATAAATTTGACTTTTCAATAATTATGATAAGTCTGATAAATCAAATGAGTACTCTATTGCTTTTAATACATAATATATTATATATTAAGGCATTTCAAAAGTATTTTTTTGCAATATTTTAATTTTTTAAGCCCCAAATGTTGATAGTTGAAAATTTTCAATTTTAACGTCTAAATTTAACACGCAAAGTTGAATATAGAATTAGTCATATTGTCTATAATATATATGCTATTGCCATGAAACTTTGTAAGCAGTCTTATAATTTAATAAGCTTTGGTCATACCAAGTTTAATTAAGATTGGTCAACTTTTTCCACCCTAAGAGGTGAAATCAGGAAATATAGAATCTGTACTTTGGCAACTTCCCTGAATGATTTGATGGTGTCAATTTATCAAATAGCATAAAACTAAAGGATTTAAACTTTTATTTGATGGAATTTCTGCAAAAATGACCAATTTTGGCATTTTATGGTCAAAATAAGCATTTCATAGCTTTTTCAATTTTGATGCATAAGTGGCATTCTGACTTTCTATCTGACAGGTTTTTATGTGTCAATATTTGTGTTTCTATGCTTCAATCCAGTTGTATTACTCATTTGTGAACTCTGAATCTACAGAAAAGAAGATTATCTCAGACAATATGTGCAAAATGTGTTGTATATATGATCCTCGTCTAACGCCCTGTTTGGATCAAGTTAAATGTGAGGAGCTTGGAACATAAAAGTTGAAGTCCATTATAAAGACCTCACTAAATTTGTATAAAAAGCACTTAACAATGTCTTTTGTACCTGTTTTATGTCACATACTATCTTTCTTTTCTTCTGTAGGATAGCAAGTGGTTCAAATATAAGCCTGTTGAGACTAAAATTGCATGCATGTTTTTCACTAAAAAGTGAAAAATCTTTGTATCAGACCATACTGTCTGCAAAAAAAGTTGAATGCAAGAGTCTTTTTGTGCTCAGATTTATTGTATCATGTCACCTGAGTATAGAAATGATAGAAAGGACACAAAATTTTATTTCCTATAGCTTCAATATGCATTTTTAAATGTAAATATGTGATACGGCCTAAATTGACCCTAAATTATTTTCAGTCTTACTTGGCCTAAGACCCTTTTAAACTAATGTGATATGTTATTTGTAAGTTTTCTTTCCATTTAAAGTACATTAAATACATATGTAAGGATTATTTATAACCAAAAAGCTTTCCAAATTTAAAATTGCTGGAAAATATTACATCTTCATGTAAGGCCCCCCTTCATTGGAAAACCTCCGTTTTTAGCCACAGGCTCATATAAATTTGACTTTTCAATAATTATGATAAGTCTGATAAATCAAATGAGTACTCTATTGCTTTTAATACATAATATATTATATATTAAGGCATTTCAAAAGTATTTTTTTGCAATATTTTAATTTTTTAAGCCCCAAATGTTGATAGTTGAAAATTTTCAATTTTAACGTCTAAATTTAACACGCAAAGTTGAATATAGAATTAGTCATATTGTCTATAATATATATGCTATTGCCATGAAACTTTGTAAGCAGTCTTATAATTTAATAAGCTTTGGTCATACCAAGTTTAATTAAGATTGGTCAACTTTTTCCACCCTAAGAGGTGAAATCAGGAAATATAGAATCTGTACTTTGGCAACTTCCCTGAATGATTTGATGGTGTCAATTTATCAAATAGCATAAAACCAAAGGATTTAAACTTTTATTTGATGGAATTTCTGCAAAAATGACCAATTTTGGCATTTTATGGTCAAAATAAGCATTTCATAGCTTTTTCAATTTTGATGCATAAGTGGCATTCTGACTTTCTATCTGACAGGTTTTTATGTGTCAATATTTGTGTTTCTATGCTTCAATCCAGTTGTATTACTCATTTGTGAACTCTGAATCTACAGAAAAGAAGATTATCTCAGACAATATGTGCAAAATGTGTTGTATATATGATCCTCGTCTAACGCCCTGTTTGGATCAAGTTAAATGTGAGGAGCTTGGAACATAAAAGTTGAAGTCCATTATAAAGACCTCACTAAATTTGTATAAAAAGCACTTAACAATGTCTTTTGTACCTGTTTTATGTCACATACTATCTTTCTTTTCTTCTGTAGGATAGCAAGTGGTTCAAATATAAGCCTGTTGAGACTAAAATTGCATGCATGTTTTTCACTAAAAAGTGAAAAATCTTTGTATCAGACCATACTGTCTGCAAAAAAAGTTGAATGCAAGAGTCTTTTTGTGCTCAGATTTATTGTATCATGTCACCTGAGTATAGAAATGATAGAAAGGACACAAAATTTTATTTCCTATAGCTTCAATATGCATTTTTAAATGTAAATATGTGATACGGCCTAAATTGACCCTAAATTATTTTCAGTCTTACTTGGCCTAAGACCCTTTTAAACTAATGTGATATGTTATTTGTAAGTTTTCTTTCCATTTAAAGTACATTAAATACATATGTAAGGATTATTTATAACCAAAAAGCTTTCCAAATTTAAAATTGCTGGAAAATATTACATCTTCATGTAAGGCCCCCCCTTCATTGGAAAACCTCCGTTTTTAGCCACAGGCTCATATAAATTTGACTTTTCAATAATTATGATAAGTCTGATAAATCAAATGAGTACTCTATTGCTTTTAATACATAATATATTATATATTAAGGCATTTCAAAAGTATTTTTTTGCAATATTTTAATTTTTTAAGCCCCAAATGTTGATAGTTGAAAATTTTCAATTTTAACGTCTAAATTTAACACGCAAAGTTGAATATAGAATTAGTCATATTGTCTATAATATATATGCTATTGCCATGAAACTTTGTAAGCAGTCTTATAATTTAATAAGCTTTGGTCATACCAAGTTTAATTAAGATTGGTCAACTTTTTCCACCCTAAGAGGTGAAATCAGGAAATATAGAATCTGTACTTTGGCAACTTCCCTGAATGATTTGATGGTGTCAATTTATCAAATAGCATAAAACTAAAGGATTTAAACTTTTATTTGATGGAATTTCTGCAAAAATGACCAATTTTGGCATTTTATGGTCAAAATAAGCATTTCATAGCTTTTTCAATTTTGATGCATAAGTGGCATTCTGACTTTCTATCTGACAGGTTTTTATGTGTCAATATTTGTGTTTCTATGCTTCAATCCAGTTGTATTACTCATTTGTGAACTCTGAATCTACAGAAAAGAAGATTATCTCAGACAATATGTGCAAAATGTGTTGTATATATGATCCTCGTCTAACGCCCTGTTTGGATCAAGTTAAATGTGAGGAGCTTGGAACATAAAAGTTGAAGTCCATTATAAAGACCTCACTAAATTTGTATAAAAAGCACTTAACAATGTCTTTTGTACCTGTTTTATGTCACATACTATCTTTCTTTTCTTCTGTAGGATAGCAAGTGGTTCAAATATAAGCCTGTTGAGACTAAAATTGCATGCATGTTTTTCACTAAAAAGTGAAAAATCTTTGTATCAGACCATACTGTCTGCAAAAAAAGTTGAATGCAAGAGTCTTTTTGTGCTCAGATTTATTGTATCATGTCACCTGAGTATAGAAATGATAGAAAGGACACAAAATTTTATTTCCTATAGCTTCAATATGCATTTTTAAATGTAAATATGTGATACGGCCTAAATTGACCCTAAATTATTTTCAGTCTTACTTGGCCTAAGACCCTTTTAAACTAATGTGATATGTTATTTGTAAGTTTTCTTTCCATTTAAAGTACATTAAATACATATGTAAGGATTATTTATAACCAAAAAGCTTTCCAAATTTAAAATTGCTGGAAAATATTACATCTTCATGTAAGGCCCCCCTTCATTGGAAAACCTCCGTTTTTAGCCACAGGCTCATATAAATTTGACTTTTCAATAATTATGATAAGTCTGATAAATCAAATGAGTACTCTATTGCTTTTAATACATAATATATTATATATTAAGGCATTTCAAAAGTATTTTTTTGCAATATTTTAATTTTTTAAGCCCCAAATGTTGATAGTTGAAAATTTTCAATTTTAACGTCTAAATTTAACACGCAAAGTTGAATATAGAATTAGTCATATTGTCTATAATATATATGCTATTGCCATGAAACTTTGTAAGCAGTCTTATAATTTAATAAGCTTTGGTCATACCAAGTTTAATTAAGATTGGTCAACTTTTTCCACCCTAAGAGGTGAAATCAGGAAATATAGAATCTGTACTTTGGCAACTTCCCTGAATGATTTGATGGTGTCAATTTATCAAATAGCATAAAACTAAAGGATTTAAACTTTTATTTGATGGAATTTCTGCAAAAATGACCAATTTTGGCATTTTATGGTCAAAATAAGCATTTCATAGCTTTTTCAATTTTGATGCATAAGTGGCATTCTGACTTTCTATCTGACAGGTTTTTATGTGTCAATATTTGTGTTTCTATGCTTCAATCCAGTTGTATTACTCATTTGTGAACTCTGAATCTACAGAAAAGAAGATTATCTCAGACAATATGTGCAAAATGTGTTGTATATATGATCCTCGTCTAACACCCTGTTTGGATCAAGTTAAATGTGAGGAGCTTGGAACATAAAAGTTGAAGTCCATTATAAAGACCTCACTAAATTTGTATAAAAAGCACTTAACAATGTCTTTTGTACCTGTTTTATGTCACATACTATCTTTTTTTTCTTCTGTAGGATAGCAAGTGGTTCAAATATAAGCCTGTTGAGACTAAAATTGCATGCATGTTTTTCACTAAAAAGTGAAAAATCTTTGTATCAGACCATACTGTCTGCAAAAAAAGTTGAATGCAAGAGTCTTTTTGTGCTCAGATTTATTGTATCATGTCACCTGAGTATAGAAATGATAGAAAGGACACAAAATTTTATTTCCTATAGCTTCAATATGCATTTTTAAATGTAAATATGTGATACGGCCTAAATTGACCCTAAATTATTTTCAGTCTTACTTGGCCTAAGACCCTTTTAAACTAATGTGATATGTTATTTGTAAGTTTTCTTTCCATTTAAAGTACATTAAATACATATGTAAGGATTATTTATAACCAAAAAGCTTTCCAAATTTAAAATTGCTGGAAAATATTACATCTTCATGTAAGGCCCCCCTTCATTGGAAAACCTCCGTTTTTAGCCACAGGCTCATATAAATTTGACTTTTCAATAATTATGATAAGTCTGATAAATCAAATGAGTACTCTATTGCTTTTAATACATAATATATTATATATTAAGGCATTTCAAAAGTATTTTTTTGCAATATTTTAATTTTTTAAGCCCCAAATGTTGATAGTTGAAAATTTTCAATTTTAACATCTAAATTTAACACGCAAAGTTGAATATAGAATTAGTCATATTGTCTATAATATATATGCTATTGCCATGAAACTTTGTAAGCAGTCTTATAATTTAATAAGCTTTGGTCATACCAAGTTTAATTAAGATTGGTCAACTTTTTCCACCCTAAGAGGTGAAATCAGGAAATATAGAATCTGTACTTTGGCAACTTCCCTGAATGATTTGATGGTGTCAATTTATCAAATAGCATAAAACTAAAGGATTTAAACTTTTATTTGATGGAATTTCTGCAAAAATGACCAATTTTGGCATTTTATGGTCAAAATAAGCATTTCATAGCTTTTTCAATTTTGATGCATAAGTGGCATTCTGACTTTCTATCTGACAGGTTTTTATGTGTCAATATTTGTGTTTCTATGCTTCAATCCAGTTGTATTACTCATTTGTGAACTCTGAATCTACAGAAAAGAAGATTATCTCAGACAATATGTGCAAAATGTGTTGTATATATGATCCTCGTCTAACGCCCTGTTTGGATCAAGTTAAATGTGAGGAGCTTGGAACATAAAAGTTGAAGTCCATTATAAAGACCTCACTAAATTTGTATAAAAAGCACTTAACAATGTCTTTTGTACCTGTTTTATGTCACATACTATCTTTCTTTTCTTCTGTAGGATAGCAAGTGGTTCAAATATAAGCCTGTTGAGACTAAAATTGCATGCATGTTTTTCACTAAAAAGTGAAAAATCTTTGTATCAGACCATACTGTCTGCAAAAAAAGTTGAATGCAAGAGTCTTTTTGTGCTCAGATTTATTGTATCATGTCACCTGAGTATAGAAATGATAGAAAGGACACAAAATTTTATTTCCTATAGCTTCAATATGCATTTTTAAATGTAAATATGTGATACGGCCTAAATTGACCCTAAATTATTTTCAGTCTTACTTGGCCTAAGACCCTTTTAAACTAATGTGATATGTTATTTGTAAGTTTTCTTTCCATTTAAAGTACATTAAATACATATGTAAGGATTATTTATAACCAAAAAGCTTTCCAAATTTAAAATTGCTGGAAAATATTACATCTTCATGTAAGGCCCCCCTTCATTGGAAAACCTCCGTTTTTAGCCACAGGCTCATATAAATTTGACTTTTCAATAATTATGATAAGTCTGATAAATCAAATGAGTACTCTATTGCTTTTAATACATAATATATTATATATTAGGCATTTCAAAAGTATTTTTTTGCAATATTTTAATTTTTTAAGCCCCAAATGTTGATAGTTGAAAATTTTCAATTTTAACGTCTAAATTTAACACGCAAAGTTGAATATAGAATTAGTCATATTGTCTATAATATATATGCTATTGCCATGAAACTTTGTAAGCAGTCTTATAATTTAATAAGCTTTGGTCATACCAAGTTTAATTAAGATTGGTCAACTTTTTCCACCCTAAGAGGTGAAATCAGGAAATATAGAATCTGTACTTTGGCAACTTCCCTGAATGATTTGATGGTGTCAATTTATCAAATAGCATAAAACTAAAGGATTTAAACTTTTATTTGATGGAATTTCTGCAAAAATGACCAATTTTGGCATTTTATGGTCAAAATAAGCATTTCATAGTTTTTTCAATTTTGATGCATAAGTGGCATTCTGACTTTCTATCTGACAGGTTTTTATGTGTCAATATTTGTGTTTCTATGCTTCAATCCAGTTGTATTACTCATTTGTGAACTCTGAATCTACAGAAAAGAAGATTATCTCAGACAATATGTGCAAAATGTGTTGTATATATGATCCTCGTCTAACACCCTGTTTGGATCAAGTTAAATGTGAGGAGCTTGGAACATAAAAGTTGAAGTCCATTATAAAGACCTCACTAAATTTGTATAAAAAGCACTTAACAATGTCTTTTGTACCTGTTTTATGTCACATACTATCTTTCTTTTCTTCTGTAGGATAGCAAGTGGTTCAAATATAAGCCTGTTGAGACTAAAATTGCATGCATGTTTTTCACTAAAAAGTGAAAAATCTTTGTATCAGACCATACTGTCTGCAAAAAAAGTTGAATGCAAGAGTCTTTTTGTGCTCAGATTTATTGTATCATGTCACCTGAGTATAGAAATGATAGAAAGGACACAAAATTTTATTTCCTATAGCTTCAATATGCATTTTTAAATGTAAATATGTGATACGGCCTAAATTGACCCTAAATTATTTTCAGTCTTACTTGGCCTAAGACCCTTTTAAACTAATGCGATATGTTATTTGTAAGTTTTCTTTCCATTTAAAGTACATTAAATACATATGTAAGGATTATTTATAACCAAAAAGCTTTCCAAATTTAAAATTGCTGGAAAATATTACATCTTCATGTAAGGCCCCCCTTCATTGGAAAACCTCCGTTTTTACATAATATATTATATATTAAGGCATTTCAAAAGTATTTTTTTGCAATATTTTAATTTTTTAAGCCCCAAATGTTGATAGTTGAAAATTTTCAATTTTAACGTCTAAATTTAACACGCAAAGTTGAATATAGAATTAGTCATATTGTCTATAATATATATGCTATTGCCATGAAACTTTGTAAGCAGTCTTATAATTTAATAAGCTTTGGTCATACCAAGTTTAATTAAGATTGGTCAACTTTTTCCACCCTAAGAGGTGAAATCAGGAAATATAGAATCTGTACTTTGGCAACTTCCCTGAATGATTTGATGGTGTCAATTTATCAAATAGCATAAAACTAAAGGATTTAAACTTTTATTTGATGGAATTTCTGCAAAAATGACCAATTTTGGCATTTTATGGTCAAAATAAGCATTTCATAGCTTTTTCAATTTTGATGCATAAGTGGCATTCTGACTTTCTATCTGATAGGTTTTTATGTGTCAATATTTGTGTTTCTATGCTTCAATCCAGTTGTATTACTCATTTGTGAACTCTGAATCTACAGAAAAGAAGATTATCTCAGACAATATGTGCAAAATGTGTTGTATATATGATCCTCGTCTAACGCCCTGTTTGGATCAAGTTAAATGTGAGGAGCTTGGAACATAAAAGTTGAAGTCCATTATAAAGACCTCACTAAATTTGTATAAAAAGCACTTAACAATGTCTTTTGTACCTGTTTTATGTCACATACTATCTTTCTTTTCTTCTGTAGGATAGCAAGTGGTTCAAATATAAGCCTGTTGAGACTAAAATTGCATGCATGTTTTTCACTAAAAAGTGAAAAATCTTTGTATCAGACCATACTGTCTGCAAAAAAAGTTGAATGCAAGAGTCTTTTTGTGCTCAGATTTATTGTATCATGTCACCTGAGTATAGAAATGATAGAAAGGACACAAAATTTTATTTCCTATAGCTTCAATATGCATTTTTAAATGTAAATATGTGATACGGCCTAAATTGACCCTAAATTATTTTCAGTCTTACTTGGCCTAAGACCCTTTTAAACTAATGTGATATGTTATTTGTAAGTTTTCTTTCCATTTAAAGTACATTAAATACATATGTAAGGATTATTTATAACCAAAAAGCTTTCCAAATTTAAAATTGCTGGAAAATATTACATCTTCATGTAAGGCCCCCCTTCATTGGAAAACCTCCGTTTTTAGCCACAGGCTCATATAAATTTGACTTTTCAATAATTATGATAAGTCTGATAAATCAAATGAGTACTCTATTGCTTTTAATACATAATATATTATATATTAAGGCATTTCAAAAGTATTTTTTTGCAATATTTTAATTTTTTAAGCCCCAAATGTTGATAGTTGAAAATTTTCAATTTTAACGTCTAAATTTAACACGCAAAGTTGAATATAGAATTAGTCATATTGTCTATAATATATATGCTATTGCCATGAAACTTTGTAAGCAGTCTTATAATTTAATAAGCTTTGGTCATACCAAGTTTAATTAAGATTGGTCAACTTTTTCCACCCTAAGAGGTGAAATCAGGAAATATAGAATCTGTACTTTGGCAACTTCCCTGAATGATTTGATGGTGTCAATTTATCAAATAGCATAAAACTAAAGGATTTAAACTTTTATTTGATGGAATTTCTGCAAAAATGACCAATTTTGGCATTTTATGGTCAAAATAAGCATTTCATAGCTTTTTCAATTTTGATGCATAAGTGGCATTCTGACTTTCTATCTGACAGGTTTTTATGTGTCAATATTTGTGTTTCTATGCTTCAATCCAGTTGTATTACTCATTTGTGAACTCTGAATCTACAGAAAAGAAGATTATCTCAGACAATATGTGCAAAATGTGTTGTATATATGATCCTCGTCTAACGCCCTGTTTGGATCAAGTTAAATGTGAGGAGCTTGGAACATAAAAGTTGAAGTCCATTATAAAGACCTCACTAAATTTGTATAAAAAGCACTTAACAATGTCTTTTGTACCTGTTTTATGTCACATACTATCTTTCTTTTCTTCTGTAGGATAGCAAGTGGTTCAAATATAAGCCTGTTGAGACTAAAATTGCATGCATGTTTTTCACTAAAAAGTGAAAAATCTTTGTATCAGACCATACTGTCTGCAAAAAAAGTTGAATGCAAGAGTCTTTTTGTGCTCAGATTTATTGTATCATGTCACCTGAGTATAGAAATGATAGAAAGGACACAAAATTTTATTTCCTATAGCTTCAATATGCATTTTTAAATGTAAATATGTGATACGGCCTAAATTGACCCTAAATTATTTTCAGTCTTACTTGGCCTAAGACCCTTTTAAACTAATGTGATATGTTATTTGTAAGTTTTCTTTCCATTTAAAGTACATTAAATACATATGTAAGGATTATTTATAACCAAAAAGCTTTCCAAATTTAAAATTGCTGGAAAATATTACATCTTCATGTAAGGCCCCCCTTCATTGGAAAACCTCCGTTTTTAGCCACAGGCTCATATAAATTTGACTTTTCAATAATTATGATAAGTCTGATAAATCAAATGAGTACTCTATTGCTTTTAATACATAATATATTATATATTAAGGCATTTCAAAAGTATTTTTTTGCAATATTTTAATTTTTTAAGCCCCAAATGTTGATAGTTGAAAATTTTCAATTTTAACGTCTAAATTTAACACGCAAAGTTGAATATAGAATTAGTCATATTGTCTATAATATATATGCTATTGCCATGAAACTTTGTAAGCAGTCTTATAATTTAATAAGCTTTGGTCATACCAAGTTTAATTAAGATTGGTCAACTTTTTCCACCCTAAGAGGTGAAATCAGGAAATATAGAATCTGTACTTTGGCAACTTCCCTGAATGATTTGATGGTGTCAATTTATCAAATAGCATAAAACTAAAGGATTTAAACTTTTATTTGATGGAATTTCTGCAAAAATGACCAATTTTGGCATTTTATGGTCAAAATAAGCATTTCATAGCTTTTTCAATTTTGATGCATAAGTGGCATTCTGACTTTCTATCTGACAGGTTTTTATGTGTCAATATTTGTGTTTCTATGCTTCAATCCAGTTGTATTACTCATTTGTGAACTCTGAATCTACAGAAAAGAAGATTATCTCAGACAATATGTGCAAAATGTGTTGTATATATGATCCTCGTCTAACGCCCTGTTTGGATCAAGTTAAATGTGAGGAGCTTGGAACATAAAAGTTGAAGTCCATTATAAAGACCTCACTAAATTTGTATAAAAAGCACTTAACAATGTCTTTTGTACCTGTTTTATGTCACATACTATCTTTCTTTTCTTCTGTAGGATAGCAAGTGGTTCAAATATAAGCCTGTTGAGACTAAAATTGCATGCATGTTTTTCACTAAAAAGTGAAAAATCTTTGTATCAGACCATACTGTCTGCAAAAAAAGTTGAATGCAAGAGTCTTTTTGTGCTCAGATTTATTGTATCATGTCACCTGAGTATAGAAATGATAGAAAGGACACAAAATTTTATTTCCTATAGCTTCAATATGCATTTTTAAATGTAAATATGTGATACGGCCTAAATTGACCCTAAATTATTTTCAGTCTTACTTGGCCTAAGACCCTTTTAAACTAATGTGATATGTTATTTGTAAGTTTTCTTTCCATTTAAAGTACATTAAATACATATGTAAGGATTATTTATAACCAAAAAGCTTTCCAAATTTAAAATTGCTGGAAAATATTACATCTTCATGTAAGGCCCCCCTTCATTGGAAAACCTCCGTTTTTAGCCACAGGCTCATATAAATTTGACTTTTCAATAATTATGATAAGTCTGATAAATCAAATGAGTACTCTATTGCTTTTAATACATAATATATTATATATTAAGGCATTTCAAAAGTATTTTTTTGCAATATTTTAATTTTTTAAGCCCCAAATGTTGATAGTTGAAAATTTTCAATTTTAACGTCTAAATTTAACACGCAAAGTTGAATATAGAATTAGTCATATTGTCTATAATATATATGCTATTGCCATGAAACTTTGTAAGCAGTCTTATAATTTAATAAGCTTTGGTCATACCAAGTTTAATTAAGATTGGTCAACTTTTTCCACCCTAAGAGGTGAAATCAGGAAATATAGAATCTGTACTTTGGCAACTTCCCTGAATGATTTGATGGTGTCAATTTATCAAATAGCATAAAACTAAAGGATTTAAACTTTTATTTGATGGAATTTCTGCAAAAATGACCAATTTTGGCATTTTATGGTCAAAATAAGCATTTCATAGCTTTTTCAATTTTGATGCATAAGTGGCATTCTGACTTTCTATCTGACAGGTTTTTATGTGTCAATATTTGTGTTTCTATGCTTCAATCCAGTTGTATTACTCATTTGTGAACTCTGAATCTACAGAAAAGAAGATTATCTCAGACAATATGTGCAAAATGTGTTGTATATATGATCCTCGTCTAACGCCCTGTTTGGATCAAGTTAAATGTGAGGAGCTTGGAACATAAAAGTTGAAGTCCATTATAAAGACCTCACTAAATTTGTATAAAAAGCACTTAACAATGTCTTTTGTACCTGTTTTATGTCACATACTATCTTTCTTTTCTTCTGTAGGATAGCAAGTGGTTCAAATATAAGCCTGTTGAGACTAAAATTGCATGCATGTTTTTCACTAAAAAGTGAAAAATCTTTGTATCAGACCATACTGTCTGCAAAAAAAGTTGAATGCAAGAGTCTTTTTGTGCTCAGATTTATTGTATCATGTCACCTGAGTATAGAAATGATAGAAAGGACACAAAATTTTATTTCCTATAGCTTCAATATGCATTTTTAAATGTAAATATGTGATACGGCCTAAATTGACCCTAAATTATTTTCAGTCTTACTTGACCTAAGACCCTTTTAAACTAATGTGATATGTTATTTGTAAGTTTTCTTTCCATTTAAAGTACATTAAATACATATGTAAGGATTATTTATAACCAAAAAGCTTTCCAAATTTAAAATTGCTGGAAAATATTACATCTTCATGTAAGGCCCCCCTTCATTGGAAAACCTCCGTTTTTAGCCACAGGCTCATATAAATTTGACTTTTCAATAATTATGATAAGTCTGATAAATCAAATGAGTACTCTATTGCTTTTAATACATAATATATTATATATTAAGGCATTTCAAAAGTATTTTTTTACAATATTTTAATTTTTTAAGCCCCAAATGTTGATAGTTGAAAATTTTCAATTTTAACGTCTAAATTTAACACGCAAAGTTGAATATAGAATTAGTCATATTGTCTATAATATATATGCTATTGCCATGAAACTTTGTAAGCAGTCTTATAATTAAATAAGCTTTGGTCATACCAAGTTTAATTAAGATTGGTCAACTTTTTCCACCCTAAGAGGTGAAATCAGGAAATATAGAATCTGTACTTTGGCAACTTCCCTGAATGATTTGATGGTGTCAATTTATCAAATAGCATAAAACTAAAGGATTTAAACTTTTATTTGATGGAATTTCTGCAAAAATGACCAATTTTGGCATTTTATGGTCAAAATAAGCATTTCATAGCTTTTTCAATTTTGATGCATAAGTGGCATTCTGACTTTCTATCTGACAGGTTTTTATGTGTCAATATTTGTGTTTCTATGCTTCAATCCAGTTGTATTACTCATTTGTGAACTCTGAATCTACAGAAAAGAAGATTATCTCAGACAATATGTGCAAAATGTGTTGTATATATGATCCTCGTCTAACGCCCTGTTTGGATCAAGTTAAATGTGAGGAGCTTGGAACATAAAAGTTGAAGTCCATTATAAAGACCTCACTAAATTTGTATAAAAAGCACTTAACAATGTCTTTTGTACCTGTTTTATGTCACATACTATCTTTCTTTTCTTCTGTAGGATAGCAAGTGGTTCAAATATAAGCCTGTTGAGACTAAAATTGCATGCATGTTTTTCACTAAAAAGTGAAAAATCTTTGTATCAGACCATACTGTCTGCAAAAAAAGTTGAATGCAAGAGTCTTTTTGTGCTCAGATTTATTGTATCATGTCACCTGAGTATAGAAATGATAGAAAGGACACAAAATTTTATTTCCTATAGCTTCAATATGCATTTTTAAATGTAAATATGTGATACAGCCTAAATTGACCCTAAATTATTTTCAGTCTTACTTGGCCTAAGACCCTTTTAAACTAATGTGATATGTTATTTGTAAGTTTTCTTTCCATTTAAAGTACATTAAATACATATGTAAGGATTATTTATAACCAAAAAGCTTTCCAAATTTAAAATTGCTGGAAAATATTACATCTTCATGTAAGGCCCCCCTTCATTGGAAAATCTCCGTTTTTAGCCACAGGCTCATATAAATTTGACTTTTCAATAATTATGATAAGTCTGATAAATCAAATGAGTACTCTATTGCTTTTAATACATAATATATTATATATTAAGGCATTTCAAAAGTATTTTTTTGCAATATTTTAATTTTTTAAGCCCCAAATGTTGATAGTTGAAAATTTTCAATTTTAACGTCTAAATTTAACACGCAAAGTTGAATATAGAATTAGTCATATTGTCTATAATATATATGCTATTGCCATGAAACTTTGTAAGCAGTCTTATAATTTAATAAGCTTTGGTCATACCAAGTTTCATTAAGATTGGTCAACTTTTTCCACCCTAAGAGGTGAAATCAGGAAATATAGAATCTGTACTTTGGCAACTTCCCTGAATGATTTGATGGTGTCAATTTATCAAATAGCATAAAACTAAAGGATTTAAACTTTTATTTGATGGAATTTCTGCAAAAATGACCAATTTTGGCATTTTATGGTCAAAATAAGCATTTCATAGCTTTTTCAATTTTGATGCATAAGTGGCATTCTGACTTTCTATCTGACAGGTTTTTTTGTGTCAATATTTGTGTTTCTATGCTTCAATCCAGTTGTATTACTCATTTGTGAACTCTGAATCTACAGAAAAGAAGATTATCTCAGACAATATGTGCAAAATGTGTTGTATATATGATCCTCGTCTAACGCCCTGTTTGGATCAAGTTAAATGTGAGGAGCTTGGAACATAAAAGTTGAAGTCCATTATAAAGACCTCACTAAATTTGTATAAAAAGCACTTAACAATGTCTTTTGTACCTGTTTTATGTCACATACTATCTTTCTTTTCTTCTGTAGGATAGCAAGTGGTTCAAATATAAGCCTGTTGAGACTAAAATTGCATGCATGTTTTTCACTAAAAAGTGAAAAATCTTTGTATCAGACCATACTGTCTGCAAAAAAAGTTGAATGCAAGAGTCTATTTGTGCTCAGATTTATTGTATCATGTCACCTGAGTATAGAAATGATAGAAAGGACACAAAATTTTATTTCCTATAGCTTCAATATGCATTTTTAAATGTAAATATGTGATACGGCCTAAATTGACCCTAAATTATTTTCAGTCTTACTTGGCCTAAGACCCTTTTAAACTAATGTGATATGTTATTTGTAAGTTTTCTTTCCATTTAAAGTACATTAAATACATATGTAAGGATTATTTATAACCAAAAAGCTTTCCAAATTTAAAATTGCTGGAAAATATTACATCTTCATGTAAGGCCCCCCTTCATTGGAAAACCTCCGTTTTTAGCCACAGGCTCATATAAATTTGACTTTTCAATAATTATGATAAGTCTGATAAATCAAATGAGTACTCTATTGCTTTTAATACATAATATATTATATATTAAGGCATTTCAAAAGTATTTTTTTGCAATATTTTAATTTTTTAAGCCCCAAATGTTGATAGTTGAAAATTTTCAATTTTAACGTCTAAATTTAACACGCAAAGTTGAATATAGAATTAGTCATATTGTCTATAATATATATGCTATTGCCATGAAACTTTGTAAGCAGTCTTATAATTTTATAAGCTTTGGTCATACCAAGTTTCATTAAGATTGGTCAACTTTTTCTACCCTAAGAGGTGAAATCAGGAAATATAGAATCTGTACTTTGGCAACTTCCCTGAATGATTTGATGCTGTCAATTTATCAAATAGCATAAAACTAAAGGATTTAAACTTTTATTTGATGGAATTTCTGCAAAAATGACCAATTTTGGCATTTTATGGTCAAAATAAGAATTTCATAGCTTTTTCAATTTTGATGCATAAGTGGCATTCTGACTTTCTATCTGACAGGTTTTTTTGTGTCAATATTTGTGTTTCTATGCTTCAATCCAGTTGTATTACTCATTTGTGAACTCTGAATCTACAGAAAAGAAGATTATCTCAGACAATATGTGCAAAATGTGTTGTATATATGATCCTCGTCTAACGCCCTGTTTGGATCAAGTTAAATGTGAGGAGCTTGGAACATAAAAGTTGAAGTCCATTATAAAGACCTCACTAAATTTGTATAAAAAGCACTTAACAATGTCTTTTGTACCTGTTTTATGTCACATACTATCTTTCTTTTCTTCTGTAGGATAGCAAGTGGTTCAAATATAAGCCTGTTGAGACTAAAATTGCATGCATGTTTTTCACTAAAAAGTGAAAAATCTTTGTATCAGACCATACTGTCTGCAAAAAAAGTTGAATGCAAGAGTCTTTTTGTGCTCAGATTTATTGTATCATGTCACCTGAGTATAGAAATGATAGAAAGGACACAAAATTTTATTTCCTATAGCTTCAATATGCATTTTTAAATGTAAATATGTGATACGGCCTAAATTGACCCTAAATTATTTTCAGTCTTACTTGGCCTAAGACCCTTTTAAACTAATGTGATATGTTGTTTGTAAGTTTTCTTTCCATTTAAAGTACATTAAATACATATGTAAGGATTATTTATAACCAAAAAGCTTTCCAAATTTAAAATTGCTGGAAAATATTACATCTTCATGTAAGGCCCCCCTTCATTGGAAAACCTCCGTTTTTAGCCACAGGCTCATATAAATTTGACTTTTCAATAATTATGATAAGTCTGATAAATCAAATGAGTACTCTATTGCTTTTAATACATAATATATTATATATTAAGGCATTTCAAAAGTATTTTTTTGCAATATTTTAATTTTTTAAGCCCCAAATGTTGATAGTTGAAAATTTTCAATTTTAACGTCTAAATTTAACACGCAAAGTTGAATATAGAATTAGTCATATTGTCTATAATATATATGCTATTGCCATGAAACTTTGTAAGCAGTCTTATAATTTTATAAGCTTTGGTCATACCAAGTTTCATTAAGATTGGTCAACTTTTTCTACCCTAAGAGGTGAAATCAGGAAATATAGAATCTGTACTTTGGCAACTTCCCTGAATGATTTGATGGTGTCAATTTATCAAATAGCATAAAACTAAAGGATTTAAACTTTTATTTGATGGAATTTTCTGCAAAAATGACCAATTTTGGCATTTTATGGTCAAAATAAGAATTTCATAGCTTTTTCAATTTTGATGCATAAGTGGCATTCTGACTTTCTATCTGACAGGTTTTTATGTGTCAATATTTGTGTTTCTATGCTTCAATCCAGTTGTATTACTCATTTGTGAACTCTGAATCTACAGAAAAGAAGATTATCTCAGACAATATGTGCAAAATGTGTTGTATATATGATCCTCGTCTAACGCCCTGTTTGGATCAAGTTAAATGTGAGGAGCTTGGAACATAAAAGTTGAAGTCCATTATAAAGACCTCACTAAATTTGTATAAAAAGCACTTAACAATGTCTTTTGTACCTGTTTTATGTCACATACTATCTTTCTTTTCTTCTGTAGGATAGCAAGTGGTTCAAATATAAGCCTGTTGAGACTAAAATTGCATGCATGTTTTTCACTAAAAAGTGAAAAATCTTTGTATCAGACCATACTGTCTGCAAAAAAAGTTGAATGCAAGAGTCTTTTTGTGCTCAGATTTATTGTATCATGTCACCTGAGTATAGAAATGATAGAAAGGACACAAAATTTTATTTCCTATAGCTTCAATATGCATTTTTAAATGTAAATATGTGATACGGCCTAAATTGACCCTAAATTATTTTCAGTCTTACTTGGCCTAAGACCCTTTTAAACTAATGTGATATGTTGTTTGTAAGTTTTCTTTCCATTTAAAGTACATTAAATACATATGTAAGGATTATTTATAACCAAAAAGCTTTCCAAATTTAAAATTGCTGGAAAATATTACATCTTCATGTAAGGCCCCCCTTCATTGGAAAACCTCCGTTTTTAGCCACAGGCTCATATAAATTTGACTTTTCAATAATTATGATAAGTCTGATAAATCAAATGAGTACTCTATTGCTTTTAATACATAATATATTATATATTAAGGCATTTCAAAAGTATTTTTTTGCAATATTTTAATTTTTTAAGCCCCAAATGTTGATAGTTGAAAGTTTTCAATTTTAACGTCTAAATTTAACACGCAAAGTTGAATATAGAATTAGTCATATTGTCTATAATATATATGCTATTGCCATGAAACTTTGTATGCAGTCTTATAATTTAATAAGCTTTGGTCATACCAAGTTTAATTAAGATTGGTCAACTTTTTCCACCCTAAGAGGTGAAATCAGGAAATATAGAATCTGTACTTTGGCAACTTCCCTGAATGATTTGATGGTGTCAATTTATCAAATAGCATAAAACTAAAGGATTTAAACTTTTATTTGATGGAATTTCTGCAAAAATGACCAATTTTGGCATTTTATGGTCAAAATAAGCATTTCATAGTTTTTCAATTTTGATGCATAAGTGGCATTCTGACTTTCTATCTGACAGGTTTTTATGTGTCAATATTTGTGTTTCTATGCTTCAATCCAGTTGTATTACTCATTTGTGAACTCTGAATCTACAGAAAAGAAGATTATCTCAGACAATATGTGCAAAATGTGTTGTATATATGATCCTCGTCTAACGCCCTGTTTGGATCAAGTTAAATGTGAGGAGCTTGGAACATAAAAGTTGAAGTCCATTATAAAGACCTCACTAAATTTGTATAAAAAGCACTTAACAATGTCTTTTGTACCTGTTTTATGTCACATACTATCTTTCTTTTCTTCTGTAGGATAGCAAGTGGTTCAAATATAAGCCTGTTGAGACTAAAATTGCATGCATGTTTTTCACTAAAAAGTGAAAAATCTTTGTATCAGACCATACTGTCTGCAAAAAAAGTTGAATGCAAGAGTCTTTTTGTGCTCAGATTTATTGTATCATGTCACCTGAGTATAGAAATGATAGAAAGGACACAAAATTTTATTTCCTATAGCTTCAATATGCATTTTTAAATGTAAATATGTGATACGGCCTAAATTGACCCTAAATTATTTTCAGTCTTACTTGGCCTAAGACCCTTTTAAACTAATGTGATATGTTATTTGTAAGTTTTCTTTCCATTTAAAGTACATTAAATACATATGTAAGGATTATTTATAACCAAAAAGCTTTCCAAATTTAAAATTGCTGGAAAATATTACATCTTCATGTAAGGCCCCCTTCATTGGAAAACCTCCGTTTTTAGCCACAGGCTCATATAAATTTGACTTTTCAATAATTATGATAAGTCTGATAAATCAAATGAGTACTCTATTGCTTTTAATACATAATATTTTATATATTAAGGCATTTCAAAAGTATTTTTTTGCAATATTTTAATTTTTTAAGCCCCAAATGTTGATAGTTGAAAATTTTCAATTTTAACGTCTAAATTTAACACGCAAAGTTGAATATAGAATTAGTCATATTGTCTATAATATATATGCTATTGCCATGAAACTTTGTAAGCAGTCTTATAATTTAATAAGCTTTGGTCATACCAAGTTTCATTAAGATTGGTCAACTTTTTCCACCCAAAGAGGTGAAATCAGGAAATATAGAATCTGTACTTTGGCAACTTCCCTGAATGATTTGATGGTGTCGATTTATCAAATAGCATAAAACTAAAGGATTTAAACTTTTATTTGATGGAATTTCTGCAAAAATGACCAATTTTGGCATTTTATGGTCAAAATAAGCATTTCATAGCTTTTTCAATTTTGATTCATAAGTGGCATTCTGACTTTCTATCTGACAGGTTTTTATGTGTCAATATTTGTGTTTCTATGCTTCACTCCAGTTGTATTACTCATTTGTGAACTCTGAATCTACAGAAAAGAAGATTATCTCAGACAATATGTGCAAAATGTGTTGTATATATGATCCTCGTCTAACGCCCTGTTTGGATCAAGTTAAATGTGAGGAGCTTGGAACATAAAAGTTGAAGTCCATTATAAAGACCTCACTAAATTTGTATAAAAAGCACTTAACAATGTCTTTTGTACCTGTTTTATGTCACATACTATCTTTCTTTTCTTCTGTAGGATAGCAAGTGGTTCAAATATAAGCCTGTTGAGACTAAAATTGCATGCATGTTTTTCACTAAAAAGTGAAAAATCTTTGTATCAGACCATACTGTCTGCAAAAAAAGTTGAATGCAAGAGTCTTTTTGTGCTCAGATTTATTGTATCATGTCACCTGAGTATAGAAATGATAGAAAGGACACAAAATTTTATTTCCTATAGCTTCAATATGCATTTTTAAATGTAAATATGTGATACGGCCTAAATTGACCCTAAATTATTTTCAGTCTTACTTGGCCTAAGACCCTTTTAAACTAATGTGATATGTTATTTGTAAGTTTTCTTTCCATTTAAAATACATTAAATACATATGTAAGGATTATTTATAACCAAAAAGCTTTCCAAATTTAAAATTGCTGGAAAATATTACATCTTCATGTAAGGCCCCCCTTCATTGGAAAACCTCTGTTTTTAGCCACAGGCTCATATAAATTTGACTTTTCAATAATTATGATAAGTCTGATAAATCAAATGAGTACTCTATTGCTTTTAATACATAAAATATTATATATTAAGGCATTTCAAAAGTATTTTTTTGCAATATTTTAATTTTTTAAGCCCCAAATGTTGATAGTTGAAAATTTTCAATTTTAACGTCTAAATTTAACACGCAAAGTTGAATATAGAATTAGTCATATTGTCTATAATATATATGCTATTGCCATGAAACTTTGTAAGCAGTCTTATAATTTAATAAGCTTTGGTCATACCAAGTTTCATTAAGATTGGTCAACTTTTTCCACCCAAAGAGGTGAAATCAGGAAATATAGAATCTGTACTTTGGCAACTTCCCTGAATGATTTGATGGTGTCAATTTATCAAATAGCATAAAACTAAAGGATTTAAACTTTTATTTGATGGAATTTCTGCAAAAATGACCAATTTTGGCATTTTATGGTCTAAATAAGCATTTTATAGCTTTTTCAATTTTGATGCATAAGTGGCATTCTGACTTTCTATCTGACAGGTTTTTATGTGTCAATATTTGTGTTTCTATGCTTCAATCCAGTTGTATTACTCATTTGTGAACTCTGAATCTACAGAAAAGAAGATTATCTCAGACAATATGTGCAAAATGTGTTGTATATATGATCCTCGTCTTACACCCTGTTTGGATCAAGTTAAATGTGAGGAGCTTGGAACATAAAAGTTGAAGTCCATTATAAAGACCTCACTAAATTTGTATAAAAAGCACATAACAATGTCTTTTGTACCTGTTTTATGTCACATACTATCTTTCTTTTCTTCTGTAGGATAGCAAGTGGTTCAAATATAAGCCTGTTGAGACTAAAATTGCATGCATGTTTTTCACTAAAAAGTGAAAAATCTTTGTATCAGACCATACTGTCTGCAAAAAAAGTTGAATGCAAGAGTCTTTTTGTGCTCAGATTTATTGTATCATGTCACCTGAGTATAGAAATGATAGAAAGGACACAAAATTTTATTTCCTATAGCTTCAATATGCATTTTTAAATGTAAATATGTGATACGGCCTAAATTGACCCTAAATTATTTTCAGTCTTACTTGGCCTAAGACCCTTTTAAACTAATGTGATATGTTATTTGTAAGTTTTCTTTCCATTTAAAGTACATTAAATACATATGTAAGGATTATTTATAACCAAAAAGCTTTCCAAATTTAAAATTGCTGGAAAATATTACATCTTCATGTAAGGCCCCCCTTCATTGGAAAACCTCTGTTTTTAGCCACAGGCTCATATAAATTTGACTTTTCAATAATTATGATAAGTCTGATAAATCAAATGAGTACTCTATTGCTTTTAATACATAATATATTATATATTAAGGCATTTCAAAAGTATTTTTTTGCAATATTTTAATTTTTTAAGCCCCAAATGTTGATAGTTGAAAATTTTCAATTTTAACGTCTAAATTTAACATGCAAAGTTTTTATATAGAATTAGTCATATTGTCTATAATATATATGCTATTGCCATGAAACTTTGTAAGGAGTCTTATAATTTAATAAGCTTTGGTCATACCAAGTTTCATTAAGATTGGTCAACTTTTTCCACCCTAAGAGGTGAAATCAGGAAATATAGAATCTGTACTTTGGCAACTTCCCTGAATGATTTGATGGTGTCAATTTATCAAATAGCATAAAACTAAAGGATTTAAACTTTTATTTGATGGAATTTCTGCAAAAATGACCAATTTTGGCATTTTATGGTCAAAATAAGCATTTCATAGCTTTTTCAATTTTGATGCATAAGTAGCATTCTGACTTTCTATCTGACAGGTTTTTATGTGTCAATATTTGTGTTTCTATGCTTCAATCCAGTTGTATTACTCATTTGTGAACTCTGAATCTACAGAAAAGAAGATTATCTCAGACAATATGTGCAAAATGTGTTGTATATATGATCCTCGTCTAACGCCCTGTTTGGATCAAGTTAAATGTGAGGAGCTTGGAACATAAAAGTTGAAGTCCATTATAAAGACCTCACTAAATTTGTATAAAAAGCACATAACAATGTCTTTTGTACCTGTTTTATGTCACATACTATCTTTCTTTTCTTCTGTAGGATAGCAAGTGGTTCAAATATAAGCCTGTTGAGACTAAAATTGCATGCATGTTTTTCACTAAAAAGTGAAAAATCTTTGTATCAGACCATACTGTCTGCAAAAAAAGTTGAATGCAAGAGTCTTTTTGTGCTCAGATTTATTGTATCATGTCACCTGAGTATAGAAATGATAGAAAGGACACAAAATTTTATTTCCTATAGCTTCAATATGCATTTTTAAATGTAAATATGTGATACGGCCTAAATTGACCCTAAATTATTTTCAGTCTTACTTGGCCTAAGACCCTTTTAAACTAATGTGATATGTTATTTGTAAGTTTTCTTTCCATTTAAAGTACATTAAATACATATGTAAGGATTATTTATAACCAAAAAGCTTTCCAAATTTAAAATTGCTGGAAAATATTACATCTTCATGTAAGGCCCCCCTTCATTGGAAAACCTCTGTTTTTAGCCACAGGCTCATATAAATTTGACTTTTCAATAATTATGATAAGTCTGATAAAACAAATGAGTACTCTATTGCTTTTAATACATAATATATTATATATTAAGGCATTTCAAAAGTATTTTTTTGCAATATTTTAATTTTTTAAGCCCCAAATGTTGATAGTTGAAAGTTTTCATTTTTAACGTCTAAATTTAACACGCAAAGTTGAATATAGAATTAGTCATATTGTCTATAATATATATGCTATTGCCATGAAACTTTGTAGGCAGTCTTATAATTTAATAAGCTTTGGTCATACTAAGTTTCATTAAGATTGGTCAACTTTTTCCACCCTAAGAGGTGAAATCAGGAAATATAGAATCTGTACTTTGGCAACTTCCCTGAATGATTTGATGGTGTCAATTTATCAAATAGCATAAAACTAAAGGATTTAAACTTTTATTTGATGGAATTTCTGCAAAAATGACCAATTTTGGCATTTTATGGTCAAAATAAGCATTTCATAGCTTTTTCAATTTTGATGCATAAGTGGCATTCTGACTTTCTATCTGACAGGTTTTTATGTGTCAATATTTGTGTTTCTATGCTTCAATCCAGTTGTATTACTCATTTGTGAACTCTGAATCTACAGAAAAGAAGATTATCTCAGACAATATGTGCAAAATGTGTTGTATATATGATCCTCGTCTTACACCCTGTTTGGATCAAGTTAAATGTGAGGAGCTTGGAACATAAAAGTTGAAGTCCATTATAAAGACCTCACTAAATTTGTATAAAAAGCACATAACAATGTCTTTTGTACCTGTTTTATGTCACATACTATCTTAGTTTTCTTCTGTAGGATAGCAAGTGGTTCAAATATAAGCCTGTTGAGACTAAAATTGCATGCATGTTTTTCACTAAAAAGTGAAAAATCTTTGTATCAGACCATACTGTCTGCAAAAAAAGTTGAATGCAAGAGTCTTTTTGTGCTCAGATTTATTGTATCATGTCACCTGAGTATAGAAATGATAGAAAGGACACAAAATTTTATTTCCTATAGCTTCAATATGCATTTTTAAATGTAAATATGTGATACGGCCTAAATTGACCCTAAATTATTTTCAGTCTTACTTGGCCTAAGACCCTTTTAAACTAATGTGATATGTTATTTGTAAGTTTTCTTTCCATTTAAAGTACATTAAGTACATATGTAAGGATTATTTATAACCAAAAAGCTTTCCAAATTTAAAATTGCTGGAAAATATTACATCTTCATGTAAGGCCCCCCTTCATTGGAAAACCTCCGTTTTTAGCCACAGGCTCATATAAATTTGACTTTTCAATAATTATGATAAGTCTGATAAATCAAATGAGTACTCTATTGCTTTTAATACATAATATATTATATATTAAGGCATTTCAAAAGTATTTTTTTGCAATATTTTAATTTTTTAAGCCCCAAATGTTGATAGTTGAATATTTTCAATTTTAACGTCTAAATTTAACACGCAAAGTTGAATATAGAATTAGTCATATTGTCTATAATATATATGCTATTGCCATGAAACTTTGTAAGGAGTCTTATAATTTAATAAGCTTTGGTCATACCAAGTTTCATTAAGATTGGTCAACTTTTTCCACCCTAAGAGGTGAAATCAGGAAATATAGAATCTGTACTTTGGCAACTTCCCTGAATGATTTGATGGTGTCAATTTATCAAACAGCATAAAACTAAAGGATTTAAACTTTTATTTGATGGAATTTCTGCAAAAATGACCAATTTTGGCATTTTATGGTCAAAATAAGCATTTCATAGCTTTTTCAATTTTGATGCATAAGTGGCATTCTGACTTTCTATCTGACAGGTTTTTATGTGTCAATATTTGTGTTTCTATGCTTCAATCCAGTTGTATAACTCATTTGTGAACTCTGAATCTACAGAAAAGAAGATTATCTCAGACAATATGTGCAAAATGTGTTGTATATATGATCCTCGTCTAATGCCCTGTTTGGATCAAGTTAAATGTGAGGAGCTTGGAACATAAAAGTTGAAGTCCATTATAAAGACCTCACTAAATTTGTATAAAAAGCACTTAACAATGTCTTTTGTACCTGTTTTATGTCACATAATATCTTTTTTTTCTTCTGTAGGATAGCAAGTGGTTCAAATATAAGCCTGTTGAGACTAAAATTGCATGCATGTTTTTCACTAAAAAGTGAAAAATCTTTGTATCAGACCATACTGTCTGCAAAAAAAGTTGAATGCAAGAGTCTTTTTGTGCTCAGATTTATTGTATCATGTCACCTGAGTATAGAAATGATAGAAAGGACACAAAATTTTATTTCCTATAGCTTCAATATGCATTTTTAAATGTAAATATGTGATACGGCCTAAATTGACCCTAAATTATTTTCAGTCTTACTTGGCCTAAGACCCTTTTAAACTAATGTGATATGTTATTTGTAAGTTTTCTTTCCATTTAAAGTACATTAAATACATATGTAAGGATTATTTATAACCAAAAAGCTTTCCAAATTTAAAATTGCTGGAAAATATTACATCTTCATGTAAGGCCCCCCTTCATTGGAAAACCTCCGTTTTTAGCCACAGGCTCATATAAATTTGACTTTTCAATAATTATGATAAGTCTGATAAATCAAATGAGTACTCTATTGCTTTTAATACATAATATATTATATATTAAGGCATTTCAAAAGTATTTTTTTGCAATATTTTAATTTTTTAAGCCCCAAATGTTGATAGTTGAAAATTTTCAATTTTAACGTCTAAATTTAACACGCAAAGTTTTTATATAGAATTAGTCATATTGTCTATAATATATATGCTATTGCCATGAAACTTTGTAAGGAGTCTTATAATTTAATAAGCTTTGGTCATACCAAGTTTCATTAAGACTGGTCAACTTTTTCTACCCGTTTAGGTCCGGGTACACAGTTATCGTCCTTTGATTTTCGTTGTCCACGAATATAGTCCCTAGTGTGGACAGTGTGTTACTTGTCGATTTTTTTTTTACCCCTTCCAAATTTATTTCTCCATGTTTTATGACTCAAATAGTAAGTAGGGGGGTGAAATGACACTGTAAAAAAAATTGGGTGATGAATTTTAAAGTAAAGTAGTGATTTGGTCCAGCTGAAAAATGTTAAAAATTAGCACTTCGGAAGCTGTCAAAAGATTTGAAGACCCCCTTAACATGAAATTGTCCATATTTTGAGTTAGAGCCGATGAAGTTTTCTATAATTTTGATATAATTTGTCCCAAAAGTAGTACAACACACTGTAAAAATATTATTGAGAAAGCGCAGGTGGGATTTTTTTAATTTTCATTTATTGTCTAAAAGAAATGCACTACGAAATAACTGTGTACTCGGACCAATAATAGTGCAAACTTTTTTTATGGTTTTGCAATTTACTACACAACTGAACACTTATAAAATAATATTTTACTATGGTTGTTATCTACGGTTTTATTGCGATTTATGATATATGATTTTGTCAGACGATTATAAAACTAAGAAAGGTAAAAGTTTTGAACATGAACATTTACCTGAATATTGTGAAGGACCTTATGCATCTAGGTATGTTCGATTAGAAGTTGTGAAACAAGCTGGTTAAATAGCTAATTGTTGGAATAGTTTACTTACTGTTTCATTTGGTCTAGTCTTTACGAATCTATTTCATGATTACTGACAGATTAAAAACATCAAATATATATAACAAGAAGTTTTGGTGCAGAACATTTATTGGTCAGTTGTAAATGAGGTCTGTGTAGGGTTTTGATTTCCTCATTTATAAGATAGAAAATCTTTATATTAAAACGTTGGAATTCAAAAATATAAATTTACCCGTTAATTTTATATAACTATCCTATTTTAATGCTAAAAAAAATATAATAAATGAATTATTAAATGATGTAATTTCATTTAATCGGTCCGTTTTCAATGCAATTAGGGAACTGTTATTTGTCTTTATCATATACTTAGCATTAATATGATAGCTTTTGCATATGTGTAATGAACGGAAGTACACAAGCCATAATTTCCCATCAGGGCTGATAACCCATATCAGGGGCGTCTCGTGCAAAAACCCTATAACAGTGCCTCTCGTGCAAGTTACTTCCTGTATTTCCGGTATCGTATGTTTACTTTTCCATTGTGGCGTCAGATATTTTTTTATTATGACGTCAACATTTTACGGGAACTTTTGGGACGTCCAGTAATGGCGATAAGGTTTATTGGATCCAGTGGTAAATCTGTTTGTACAGAACCAGCTGTTATTGAAAAAAATATGTTAACATGGCTAAATCCGATGATATAGATTTTCAAAATGATGCTAGTTTACAATTAGTACTTGCTAATAAATGCCATTGACAATTATGAATCATCTCATATAGTACAACATGTAGTAATAATGATCATAAAACTGTAAATACTTCCTCCATGCTTCCAGCTTCCAAATTTTTAATGTTTCAAAATGCCACTATAGGAAATGGTACCATAATATATATGAAGGTAGTGATGCTATTGTTGGACAATTATAGTGTATTTGTTGGATTCATGATTTAACTTCTTTAAAAAGTTTTTGACAGTTTTAGTTATTTCATTTGTTTATTTGCCTTACATAAAACAATTGTCGGAAGTATATGATAAAGAGATTAATACATGGCCTTTTCCATATCGGCCCGGGTATCATCCCTCGACCCATATCAGCACCTCGACTACGTCTCGGGCTGATATGGGGGTCTCGGGATGATACCCGGGCCGATATGGAAAAGGCCATGTATTAATCTCTATATATCAGTCTGAGTACTGTTTAACTATCATATGAGTTGAATATATTTAGACTCGTCCAAATCAGGGAAATGAGGCTTCTGCAAGTGGTTTTTTTTTTTTTTTTTTTTTTTTTTGTGTACTTTTTTTATGTTTTTGACGGTTTGTAAGTCAGTAAAAGTTCAATGATTAAGTTAATATTGACATTAAAAGACCTCCTCACAAAAAGTGCTGTTCAAATCCCCTCGCCCTTCGGGCTCGGGGATCTTAACATCCCTTTTTGTTCGAAGGTCTTTTAATATCAATATCAACTTATCATTGAGCTTTTACTACTACTAAAGGTACTAATATTTTTTTTTTTAATTTGTATTTTTTATGTCAGCGTTTTGACTTTTTAAATCTTTGAATTACAAATTATGAAAAGCTGAAACAACATGTTATTTCAAGTTCGATTGGATAGACGAGTTCAAAAAGTGAAATGAAAGAAGAATGCTACCTTCTTTTTATTCTTTCTTGTAAGCTCTTTGACAACTAATTAAAACAATTGATCCAAAAATAATGAATAGTCCAAAAGTGCTCAAGAAGAGTTGAATGCAAAAATCTATTCCTCAAGGCCATTTAAATGTATTACTATTAAAATTATATAAAGGACCGATTTTTTTTATAATGTTAAATTATAAAATATCCTTTGTACAATTTAAAAGTGAATTTTAGTCACGTTTTGTACAAATTACAATTTGTACAAACATTTTTTGGACAAATTATATTTTGTACAAAGTTAACATACAAATTATAATTTGTACAATTTTTTTTTTTTTTTTTTTTACAAAATGATACACAACATATATGTATAGCTTTCTTATCATATTTTAAGACGGCAATTATTCCCTAGAATGGGGTATGGTGTAGCAGTACAAAACAAGAAAAGCACTGTAAATATCAGTTAAAAAGAGTGGTACTACGTTCTAAGTACATAATATAAATGCTTTATTTTGGTAACCAATATCTTGTGACGCAAATTTAGTTCCGTAACGTATATACGTTATGTTTTTTTTTCCGCGTACATGTACATCCATTAATTAACAGAAATGTATGCATATCAAAAATGTATTACTATTAAAAATATATAAAGGACCATCTTGCCAGGAATTTCAAAATAATGAAATACTGATTTGCAAGGCACAATTCACAATATATTAATATTCATACCGGCCGACAAAGCAGCCAATAATGTGGTGGTGGTATGACGTAAATGCTACACGGGAGTCCTTAAGATTCAACTACATTCAAGGCCGTACGCTCCACAGAGATTCATATAGTAAATAATCATGTCTCCTCCTCTGAAGATTTGAAGGTCCCCACTATGTATAAGTTACCTAAACAACACACAAAAAGCGTTAAATATCGTTTCATCTCGGCCTCTAGTAAGTGTTTTACTATTTATCTTTCGGTGCTTTTAACGAGTTCACTAACTACTATCAAAGAACTTATCATTATTTTTTGTAACAAAACATCTGAAAATAGTGGAATTATCCATTTTTGGAGTGTAAAAAACTCTGTGGATGTTTTATTTAAATTATGTGCTTTTGATGGTCCTTTTGAGTCGGTTGACAGTTATGACTTTTCTACTTTTTATACTACACTTCCGCCCAATCTTAACAAACAAAAATTTTCCTATCTAATTAAATGGTCGTTTGATAAATTTGATTTCACATTTATTTGCTGCAACCCATAGGAAGCCTTTTTCTCAAATGAGAAAGCAAGTATGCTAGATATACTTACTGGGGGTGTGATGAGATGACAACATGTTTTTACGTTCCGGCAATAAAGTTTATCGACAGGTTGTAGGTATTCCTATGAGTACCAATTGTGCCTCTTTAAAAGCTGACTTGTTCCTATACTGTTATGAATCACAGTTTATGGCCAAACTCAGTAAAGAACCGTCCAAATTCAATTTAATTGTTAAATTCAACAAAACTTTCCTTTATCTTAATGATATTTTTTTGTTAAATAATCAAGAATCTTATTCTTAAAATATACTGCTAAAATTTACTTAAAGGAACTTATTTTAAATAAATCAAATATTAACAGCAATAACTGTCCTCTCCTAGAATTAGATATTTCAGTATTACACCAGAAACTCTACACACAAATTTACGACAAAAGGTATGATTTTGCTTTCCGTATGTTAATTTTCCTTTTTTGGACAGTGAAAGTTCATTTGGCACTGATTTAAAGTGTTTATACATCCCAACTCGTTCGCTATACTCGTGTCTGTAGTGACATTTTTGGATTTCAATGAGCTAAAATTATTAAGTCAGCGATTTCGTTACCACAAATTACTTAATACCTTTACTAAATTCTTCCACAGTTATAAAGATTTGGTTTGCAAGTTTGGCTGCCCCTGTAGAAAGCTTATTTCAAACGGAATAGCACATCCTAAATTGTACGGTGATGTTGTTAACCGAGCCCGGAAATTTAGATACGATTCGGAAAAACTGACCAATCCTTTAAATAAACTTATTCTAAAAGGTTACCAATACAACACTGTAATTAGATCTTTGAATATTGTTTTTATTGGTATAAATATTGATTCAGTAAATTAAACTTCATTTGAACTTTGGTGGATAGTTTTCTCATTGGCAATCATACCACACCTCCATATTTTTATATGACATATATTAGTCGAAATTTGGCTCCATTCGTTTACCAATTTAAGTCACAAGTGCCTCATCTTATCGGGTCACCTTAAAATATACAGATCTTTACTGATCGGATTCTCGGTTTTGAACATTTTTAAAGGTCACAAGTAAATCAATGGGGCTTAATACATATTTCATTTAAAACAAAATTATTTCTTTTATAACATAGCTAAAATTGGTACATATTCCAGCCAGGTTCCCATCTCAGCAATGAGGTTTTTATTTCGGAAGAAGAGTGCACACTCGGCTTGAACAAAATTAAATTGCACCCCCCCCCCCCCCCCCCCCTCCCCCTCCCCTCATAAACTGGTATATATCAAAATTGTTTGCATCGATTTAGATTAAAAGTAAACCTTTCTGTAGCAAATTATGCAGCATTTTCATTTCATACAACACAAAACTATATTGCAGGCGCGGGACGTGTTTGAATAATTATGACAAAATATATATTTGATAGTGTTATAGAATTTCATCTATTATTTTAGATGATTATTTTATTTCTTGATTTAACTTTTAACTTTTCTAGAGGGCGAAAACATGTTTGCAATGTTTCTGGATATTGATATTTCCCTTACCGGATGCACCTTAACACTTTTACCCGTCTCCAATGTTTTGTTGTCATTTTTGTTTTCGTCTTTTTCCTTCAATTCAAAAACAGAACTTATGGCTAATGACAAGTTGATGCAATAGAATGTTTAATATATAAAATATGTAATTACGCATACTTTTTCATTGTGCATGGCATTGACATATACAAAAGTGATACATGTATTACACGCATAACACACATACACAATAATTTATATGACCTTGCGTCTCCCTCATCATACAATAGAATTAATGCTGACATTCCTTTATTCAAGAGATTGGAAAAAAATATACATCTGTTTGGGAGGTCGAATGTCATCAATAAATACAACTTCTTTCGACAGGCAGATAATAGATACAAATTATATTGAATAAAACCGCACCAAGGACGGTGTAATAAACAACAAATAAACAAATAAAAAATATTAAAAACATAAACATGTAAGAGTACAGTCCAGTCAAGTCCACAGTCCAGTCTAGTCAAGGTTTTACACTTTGCCCAATTTTATGCTCAATATTTTGGCGAACATTTATTTTCTTTTTCTCTAAATGCAGATCAGAATACTGCATATAATACATATAAATAGTTGTGATATTACTTCTTACACACACCAACGTCATTTTGATACATCACATAATAAATGACGAGGTTAGAACCCCTGAATTGTGCTTTATTCGTGTTTTAACATCAGTTATAGTCCAATTTTTCCACAGTTTATAACAGTTTTTCGAAAATTTTAATAGTTAAGTCTGATCCAGAAAAGTGTAGTGTCGAGGGATTTAGTACAAATATGGGCACCTTTTGGTTACATAGCATTTTTGACAATAGGTTGCGGCAAAGGTTTTGGTTAAGATTTTTGGTCTAAAAATGCACAGAATCATCATTGTTTTACAACATATTAAAAATGCGCAGATTTTAGAGTTTCTAATATACTCTTGTAAAGAGGTTTATTCTGCTTCGCATTATGATTTTTGAGATATATCCATTCAAGAACTAAATTGTGATTTTTTTGATAATTTATGATAAAAAAACTGGGTCATAAAACAAATAATTTAACCTGTAAAGGCTATGATTTTATTATTATAAAGGTTTTTTGAATACAACAAAAACAATAACCTTGCTTTGAAGTTATACAAAACACAAATTTTAATAGTCAGTTCTATAAAACTTAAAAGAATTTATATATCAAACTGATAACTTCATACATTCAACTATTGCACATATAGCTTTGTTTAAACACTTCTTGTTCATATATTAGCCAAATTATGTTAGATATTTGGTTAGAAATGACTGGAGACTGAGACATGATTGGATACTTTGTATAATCTTGAATGTTGGAATGATCAACTATTAAACTTTACATTTAAAGTCTTCTGAAATGAGTAGTAAGCTGACAATAATTAAAGTCTTGTTTTCAAATTCTTTAAAAATTGAAACAGGTGGGGGAGGGGGGGGGGGGGGGGGGTATCTAATGTAATGTAAAAGAAAAGTAAGAGTGCATGCAGTGATTTCTTATAGGGTACAATTCTGATAGATAAGTATTGTTGTGAGAAAAAGTATTTTTTACGATTTTTCTATTTGAATAAATATAAGTATATACGGTGGAAAAAGAGAACATGTAGAATTTCACCAAATCTGGTCGATCTTCAGAGATTTTAATGAAATTAACTCAAATATGAAAGTTTTTTTAAATATTTCATGAAGATTGAGAAATTCACAGTTTGCTGTATGCATAGTTTACCTAAAGCCTTGTAGGAAAGGTAAATTCATTATATATGTATATATGTAATTTGAATTATTGAGAGGTGCTTATAATAACTCTTTGCAGTCATTAAAACTCATAGATCTTTGGTAAACGTTGTTGTTGGGTTGTTTTTGTCCTATGAAAAACCAATAAGTAAGTCGTAACACCTGATTGTGATTTTTGTCACCTCGGCATAAAAGAAAGAAGCTACAGATACAAATATACTTCTAAAAGACTAACAATAATGTGTTTTATACTAAAAATATATTATATATTCCATATCCACAGAAACAGAAGAATTATGTAGCCAATGTGAGGCCCCAGCGGCAAAAAGAAACGAGAAAAAAACCCTAACCCCTGGGTCATTAGACAGATAATTTAACCTGTAAAGGCTATGATTTGATTATTATAACGGTCTTTTATATATCAAAAAAGAAAGAAATAACCTTGCTTTGAAGTCATGCAAAACACAAATTTAAGCAGTCAGTTTTATAAAACTTTTAATGAATTTATATATCAAACTGGTAGCTTCATACATACAACGTTTACAAATATATCTTTGTTTACATACTTCTAGTTCATATAAAAGCCAAATTATGTTAGATATATGAAAAGAGATGATATCATTATAACAAGATTTCTAAACTGACTATTTGAGGCAGACATTGTTAACTTGAATAGATAAATGGGCATACAGTAAGATGTGGACTGGAGACAGAGGCATGATTGGATCCTTTATATAATCTTGAATGTTGGAATGATTAACTATTAAACTTTTCATTTAAAGTCTTCTGAAATGCTTTCAGTTTGTTATCAGAGTAGTTTCATACAGGTTCTAGGCATTTATTGTCATAAAACAGGCACATAGGGTAAGCTGACGATAATTAAAGTTTTGTTTTCAAATTCTTTAAAAAAAATTGAAACAGGGGTGGGGGTATAAGACGGCTGTAAAATAAAAGTTAGAGTACATGCAGTGATTTCTGTTAAGCTATGATTCTGATAAATTATTATTGTTATGAGAAAAAGTTTTTAAGAGTTTTCTATTTGAATAAATGTTAGTATAGGTTGCACTTTGTAAATATAGCTGTTTCCCAAACAACCGCTATTTTATGGAGATATTGATACTCATAAATATTTTGTTTTCTTTACTTACTGGTTCTTAGATATGATCTCTATGTTTCATCTCGTAGGGACATAACTTGGGAATGTTACCAGTATAAATACACATTGATAGCGGCTAAATTGAATTTTGAGGAATACCCAAAGTAAAGAGAGGGGTAGTACAAAATTTTAGTATAAGGATAAACTCTTAGAAGTTCGAGGCATATACATGTTGAAAATATGCAGCACAGCCCTATATCTTGACCTTTGAAAAAAATAGCTGTGCAGACGAAATTTCCATTCTAAGATATATTTTTTTACGACAATTTACAGTAAAAGTGGCACAGTTTTTGCCGTAAAAATAGTTCCTATATACATATGGGAAGATACAAGTTCAACCTGTAATCTTCGGTAAAATACGGTATTAAAGATATTTCGAAGGTAACAATTCACGCAGAATTTTAAGATCACGTAACAATAACACATAAATTCTAGGTTTTTGAACTTTCCCGAAATTTACTTGATATTTACGAAATGTTCAATTGATGATTCATAAATTTTGTCATTAGCCAACACTCTTATTGGCAATAACCGGTCCCATTAGGTTCAGTCGTCGAGTAAAGTACACACGTAGATAATTGCATTGACAATTTCTATTAATTTTAATGAAAATATGCCATACGTAAACATTATAAGTAACAGTAATTTCTAAGTAGCATTTACTGCTTTTCATAAAAGCAGACACATAAGATAACAGTTAATTCTAACAAATCAATGATGTTAGACGCCATTTGTTATTGTGTTTTCACTAATGAGTAAGACGCTTGATACGGTGCTTTTGGTCCGGGATTGGCTTTTTTGTCCGGTTTTGCTTTTTGTCAGATAATTTTGCTTTTTGTCCGACATTTTTGCTTTTTGTCCGTTGCTTTCGGTCTGTTTTGCTTTTTGTCCGATAATTTAGCTTTTCGTCCGACCACTTTTGCTTTTTGTCCGTTGCTTTCTGTCCGTTTTGCTTTTTGACCGATTATTTTGCTGAAAGTCCGAAACTTTTGCTTTTAGTCCGTTGCTTTTGGTCCGTTTTGCTTTTTGTCCGACAACAATTTTGCTTTTTGTCCGATTCGCTGTTCGTCCGATTATTCTGCTTTATGTCGATTTTAAAACTCCCATATTTTTTGTAGGTTACATTTGAACTTCGAAACTCAATGACATCTTTGAAATTAAATACAAACCTTATTTCTCTCTATAAATGAGTGGTACATAGAGTATCTGTTTTATATACTAATCTGATCAATATGTTCTGAATTTACCGCTGGTAAAGCCAAGCATGCATTAAATAACCGTACGTTTCGGTTAAAAATAATTCATCATAAATATTTAGACGATCGTTGTAATGAACATTGCAATTATTCTATCTTTATATTTGAAAGAAGTTTAGTCTGAGAAGAACGCCACAGAATGCGAAACATAGGGATTTAAATCCGGCGTCACTATCTTTCGTTGTAGTTTTTGTCTCGACTGCGTCGAAATTAGCAGAAAGCTAGACTTAGGTATTGCTTTTCCGGCGACGACAATTGTTCAGTTTTCTGCTTAAGTTAGTTTGATAGGAACTAATTGTGATAGATGATTGTTATTTGATATAAAGTTGCATTACTATCAGTACATATCAGTTTGACGACTATTTTTGAGGCCTTGCCTCCTAGGTCATGGTCCAGCCACTTTCAATTGATAAGCAATTTTTAATGTTAATTGTTGTTAGTATTTTCTATAAAGTTACATCACTATCAGTACATATCAGTTTAAAGACTGTTTTGAGACCCTGTCCCCTAGTTCATGGTACGGTGATTTTTAATAAATTCGAGTTTCTTAAATTTTTTTTAATGTTATTGAAATTATTGAACCAAATGCATGCATATATACTAACACTAAGTCTTGCATGCACGTTTTTTTTTTATATTTAATACACATCTATAACGTAATGTCGACAAATAATAATTCATTAATATAGTTGTTGGTCGCAAACTAATTAACTTTCGAGCTTGTTGCAGAAGTTTACCGGATCGTACAAATGATAAACAATAAAAACAAAGCACGTGGAAAGCGTGACAGATAAGTGAATTGAAAGGGCCATGACATTTGTTTTATATTTTCTATGTGTTCCCATTTGTTAATCAAACTATTCCTTAATAGTTGTTAAATGATTTGTTGTGTTGAATTTGTTCTTTAAGAATCCATTATTTCTAATTACCTTCAAGAGCACATGTGTTTACATTCTTTCATCACGGTTTTCCCCTCGCACTTGCACTGTGCGATGGCCGAAGTTATAACGAGAGGTCTCGTAGTTAAGGTCACTGCATACGGAAAAAGTCGTCAAATTAGTGTCTGGGAAGCCAATAATTCAATATCGGTACGTTTATGAATATTTTGATAATATAAAGGATTTTCTTTTATAAAAGTTCACGTTCATTTCTTTTAGAGAAAAACTTAACCATTCAAGTATAAAAAACATATTCAACTTTTTTTTGTTTTAATTTTAAGTTTCATATGACTTAAAGTTTTCTGCTTAATTTAGATTAATAGGAACTATTTACAAGAAACAAGGATATTTTCTATAAAGTTATATTAATGTCTATAAATCTCAGTTTGTCGACCATTTTCAGGCCTTGCCCACTAATCATAGTCCAGCGACTGAATTAATAAGCAATGTTGCTGTCCGTCAGATTGTTTTTTTCTCAATTTTATATGTCAGACAACAGTTTATTTTTAAATCATTTGGAGAGAAGATCTGAATGATTCAAATGTTATATACAAATGCCTTATATATGTTTAGATAACATCATTATCCATTGTGCTTGATTTCACTTTCGTGGTTTCGTTCGTGTATAGGCTGATTGTAGGGTGTACATGTCCGAACAGCATGTTTCAACGGACCGTGATCCATTGGTCAATGTTATGTTTTCATGGTTCGTTTATTTTTTTGTCTGATATTTTTTCATCAATAGGGCAACTGCAATTAGCGTATGCAATGCTTGTTATTTCTACTCGAATATTGAACGGGGTTCATCTAACCTTGACCTCATTTTCATGTTTCATTGGTCAATTCTTATTTTTCATGTGAAATTATTGTACGGTGTACATGCTAGTCGCGAATGGTTCGTCTGAAATTTACTTCATTTTTATGGTTTACTTTTTTTCTTAATAAGTTTGGAGGTTAGTATCTCAGATACTAAATACAATGGGTGGATAATGTTGGTTGTATTGGATGACTGCATGTAATATGCAGATGTCGGATCGGCAATGTAAACTGACATTGCCCTTACTTTCGTCATTCTTCGATCAATCTTGAGTTCTCATTAAGGTTGGTTTCTCAGAAACTATAAGACATAGGCTAGATTTAATTGACATATCCGACAAGAGGTGTCAATCCGACTTTGAGCTCAGTTTCATAGTTCATTGGTCAAGATTTTGTCGTAAGTCTGTTTCTCAGATAATAAAAAAACATTTATAAGAGATACAATGCAGACTTATAACTGTATTCTACGAACTCGCGTTTTCCCCCACAAAAGAATCACCAGTGACGCTCGATTCAAAATAGTTTAAATATCAAACTAATAATAATTGTTGATTGCCAATGTGACAACTCTCTACAAGAGACCAAATGTCTATTTTGCTAGCAATTACATGACACCATACGGCCTTCAACGCCGTGCATAAGTCTACATCTCATAGACTTTTCAAAACAAGAAAATCAATGGCATGATTTATGCATAAACCTGAAAAAAGAAAAGATTCCAAGTGGTAAATGTCTGACTTGTAGTGTTTACTTGACCTTGACCTAATTTTTATATTGTTTGGTTTTAGAGGTATGGTAAGTTTTTCAGATATATTATTACTTATCGGTCAAGATTGTGACTGATTTACTTTTGAGACTATTTTGTCGAAAATGATGCCAATTTAAAAATTTTTGCTTAAAACCTTAGTTTTCTCATTTGTCCTTGCCTATCTATTAGCTTGATATATTAAATATGGTTTTATCTTTATAAGATGCAGAGCATCGTTGAATTTCGTTCAGATTAAGCGATTTTTGCCAAAGTTAAAGGGCTTAAAATAGAAAATTGTTTTGAAATATCAATTTGCCATCTTTTTCATCAAGACCATAATCAATTGATTGAGTTGTTTAAAGGGGCATTAGCTACGAGATATTAAAATAAAATATGAATTTTTTTCTCGGTTCAATCATTAATGAAAGTGAAACTGCTTTTAGCAGCCAGTTTGGTTCAATTTTGTCAAAATAAGCTAAGAAACATCGCTGATGAATCATTCACTTGCAAGTGAATAATTCGACCTAATTGAATCCGTATTCATGTGACCTTCAATTTAACCCATTAGCTAGAGATGTTTTACGCATGAATTAGGTGTGATGAGTTATTAAAAGGAAAAGAATGAAACATTGAAATTAAACAAGGGTAATCCATTTGATTGACCGATTCGACCCACAAAAACTCATTCTTATGCAGGTGAAAAGTTAATTAACGAATATTTTTAACCTATATTATAAACCAAACAGACCTAGAAAAATCCAATTGCACGAGTTCGCTATCTATTTCTATCTATATTTATATTTATATTTATATCTGGTTATATAACCTTTGGTAGTCCTTGGAGGTCACCTCGATAGTTAATTAGATGGAGTCTAGACTAAAATACACACAAAATGCTGATACAAATTATCGAGTCCATGCATTGTAAATTGCCTAATTTAGACTTTTTAATCGTTTCGATATACGTTTTAGTATGTTATAAATCAAATATGAGAATATAAGTCAAATCGGTGAACATGAATTTGACAGCTAATGACCCTTTAAGTTAGTTACTGTTAAGTTAGTTAAGTGATTCTTGCCTTAGTTATGGCCTTTCAAAAAAGGAACTTCGAAAATATGGAGATACAAGTATTGTAATTGAAGATTTGCATGCATAAACTAACGATATCATTGTTAAATATTTTAGAAATGTCATTATCGTTTAATACTTGTCATTCTAGGGCGTACACTAGCTTTGCATGCGGTAAGGGGTTTACGAACTGTAAAAAGCCGAGCGATAACCGGTTTGTAATGATCACAATTTTGATCATTTGCCTTAAATGGATAGTCGTCTCATACGCAAATGTACCACAGCCTTAAAATCAATCCATTGGCTTGGCGGGACATTTGTGATGTCTTCTGATTTAATTTTTTTTTAGAAAATTAAGAAGTCAAACACTCCGCTATGCGGTATTTGCATTTAAATACAAAACATAATAAGAAATTGAAAATTTTGAAAAAGTTAAAAGAAAAATACATCTTCCTGCTGTGTAAAAACACAGTAAATTAATTAGAAAAGTGTCTCGTGTACCACTATCAGAAGTTTATTACATTAAAAGTCGAAACGTATACTAGTCAAAGTGGTGAGAAAGAATAGTGAAAATTATATGACATTAATATGTGTATTTGACATATAAATCCCTCTCATTTTTTTAAATGTTATACAATTTGGAATAAATTGTACAAGTAATCAGGAGAAGAACCAATTTGATCTTATTATAATGACCAGATAAATGTCTTATGTACAAATTTATCCGGTTTTATTATCCGCATAAAGCTGCATAAAAAACATTAATTTGGTTAGCTTACATATTTAACCTTGCACAAGATTCTAAGTCTTTACAAGTATTTGAGTCCTGGTTGCATACCGGAAGGTGTAATCTACAAGTTAGTAAAAAATAGAGTTTTTCTCTCTTATCTTTCTCTTATATATAAAAAAGCAACCCTACCAAAAGGGAAACACTACTAGACTGTACCAACCAGTTTGCTGCCTCAACTAAGGGACAATAACTTATCATAGGCATTGTTCAATGCAATTTTGGATATTAATTAAATGAAAATAACGATTTTAAACTCTATATACAAAACATACGTATAGATGTAAGATAATTGCCTCGAAACAAACTTTCGATAACTTGGTTTATTCCATATTGGTATTAAGTTAGTACGTTTTCTCTTTATGAATTCGATTTTGAATAAAAAAGCATATTCACCTGGAGAAAAGTGATATCCACCGCGCTGAACGTCACGCGCTTTTACATGATTGTAACGTTATGATAAAATGTTTGATGTACAATTGGTTTTGGTAAATAATTGACAACAAATACATTGTTTTCTCTCGGAAAATGGAAAAAAAAAACCAATAACTGTCTTTTGTTTATGTAAATATGTGGTTTGACTTTTGAAAAAACTGATATTCACTTCGGCCGTCGGTCGTCGGCCTCAGTTTTTCAACAGTCAATAAAATCGCATATTTACCTCGCCAAAAGACAGTAATTGTATAATATACTAATAGGTTAAAAATAATTTATACTCCATCCTGATGGGTGAAATGCAAATAACATTTTGAAACAGTTTTTTTTTATCATTATCTTGAAACAGTATTTTATATTTATTTTCAACTCTTCGTTGTATAACAACATTTAAATATTAAGTACCTAGTTAAAAGTATCCAATATCAACGTATATTGACCTACGTTGGAAAAAATCCATATCAGATTGGTCGATAGAATGGTCACGGAATTATAATGATCATTTGCATGACTGAGTATTTGAATGAGATAATATAATGATAACATATATATACCCACATTTGCAGTAAACTGTATTTTATGTTTAAGAAATAAAGGTACATAACTCTTGAACCGTAAAAGTAAAAACCAAACTTGACCAATGTTTTTGATCTCAAGACATTGCTTTCAAACGTGAAAACATTTAGTCAAAAGGTATACAAATGTCAACCTTAAACCAAAGAAATACATTTTTAAAGATATCTAAGGGCATAACTCTTAAACGGTCAAATTCAAGGAAGAATTTTACCTGTATGTTATAGTCCAAGACATTGTCTAACTTTTTGAATTTGAAAAGATTTGGTCAAGCAATACTTTACACATAAAATCCAGAAACAAAATAAAATACAATTTTAAAGATTATTTTAAGTTATTTCTCTTGAATAGAAACCGTCACAATCAAATTTGACCTTTATTCTATGATCAAAGTTTCAAATTCAAAAAGATTTTGTCAAGCGATTTTTATACTCATCTTGAAATCCTTCTACTCTACTGTCCCTCTTCGAGTCGTGTATAATAAAGCATTTGATTGAATGGAAACTTAAGTAAATATTCTAGTCTAGTCTAGTCCATCCTTTTCTATTCTATTCTATTCTAATCGATTTTATTATATTTTTTTTCTGTACTATTATATTAGATCAGTATAGTCTAGTCTAGTTAAGTCTTTTCTATCCTTATCTATCATAGTCTGGTCTAGTCCAAATAGTTGCTTGTTTTTCTCACGAAACAGATTTCGGGGTAGATATAAAAAGAATAAGGCATTTTTTTTAACATGAAACCAATAACAATATTTTATAAAAGTCACGGCTACGATTACCCGCAAAAAGTAACAATAAGAAATTTTAATTGTTACTGCCGAGACTTATTGCCTAAATGTATTTCCGGACAGGGACCGAATTTTCATACGGAAATTACAAGTAACAATAATATCTTTTTTTTATTGTTACCTGCAAATGCTGCAGTTATTCTTATCTGCAAAATTTTACATAAAATTTGCAAATGATGTCTTGTGTGTGTAGCATCTTGATACTTCGTATTGTCTTCGTGTCATTACCTTGTGTACCTTGTTTTGCATATTTGAACAAACATATCTGTATAGAAAATTATTTATTGATCAAAGCAATGATAAATTGAAGGCACATTTATACATATTTATAATTCTTTTAGCTATTTATTTTGTTGGCACTTCCTGCAATTTCAGTATGTAACCTATGGGAGCGTCTTGAGGCCAAAACATTACCGGTGATACCACTTCAAAAACTTGTCTGAAACTATAGATCCATTTATACAGAGACATATATACGCACGTCTATACCACATACTAAACTGTTCCACTCTGTTATATCCTTCTTCAGCAATACTTGTGTTTTTCAAGAATTTCTCCTATATAACTGCACAAAATATGCATCTTGAAACCGTTGGATTCTAATTAAAATCTTGAAAGGTTATATTAACTATTCAATGACCACAAATTGGACACCTTGTTCATTCGTATCCATACCTAAGAATAATTAGCTATTTTAATCTACCCCCTATGGAAAAAGTGAACGTCATATTGGTCAATAAAACTGGAAGTTTAATCATGTAATTGTTTAAATTTATTTCAGATTGTTCTCAAATTAAACATTTATAGATCAGTGCCTGCCTGAATGTATTGTGCGGTAACAATAACTGCAGGTAACAATAAAAAATGATATTAATTATTGAGATAAGCTACTTTTGGTCGGTAATCGTAAATAATGCCTTTATAAAAAACGGAAGGACTGTTTGCGATAGAGAGTAACTCATTTGTAGAAAACAAGTGCACACAATCGATATTAAGATTAGAATGTTAAGATAAGGAATATAAGCTGTCTCACGTATTACTGAAATACATGCACGTTGAGCGTTTGGTGCACATATACGCTATTTCTTAGCCCATTCGGCACACTCAAGTGTACGGTCGAGTCTAACATACTTTTTATACGACCGCAATTTTTGCGTTCATATTATGTTATGGCGATGTCTGCATCGTTGTCGTCCGAAGACATTTTTGTTTCCAGACAATAACTTGAGTATTTTTTTTTTTTTTTAACACTTGAATAAAGTTTTATTGCACTAAAGCTGTTAACAATGACCTTACCGCTACAGCTTTAACAGTAAGGTACCCCGATATTGTTAATATCTATAAGAACAGGGTTTCATATAGATAAGTAGTATTTTCTTATATTTTATATTAGTAATAGTACAATTAAATACAATGTTCAATAATAATATGACATACTAATCCGAAATTAATTATCTACTGTTTTTTTTACAATTAAATACAATGTTCAATAATAATATGATACACTAATCCGAAATAAATTATCTACTGTCATCTCGTTTATCAATTGCATGGTTTAAATGTGTGGAATATCGATTTTCTTGATCGGATGTTTTACCTTGTTTAAAGGTGAGAGCATGCTTTTTAATGGATGTTTATGGTGGAATTTGCCGATTTTATATCTTTATCCTTGGATTTCAAACTTATTAGGTGAGTAATTTATTTATTTATATAGTTAAGATATCTGTCTGCTTAAGAATATCATAAAAATGTTTTGTTTTTTTTTTGAAGAAAACAAATTTCTGTTCTTTAGATTAAATTTTGAAACACCCGGACTGCATTGTATTCTTTGTCTAGATTGTATGATCTAAAGTATTCGTCAAATTCAGATTTAAAGAGAATGAATACATTAGTAGATTTATTTCTTTGGTTTGATACATAGTACGATTTGTAGATTGCAAATCCTATAATTGTCAGAATTATATTGAATCCGATATACTCGCTATCTGTTATTTTGTAGCCTATTACTATATCTTTTAAGTTGATTTTTTTATTAAAGTTCATTTGAGATAAAATTTTATTTATAATTTCCCAAAATTCTTTTAGAAATTTACATTCAATAAAAAAGTGATGATACGTGTCTTTAAGTTGACAAAGTTGACAATAGGGGCTAGATTCGATTTTCCATTTGTAGAGATTTTCTCCATTTGGGAGAATGCAGCTTATCAATTTCCATCTAAACATTTTTAGTTTATTCAGTTTTAAATTTTGGTGTATAAATTTAAACGTATATTTGGTAAAATTGTAATTGATTTCTAGTTCTTTTTTCCATTTATTTATGCCGATGTTTGGAGAAATTTTTTGTCGAACGAGGTATTGATATACCTTTTTGTTGCTTAAATTTTCAAATTCAATGTTTTCTTTGTTTATATTGATAAATAATCTGTTAAAATTTACATTTGATTTGATGGATTCTTTCTTGGCTAAAACTTTTAGCCATGAGGTTGGTATTGCTTTTTTGACTATCGAAATTTCTGAAATCCAATTTTTAGTGTTTTGCAGTTTTTTAAATATTTTTTCGTGGGCAATTTTTCCATTGTCGTCAATAATATCATTAAGATAAATGAAATCACTGTGTATCCAATTATGCATAATAAGCGGCTTGTTTTGAAATTTGATAAATTTATTACCCCAGATAACTTGAGTATAAGTGAATGGATCTTTTTGAAATTGTTTTATACACAAAATACAGTTGACCTATTGTTTATGATAATCGAAAAACAGACCATAAAAAAAACCTTAACATCGACCATTGAACCACGAAAATGAGGTCAAGGTCAAATGATATCTGCCAGACAGACATATACACCTTACAATCATTCCATACACCAAATATAATTGACCTATTGCTTATAGTACTTGAAAAACAGAGCAAACCATAACAACTTTACATTGACCAATGAACCATGAAAATGAGGTCAAGGTCAGACGAAACCTGCCGGACTGGCAAGTACCCATTGCAGTCATTCAATACACCAAATATAATTGACCTATTGCTTATAGTTCTTGAAAAACTGACAAAAACACAAGAACTTAACATTGACAAATGAACCATGAAAAGGAGGTCAAGGTTAGATGAAACCTGCCAGATAGTTATGTACTCATTACAGTCATTCCATACACCAAATGTAGTTGACCTATAGCTTATAGTACATGAATATAGTTATCAAAGGTACCAGGCTTATAATTTGATACGCCAGACGCGCGTTTCGTCTGCATAAGACTCATCAGTGTCGCTCAGATCAAAATAGTTAGAAAGCCAAACAAGTATAAAGTTGAAGAGCATTGAGGACCCAAAATTCCAAAAAGTTGTGCCAAATACGGCTAAGGTAATCTATGCCTGGGATAAAAAAAAATCCTTAGTATTTCGAAGAATTCATACTTTTGCAAACAGTAAATTTATAAAAAATAACCATATAATTGATATTCATGTCAACACCGAAGTGCCGACTACTGGGCTGATGATACCCTCTGGGACGAAACGTCCACCAGCCGTGGCATCGACCCAGTGGTGTAAATAGTTATCAAAGGTACCAGGCTTATAATTTGATACGCCAGACGCGCGTTTCGTCTACATAAGATTCATCAGTGACGCTCAGATAAAAATAGTTAGAAAGCCAAACAAGTATAAAGTTGAAGAGCATTGAGGACCCAAAATTCCAAAAAGTTGTGCCAAATACGACTAAGGTAATCTATGCCTGGGATAAGAAAATCCTTAATATTTCGAATAATTCATACGGAAACGGACCAAAACACAAAAACTTAACATTGACCAATGAATCATGAAAATGGATCAATGTCAGATCAAACCTGCCAGACTCATGTAACCATTACAGTCATTCCGTACACCGCATATAGTTGACCTACTGCTTATAGTATTTGAGAAACGAACCTAATCACATAACTTTAACCTTGATCACTGATTCATGAAATGAGGTCGAGGTCAGGTGATCCCTGTTTGGCGGACATGTAGACGTTGAAAGGAACCAATATACCAAATATGGTTATCCTATTACTCATAATAAGTAAGAAATTAACATAACAAAAAACTCAAAGTTTTTTTTCAAGTAGTCGATGATCCATGAAAATGAGGTCAAGGACATTGGACATATGACAGATGGAAACTTCGTAACATAAGGTATATGCATACAAGATATGGAGCATCCAAGTTTTCTACCTTCTGAAATATAAAGCTTTATACAAATAATTTACGCCGCCGCCGCCGGATAGTAATACCTATGTCTCGCATACTGCGACTTTCATCGCAGGCGAGACAAAAATGAAGGAAAGAACCATAAAAATAAGAAGATGATGTATGATTGCCAATGAGGCAACTTTCCAAAAGACACCAAATGACTTTGACGTATGCAACCATGGCTAGGTTGTTGTTCGTATAAAAGGCCAAAAATGACAAGTGTAACACAATTCAAAACGAATTTGATAGACAGACAAAATACAATTGTTTAATTGCAGGATCCTAACTTTTGACAGGCATATATGATACTAGTATGCGTCGGGGTTAAACATGTTTTCTGGCATCAAACCCTTCCCCTCACCTTGAACATTGGTGTAACGCTTCACAATTTTGTTTAAACATTAGGGCCTGGGTGGCCGAATGATCCAATTAGTTCATCTATAGCAATCCCTAGAGAGTCAATACTGAGGTTGTAAGTTCATGCTGATGTGCTCGACTGTAGCTGTTATTTACTAGGGTTGCCATTTTTGCTGCAGAAGATCGATGGTTCTATCACTATATCAGATATACACATTTTTAAATCGGACATAAAGCGAAATCATCGAAAAAAAAAAACGGACCGAAAGCAACGGACAAAAAGCAAAAGTGTCGGACCAAAAGCAAAATAATCGGACAAAAAGCAAAACGGAACGAAAGCAACGGACAAAAAGCAAAAGTGTCGGACCAAAAGCAAAATTATCGGACAAAAAACAAAACGGACCGTAAGTAATAGACAAAAAACAAAAGTGTCGGACAAAAAGCAAAATTATCGGACAAAAAGCAAAACCGGACAAAAAGCAAATGTCGGACAAAAAGCACCGTATCAGACGCTTTCTTTTTTATTTTCCATGAATGAGTAATACTGTGCATCATCTATGTGCCACTAATAACCCATTTTAATGTTATCAATTGAAAATTTCTAAACTTCCCAAACGTAAATACAGATTGCCAAAAAAAATGTCCAGATTTGATTCAATATGTACGATATAAAGAATGGTCGAAGAAGATACACATATCTTGTTTTAGGAAGGAACAATACTTTATTTCAAACCATAAACAACTCTCTGAAACTGTCGTTTTCATAATATTTGATTTCTCAATTGATTACATATTTGATACGTGTAGAGGGAGTGTTTTTCAACAAACGATCGGAATTTGGGACCAACTGTGCTCATCTTTTTGTTACTTTCCCTTTTTCATAAGAGGCGACTCCATACATGAGCTTCATAGGAAGAAGAATAAAAAGCTAGCATTATCCTATTACTTCACGTTCCGTTATTTGGATAATATCCTCTCCCGTCATACTTTGAACGACAAAATTATTTTATGTCTACCTGTGCGAATTTCAAACGCGCGATTTTACGCCAGTACTTAAAACCTTCCATCCTTTATGGGTGGGTTTTACATAGATAAATAAAAGCGTATAATAAAGAAGCAAAATGAGGTTGTTAAATTTGATGTATGCCTTTGTGTGCTTCTTCGTTACATTTGTTTGTTTTATAGTGATTAAGATGATAACACAATGTTGACTGCTGTACCCCCTATTTTTGACATTTTTACCTATTGTGTCTGTTTGTTTTGTTCACGCATCGTTGTCAATATAATGGAATTTGATGCGACTGTCATACAAGTGAGAGGTTTAGTTAGCTATAAAACCAGGTTCAATCCACCATGTTCTACATAAGAAAATGCCTGTACCAAGTCAGGAATATGACAGTTGTTATCCATTCGTTTGATGTGTTTGAGCTTTTGATTTTGCCATTTGATTAGGGACTTTCCTTTTTGAATTTTCCTCGGAGTTCAGTATTTTTGTGATTTTACTTTTTTCTCCTACTATGTTAATCGCATTTATGACTTCGAAATTGCGGATAGTACAAATATAATTATGTTTGCTTCATATCTTGACTGACAATTGTACTTGAAATTTACAATGAGGGTCGGTTGAGAGCCAAACTTTACTATAACAGATATGATTTCAGCCTCTTAATTATTAATTTTCGATTTCTATGTAGCAACATTCTAGCAAAGCTGCATATAATTATACATTTCACCACTTGATACGATATTCCAGATCTTGCGTTTCCTATCACGATTTTCTTTGGTTCCAAGTGGCAAAACTGAAGTCCCCCTTCGAAAATTTAACCGACGCCACCACGAGGTAGTTGACCGTTATTGAATATCTGTTTCAAAGATGACAACGGAAAAGTTCGAATTGTCGTAACCAAAATGCCGTCTACTGTTTCTCGAATGTAACATCACCACATTTGTATAAAGTATCATTACTAAATTTGGTCCTTCATTAATTAATGTACAGTTCTATAAAATGTGAATAAAGATGATACTCACAAGTAAAGAACATATAACAGGAGATGACATTGCAATCAAGCTGAAGATATTCATCCCATGCTCAAATTGGATTGGAAGTTCAGGTCTCACTACAAAATGTGTGTACACTGTTGTTAAACTACCATAAAATAAAATAAGACTTGTTCAGGAAATGAATGAATAAAGTCAACATTCTTTCATTCTTGAAGAGATTTAAATAAATTACAGACTTACCTTTGGATCGGTGTATCGAAAATTCGTTCTGTATTTCGTTAAATCATTGTTAGAATTAGCAACGCCGACAATTGAATGCTATCTTTATATGTGGACGCGTTTTATGACAAGGTGCAGAACATAATGATGCCCCATGTAACATCTAAGATTGCCATGTAATAATGGTAAATTCAGCTTTGATCAAGAATGTCTTCTAGAATCCCGCCTAATTTATCATTTACGAATAAAATTGATAGAGAAAAGAAGTTTTTCAAGATTGTTTGAATAACATTTTCTACAAATGTTTGAATACAGGTATTTAAATAACAACTAGTTTATATAAAGAAAGATAAGTATTTATAAGGAAAGATGATTAAGAAAGTAGAAAATTAATTTGATTTAGAAGAATTTGATTGGAGAGAGAGAGAATAGCAATCTGCACTAGTTTACCTGTCAATATGACAGGGGGAAAGAATGACAATGATGACATATTTTAAAAGGTAGGTACTAAATGTAGCTTGATAGCAAACACATCCAAGCAACCGCTATTTCAAACATTCACAATTAAATTTTTCTTATTTTTGTTTTATCTGCACATGTCTGATGAAAAATGAAACTAAACATTGACTTTTCAAGTTTTAAGTTGATTTACCCCGTCCCTGTTTAAAAACTATATTTGCTAGTATTTTGAAATTATTTACATTTTTTGGTCTACAAAATTGAAAAGAAAGATCTGCTATTATAACGGGAAACATAACATTAAACCAATGTATACAAACTTGAATTCAAATAGCATCCCACAATGTTATCATCATCATTGTTTAACATCAGTCATTTTATTTTTGTAAAAATATATCGAGACTTCATTTTATAGTTGAGAAAATACTTGTTCTAAAATATGCTAATACTATTTCGTTTTTTAGGTCAGGGTAAACATTATAACTTAAAGAGAAGGGAACGATACCAAACGGAAATGCAAACCCACAAGTCGAAAATAAACTGACAACGACAAAAACAGAAACTGGGCCAAAAGACAAGAAGTGGTATACAAAACACAACATAGACAACTAAAGACTGAGCAATCCGAACCATACATCGGGGGTGACGTAAGATTCTCAGGAAGGGAAAGCAGATCATGCGCTACATGTGGCACCGTCGTTATGCTCATGTAAGTACAAATCATGGGATAAGTTTAATTCAATAGTCCAATTCAGGGAACAGGAGAACGGGATTGTATTTACGACAGTTCGAACTTGTCCGCCGTCATATGTTAAACAGATAGTAAACTAAAAAAAGTGTAAAGCGAAATATTCTTTCAATAAGTCAAATGAAGAGTTTAAAACATTCATTGAATGGCCACTATATACACAGTAACATAATAACATAAGCAACTCATTAATTATGTTGCTACCATGCCATAAAAAAGTGTTTCTTGAAGTGTTTCGAACTACGAATATGTCTTCAATGGAATTATCTGGGAGTAAAATTTATAAGTTATTCATTTATTATTCTTTTATATATAAAACAAATGCATTACAGAATTTTCGATAATTTGTAATTACTCAATAAAAAAAAAAAAATTTAGATGCATGCATAACGTAATCCCGATTTATATTCAATTTTTAGAAATTAACCTGTGATGTCACTTTTTGTGGCGTTAATACATTCGTGTGACGCAGAGTTCGTAATTCTGTTATGCTATTTTTGTGTACTATCGTAAATAAATTATAGGTGTTCGTTATTATTCTGTGGTTAACATGTCGAAATGTACAATTATATTATGTATTTCTCTGTCCTGAGTGTTTTTGCATTTATTTGTACTGTATTCCTGTCTTGTAATGTTGTCATTTTAGTTGTATTTTTAACATTGCCATTAAGCAGGAGGTTTGGCTAGCCATAAAACCAGGTTAAACCCAACGTTATTTTCTTAAAATGTCCTGTACCAAGTCAGGAATATGGCAGTTGTTATCAAATAGTTCGTTTCTATGTATGTTGAATTGGCGTTTGTTGTTTTTTGTACTTCAATGTTTCTGTTGTTCCGTTGTTTTCCTCTTATAGTTGATGTGTTTTCCTCGGTTTTAGTTTGTAACCCGGATTTGTTTTCTCTCAATCGATTTAAGACTTTTGAACATCGGTATACTACTGTTGCCTTTATTTATATATATATTGATACTTAAACTCTAAAACAACGGTCAATTGTTGAGCTTATTAGTAATGAGTTGAGATAGATGAATTCCCTTTGTAACTTTCGCAAACAATCAAGATTATACACAGCAAATATTTTACACATATGTTTGCAGGTCTATGTATATGTTTATCAAGTTATGTTTCGTTTAGTCTTTGAAAAGGTTCACTAATTTTGAATCATTACAAAAGAGTAATAAAATAGCAATACTGTTTAATCTCATCAGAATTCGAAACAACTGACGTTAACTGAGCATGAATATAATCAAGCAAAAACCAAATCGCTTTTATCTTTTCTTCTTAGTAATCTTATTTCAACATATTGAATTTATTTGAAATATCAAAAAAGGTGGTGAATTGACTTCAACAGTTTTTATAAAACCCAGATTCTTTTATAGACCATTTTATTGATTACAAACATGAACGTCTGATAACGTTGTGTGGAAGTGTAGTAAACAATGTGATGGCCACAAAGCAAACTTATATCTTAATCGGATTGCAGTCGATCCAATACTTTTTTCAGTCCGTTAAACATAAGCTTTGCACATTATTCTAAATAAGTAAAAAATTATTTGAAAAAGCAATATTCAAATGAGATTAAATATGCGTCCTAAATCATTTAGTGGCTGCATATTAAAAATATATGACGGTGTTCAGTAAAGACTTTGAATTGTGTTGTTTGAACGTGTTCATCGACGATTCTTTTTGTTGGGAAAAACACGCAAGTGATCTGGACTATACATTATCATTTTGAAAATATGCATCAGAGTATAATGAATAGGCGAAAGAGCATGGTTTAAATTAGTTGATCAGTGATTTAACAGTGATTTTCAATTAAAAGTACTTAAACTTTTCAAATGTGTTAAATGTATGCGAGCATACATTTACAAGTCTCGACAACGTTAGTGGCAATGGACGGCACCTCCCATTTACAGAAACGATGTAAAGTTCAAACGCAGTAATTACCAGAATGATGCTGAACGATTCAATTTATTTCGCCTCCAATTGATTCACGTGCGAAACGGGTTTATTTAGGATTTGGTCATTTGAAATAGAGAGGCGGAGAATGCCAAACTAGTACATAATATATCAGAGACAAACTGACAAAGCCTTAACGAAAAGCGAAAGATGCCCAAAGGACAAACAATCTTCAAAACACAACATGAAAAACTAAAGACTGAGCAACACGAACCCAACCGAACACAAGGGTCTGAGGTGTTCTGGAAGGGTAAGCAGATTCTTCTGTACATGTGGCCCCTATTGTGTTGCTCGTTGTTCATGTTAGTTAGAATTCAACTATTAGTCCTTTTCGATGATGTCACAATAGAGGACAAGAGAAAAGGGTTCCTCTTGCGAAAATAAGAACATATCCGTCATCATCTGTGAGACAGATACTCCCTAATGTTCACCCTACATGTGATGGAGTCCGACATATTTTCGGAGGAATGATTTGAACGGATGACCGCTCTTTAGCTCTTTGAGTGCCGTAAGCTTAAACTAAGAGCAGAGAGCAGAAATATATAAAAAACTTGCGCGTTTTCTTAACAGAGTCCTTTGATTCAAGGTCTTTTGGAAAAAAACTTCATCAAGTGTTTTTCGGCAATATTCTACATAGTCGTTAACACACGTCCTTAAATTATTTGGGTGCTTAAGGGGGTACCCAACACTATACCCCAAAAAAAACCTGTCGTTGGTTTTTTCTTCTTTTTATCTCATTGATAAACTAGGCCTAGCTTAACATCTTATAAAAATTTCAAAAGATTTGAACCATATGTTGAAAAGATTTTGCAAATCAAACATAGCATCTTTTACATGCTAATATAGGCCAAGCTTCGGAGTTTCAGAAATATGGGTATAGGGTATATATGTTAATATTTGTAGAAAAATAATCCTAAATTGACAATAGCATAGTTTATAGTAATAACTGAGACAAAGTTTAGTTCATCCATACCCCTTACTTGTAAGTTTTTTTATTCTGGATTTACATTTGTGTCCGGAATGAAAAAAGGGGGTCTCAGATTGAGCCCCCAAAAGTGAATATAATGGGTCTAATACTCGAAAAAGACATTTTTAATGTGTCGTTTAATCTTTTCAAAAAAACTAACCATTTGTAGTGCTATATCAGTCTGTTGCAAAAATTTATAAAAATTTAACCACCAGATTTTTTTTATTAAAGATAAAAATATGCCCCACCCTCAAATCGGCTCAATAAATAAGAGCGAGATCCATTCTGATAGTTCATATAGGCCATTCCTTTTTTGTCTTTTGATCTAGGCCTTAAATATTTGGCATGTGGATGTAACATCATGATGTTAAGTGTCTTGTATTATGATGACTTTAAAGTGACCTTCAAATTTGACCTCAAGGTCAACTTAATGTATTTTTTCGCAAGAAACATGAACAGGCCATAACTTCTTCGTCTTTTGACCGAGGCCTTACTTCTTTGGCATGTGAATGTATCATCATGAGGTTGTATATCCCCGTACAATTATGACCTTCATGTGATCTGAACTTTGACCTCGAGGAAGATAACTGTATCTTTGGCAAACACTTGAGCAGGCCATAATTTGTTGTCTTTTGACTTAGGCCTGAGATATTTAGCTTGTTAATTCAATTCATTTGAAATCAAAGTTTGATTTAGAGTCAATATTCAGTAAAAAAATACATATAACACAAGCTCTAATGAGCTATTCAAATCGACCATACAACAATATAGACACACATTATAACATATCAACAAATTCCATGCATACGAAATACAAGTATCTGTTATCAAGACAAAAAATACATGTAGTTACATAAAAAATTAAAAAGACCTAGTTTCTATTAAGGCGAAGTGTACTTAACTACTCCACAGAATTGTTTTTAATTTCATATACGGATTCTGCTTGTAAAAGTCCACCAGATAATAAAATAAAAAAATGAAGTAACCGTTTTAGTTTTTCAGATACGTGCTGTTAGACTTAACAGCATGAGACACCAAAAATACATAGAAAACATAGGGAAAATCATAAAAATCGGCAGATATTTTAACATCATCAAGATTTTCTATTTTGTTAGTCCACAGATTTAAAACAAAAATTGATATACGATTAAAAATGAGGACGAATCCATTGGTACAGTTACACGTGTCACATTATATTTTGGCCCCCTTATACTCTATTTAGTCATAATCTTGAATTAAGAAACTTGAGAAGAACAACTTTACTTCAAAATTGCATTCACTACCTTAGAAAGATACACAAAAGCACAATATGAGAATACAAATTTTGATCTCAATTTCATAAAGCAAGAATAAAATTTAAAATGTAAAAGGGGAATGTGATAAAGAGACAACAACCCGATCAAAGAGCAGATAACAGCCGAATGCCACCAATGGATCTTCAATGCAGCGAGAAAATCCCGCACCCGCAGTAGAGCCTCAGCTGACCCCTGAATAAAAATGTTTACTAGTTCAGCGAAAATGGTCATACTAAACTCCAAAACATATAAATGAATTAAAATTAAAAAACATACAAGACTAGCAAAGGCCAGAGGTAAAAATGCGGCGGGGTTAAACATGTTTTGTGAGATCTCAATCTCCCCCTATACCTCTAGCCAATGTAGAATAAACAAACACACAGTATACACACAGTAAAACTCAGTTTAAGAGAAGTCCGAGTCCGATGTCAGAATAGGTAACAAAAGAAACTAAGCAAAATGACAATGATACATACATTAACAAAGGACTACTAGCAGTTACTGACATGCCAGCTCCAGACCTCATTTAAACTGATTGAAAAATTATGTCTTTATCATATGAAAATCAAGCACAATCCCTCCCGTGAGTGGTTTAGAATCATACCATCATAAAATATATGAGAAGAACATAACCCGTATCATGCCAACAACTGGTTTAAGAATAAACGTGTTTATTTCCGATGCAAAGACCCTATAAGTGAATCAATATTAAAACCAAAATATGCCATTTTTAATGACTGACAACAGTATCGTAACTATATTCCTTCTGAATAAGTCTGTTTAAAAGTTTAGTTAGCTTTTGAGGTGAATACCGACATTTCTGTGCTTTGTAAAGAATATTACCATAAAAGATTGGATGTGAAATACCTGAACGTATAAGATGTCTGCATGTTGATTTATATTTACGAATGATGTCCTTGTACCGATGATAAAATTTAGCAAATGTTTTGACTAGTTTGTGATATCGAAAACCGTGGTGTAATAATTTTTCAGTAATACAGAGATTTCTTCTATTAAAATTAAATACGTTGTTACATACACGAGCGAATCGAACAAGTTGAGATATATAAACACCATAAGATGGTGGCAAAGTAACGTCACCAACTTAAAATGGATAATTAACAATAGGAAATGAAAAATCATCTCTTTTATCTTAAAATGTGGTATTGAGCTTCCCGTTAAAGATATATATATATAACAAGATCCAGGAACGGGCAGTGTTCATTGTTAGTATTAGCCTTATTTAAAGCCATTCGGCACGATAAATCTCTTTAGTATACATACTGAAGTCGGCATTATTTAGAGCCAATATATCATCCAAATATCTAAAAGTTTTATTAAATTTTTGAATCAGATGTTGTTTCGATGGACCATTGGAATTCCAATAACTTGACGATATACGGAATCTTCATAGCATACAAAAATGTTATCTAGTAAAAATTCAAGGGCAGTTATAGTATGAAAGCAGGTCCAATTGACATAGTACTTTTGTTTGTTGTTACTAAAAAATGACCTAAAAGAGTTTGAACATATATATTCGCATTCTGACTTTTTAAGTGCCCATTTAATGAGGTGTGTAAAATTTTTAACATGTTCTACTTTTATCATACATTTGTAGTTTCAGTTTCAATCTCAGTTCTAAATTTTGATTTTACTTTCCCAAAAAATTGCGGCAGAATAGAAGACACCTATTTTCTTCACCTGTCAGGTAAGTTGAAAACTGAGAGTTGAATGACATATTATTTTTCTTTTTGAGATAAATGTATGAGTGCTCAATTCTTAGTTTCTGTGTGATGTTTTGTGGACTGAATCTGACGGTTTTTTTTTTTTTGTTGTTGTCTATTTTCACGACTTGCAAATAATGCATTATTGGTGGATTATATAATTTGTATCTTCTTGATTTTAATATAAATAAATGATGTCCTAAAATTTTCAATTGCATGAACAAAGCGCTAGTGTATTTCTTTCAAAACTACGGCACAGGCATACTTTTTGGATTCGTTATAGACCGCACCGAACTCCAATTCAAAGCGGAAAGTCCTTTATAAAACTGCAAAAACAGATCAAACACATCAAACGTATGGAAAACTACTGTTACGTTCTTGACTTGATACTGGCATCTCCTTATGCAGAAAATGGTTGGGAAAACCTGGTTTCATAGTTAGTTAAACCTCTTACTTGTATGAAAGTTGCAAAGAATTCCATTATATTGCCAACAGTATGTGAGCAAAACACACAGACATAATAGGTAAACATGTAAAAAATTATGCAACAGCAGTTAACATAACTAGTACAACAAAGAAAAACGACTTGGCCAAGATGAGGTGACCATTGCAACTAACTTGAATGATGATATAAAATCAATGTAAATCTGTAGAGTTTCATCTAATATAAATGCATTTGTTTGCGTTGCAGAGATCAGAGCGAGTGCTTTCCAGTGGTCTATTATATCATATATATATATATATATAGTACTCAGCTGAAAATATGAAGAAAAAAACTTTAGAATAAAGGTCCAAAAATCACCATTTTTTAAGTGTTATGCTGTTGCATCTGTTGTTTTTACATTTCAAAACACAGTTTATTTAGATTAATGTTAATGATGCATTCAAAAAAAGATATACTACAATATAGAGAAAAAAATCATCTCAACAGTATTTTTTACAGGAGAAAAATATGATAACAACTGTTAAAAGTATGCATAAATTTGTGCTACATTTACCTTTGTTATATAATTTACGATTGATCAATATTGGAATTTATGACATCATTTCTAGCAAAAAGAGCAAATATATTTTATTAAGAATGGTTAATTCACATAAAAAATATATCCACTATCTTAAAAAAAAATTGTGGTTTTGTGGTGTGAAAGGTGCACTTTTTTTTAATGTTTTTCAAAACTGTTCCATAATTTTGTATAGTCCGTAGCCCTGTATTTCAGTATAGTATGTGGTACACAAGAGAGTGCAGAATTGATCATGCTCTTGTTTTATATTTTCAGAGTTACCAGTAAAGTAAACAACAGTAATGAATAACTTCTGTAGTAACCCCAAAAGAAGTTTTAGATGAAAAATTGGTGTTCGTAGCCCAGTATAATAACTTCCAAATTCTTCATATAAATTATTGATAGAATGATTATAACACAATCATAGGTTTGTTTGAACGAATGCAATGATTGTTTTACATACAAATGCCGTTTTATGAGACGATTAAATGTTTTAAGTTGAACATTTTTAAATATAGGCTTGTTTTTTTGTACCGTTATTTTTGTAGTAACTTAATATTTGTAAATATTTACAATAACATTTTTCGTTTTGTGATACATTATATCAGTTCATATAGAATTATTAGCATTGGAACATTAATTATGAAATATTCTGTCTTACAAATCTTAATAACAAAAGGGCTACGGACTATACATAAAAAGTAAGCAATTTACAGACCTTAACATTTGCCTTCTATTTCAGTGAGGACATTAAATAATGAAACCTGTACATACAACAATTTAAAATGGACTGATCTAAGAGCATGCTCAATTCTGCATTCTTATGTTTACCACATAGACTATACTGAAATACAGGGCTACATACTGTAAAAAATAATGGACCAGTGTGGAAAAAACATTACATAAAAGTGCACAATTCACATCACAAAACCACTATATTTTTGACATTGTGAATTATTTCTTATGTAAAATATACGTTCGGGTGCCTTTGGCTGTGTTTTTTACTCTTTGGTCGGGATGTTGTCTCTTTGACACATTCCCCATTTCCATTCCTATTTTATTAATATATATTTGCTCGTTTTGCTAGAAATGATGTGATAAATTCAAACATTGATATATCCTAAATTACTAGAAAACACCCGCGACATCGCGGATCTGTGACTCAATTATTTAAAGTACCTACGCCTTAATTTAAGCCTGGATTTTTAGTATTCGTATTGTCATCTGATAAAGTCGTGCTGATTATAAGGTTCATAGTTTTCTTTGCTATCAAAATCTTTCTGTTTGAACTTGTTCCGGTTTTCTTACTACAACCGGAAAATTCATGTGACAAAGATAGCATTTAGTAGTATTAAACCCTGTATAATGACGAAGTTCATGACATCGTTATTTTAGTATTATAGATTTCGCGGGCAGTACGTCGACTGAGCATGCGCGAAAGCGTATGAGACACGGATCGATAACTGTCTCAGAATTTGGATATTTTCTCAAAAATTGGCGCTTTATGTGGAAAAAAGATTGTTTCAAAGACGAATTTAGGAAATACAAAACACTACATTTATACGTCATATCACAACTATTTCTGACTTTGTATGGTTCAGAGGAGTTGCGGCTCAATGAAATCGGTATCTTCCTTTAGTAGTATAGATATAACAAAGGTACATGTAGCACAAATTTATTCATAATTTCAACAATTGTTATCATATTTTTTTCCTGTAAAAAATACTGTTAAGCTAAATGTTTTCTCTATATTGTAGTATATCTATTTTGGAATGCATCATACAAAATTATCTAAATTAACTGTGTTTTGAAATGTAAATGGTGCAACAGCATAACGTTTCAAAAATGGTGATTTTTGGACCTTTATTCTGAAGTTTTTTTATAGATTCAGCTAAGTACTATATATATGATATACTATGCTACTGGAAAGTTCTCGCTCTGATATCTGCAATGCAAACAAAGGCATTTAGATTAGATTAAACTGTAAATATTTACATTGATATAACATCATTCAAGTTGCAATGGTCACCTGCAAGCCGACATCTTTGAAAGGCTTGCATAAGATTACTATGTTTGCAATTTCAGGGGCCAAATAAAGGCTCTTATAATATCTACTCCGTTAATCAACCCCACGTTGAAGTTACATAAAAGTCAAATCTTGCCCTAAAACTATATGCTCTTATTAGACTTTTTCGAAAACTGTTTAAAACTTTTGTGTTTACATTGATGATGACATTTACGGATAATTCTATAGGGGCCATCTCAAAGTTCCAATGTTGATAAATTGAAGAGCGAATAACGTAAAAGTTGTATTTTAATTTAAAAAACTAAACAAGTCGCGACGCCTGCATACAAATGCAGCACAAATATCAACAACTTGACAGAGTTTTCTGCCGGAATGTCTGCAAAGACTTCCAATAACTCTATAATTCTTCAATTTTCAAATTGAATATTCAACAGTAACTCTGTATTCTTTGATAACATTTTTTAAATTTTTCGACACCTCCCTTTTAAATTGTCCGGTTTTCGCTGTATTTGTTGTCGTGTATAGGGTACCATAAGAGGATATCTATTAAGGAATATTTTATCAGTAAAACAATCCCTTCAGGAAAGTCAAGCTCAGTATTTCTACCAGTTGACCTGATCATTGCAAACTGTTGCGCGTCAGTTTGATGTCCAAGAAACCGGGATTCAATATAACAAATTTTGCCTGTAAATTTCCGTTCAGGTACCGTCCCATGCCATTAGAAGATTTTTCCAGTTTCCCACTTTGCTCTTCGTTCATTTAGAGATGGCCACTATACCAGATTATGAGAATGATAGTAATTTAAAATTAAAACACGGAAATGCACCAATTAATTTCATCATGTATTGTGGTAAAGCTTACGTCAAAAATTGAGGTTAGGATATGAAAACACGGATATAATCTTAGCCAAAGCATGAACAACATTACTCTATTTCTAGAATAAGTTCGTGTAGCCTACCAGTGTTACGCTGGAAAATCTAATTTCCAATTTGTTTCAATATGTCTTAAAGGCTTTTGTGTGTTTCTCCAGTTGTTTGATAAAAGGAGTATCTATGTCGTGAAAACATTTGAAAAACATCGTGTTCCTCCCAAGTGTCTACCGCTTCGTCTACAATTCTATATCTAAGTTAAGTGATGGTTCAGGGAGAAAATCCTTTGTTGGAAATGTAATCCGGGGATGACAAAAATAACAAACAAAAACGTTCTGCAGTGTAAGACTAGGGCGGACAACAAAAATATCCTGCGGTGGAAGAGGAGAGCGGGTAACTATCTGACGAGCAGCATCCCGGACCTAGTGCTCGAAAGACAAAGAAAGCTGAGTCAAAAAAGTATATTTTTGATGCAGATAGTTAAAAGGAATCAGCTGAGCTATGCGAAATTCATGGCTAAGAAAATTCCTAAAATATTGAAAGCCTTGAAAGCCAGCTTTTCTTCAGAATCAGACGATTAAAAACAGATTAAATACTGTTTATACATTTGAAAATAAAATCTTTTCTCTCAATGTTTTTCGTTTATAAAGCATGTAGCCACATCTTTCCAGACATTGTGTATTTTGAGATGACATACAGGTAAGTTTACCTGTTATTATCATCCGAAACATAAAAGTTATTGTGAACTATAGTTTCCGAGAATGTCTATTAGAACACTATCAATACTTAAGTTTTAGATATGTGAAACTGTTCTGACTGCTTATATCTTAATTGTATTGAGAACTAATAATATTTAATATGTTTTATTTTGTTGAATTTCTTGAGAAATTGTAAATGTATAAAAATGATAGTATATGCAAATGAAGTGGTATGTTGAACACAAACGGACTCTATGACTATGATTTTTACAATCATGTAGTGGTAGAAGCTATGATTTTTTCAGATCTTTCTGAAAAAAAAACATGTCAATATGTATAGTCCGTAGCCCAAGATTTCCAATTTTTTGCCCAAAACAATATAAACCCAGTTTTCCTCCTTATGCCACCAAATTTTGTTTTCTTTTATCCCCATATGTATTATCTTTAGAAAATGCAAATACGTTAAGATATTTTCTTTTTAAATACTCAAGTATTTAGAGTAAAATACTCTCACAGTTTAACAAATTTACTCATGGCCTCTGGTGACTGTATCATTTTAATGGAAATTAGTTTTAGGCATTATGTGTTGTATTTTTTGTTCCTACAATATTGTTGGAAGCTTTTGCATTTAAGTTCTGCATTCCTTGTTCAATAAAATATGTTAAATGTATATGTTATGCTTGTGTTTGTATAATCTTTAGCTCACTCTGGAAATCTCTGGAAGCTGTTATGTTAAAGTGAAAACTTTTTAACCTCTTACCAGAAATGGACAAAATTTTCAGACGATCTGTCCAAAGGATGTAATGTTACATAGAACATACTTGTAATATAATTTATTGAACTTTATTTTTTCATCAATCTGCAACAAAGACAAGCACCTGATCTTGGCCAAGCCGAAAAACAAAATTGCATATAAACACTCTATACACAAAGTACATAAGAAATAAGACAAGAATTCAAAATTGACCATAGCACAATAACACAATGGCGGGATGTATAAGTACCGAGCCACGCCATAAGTATGTTACCAAAGGAAAGGACTAAACCGTTACGGTTAACAATGTACAAGAACACATTAACAGACCACTATAACACGTAATTTAGATGATAAGTAACGTCAGTACCTAGAATCTATACTTCAAGATCAGCATGTATTATTTGTGAAGTTGATACCGAATATTTATCAATAAGGTCTTGGTTTCTTCCAAAGAAAATAATTAGAAAAGGGACGAGTAATTGTTTGACATAACCCTGGCGCATCAACTTTCTTTTCAGATAACTGTGACGTTTTATAAAGTCTGAGTAGCAGCTGAAAGCTCCTGAATGCCGTCTGAGTTGGGAAATGTATATCCCATATGAATGTGGAGTTGGTATATTGTTACACAGGTGGGGGAAATTTATAATTGACCTGCTCTTTTTGTTAGATTTGTAGTTACTTAAAGGGTATATATATAGAAACAATATATTTATATGATAGCAGAAGTTACTTTGGTTTAATCAGAAATTGTGTTTTTGAATAGTGTGATATAAGCTATTCTCTTACATCAAAGCTACCTTATTATTCTTATTCTTCGTTTTCTTATTTGATTTTGGTGGTAAAAAAACTGCAATTATTCTCTGGTTCAAATCAGTTTATTTCTTCATAAGCATTTTTGTTCTTGTGTTTTTTACTTCTTCATAACAATAAAATGTTACAACATCTCAGAACGTCAAGAATAACTTTGAGTGAGCGATTTGGAAATTTCGTTCGATAGTTGTTCTCCTTTATGTATTAGGTATACGTGATATGTATGTTTTACTTGTAAATCATAAGGAGAAGACGCCAAGGGTCTTTTGATTTGATGTCCATGCTTTGATTCCATGCTTTTACTTTTTTAAAACAATTTTCTTACAAGCTACTTTTATCTTGTCAATTCAAATATGTAATAAAATAATAACTGCATGTACTACTTTTAGAGATAAATGGGGTCAAAATTTTACATATTTTACATATTTACTAAAATTTTCAGTTTTTTTATCATTTCTATCATTTTGATAGACATACCTAACCTTTTGGTATTAAAAGATAAAAATAAACATGACACCGAGAGTGACTTTCATTCAATCGGGCGTTGCTTATTATCTCCGTTATTTCATGATAAAATTCACAATCTTTGTATTTTTAGAATCACTGTAAGACAAGCTATCTTCTGACACCAGAGGTACTGTTAGCATCCTTATGTTTTTAATTTGATTTGATTTTTGGTGTTTTAACGCCACTTTTAAGCACCGCTTTTTGGGCTATTTCGTGGCGGCCAGTTTTTATTGGTGGAGGAAGCCGGAATGCCCGGAGAAAACCACCGACCTTCGATAGGAAAACTGACAATCCTAGTCAATTAAGATTGGAGTCGAGTGCACCCGCACGAGCGGGGTTCGAACTCACAACCTCAGTGTTGACTGGCTAGTGATTACAGTAGTAACTACTTAGACCACTCGGCCACCGAGGCCCCCCTTATGTTTTTAAAGATTTGCTCTATGTTTTTTGTTTCGTTCGATGTCGCATGATATTCTGGGTCTATCTGATTTCATAGTATAGGTTGAAAGAATATGTTAATCATCGTTTTTACTTGAAATAGGTTTTGTGGATCAAATCTGTCAACCAATGGTTTACCTTTGTTTCATTTTCAATGTTGACATTCTTTTTCTTTGCAAAGATGATCACGCCTAATTTATCATGTTTAAGCGTAATCCATCTCTGGCAAAGGGGTTTAAGTGAAGGTCACACGAATACGAAGTCTATGATGTCGAATTATTCACTTGCAAGTGAATGATTCATCAGCGATGTGTCTTAGTATATTTTAACACAAATGAACAAAACTGACTGCTCACAACGAATTATTGTTTCATTATTTCACTTATTTTAATAAATTATTAAACAACAAAAAATCTTATTTCAATTTTATTTATATATCTCGTAGCTAATGCTCCTTCAAGTTTGAATTTACTGTATGATGGTATAAGACTAATGATGTTTAAATCCACCATAAAGATAATGAGGTCATTCGCGGTCACGTTTTATTTTTGCACGTTTACTAGCGGTACACATAAGAAACCGTTGTGTATAGCGATAAAGATGTTATTAGCTAATATTGTTAGTTGAAATATTTTGTAATAGGTAAATTTTTTTTCGAAAGTTTATGGTGTCACTTTATAATTCTTTCCCCCCGAAGAGCCTCAAATAAGATGCATGGTGATATAACTCGCACCATTTACCAAAGACAGTAAAGATTGGGGGTATTTTGAGTTGAGGTTTGTGGTTCCAGACCTTGAAATTGATAAAAAAAAGTCACAGGTAAATCTGTCAATTTAAATTTTGACATTCCTTATTACTTTACATTGATACATGATAAAGCTATGGGGTCCTTTGCATTAGATGGAAGACATTTGATCTTGAAAATGTCAAACAGAAGTGACCTTGTTTCAGCCAAAAGAAGCCATTTTTGCAGTAATTTCATTTAAAAAGGTAATAAGAACGATGTGTTAGTGAAATAATCTGTCATATCAATCAGGAAGTGTTATTTCAAAAACTGGAATATGCAATTTATTTCTCTCATTTCGAGCCCACAAAAAATATACATTGTACCTAAATCTTCCTAGCTGTCTGTTATGCCCAATTTAGTCTGCAAAATATGTCTGAATCTTTGATGTGCCTTATGCACATTTTAACTGTTTAGTGTGAGGTTTCTCCCTCTTTAATTCTCATGTATCTTTTTCCCAAAATCTTCACTCAAGATTTTGATTTTATTTTTTACAAGAATGTTGCAATATTGTGTTTAAAATGCAATATTGAATCAAGAAAAATTGTGCAATTTGTCGTGTTTAGTCTGCTTATATCAATTTCCTAGATTAATTATCACTCTAGCGCACATTGTTCTGTAATAATTGAATTAAAAAAAACAAGTTTACCTTTTATTTTTAGTCCACCAAGTGACAAAACTCCAAACATTAAGCATGATCCTATACATAAGTAAGATATGCTTTTAATTCTTGATAATATTTGTTTTATCTTATCAAACTGATCTGAAATAATAATTCAAATCAAAAAGTCACAACAGAGCTTTGGTATGCTGTTTTAGGTTTATGTAATGTTGAAGTATTATCATGTCATGAAAGTCAATTAATTAGTTTTTTTTGTATGTATATAGAAAGCATCATTGTTAAGAATATGATCGTAAACAACATTTAAGAATTTATGTATGAAAACACTGAATTTTAAGGGACAAAATGTTCTTTTGGCAAAAACTGTGACAGTTCGTGGTTACTAATTGAGGAAAAAATAAAATAAAAACTTCAATATAAATGGTCTTCAATGGTCAGATTAAAAGTACGTGTCATAAAAAGTAAATACTTGTTTCAGATTAAACCGCACGATTTTAGTATTTATTTAATGTCATTTCCTGTTTTATAATATTTCAACATGTTCAACATCTGTAAACTACAACGCCATAATTTAATAGTTTCTGTATAACTTAGCGGATATCGATATTTGGCTAATGTCCTCAGAAATAATAATCATAAGACGACTTTCTTTTATTAAGTACAACATTCGCAACTTCTCCTCCAGCAACACAAATAGACTGTTCATAAAACCAAGCAGTTCACGTTCAAATTTAATGATAAAAGAAGTGTATCGACCGCCTCTTTTGCACCAAATGATTTGATTTCTTTTTAGTATGTTTAATATCAACAGAATATAATATCAAGACATGAAAAACATTTCTCTTTTTAATGGTCTGGAACAAAAGTATTCCCCAATGATTGTCGTTATCTATGAATATTATCCTTTAGTATGTAGAGTGTAATTGGCAATTTTGTTCATACACTATCCAGATTTTTTTCATGTTTGTCTTTATTATCTTTAAATAAAACAGAAGATAAGGAGATAACCCAATTTGGGTCAGGTAATTACAGGTAAAAGGATGATTTGGTCCAGTTGAAAAGGTCAATAATTAGTATGTCCGAAACTCTCAAAGTGAATTATGAACCCCCTTTACACAAAATTGTTCATATTTGGAATACGTTGGTACAATTCACTGTAAAATCCGTTTTGAGGGAAAGTAGGCCGGTTATATTTACTTATAATTAGGTTTATTGTCTAAACAGAAATGCACAACGAAATAATTTTGTTCGTGATCCTAAGAGTTCAATGGAACTATAACAATGTATAACAATTCACCTTTGCTTGCGTTATACAAACGTATCATTACCACCACTGCGGATACGGGATACAATATATAAAAGACGCCAACAAAGACGATTGCCGCTAAGTAGACACCTGTTCAATATACGAATAGAACATAAATTAAGTCTTTATTTAAATAAGATATATGTTAGAAAATATACAAAACATTGAACCATTAACATCTAAAATCCTAAATTGTTATTTTAAAATTTTAAAATTATCTATCTGTTGAAATGAGATAATATATGAGATATGAATTTTAAAGGCGAAGGCATTTTACTGTAATTTCAATAAATGTGATACAAATAGAAAGCCAGAATGTATAAATGAAAGTGTAACTAGTTGCGTAAAATAATAAAGAAACATTGTTCAAATTACCGCAAGCAAATTTTACCTGACATAGAATTGGCTATAGTATGTCCCTTTTGATCATATTGAACTTTCAGTATCTCATATATATCCCAGACTTTAAAGTTTTTTTTTCAGTTTGTACGTTCATGATGAAGATTAACCTAGATAATTTAAGTGATTCGAATACACAATTCAATAACTTGAATTCTTTTTGGCGCTTCATTAATACCACTGCTGATGAATTTCTAGTTCTCAAAGATATAATCGACACAAAAGTCAGCTTTGTTTTGATTTACAACATGACTTTCCGTTGATAAATTAAGAAATTATTGATGAATTATGGTTCTGAATTTTTCAAGTTATTTGATATTTGATATAAGGATTCGGTTATTCTTTGTTAACGTTCGTATGGTTATATTGCTTTAGTATTGATACATTCTTGAATTCCACTGTAACAGCTTTTGTGTTATTGGTGGTGGCAAATCCAGAAAAGCTCTTTAAATGCAACAAAATTTTAAGTGTTATTTTCGTTTACGAAAGCCTGTCCTTTTACAAAAACATGATCTCTCACATATATTTCATAAATTTACTATTTATAAATAGCAAATTTATTTGTGTATGAAGTTCCTACTCCCTCATATAGTTTAATCTCATATTGGTTGGGCTTTTCGTTTATGTTCATAAAGGTCTTACAAAATTCCTAATCTTTGGCTTTAAAATTTGTTGGTCTGATATGTACCTAATATATGTTAAAAAAAATATTTACCATATATAATGTGTATCATTTTCTAAGTTTTAGATATCTATTATGATGTATGTTCTAACACCATTTTGATACTATTGAAGATAAATAAAGTTTATACGCATACCTTTTACAAGACTTATATCAACAAGGTTGTGTTTCGTCGTCAAATCTGTAACAAAAAATATCACTTGCAAAATAAGTTCTTCTTAAAATAAACAACTAAAAACTTTATACATGATATAGACAATAAGTCAATTGTTTGTTCATATGTGAAGGTTCACTAGGTTGTCTGAGTCTTTCTTTTGTAGTGATCACTAGCCTAACAATACTGTTGTCCCGCTTGTTGCAAGGCGGGTTCAATTCCGAATTTAAACTGACTATGGTTGTCATTTTTCCTGCCTAATGAAAGTTATCCTAGTTAAAGTAAAAAATAATGCATAATAAACAGTCAAAGGTGTATATATTTTTTCCTGATCTACAATCCCAAATAACAACATTCCTGGACTTTAAAACTCTTGTCTTTATAAACCTAGGATCCTATATATTGTATATGCATATCTAGAAAATCTTTCAGTTAGAATGACATATCTGGGATACCTGGATTTCAAAAAAATATCCAGATCATATGAAAGTGCATGATCTGGTAATTTATGTATCTTATATATGTTATACTTCCCACCTTATACACCTGAATATTGTTTGACTTTTAATTGTCCTGTAGTTGTCATTTGGATATTCATATCCTCGATAGAAATTTTATTAATGTATGCTCTTACGTTTCGCTCCTTCCTTTTACCATGCTTGTTGTTATCTTCCCCATATATACTACCACAGTTCAGAACACGTTTATGATATACTCATGTCCATGGAATGCTCCAGTTATGATAAGGGACAATGTTATTAAGCGCTCAAAAGTCAAAGAGTGTGTTTACACTCAGCATATCTTTATATGAGCATTAATTTTAATGAATATACCAAATTATTACGCTGATGAGAAATATCACCCGCCGCTGTTAAAATGAGGTAGAAAATGTTTTGTCATAAAATACATTATGGTTTGAACGTAAACAAGTCAATAAAAGTCCAATAACTCTTGCAAAAATGGCAAATCAAAATGAAGGTTCATATGATCAAATCCATATCACGGCAAACAAATCTACTAATCATTGTGACTGTTTTGTAAATTGAAATGATAGCTGTTAGGTTTATAATGTGGGACTGTTTTACAAAAAAAAGTCCAATTTCTACCTGAAATAGTTTATGAGGGTCCTGCTTCCTCAGATATTTTAATCCCATATTGGTTGGGCTTTTCGTTTTATATCAATTATGTTCATAAAGGTCCCCATAATTTTTTGTCTTTGGCTTTTCAATTTGTTGGTCAGAGCGCTCAAAGTAAAGATTTATCAAGAAATAAAGGCAACAGTATCAAGAAAAAGACTTCGAATGCATCAATTTTATATAGTATTATATCTATTTTCACTATATATGGAAAACTATATATCAAATATAATGTGTATCATTTTCTTAGTTTTAAATATGTATTTTTATTTGTGTTCTAGCACCAATTTAATTTATTTAACAATGTTTATGATAAATGAAGTTGATACACTTACCTTCTACAGGACGAATACCAACACGATTGCGTTCCGTCGTCAAATCTGTATTACAAAATGTCATTAGCAAAATAAGTTCTTATTAAAATAAACATCTCAAAAATGAATACATGAAATAAGTAATTAGTCAAAGTTTTGGTTCATGCGGAGTTTAACAGAGTGGCCTAAGTCGTGCCTTTGCAGTGATCACTGGCCTGTCAATACTGAAGGTTGTGAGTTTGTTACAAGGTACAATAACCTTTTTCCTGCCGCATGAAAGTTATCCTGGTCAAAAGTGTATATATTTCTTTCCTGACCTGGAATTTCAAATACCAACATTTCTTAACTCTTGAACTTGTGTCTCTATAAACTTCAGATCTTATTAATTGAAATTGCATATCATGAAAATCTTGCAATTTGAATGACATTTCTGGGATTATTTATGCCTTGAAATCAAGAAATATCCATATCATATGAAGGGTAATGATCTGGTATTTTTTATATCTTATGTCAGTTGTAAGTTCAACCTGTGACACCTGAATATTATTCGACTTAAAGTTTTTCATGTAGTTGTTGTTTGGATATTCATATCCGCGGTAGTAGTCCTAGTGTTATTGGTGTATACTGTTATATATCGCTCTGTTCTATACTTATTGTTATCTTCCACAAATACACTACGTAACCACAGTTTATAACATATTTATGATATGCTAATGTCTCTGGAATGATGTAGTTATGAAAAGGAACAAAGTTATCAAGTGCTCAAAAGACAAAGAGTACGTATACACTCAGCAAATCTGTATCTGAGCATTCATTGTAATGAATACGCAAAATTACGATGCTGTTGTGATATCTGTTTAACAAAATAAAAAACAAAAGGAAAGTCCAATTTCTTCCTGAAATACAGTCGTATCAAAATTGCAGTCTAATTAACTAGAAGTCAACAACATATGGCAGCAAACTATCCTGCCAAAAATGAGAATTTTTGGTTCAAGGGATTCAAAAGAGTTTTGTGTTTGAAACCTTTACGATTATCAATGTGATACAATATCCAAACATATCAAATGCGAGTTCCGATCAAACCCCTTAAATACAAATTGTCTCAGAAGAGTTTTGTTAAACAAAATGTCATTGTTACAATAATCCAAAAGTGGTTGAGGTTCACTAGCTATGTCGCTATCGGTACAAGATGATCATATTCACATGATTTGAATCAATCTTAACAAGTTTGAGTGTTTCTTTTAATCAGATCTCAGAGGTGTCATTGTTTCATACTAACAAATTTGGTCAAAGTTCCTATAACTTCTATTTCAATTGTCAAATGAAATTACCGATATAGTAATGTCAGGAATATATTATGACAAAACATCCTACTAGGTATACAAACTTTCTATCAAACAGTTTTTAAGTAGGTGTACTAACCTTACAAATGGAAAGTAAGACAGTTGGACAGAGGTGTAGGTACTTTTGTTTTTATATTTTCCGCATTAAGCATACGCGGCGGAAAACAATTACAGATTTGAGACAGTATTTGTTTTGTAATACATCAGTCTTTGTAGTGCTATACATATCTTTTATCATAACAGTATATATATATATCATTTTCATCTTGTTAGCTTTCATATGTGCTTTTCTCTCATAGGCTATAGAATATGGAAACATCATTTCGATGCCTATCCTACTACATCCCGTCCCTTTAAGGGAATAATAGTAACAGTCGGTTTACAAATCATATAATGCATGATTTAAACTTAGACATTTCAAAATGTTTAACTTAAATCTATCCCCTTATAAAATCATCTTTTACTTTCACTGTTTAGTATAAAGACTCTTAAAAATGTTCTTGGCGTCATTCCCCGAATTACAGATAAAAGGATAAAGTTTGTTGGGCTGTTTTTGGGAAGTTGTTTGGTTTATTTAAAAAAAAAACACAACATGTTACATTTGTATGAAACTGTAAAATAAAACAAAACAAAAACTATTTGCATTTATAAATATATGATAAAAGATTGCCTTCAAGCTTGTTTCTCATTAAGCGTCGACTCAAGATCAGCGAGTATCATAAATTTAGTAAACATGGAAGTAATAAAGAAACACGTTTTTTTTTTTGGTCAAACAAAATACCTGATTTTTTTTTACAGAATGGATGTAAACTTTTCCATTGACTCCTTTTTCCATTGCACCTAATACAAAGATCCCCAAATGATGTCATCCTCGTATCAGAAGATGTATAGGTAAAAGCTACATTGTAAAACAATCCAATTTTCTGTTTTTGTACTTTCAATGCATTTGTAACGTCAGTGCCCTATAGGAATAGAAATAAAACAACTTGAAAATCATCATTCAAAGTTACATTATCTGAATGGTAATAAGATTTTCGGTTATTTTGTCAGTAATTTTCCGTGCTGAAATTTAATTTCTTAAATCAACAAAAAAAATTCAAAGGCTGATAATACAAAATTTAAAAAAAAACAACAAAAATACCAAGAAAATTAGCATATAGAATAAAACACATTCAGCCCACAACAAAAACCGATGAATCAACTCAGATGCCCCGAAATTATCAGCTAAAACAGCCTACAAATTGCAATATAACTAAACAATTAGTATAAAAATAGTATTGTAATCCTTCTTCCTTTTTTTGTCCCTGTACCACTTTAACATTTAATTGATCTAGTAAGGACTTCATCTAGAGTCAGCAACGACGAAAGAAGTAACATATTTTTTATTTCCTTGTGTCACTAAATAATGCGATAATAACATACATTATTTAGATGAATTTTCAGAATTCACCTTACTTAATTTGGAGTAGCAAGAGGAAACCACCAATATACTGCAGGTAAACGGGCAATCCTCGTCCACTTAGATCAGAGTCGAACGTATCTAGCAAAGGCTCGATATGAACATAACAAACTCACTAACACAGAGTTGATAGGATAGGGATTATTGTAGATAAACTAGCTAAACTTCCTGGTCTCCGTGTTTTCATCTGTGACAGTAAAAAAAGCAGTACATAACCAAATTTGTGAAAATGTTGAACTGATTAAGCCAAATGATATAGCTTTATTAGACCCGGTCATTCCTTTATACAAATAGAGAATATAACTGACAATTATGAAAATGCAAATATAAGTGTTAGACTCCTACGTATTTTTTTTTCAAAGCGACTACTTTAAAAAAAAAAAAAATTTAGGTGGGAAAATAAAGAATAAAAAGAAATTTTGAAATATCATCTATTCAAAGGACAATTGACGATATTCTAGGAGTAGTAAAATATATTCTTAAAATTTTCTTAAAATACAGAGTAGAATTGTTTTTGATGGATTCGCGAAAGTCAAAGAAACGGCTGTTATCATGATTTCTATTCAACTGCTTGATATTAATGGAACCAGCTTAATGATCAATGATACTTGAAATGGACAATGTTAATACGATAATTATGTCTACGGAATTAAGCTATAGGTGAAAACTTGTTTGCTGGAATGTGTCTGTCAAGATAAAGATCTAAAATTAAAAATGCTTACTACAAATGTTGCTTCACACTCTGGAACTGGGTATACTTTATCAATCTTTAGACTGAAAGATACCTGTTGATTTGTAAGATTTAATACAGTCGATACCATATTTTGAGCAGGATCATCTATAGAACATAAAATGTGCAATACATGTCAACATTTTTGTAATAAAATACTACTACTATAACATGTATAAAAAAAATGTAATTATAAAAATAATAAATCTTGAATAGATGACTAGAATTGTTTCGAATGATATAGCTGATTTCACAGAAAATAAATGAATTATATGGAACAGGTAAATATCGTAATTGCTCATGTAAAACATACCGTGTGAACACTGCTGACTATAGTTTCGTCATAAAGAGGAAGTTTTGGTTAGGCCCAAGTATCCCCTCCCCCTTCTAGCTAAAATTAAGGATACGGATGTATTTACCATTATCATAATAAATCACAGCTTTGACGATAGCTTGATAGGGAATAAATTCATTGGCTGAAAATTTATGAAACTGGCTCATTTTCATGGCGTCATAAATAGAACAGCTTTTAATTTTCTTCGCAGTTAAGAAACAAACAGGTCAAATTCTATTGATTTTATGAGCGAATACATACATCTCATATGACGACGAAAAAGAACTTTCAAACTGATGTGTGTTGTATACAATTACATCTAACTAGAATATTTAGAGTGTCGAAACATGCGCTCTGTGTTTCCTAGATCAAAAAGAGGTTTAATTCTTGACGATTTCGTCAACTTTTAACAAAATTTCTACTTTTGCCACCGTAAGGGTGTATATATCAACGCTTAATAAGAGAAGATCGACACACATCCGTTATATTTGTTTCCAGTCGTGATCTCGGTTTTACTAATCTGGCAAATTAATCTGACAAAATACTGTTAGAAATTGCCCGAAAATTTCATTGTAAAATATCGAAACAATGCAAACATATGGAAAATCACAGGACACATAAATTTATTTCTTAAATAAATTCGATACGTATATGAAAACGTTCAACAATTTACGATGTAGTGGCGTTGCATGTTCCCCAGAATAACAAAACACACAAGGGACTAATCATGGCGGTTTTGAATATGTCTTTGATTTAAAGGTGAATTTACTGAACCTATTTTGGAGATCACTGATTGGTATTTCGAGATGACTGACTATTCCACAGAGATAACGGATAGGGAAATCCAGATGGATTACAAATGTATAACAAAACCACGATCACGGATTCGTATCGAGCTAACAGATAATTAAATCGGTTATATGGATTGGAACTAAGATAAGAGATTACTAATATTATCTGCGATCACGCATTGGGAATCCGAAGTAATGAATTTTTAAATTGAGATAACGGATTGAGAAAACGAGATCAAGATTGAAAACAACACAACGGATTGGTTATTTGTGATGACAGATTCCTAAGGCGATTGTAATTGATTTGAAAACGTTTAACTGATTGTTAATGCGATATAACGAATTGTAATTCCAAGCTGATGGATTGTAAATCCGAAATAACAGATCATTTATATGATATCAGGATTACCAATCTAAGAAAACGGAATGGGAAAATGAGATAAAGGATCAGTAATTCGAGATCACAGATCGTAAACCAAGATAATTGATTACAAATCAGTTATGACGTATTGAGAATCCAAGATAATTGATAAACATTTTTTTTTATTTGTCCCTTAATGTCTTCCGTAGTCGGACAAAGTTTACCTTATTTGAATTTAATAAGTTATTATATATCGGTCCTCTTTTTTTTTTGGCGTATAGCTCCTGATGTTTCACAGCCCTTGACTTCGAATATTTTGGATTGAATGTTCCTGGCGTTGGTGAATCCAGATAAGGTGCTTAGAATGTATAAAACTTATATAAAACAGTTATTTAATTTTTTGAATATAGTTAGGGTTTAATATATGTATGTGAAGTTACCGGCCGGTTCGTTATTCGATATTCGATATTCAATATCCAACCAACTGCCAGCAGTCAGTTCGATATACAAATTTAGTTAAAAATCATAACAGAAATTATTTGATAACTGTTACATTAAGAACATGATTTTCATAGTTCATAAGAGTGAAAAGATACGAAGGAAATCGTTTAAGACGACTTCAAGCTGTCTTAAATTCTCGTTGTCCTCGAATATAAACTCTTATGTAAATTGGAAATTTTCTTTATGTATTATAGATTTTTATCAATAAAACGACATCAAAGATGCATCACAGATGTAATTTTATATATAATATATAATACAAAAACAAAAATCGATCCGTCTAGAAACATTAAGAAATATAAATAAAAATATTTATGGAAAGCCCCCAAAAAAGAAATGTTTAGTGAAAACCTATCGGAGACCGCTTAAATGACGGTGAGAACCCCTGGTTTTTGAATGGCCATAAAATTCTACGAAATCATAGACTCTGTATATATAAAGGTTGTATTAAAAGGATTTCCAAGAATAATGTCATCTTCGGTATCTACGGAGGGTTTAGATTGTCACTTTTCAGCTTAAAATTGTCAAAATTTCAGGACAAAGAGCACAGGGCAATGGTGAGACCCCCCTGACCTCTCAATCTTCCTAATATTATGCAGACAGTATGTTAATATGTAGATACAAACGTGACTCAAAGGAATTTATGTAGACTTCCTGTCTTCTATGTTTACAAAGGGTCCAAAGTGCCTGTCGGATATTCAAAATTTATAGCGAAAACCTACCGGAGACCGTTAAAATGACGGTGGGACGCCCCTGGTCTTTCAATATCCATAGCATTCGACGAAATCATAGACTCTGTACATATTAACATGATAAAGGTTGTATCAAAAGGATTTCTTAGAATAATTCCATCTTCGATCTCTACAGAGGGCTTAAATTGTCACTTTCAGCTAAAAACTGTCAAAATTTCAGGACAAAGTGTACAGGGCAATGGTGAGACTCCCTGAGCTCTCAATCTTTCTAATACTATGCAGACAGTTAGTAAATATGTAGATTCAAACGTGACTATAGGAATTTGGGTAGACTTCCTGTCTCCTATGTTTACGGAGGGCCTACAGTGCCAGTTGGATATTCAAAATTTCTAGTGAAACCTACCGGAGACCGCTGAAATGACGATAAGACCCCCTTTGTCTTTCAATGTCCATACAATTCGACGAAATCATAGACTCTGTATATATAAAGGTTGCATTAAAAGGATTTCCCAGAATAACGTCATCTTCGATATTTACGGAGGGCTTAGATTGTCACTGTTCAGCTATTATTGTCAAAATTTCAGGACAAAGGGCAATGGTGAGACCCCCCCTGATCTCTCAATCTTCCTAATATTATGCAGACAGTTAGTTAATATGTAAATACAAACGTGACTAAAAGTAATCTGGAAAATCCTTTTTAATACAACCTTTATATATACAGAGTCTATACTTTCGTCGAATTTTATGGACATTGATAGACCAAGGGGGTCTTGTCGTCATTAAAGCGGTCTCCAGTAGGTTTCGTTATAAATTTTGAATATCCAACTGGCACTTTAAACCCTCCGTACACATAGAAGACAGGAAGTCTACCCAAATTACTTTTAGTCACGTTTGTATTTACATATAAATTAATTGTCTGCATAATATTAGGAAGATTGAGAGATCAGGGGGTCTAACCATTGCCTCGTGCCCTTTGTCCTGAAATTTTGACAATTTTTAGCTGAAAAGTGACAATAAAGCTCTCCGTAGAGATAGAAGATGACATTATTCTGGAAAATCCTTTTGATACAACCTAAATCATGTTTATATATACAGAGTCTATGATTTCGTCGAATGCTATGGATATTGAAAGACCGGGGGTCTCACCGTCATTTATACGGTCTCCGGTAGGTTTTTGCTATACATTTTGAATATCCAACTGGCACTTTGGACCCTCCGTAAACATAGAAGACAGGAATTCTACCCAAATTACTTTTAGTCACGTTTGTATTTACATATTAACTAAATGTCTGCATAATAATAGGAAGATTAAGAGATCGGGGGGTCTCACCATTGCTTCCTTCCCTTTGTCCTTAAATTTTGACAATTTCTAGCTGAAAAGTGACAACTAAGCCCTCCGTAAATATCGAAGATGACGTTATTCTGGGAAATCCTTTTAATGCAACCTTTATATATACAGAGTCTATGATTTCGTCGAATTTTATGGACATTGAAAGACCAAGGGGGTCTCATCGTCATTTCAGCGGTCTCCGGTAGATATTCACTATACATCTCGTTTTGGGCTTTCCAAACATGTTTCTAATTATATTTCTAAATGTTTGTAGAGTGATCGGTTTTTGTTTTTGTATTATATAATGAATATAAAATTTCATCTTTTTTGGATCTTCGATGTCGTTGTATTGATAAAAATGTATATCACATAAAGACAAATATGCAACTGAGGGTTTATATTTGAGGACAACGTGAAATTTAAGACAGCTTGAAGGGGTCATAAAACGATTTCCTGCGTATCTTTTCGCTCATCTTAACTATGAAAATCATGCTTTAACTTTATCAAATATTTTAATTTTTGATGATTTTCAACTAAATTTGAATATCGAACCGACTGCTAGCAGCCGGTTGGATATTGAATATCGAATATCGAATAACGAACCGGCCGCTTACTTCACATACATGTTTTATATATGAATCGGGACCAAACTTGAAACTTATTGCGGATTCGACAAAATCATACAGAAGAAATGAGTGTAAAAATGTAAGTTTTAAAATCGTTCTCAGTAAACTTCTTGTAAAGTTTCGACATTAAGCGTTCATGATGAAGGGAGAACCGAAATATACATCGGACACATAAAAATCATAAAGCATTATAGAATTCTAATTGTGAAATTGTCAGTACTCATAAATATTTGATTTAAAGGAGATAGTATATTATTCCAACAGCGCAATAATGTTTATAGACATCCCATCCTTATTTTCAATTTAAATCAAAGCTTTACCCAATATTAACAATGCCAGTTTATGTCCTTATCAATGAGTCTCTTTTAATTTCCTACTGTTCAATTAAAGTAAGATTCTTAGTTTCTTGTAATATACAAATTTGTTTGGATATTTTTGCAACCGAAAATGTGCTTTGTATTAAATAATGCGTACTTCGTATATCAGTTTGAATCCAAGACACCCAATATCAAGTTATAAACTTACATTCATATGATATATTTTCGAAAGTGATCTCCTCTTTTGGATACTCTACAAATGAACTCTTCGGACTATTTATATTTGCGATGCCACATTTGTATTTCTTCCTGTAATCTATTTCGTTAAAATTTGATATTACTAGATTGGAATACTGAGTGCAAGACGATATTATTTCCGAATATTTTTTTTCATTCTTGTACTTCTCTGAAAGAATACCGTTAGTCATGATGAAGTCATTTTGTGGCTCGGTAGTCCATGTCCAGAAGATATGATCAGTACAAGATAGATTGTTATGATACATACATTGTATAACAACATCTCCACCAAACACTAAAGGTACTTCCATGACTTTCCATGTAGTGTAACCAGCTAAAAAATATTGAATAAACGCAAGGCGTTAGATCTGACCAATTTTTACAAAACCATCGACTAATATATAAGCAACTTTTGAAAACAAATTCAATAGTTGCGATGTTAAACTCAATATCTTCTACAACAAAGCGTGTACCCAGTTGAAGTACCAATTATTGCTTCATTTGGTGTTCGTGCGATTTTATTTCTTTGTTCTGGTTTGCGTTCATAGGTTGGAACGTAGGTTAACTACTCTTGTTTCTGACTGTACATGTTGTAAGAGTGGACACATAAACGATGGGTGATATTCAGAATAAGGACCGAAAGATACCAGAGAGACATTCAATTAAACATAGTGCGCGCAAACGTTTGCAAACAAAATACATATGATTGCATCTACCCATATTTCGTCAATGACCCACTCGCATTGAAGAGTTATGTCGTATACAAGTTATTTGTTATTCCATTACCGTTTATGTTTTCTATATCAATAAATCAATATAGATAATGATGAATTATTCAAAAACACCTAATTACGGTAATATGGGTATATATAAACAAGACAGATTTTTTTCATTATTTGTTAAAGTATAAAATTAAGAAGAAGTGATATGATTTCCATTGAGACAACTCTTCATAAGAGACCAAAATAACATAGTTGTTAACAACTATAGGTTACAGTACGGCCTTCGGCAATGAGCAAAACTCATACCGCATATTCACCTATTAAAATAATAAACTGTCTTTTTTATTTCTGATAAAAAAGGATTGACCATCGACCTTGTGGTTCAGCTACAGGTTGTGTAACATTACTCATTGTATAAGGATACTCAATTTCAATCAGTTTTCAATAATGTGTACGATGATTCCGCTTGTCGACCAACATGACCACCAAAGATAAAATTAAGACGTGGGATGAAATGAAAGTTACCGATATATTAAATCCGTTATAAATGCATCAAAACTGCAGTATATACTGCACCTGTGCTATTTACGCAGTCAATTTGCTTTGTCCGTATATTCATATATGATATACAGTCACTGACCGTATATCGTCTTTTTTATGACGTTGAAAATTCTTTTCCGTAGAGTTTTATTTATGACGTCAATAAAGCATACAGGTTCGCGGGAATTTTATGTCGTCCGCTCCAAATTACAAAATGGTGGTTTTTACCCTAAATATTCCATTTAGAACAGTTATAAGAGTTGCAGTATATAAAGAATAACCATACATTGTCTCGCAATATAAATGTTATTTATACTCGTCTCGAAACAGGTAGAAATGATCGGCACAGCCTCGCTTTCTGCCAGTTTCTAAGCCTTGTACAAATAACATTTATATTGCAAGACAATGTACGGTTATTCTATATATAAACATGTTCAGATTCTTAAGAGTTACCTTTTACGACTACATGTATCTATAGAAGAATCTGTCTTTTTTTACAGTAATTTGCAATTTCGGTTAATACCTTGCAAATTATAAAAGAAATTTTATCCAGAATCTTATTACCAAAATACATAAAAACAAAAATTACTTTACATGACCGATTTCGTCATTCACAATTCAGAAAACATTTTTTTCTCTTAGTAGATTCGAGGTTTGGGGGGTGGGGTGGGGTTAGGGGGGGGTTGAGGTTAGGGGGGTGGGGGGGGGGTCTCTTGCCATTTCGGATAGAAACATAGCAGAATACAATATGTGTAGATCTTTATTGAAATATGCGATGTCTGAGACAGGAATGCAATTCATTGTAAGTAAGACTTCGTCAATATAAAGATAATTCATAGGTTACATATGTTGTTACTACGACATTTCTTACAAATACAGTATATGGTTTTGCTTGAAGGTTTTTCAAGGAAGATATTCCAGAAATTAAATTTTATAAAGGAATGTAAAGTATCTATTTTGTTGATATTTTTGACAAAAAGACGATGTGAACTACATGATTAGACTAGTTACCAGGTTTGTAATAACATGAGCAACACGACTGGTGCCACATGTGGAGCAGGATCTTCTTACCCTTCCGGAGCACCTAAGATCAACCCCAGTTTTTGGTGGGGTTCGTGTTGCTTAGTCTTTAGTTTTCTATGTTGTGTCTTGTGTACTATTATTTGTCTGTTTGTCTTTTTCTTTTTTAGCCATGGCATTGTCAGTTTATTTTCAATCTATGAGTTTGACTGTCCCTCTGGTATCTTTCGCCCCTCTTTTTTCTTCTACAGTGAGTGTAAGTCTTCTATCGTTTTTAATTTGCCCCTCATCAACTGACATTATCTTTATGCTATTGACCAATATATTTAGCACATTTTGGAGGTATTGTTTTTCAATAATGCCACATGTGGAGCAGGATCCGCATACCCTTCTCGAGCACCCAAGTTTACCCTTGGTTTTATGGTGGGGTTTGTGTTGCTCAGTCTTAGTTCTCTATATTATTTTTTGTAGACTATATGTTTGTCTTTAAGACGTTTTTTTGTGCTTTGCCATTAAGTTTTCAGTTTGTCTTTGACTTAGGAGTTTGAATATCCCTTTGGTATCTTAAATATCTGTTTTAATGATAATTTTACAAAAAATGCGTTATGTCGTTCTTGCTTTTATATTGGAAAACTATCATAATAAATAATCCAACACAGCCGGCTGTGAGCGATCTCTTTTTTTGGTGCAATTTCCCTTCAATGTCGATTTTATACAATGATTTTGTTTTACTATAATCAGGAAAACTATTTTGAATATCAATCATCATCAGCTAGGCAGGATCTTCAAATTGCCGAAATCATCAGACAGCTGCATCTTTGGGCAGAAAATATGATATTGAGGAAGAAATTAAAGAGAACAAAAATTATCAGAAAGAATACAATCAATAAAAAGCAGTCAAATGGCCGAAATTGTCAGTCGATTCACAATATCAGTTATTGTCCTTCAATGACGAGTGTAACCTATTTTAAAGTGTTAAAATTACTACAATCCTGAAAGATATCACAATGCAAAAAAAAACTTTAAACCATAATTTATCTGACATGCATTTTTACTTACCTTCTACAATAAGTCGTTGAAAGTCCATAAGAACTAATGGAAAAACCAATAACTTCAAAAACCAAATCATAATTGATGCTGGAAAAAATACATACATGTACACTTTTCATAAAGACATTACATTTATTTAACTATTTTTCATTTCTATAACCAATTTAAGGAAAAAAATCAAGTCTAATGACATGATTGTTGTATATCAAATGTTAATTTTGAAGTTAGATATGGACACAATTCTACCAAATCTGAATGAATTGCTCACCTAAAGTAGCTTCTGACAGGATAATAGTGTTTAAACGGATCATTTGATTTAACATTTTTTAAATGATGTAAAGTTATCGGTTCGACTAGGACAATTCTTGGGAAGATGGTTATTTACACAAGGTACTAGTATTAGTATTCACAAACATATGTTTTGTGGTATGCGGTTTTATATTAATTTTATAATGTGGAAGTCGACATTAAAAAAATGTAATCTACCAAGTTTTCATACAAATAGTTTTTATACTATAGAGAGACACATGGTTTTACAAAGATCTGTTAGACGCGTGATATAACATACATAACATGCATAATGCAATACAATATATATTTTTCGGCTTCTTGTATACGTTGATAAGATATACGTTTCACGGTCTACAACGCGATGACGTAACGATTATTTCAAAGTTTTTTTGGTATTTTTTCACCTAGGACACCACTTTGATTGATATATACCGTAAAAACGAAGTCAGTGACCCTATTATTATTTACACCATTAAAACGGAAATTTGTGTACCAACATCAGAAAATTCTATGTAGTAAAAATTGAAAATTTGATGATTTAAAGACAAATTTAAGATAGTTTTTCACCGATTGCATGTGCTTTCTATACAAATGGCCACCTATTTTGAAAGAACTCAATCAGTAAATTTTAGAAAAAAAAAGAGATAAAGGTATAATTTTTTTCGATTTCCAGATATATTTCAACGAGCCCAAGTTATATGCCAAATTTTACCAAAATCTGCGACAAAGCCCATTTACTGTTTCTTGACCTTAACAGCAAATAGAGACTACGAATCTGTGTCTTGATACTAAATTCCATATTTATTACCCGAATATATATTCCGTATGTAAAGAACAAGATCGATGACATAACTACTATACTCAAAGTTCACACTCTCATTCCGTTGATAGTCCAAACGAGAACCATAAATGCCACTAAACTCGTGTTGTCATACCGAATTTGTTTCATTATCAAAATAATTAAGAATGTGTGTAACAATTATAGTTGCGATATAAACGATATCTACAACATTGAAACGAAACCTTTGGCCTCGTTATCCCTATATTACGGCTGTGATTCGGTATATCGAGAAAAATTATCGTGAAAGAATAAATAACGGTGGTCAAGCATTGCGGTCGGATCCTGAAAGATCTGCTGTCGGATCGTGAAAGCAATTGACTACAATTCAACTGCAAAATCTGTGACAATATCCGTTGTATTATCAACAGGCAGAAAAAATCATAAAAAATAAATATGTCTATCAAAATAGTTAAACTTCCTTTATAATACTGTTCACTAAGATAAGAAAAAAAGGCAGTATTTTATAAGAAAACACAAAAGGCAACACATAATCTTATGCAAATCATAAAACTTAAGAAAAACACGTTTTGAATATACAAAGGTCACATTCCAATAAATCATACTATATATGATTCTAAATATTTTGTTTGTGAGATATAACGGTATAATGGTAGTGTGTTTTTCCTTGAAAAGGTTAAGGTTTTTTTTTTCAAATAAATATTGTTTTCATTTTTAATTAAGATTGATCGTGTAACATCAAGCAACGCGTTTTTTCTAATTGTTGAAAGCCATACGGTGACATCTACGTCATTTTATCTGCGATGGATAGTTGTCTCATTGGCAATAATAAACATTTATTTTCTTTTTTTTATAAAAATATTTCTTTTACCATTGATGTACTTCAAGTTTAATTGATTGAAGCGTGTTATGTCTTTATAATAACGTGTTTTTTTCGAGGAAGGGGGGGGGGGGGGGCCGGGGGGGGGGGGGGGCAGGATTAAATGACCACCCTCTTATTGTCTACAAAACGCTTTGAACAATCAATAAAAATAATACTCAGTATATTTGATTTTATATACAAGTAGTTCTTTCGTGGTCCTTCACAAAAGAAATATAAAAAAAAACATGTTAAAAGTATAGCGCTTTCTATACTATTTGTATCTTAAGAAAAGCCTTTTTATTGAGATAGATATATATAAACACATTAAGACCTGTTTTCACACGAATAACTTGACATCTCAGATAAAATGCCACAAGGAGCCAACTTGTCAAAATTAGCTATCTTTGTATCTTTAATGTTAAATGCATTTGTGAATGTGCGCAGCGAGATGGATCTAGGGGGTCTACCCTGAAAATATTTGTTTTGGTTCGCATTGGTATACGTCATAGTACCCACATAGGTAATGAACATTTCAACGTTCATACATTTACCTCGAGTGTGGTAGGAATCGATTTCCTAGCTTGGTCTGTAAATTTATTAATTGTGTTCTATTCCCGATCGCTACAAGTCTCTATTCGCTTGCTTGATGATTCATGCATACTTGAAGACACTAATCTTGCGGACACATCTGGTCTCGCTCAGTTTGAAGTTAAATACGTTATGATAAACTTTTTTCTTATAGTCTGCATCTTTTTAAAAATGATTTTCTAATCTCAAAGGATTGTAAAATCATTTACGCTAAGCAAGTATCAATAGTAATAACAGCTAACACAGTCCAAATTTTCAGTCAAAACTATATATTCAAACGTAAATAATTTAGATCGGCCTATCTAATACAATAAATACAGGGATTTCTTTAAATCGTATCATTTAGTTTTCCACCGCCGCTATTTAGACATTGCAGTTTGGACACCGATGATCAATCTAGAATAGAATAATACACTTAATTCAATTTTTATAACGTCCTGGAACAGAAAGAGTTTCTTCATGTTTGTGACTTTTTTTTATGCAAAGCTATTTCTGTTTGAAAATTTGACTCTGGGAATCAATCTGGAATTCCGTAATTGTTGTTGAAATCCCTCCACATGCAGATGAAATCATTATTTGTTAACTTAAGATAAACTAAGTCTTTACCAAATTTGGGCACAAATTTCACATGCCACAAATTTGAAATACCCGGAATCCCCGGAATCAATATACTCAAAAAAGATATTTCTCATTTGTTAATTTTTTAACCAAAAAAGAAAGACTTTTTACAAAAATGTTCAACCTTTTTTTGTTATAAAAAAAAAAAAAAAGAACAACAAGGATCTTCCTCTTACTGTAAAGTCTATGTTATATAGGCACCTACGTTTTAATATTGTATTTATATTTTGTCATAGATCAAACGTATTCGTTTAGTGTATGTTTACTTATTTTTATTTAAATGTCTTTTTGATCGAGTAAAGTCATTTCAATTGATATTTTATAGTGAGTCTTTTTATGTTGTAATGTTTCACTACTGTCTCAGGTTAGGGTTAAGGTTGTCGCCTGTTAAAACGTTTTAACCCGCTGCATCTGTATGCACCTGTCCAAAGTCAGGAGCCTGTTGTTCAAAGATTGTCGTTTGTTGGTGTGGTTCATAGGTGTTTCTCGTTTCTCGTTTTTTTATATAGATTAGACCAGTGGTTTTCCTGTTTTAATGTTTTACACTAGTTATTTTGGGCTCTTTATAGCTTACTGTTCGGTGTGAGCCAAGACTATGTGTTGAAGGCTGTACTTTGACCTATAATTGTTTACTTTTTATACATTGTGACTTGGATGGAGAGTTGTCTCATTGGCACTCATGCCACATCTTCTTATTTATGTAAATACTGTCATAAACATTAACGATATTAGTTGAGGCATTATTGACTTAATATAACGACATAAAACTGTTGACGGACGGACAGACATACATTTATTGCTGAAAGGCACAAATGACTAGTCGTCTTATACAAAACTCAGACACATGGCATTAAACCATCATAGCCTAACAGATTATTCCCCAACAAAAAGTGAACCGGAAAAGTCATGAAGTCCAGTCTTTTGGTGTACAAGTTACAAATATAAATTCTCAATTAACTACAAAATATCGAATTGAACACTTTTAATAATTTGTCAAAAAACAAATAAGCGACCCGGTATCCTTCATGATCCTTTTCACGATCCAAAAAAAAAGATATTCGATCTTTCATGATCATAAATATCATATTTATACAAATATTCCAGTTTTGACCAACTTTCTGATAAGCTACTTCAAAAAAAAAAAAAAAAAATAAGAACCATTTTAAACATTGATATAGAACGACATTGTTCAGAAATTAGTAATTTAGTCATTCATATAATAAAAAAAAAAATGTTTGTTGTCATTTTTATGTCTTTGAAATGTTGAAGAGCAATCTGTTTTTGTGGTTTTGTAAAAACGGCGACATCTTAAACTCTGATGTTCTAAGATACTGATCATATTGTTGAACCATTTTAACAGACAGTTCTATTTTTTTTTTTTTCAAAATTTGTCCTTATAATTCGATAAATAAGTTTATCTATTGACCTTGCAAGTGTCTTCTCGATAAGATTCCTTCACGATCCAATACTACATGTAGATCTTTCACGATCCTATTGCAATACTTAACCACCGTTACTTAACGATAATTTTTCTCCCAAATGACAGCCGTGAATCTGAACCATTATATCGTTTATGTCGTGAATTAATTATGTTTTTTGACATTTAGATATTGGTATTAAAGGTTTCCCTTATTATTCGCTTTTCTAGATTATGGTTCCCTCTTTATCTATCCAGTTCATGTTTACATCTTATTGATTTGATATCGACAAGTTTTCCTTGTTAATCTTATATAAAAGTGTTGATATCAATGATATCGGCAATTTCGATTCGATATCACTATTTAAGTCTAAGATCATATTTCCAAACGTCAATCAATGTAGCAGATGGATATTTCTTCACGTCTTTATGTCTTATACATCATTGGCTTTCAAATGTTTTGGTTTGAGTGTTCGTGGTGACAGTAAAACCAGAAAAAAGCTCCGTATGCACAAAATTGATAAGCGTTATTTTCATTAGTTGAACTCATTAAGTAACAAATCATTAGGGATGGTTTCAATGTCCATATCGAATTGAACTTGAGGTTCACAACCGAGGGTTTATATACAAACAAAAAAGTTATAATAAAGTTTAAATCTAGCAAAGAAATCTTAAAAATACTGTGAAAAAGTGCCTGACAATCTCATTTTTAAGAAAAGAAACAAGAAAAATATAGACAATCTTGGGGTACATAATTTGTTTTCTTAGATACCTTGGCAGAAAACATCGCATGCGAATATTATTAACAATTTTAGATTACGGGGCGGTGAAATGTCTCCATGGCAAAAAAACTAGTGCATTAAAAACGTCTAAGTAAAGCATTTCAGAATATATCAATTGTTTATTCATAGGGCAGCTGTAATAAATTCAGAAATTAAACAATATTTTATATAAGGTCGGAATAGGTAGTACACCCTGAACCATATCCCCAAGTGCAATTAAATGGTCTTGCCGTGACACTATATATCAAAATCCTTTGTTAAGATATACAGTTATTTTACTTATAATGAAACTTAAGGTCAAAAGTAAAGGTCGCATAAGGGTCATGATGATAAGCTAGACAGAGTCTCATTGTATATACAAAATTCATTAAAAAAATGATGTAAATGTCAAAAGATAAAAATAAAAATTTTCTTTCAAACATGATTGTATACAAAACATAACAAAAAGACGAAACGCAGAGGTACATTTCAATTTAACAGTGAATATAAAGGAAATTCTCAAGTGTATTTTTAACTATTTCAGCAGTATAACATGTATAAGGAGACTAGAAAAAGTTATTATGCCCTGCCTATGATAGTAGGTGTATTATGTTTTCTGGTCTGTGTCTCCGTCCATTATTCCGTCCGTCCGTCCTGTATATCCAGTTAAAAGGATTGATATGAAGTAATGGTCACATGGGCTTGAAATTTGATATGTCTGTCATAATTAGATGCACTTTTAAAATTATTTTATAGTCTTCTGAATTAAAAAAATGCGATAGAATAATACAAATAATTCTCAGGTTAAGATTTGTGGTTAAGGTAGTTTACATCAAATAGTGGTTAAAAGTAAATCACAAAAATACTGAACTCCGAGGAAAATTCAAAAAGGAAAGTCCCTAATCAAATGGCAAAATCAAAAGTTCAAACACATCAAACGAATGGATAATAACTGTCATATTCCTGACTTGGTACAGGCATTTTCTTACGTCGAAAATTGTGGATTAAACATGTTTTATAGCTAGCTAAACCTCTCACTTGTATGACAGTTGCATTCAATTCCATTATATTGACGATGCGTGAACAAAACAAACAGACACAATAGGTAAAAATGACAAAAATAGGGGTACAGCAGTCAACATTGTGTAATCATATTAATCACTATAAAAACAAAAAAATGTAACAAAGAAGCACAAAAAGGCATACAAAAATCAACTTGTCTTTAGATCACAGGTTTATTCATGTTATTATATTGTGATTTTTTTAAATTATATGTCTTATTACGGTTTTTGATCCGACTTCACAGTTCACTTAAAGATCGAGCTGGGCATGGTGACACATACTTTTGTTTCCATCTCTGGACGATTGCTGTTTCATTTAACAAGAACCCCGTTTCAACTTATAATCATCAAATACGTTTTTATTTCACATATCCCGGGATTTTAGACATGTTCTATCCGAAATCAATAGGATAAACTAGTTTAAAAAAAGGTCATAAAAAGGCAGTACCGGACTCAGAATAAAGATAAATGATTGAATATTCCAGTAAATTTAATTTTGAAAAATCAGTTTTTTTCCTTGGTCATGTTGGTTACGTAGTAACTCTTTCAAATACGCGTTCATTTGTCTAAATCTAATCATTGCCACACGTATTTGGAAAATTGTTTTATTCAAATTGTGAAAAGTATTATGCATTTCCAAAAGGCACGTTTACTTAATAAACCAAAATAATTTGGTTCAGTGGTGCACATTGAGTAGCAATTAAACAAACCGAGAGCGGCTGGATGTAATCAATTAGACAAAACAGTCAGTAAAAGCATAAAATCAATAACAAGACTTTTTGCATGCATTCAGTTGTCTTTTTAAAATTAAATTAAAATTAAAGATATTAAGCTTAGTTACATTTAAAGGATATCGGCTACTATTTTTTTGATTTCAAACATTTATAAAAGCGGGATAGTGAATATCATTTCACTATAAGCAATCGGTTTGTCAAAATAAGCTAAAAGAATCGACGAAGTAGTAATATAAAGTTAAAAATGTTATTCATTCTCATTTAAATTCATATTCATGCGACATTTAATTTGACACAGCTGCAGATGGTCTTCGCATGTGGTTAGCATGTTCAGTTTTTAAAAGAAAAGGATGTCAACATTACAAAATGTTACAAGGGAGTTACCATGAAGAACCGTTTCGCTGACTTATTTGTGCCACAAATACAAAATATAATTAGTATATAGGTAAAACATTGATTCAAATTTGTTTTTTAATTCTTCGACATGAAATCAAACAGACCTAGCAAAAACATCATTATACGATTTTAAGTACTTGTCTGTTTATTCATGTGCATGTTTATATTTAGATCGGGTTCTTCAATGTTCAAACTTTTTAACATTTTCCCAGACTGACTCAAAGAATGAATGAAATTCAGGGGAAGTGACCAAAATTTTCACAAAGGAAAAAACAAACAAAATTAAATAAATAAAAATTTGCTATATGTCTTCCAAAAATCAGATGTCTATATAATCACCTTTGAGACGCAAACGTTTTAGAGAAACTTGTATTTTTGAAATTAAAAGCTAATAATAAACACGTTTACTTTTGCAGTATTTTAGAAGATATATTACTTATTCAGCATTTAAACATTTACTACTTGTTTGGATTGTTACAAAAGCTATCATTTTGTTATGATAATGTTGAAATGTTAATCATATTGAAACGCAATGGCAACAACTATTATTATAGCAACTGATATCCGCTTCTTAAATTTAAAGGCTGACAGCTTGGCGTGGGACAAAAAGATCAATCCTGTGAAATTTTATTCAAATTGGGGCAGAAGTTTCGGAGAACATGTTTGAAAAATAATACAGATGACGGAAGCCAAGTCCCAGTAGAAGCTCATACTGGAATGTGTCCTGATTGACTCAAATATGAAAGAAACATTTCAAGCTCGTATGATAACATAAATCAGCGCACGATGAACTTAACTAGAATACTAATGACGATTGTTAAGACTAGGTTCTAAATGTTTTGAAAATTCATTCGACTTGGTTTTGAATTCTATCTTCATTTATCATTTCTCCATAATGAATCGTCATCTTTTAGTTCAATTAAGACCGAGTTTGTTCTTTAAAGCATTTTCAAGGACAGTATTCACTATGAATTTAAATTCCTTGATAAAAATCAAAAGCTATTTTTAAGTATACAAATTTTATAACATTAAAATACATAAACGAAGAAACAGCTGTTTTCCAATACATCAATGAAAGGGGATTTTTTTTTAAATGTGTTTAGACATTGATCTCTTTTTTGTTCATTCCAACACATTTCCATTAGATACAAAGTCTAGGTTCCATTTTAATATTGTCAGATGAATTGCTTGAAGTAAAGTCTGTTGTGCATATATTTTATCAATTGTAACGCGCATTTTTTTTTTATTGAAATTTGATTGTCACAACCAATAATAATACAAAATTTCAATAAAGACTAGTATTATATACATGCCGTTTTTGTGCTTAAATGATGACAATCAAATATTTCAATTGTAAATATTTTCAGAGGAAGAGGACACTTATTGCCGGATAGATTTAAGTATTTCCTTATTTTAATGTCGATATATAAGAGTACTTGATTGAAAAGTACAATTATAAATGATTTTTTTCAATTGAATTACGAACTTTATTAATGAATTTAGTTGAAACAAGGAGTATTCTAATTTTGATAGTGTATATACAGGATTGAAGATCCAGTTTTAACCAGGTAATTATGTAATTTGTTGTGTGATCTACTTTTTTTTTAATGATATTGCCATTCATTTCTTTATATACTATTGTTTTTTACTATTGTACTGTTGCATTCCTTTATTGTTCTGATAACTACTCATCATTACCATTGGCTAATTGCAACCAACAGAAATTTTTTATAAAGTTTCAAAGATATATTTGAATTCTAAAGCGCTTCGGTATTGCAGAGTTTCTTGATTTAATGAAAAATAAGGTCATGAATTCACGGAATTTCTGAACGGTATTGAAACATAATTGGTTGGGTTGAATGTATTTACTTGTAAAGTTAAATATAAGGAAATGTTTTGATTGTAGTATCATGAAAAGAAGCAATTATGATTGGCGACCAAATGGGTTTATAATAATTCTGAAAATATTTAAGATCTCACAGCTATATACTACTGTTGCCTTTATTTATTCACCCCTTATTTCATTGATTTTGTATTTATATTATGTCATAGATCACATTTATTCGTTCAGTGTATGTCCACTTGTGTTAATATGATTTTTGTTTGAGTTAAGCAATTTCAATTGATATTTTATAGTGCGTTTTATTATGATGTGATGTTACAATATTGTTTTTCGATAATAATATAGATTAGACACTTGGTTTTCCCGTTTGAATGGTTTTACATTAGTCATTTTAGGGCCCTTAATAGCTTGATGTTCGATGTAAGCCAAGACTCCATGTTGTAGACCGTACTTTGACCTATAATGGTTTTTCTTTTACTAATTATGACTTGGATGAAGAGTTGTTTTATTGACACTCATACCACATCGTCTTTTATCTATTGACATAGAGGTTTTGCCTCGAAGAAATATGAATTCAGGTCATCGTATGCTATTCAACAATGAACAAAACTCATAACTTATATAAAGCTGAAACAAGCTTGACAAAATGTCAAACAAATCAAACAAGAAAACCAACGGTCTGATGAATACTAAAACAATAAACAAAAACCAATATTACAGCATTAATTTTAGGACAACGACTGAATTACCTGCTCCTGACTTGGAACAGGCAAATACAAAGTGTGGCGGGGTTAAACATGTTTGATAGAGTTCAGATCGGCACGAGGCACACAAAACAACTTACAGAAAGAAAAAAAAAATAACACACAACGTACGGATACACCTATTAATATCTGATTATTAATGCGAGTATAATAACAAAAAAAAAATCACAAACATACTGAACTCCGAGGAAAATTCAAAAAGGAAAGTCCCTTATCAAATGGCAAAATCAAATGGATAACAACTGTCATATTCCTGACTTGGTACATACATTTTCTTATGTAAAAAATGGTAGATAAAACCTGGTTTTATAGCTAGCTTAACCTCTCACTTGTAAGACAGTCGCATAAAATTCCATTATATTGAAAACGAAGTGTGAACAAAACCAACAGACATGATAGGTATAATTGTCAAAAATAGGGGTACAGCAGTCAACATTTTGTTATTATCGTAATCACTATAAAACAAAAAAATTCATTAACACACTGTTACCATGGCACAATAGCACGATGACCGGATGTATAAGTACAGAGTCACGTCATATGTAACACAAATATTTTTTTAAATAAGCAAAAGTGAAAGATAAAAATACACAAACTATCATAGAACAATGACGGGATGTATAAGTACAGAGCCACGTCGTTGTAACAAAGAAACACTAAAAGGCATATAGACTAAGCATATTAGCAAAAATGAAAGACAAGCTTACATTATAGTATTCTAACTATGTTCATATCTCTCAAATCGATTAGAAAGACAATGCAAATTAACAGATATAATCGTATGTAATCGCATGAACTACAAATGGAGACAGACCTAGTGCGTCAACAGACTACGTGTCTCCGATTTTGCTTGCATCAGCCGCCATGCGAATCCACAATATATTAAATGTCGAAATCGAGAATAAGACACAATCGGTAAAAAAATACGATTTTCTGATATCTAAAGATCTAATCAGCAAATACATGTCGCCAGTGAGTTGAGATATGATAGACAAATCATTCAGTCAACAAACTTGTGATGGTGACGGTAAAACATACGTGTTGTTGATTTTAGTGTTCGTCATAATAACTTGAAAAAAATTGTGTGTATATTTCTGCTAATTTGGTCCATAAAGTGTGAACATGCACGAGTGCAACGTACGATTCAAAACGTGTAAACGCCGTGCGATGAGATAGATGGTATGTAACTGCTGAAAAACTTGGCAATTGACAATTGGAAAGTTGAAATCATCACTTTTGTCATAAATTCTAGAAGTTTGAAGTCTTATATCTGTGTCAATATCGAGGAAAAGATCAAGGTATGAAACATACATTTCAGTTTTTTTTATATATATAAGACCGTTGGTTTTGATGTTTGATTTGTTTTACACTAGACGTTTTGGGGCCCTTTATAGCTTGTTGTTCAGTGTGAACCAAGGCTCCCTGTTGAAGGTCGTACTTTGAATTATAATTGTTTACTTTTTACACATTGTGACTTGCTAAGATAGTTGTCTCATTAGCATCCATACCACATCGTCTTATTTATATATATTATAGTTTCGGTATGATAAATATCCTTTATCTCATGTTTACTGGGATATTTGAAATGTAAGCCCAGACTAAAATGTTGGTTACTAATTGACAGGACATTATCGAAATATCTTGAGGCAGATGAGGGTGTAAATTAAAATCCATAGAATTTTTTGATAATTCGTCAAAAAGAAGTTTATATCATGCTTTTGTTCCAAAAAATAATAAAAAGTAGGGATCACCGGGCTTTTTTCATGCTACAAAAAAAAACTACACTATAGAAATTTGAGATAAGATATGAGGAGATAGCTCTTATAATATGCTTTCAGATAGGAAAAAGAAAAAAAATGGGATAACCGGACACGTTTTCTTGCTACATACAAAATAGGTAAATTCACGACACATTCTATTGTAAAAGTTACTTTATCTCCCCTTGTGTGGCAGAGTTGAAGAAAAATTATTTAAACAAAAAAATCTGTTTTTTTTTTTGGTGAAAATACAGTCGGTAAACATGATAAACACACAATTTTCTATATATATATGAAAAGTCTTACAAATGAATCACATACACATCTTGAAATTTGCACATTTCATTAAAGATCTAGAGCAATTGTTATCTGCTATTTCAAACTCCAAGACAGAGGAAGACATCCCAGCTACCTTAAAGTTAAATTAAAGAGCTTTGTTAGATGTTTTGTTTTTCTTTTTGTCTTTGAGAAGTTGGTGTTTGAACACTGATGGGTGTATATGAGTACCAAAAACAAGTCGGCTGGTAGAAGTGTACGGTTAGAACCAAACTCAACAGATATTTATTAATCAAAACTGCCAGCATTTTGATGACTTCATCCTAACTGTATCATGTGTATATGATTTCGGAATTTGTGTGGTTCTTCACAGACTAGATTTTTCATCCAAAGCAAGAAAAGTATATCTACGATTTCAATTTGTGTATACAAAAATCTTTTTTTATTCGACGATATATTTAATCTTGTAAATTATCAATTGAATAGTAGTTTAAAGCGAAAAAAAAAAAAATAATAAATTTGATTTAACAGGACAAGAATGTGCAGAATCTACATCTGATTGACACCACTTGATGAATATACATATCACAAAATGTTTGTAGGTAATCTTACACAAGTTTTCTATCAGAATTACCAAAATCAATGAAATGATTATATTTTAAATCCCTACACATTCCTGTTGAAATCAATTTTAACGAGTATGTGCAAATGTTCAAAACCTTTTGAAATCATTGCTACGATTAATCAAAACTCAATCATTACATAATGAGTTACCACTTATAACATTAGTAATTGTACAGACGTAGGCATCAAAGTAACAAGCTAATTAGCTACTTACAGTTCTCTAAACAATGTTGGGTTAAATACCACAAGATGAAAGTGAGAATAAGAAACGTTGAATGTGTCAAAGAAACAAAAACCCGACCAAAGAACAGAAAACAGCTCAAGGCCATCAATGAGTCTTCATCACAGTGAGAAAACCCCGCATCCGGAGGCGAGCTTCAGCCGCCCCATAAACAATCATGTATACTAGTTAAGCGAATACATCGAAAAATAAACTACAGAACATATGAATGAACAAAAATTAAAAAAAACATAAAAGACTAATAGAGAACAGATATTCTTGACTTAGGATAGGCACAAAAATGTGGCAGGGTTATCAGGTTTTGTGAGATCTCAACCCTCCTACTATAGCTTAAGCCAATATGTTCTTGAACACCAAATGACGTAACACGATATCATTAAAGACAAATTGCCATATAAGACTCTTTTGCTCGGAAACAAGTTATAAAATGTTTTTAATCAATCAAGGTCCACAATTCATGAGCGGCTATGGGTAAATATTTTGTTATTTGTAACAACATATTAATGTTTGAAAAGTTTTAGCACATAAGTTCTAAACTAATTGCAAGAAATTACTTAAAATGTCATTATCATATTAGTAAGGAGCATAAATACTTAATAAAAAGGTTGAAAATCGTCAATTTTGAACTTTACTTCCTTTTTAATTTGTCATCATTAACAACATATATTAACATGATTAAGTAATTATTACAGTTTAAAAACATTTATAGAATTTGTCTCAAGTTATTTCACGTACACGACTTGAAATGCCATTTTTCAATCAATCATAAATCAAATAAATCCGACCCCAGACGTCATCTCATGGGTGCCACATGGGAGTCATTGAACCACCCTTATTCCTGGCTTATATAAACGACATCTAACAATCTACAGCTTCTGAGGCAAGGTTATTTGCAGACGCCTGTCTAGTTTACAGAAAGATGAAGAACAAAAAAGACGTTACAAGACGACCTAAACAAACTCAAAAAATGGGAGTCACGATGGCAGATGAATTTTAATCCCAAAAGACGTACATCGTTATACAGATTACAAACAAAAAAAAATACACTGATAAGGAACTACCAACTTCATGGACACACCTTAGATGTAGCTGAGCATTGGAAATACTTAAGAGTCAACATCAATCACGACCTACAGTGGAAGACACTTATTACCCAGACGGTAGGTAAAGCAAGATGGACACTAGGTTTCCTGAGAAGGAACCTATGGCGGTGTCAACCCGAAGTCAAAACCAATGCTTATATCACCTTGGTAAGACCAACACTTGAACGTGCTTCCTCTGTATATGACGCATACCAACACAATCCTGAAAAGGATCTAGAACAAGTGCAGAGGAGAGCAGCTAGGTTCTCGTGTTCAACGAATATCAAGACGTATCCTCAGGTTGTGTTAGATCATTAGGGAGGAGACTTAGATGGGAGTCCCTTAAAGATCACCGCTGCAAAGACCGCCTCACTATGGCCTACAAGATAAATAGACGTTGACCCATCAAATTACTACAAACCTGGAGATTCACGGACAAGAGGAGGTCATCGCATACACCAACACGAGTACAGATACTCCTTCTTCCCAAGGTCAAACAGGGAATGGAACACTTTACAGGAAAAAACCAAAATATCAGCTACACTAGAAGAGTTCAAGACTAGCCTAACCATCCTGCCAGAGGCCTTGAGAGGAGCTTCTCACATCTAGAACTCCGAAGATCCCAGATGTGTATAGTTTTAATTTGTAAATAGCTACTGCTGGTTTTGATAACGGAGGAGGAAAGGCCCCGTGATTATACGAACAAGAGTCAATTTACACTCAAGAAGAGTTCGACTCTGTATAGAAAGAAGAAGAAGAATCAATTACCAGAACCGGTCAACAGAATAAATGAAATTGTTAGTATGAATCGAGAACTTCGTTTTGTCATCGATAACAATATTTCAAAATTAAAAAAGAATCGGTTGAATCGTTAATAAGTTATTGCACGTAAACAACTGGGGACGAAGGACTACCCGCCGGCAGAACAACCCATAACAATAACCAGATTTTTTATTTCAAAAATACTGTCATAAATTGTCCACAGTGCCCATGTAAAAATGTCTATACAATGTCGAAACACAAAACAAAACAAATCATTAATATTAAGTGTTACTCACATGAACCAAATATATAAACATCACTTGGTATCCATAACAGTATGCAGCTAACAGTTGATTTAATTAAAATCCTGGTTTCCTACGAATATTGGTATACCTTATAATGTTTCAGAAAACATGGACGTCATTTCCTGTTATTTTACACATTTATCACGTGTACTATGAACCTAATGACAAATACCTATTCGCTAAATTTAAATGAATTTAAAGAATTTACCTATACATGTTTACATACCTGTATATGGTCGATATATTATATCTTATGATTCAGGTTACCTTTGTCTTCGATTTTTTATTTCTCTTTTTGTGTGTTCGAAATTAAAAATTATCTCATGTTATTTGAACGCCTGGTTAAGTCGCGTAACAAAAAAGTGTTTAAACAGGCTTATATAAATCTGATAAATTTACAATGCGTATTTGTTTAGTTAAACGGTTGGAGTTGAAGTGAATTTTTGTTCATACTTTTATGGCTGTACTTTGTCATCAGTGACTGAGGTTAATAGACCCAACGACGTTTTTTTTTATATATAATATGTGTATGTATTTATCACCCAATATGACTTATTACCGGATTTTACATATGTTTGGGGAAAAAAGTCATCAGTCTTCTTGGGGAACTGAAATGACCCTAGGTTATTTGAAATGTCTGTGTTGTTTATTCTTTCTGGTTGCATAATACATTTATAGAGGTCAGGTAAAACATAGCTGAACATACTGGTAAATTGTTGTAACGCACTTAATTATGGTAAGTTTTTTCGTTGACAGGAATAACAAATTGTTCTTAACTCCATTTTTGTATCTTTCTAGTGACAATCGTGTCTATGTTTTGATGATGCTCCGGTGTTCTATTAATTAATATCACAAAGGGTCAATACGCGTGCGTGTTTGTTTATTTGTGTATTATTAAGACCTTGTAATGTGTGACTCCCAATTGTGGTTAAGACCTAATATTTTGGTGAGTTCATTATATTATCATGTACTATTCTGATTCCATCGGAAATATAATTCTCGTAAACGATAATAAACTTTTGACTCCGGATTATGAAATTCTTGACAGCTTACTTTAACTTTGAGTAGACATCCTGGTACTTGGTCAAGCAAGGGCATCGTAAAAAAAGTAAAATAATGCTTTTAATCGGTACAATGTTTGGAAAAATTAAATAATAGTTTGTTTTTTCACTTCTTTTGGTCGCGCTAACTTAGGCGAGTACTACGATGTCCATAAATTATGTAACTTGTCGAAAAATTTTATTATCCGGAGTCAAAAGTAATATGAAAAAAAGTCTAATGTTTGCTTCTTCATAGCCCCTACACTCCCAGACTATAATCACCGTATATCATGTATGGATACAATTTAACTTTCATCCATAGTTCGGAATGTTAACACCTAATCAAGCAATTCGAGATTGGCTTAAAAGATATACCTTATTCATTAAAACATCGAATTGTACGTGTTTATTGACAGTGCAGGTTGCTTTTTAAGAACAACATTTATATTTAAACATTGCTGTTACTTTTTCTATGTCATTGGCGTCTGCGATCAAAACAAATAACTGTGTTATCGTGTTTGGGTTGGCAGTAGTTGTTACAAATTGTGTATTGGGTCTTTTGAAACTAATGATGAATAAATAACAATAAAATTTCGAATAGAAAATATTTGTTTTCTTACAACCACACATACCAATATTCTGAAGTTCATCACTGTGAAATTCACTATGAATCATTTGCATGTATTAGGATATGATCTGAAGTAACACTGATGAACATCTTATTTGTATTCCTATACATCTACACGTTTGCTTGGTTTTGGTATTCTCTCAATTTTCCTCTGTGTGTAGCATAACACTATTTGATCGATGCAAATATATATCAACTGAAATAACTGAAATGTTTTAGTATCAAAACTGTACAACATACTTACTGTTCGAATATGCAGCGTTCTAGGGTTCTGCGAAGGTAAATAATTAAGTATTTGAAAGGGTTTACCGAGTAACGTCCTACTGTTTTCATTGTAAAACTGATACAACTCATAAACTAAGAGTGATACTAAGAGTACTATAAAACAAACGGGAGTCGCAAATGGACCGACAAAAGCATAAGAGAAAGAAAAACAGATGAAAAGCCGACATACAGAGAAAATAAAACCATAAAAGGTTAACAATTGAGAATCTCAAATTCTGTTTGAAATGTATTGAAATGTAAGGAGGGTACATGTACATCAAGTATTTCGTTATAAAACATTTTGTATAGAAATATACAAATTTATTATAATTTTGGCATATTAAAAGTAGCCAAAAAAATCTACCAAAATTAAATCAGAAAAAACTATTGATTGTTAAATGTATGCCCAGAGTACAGTCAAATTAGCAGTAAATACAATGGAACGGTTGCTAGTTCAAATGTGCTGAAAGAGGGACATTGTGACTTCCCCTATAAAATTGTTGGATAGGAAAACATTTTGCCTTGAAAAAAAAACATCTTTCAATCAATCACGGAGTTGATGCTTCTAGAGTTCTTTAACGTGAACACTATCTTAACACGATGCACCGAATTCAAGTATACTTTCCGATCGGATGTGATTGTGTGTTTGTTCATTTCACTCAGTATAACCTAGGCAAAATCATATGACAAGTAAACCGTTAGGTTTGGATGACAAAAGATCGCCCACAACGAACAAAGAAAGCACCTACATGCAGAACATGAGACATAACAGACGATTTTATGACTGCTTGAGACTAATAAGATGTTAAAAAATATATATTTCCACTTCTAAAATAATTTAACAGTTCAACAGTGTAGCTGCAACAAAAACTAAAAGATTTTTTAATGTAACTTGTCGATAAAAAATATAAAAAGCGTTTGTCAGAAGTATCAAATTACATGCTGTAAATGACCCAAGGGCACTTACTTTAATAAATCTAATTTAAACATCAGGTAAATGTATTTTTTTATATTTATACGGTGATCTTCCTTTTGCCTCATCTTAGAGTATTTATAGTTTTTAGTTTTAAATAACGTTATCTATGTCTACATTGTAATGTAAATTAGTAGGTCAGCGATGTTTAGTATCACAAATTACTTTTAACATTTACTACGTTATTCCGTTCATAAGAAGATTTGTTTTGGAGGTTTGGCAATTTTAAACCTAATTGTTATTTTAGTGTTAATTTTAAAGCCCGTAAATCTAGATACAATTAATGTCAAATCATTGACTCGTGAATAAACTAACTCTAAAAGAGACCAACACAAACACTGCTATAAGTTCGTTTTGTTATTGTCTCTATCGGTACTTAATTTGTTATTAATGCATCAAAATATACTGTATATACTGCTGATCATTTATGAATCTGACAGTCCGTTATATCCCAGAAACACTTGACCACGATCGCATAACGCTCACCGCGACCTAAAATGAATTAAGAACATGGCGGATCACAACGTATTGCTGATCCATCAAAATCAAATGACAATATTTTATTAAACAATAGCGGGAATGATAGATGTGTCAAGCATGGTTGAGCTTTTGGAAATTAGGGACATGAGGTCCAAATTACATAAAGACAAACAAAACCTGGAGAGCTTTTATATATTTTATGTAACTATGATAATGAGCATGGCTACAACTCGAAATGGTAGTAGTATGAACGCAGTCAGGTCGTAAGACGGGCGTGATGAGGACGGCAAGAGTGTGCTAGAATTGTAATATGGTCTTGAACAGCGCCGTATAAATGTGGTATATTGGTAGTAGAAGCGTTGTTGGGTCGCAGAGAGAACGTGATGGTCGTAGTAACGTCGCTGTGAGATCGTAGCGCAATATCTCCGACTAGAATCGCGCTCTCGCTACGTTCTCGCTACGATGGTACAGCGACCTTTACGCTTTTACTACGACCTGATTTCGGAACGACCGCACCAACATTGTTTTGAACATGTTCAAAGTTGGCCATGATCATCACGATCATGCAGACCTCACCACAACCGTACCACAACCTTACTGCGATCTACACGACCACACTACGATCGTCCAAATTTGCAGTTTTTTTCAGAGATCGTAGTGCTAACGTGGCCTACTTGGACTGCGGTATAATACGTAGATTTCTCGGAAACAACACAGTCATGCCACCAAAATCTACCAAATATCGTGGGCGTGGTGAATTGGGTAGAGTTATAGGGAGAACGTCCTCTGATATGAAACCTGGTCCAGTTGAGATGTTTGACTGATCAATCCAAACTGAATCACAACATATTGCTGGTCCATCAAAATCAAATGACGATGTTTTAGTGAACGATAGTAGGGATGACTAAACAGGAGTCTCTTTTCGGTTGATAACTAAGGAAAAATCCAACACGACCTACTCCGTCTAAAATTTCTTCTTATTCTTCCTCTTTGCTCTCTCAATAGCAATATCATGGCCTGGTCGTTTTAATTTTTTTGTATCTGTGTCAATGATTGTAGAGGCATTTATACATGTAAATGGTCTTGTTTTTCCATCGTTCAATTGAAATTGATGTTTCAAACAAGATATTCTACATATTTTATGTGACAATAACGCTGGGAATGACTTGAACTCGAAATGGACGTAATATGAACGTAGTCAAGTCGTAAGAAAAACGGGATGAGGACGGCATGAACGTGCTAGAATCTTACCATGGTCTTGAACAGCGAAGTATCAGAGTGGTATAGTCGTAGTAGAAACGTGGTTGAGTCGCAGTCAGAACGTGATGGTCGTGGTGAGGTCGTAGTAACGTCGTTGTTAGATAGTATCGCAGTCTCTCCGACTATAATCGCGCTTTCGCTACGCTCTCGCTACGATAGTACAGTGACGTTTGCGATCTACCACGACCTTACTGCACTCTCACTAAGCGTCTCCTACAACCTGATTTCACTACGATCTGATTTCACCACGACCGCAGCACGAATGTTTTGAACATGTTCAAAGTTTGTCAAGCTCATCACGATCATGAAGACCTCAGCACGACCGTACCACGACCTTACTGCGATCTGAATGATCTCACTACGATCGTCAAAATTTGCATTTCTTTCAGAAATCGTAGTGCGATCGTGACCTAGTTTGACTGGGGTGATATCATGTCAATACGTACATAAGCTTTCAGTAACTGTGAATTATATTGTATTAGCTTGTATCTTTTGTCTTTATAAAGTGTATTTGATGTCATTATTTGTTTTTTTATTATTTTTTTTTGGTTTTTTGTGTCAATCTGATTAGTCAATATCTTTTTAACTGATTTTGACAGTAAGTTTTTTTGTTGTGCGTTATACTTTTATTGTAGTAGATAGATTAGCTCTTGATAATATTTTAAACCCCGTCATATTTTGTAAACGCCTTAGTCAGGAACCTGTGTCTCAGTTTTTATCGTTGGTTGATATGTTTCCATTATTTTTGTCGGTCTTTTGTTTTTATAAAAATTGAACATTTGGATTTATCCTATGAGATGTTTTATGTTTTGTCATGTCGAGGTCCATGATATCTTACTTTATCATATACTTATAGAAAAAAATGGTATAATTGTACCCCATGATAAAACTTATTTGTACATATATTTATTCATTAAATTTGAAGAATTGCTTTAGCCGTGTGATATGACTTTTGTTATCAACTGCTTCCGGTTTATATCAACTGCTTCCGTTTTATATCAACTGCTTCCGTTTTATATCAACTGCTTCCGGTTATAAGCGCATGCTTTTCTGTAACGTTATCGCATGACAATTCGACGTCATTCGTCAAATTCCGGAAAATACACCTCAATGGTACGTATTTTGTGTAAAACATAACAAAGTTGGATGAAAAAAATATTAGGAATCAAAAAAATATATTATTAAAAAATGCAAAACAAATATTACAACAAATGCATTTTTTAAAAGTTTTAAAAATAGTTTTTTTCTGTACGTCTTCTGCCGAAGTATATGATAAAAAGAACATAACATGCAATTTTTCATATCAGACCCCTTATCAGCCCATGGTCAAAATCATCCCTCGAGCCTGTCGGCTCTCGGGCTGATATCATGACCTAGGGCTGATAAGGGGTCTGATATGAAAAATGCCATGTTATAATCTATATATATCGGATATGGGCTTTACTCATTGTTAAAGGGTGTGCGTTTACCCATATTTACTTACATCCACATTATTTGGTCTTTGCTAAATAGCTGTTTCTATGTTGACACACAAAATAAGCCTCGAAAGTACTGTAACAATGTATAAGTCAAACATTTAAGTGCGAAAATCAAATAACCCTGGACAGTATGAAAACACATTTATCATATTCCTACTTCAGGTCTTATATGACAGTTGTACCTTTGAACTGTTGTTATACATCGCTTATAGATAATATGCTTCCCTTGTAGAATTCGGAGTAAAGATGAAATATGATATTCAAGTTGACATGACATCCCATGTCTTAGTTATCCTGGTCATATTGTCCTTTAATTTTTGTAAGTAAATAGGAATTTCACAAATATAAACATTCAAATACATGTCATGTTTACGTTTAAAACACTTTCAAAAACGTATAACAACAAAACACCGAACTCCAAAGTAATAAAAAAACTTTATCAACCAACAAATCGAATGAAAAAAAACAACAGTTTCTTGCTTATAAAAAAGAAGATGTGGTATAAATACCAATGAGACAACTCTCCACAAGAGACCAAATGACACAGAAATTAACAACTATAGGTCACCGTACGGCCTTCAACAATGAGCAAAGCCCATACCGCATAGTCAGCTATAAAATGTCCCAAAATGACAAATGTAAAACAATTCAAACGAGAAAACTAACGGCCTTTTTTATGTACAAAAAATAACGAAAAACAACATGTAACATATCAACAAACGACAACCACTGAATTACAGGCTCCTGACTTGGGACAGGCACATACATACAGAATGTGGCGGGTTTAAACATGCTAGCGGGATCCCAACCCTCCCCCTGACCTGGGACAGTGGTGTAACATTACAATATAAGAGAGAACTATACAAATCAGTTGAAAAAGGCTTAACTCAGCAGATGGATACAAATATAACTACTACACAGAGTGGCCGTTGCCGGGTACTTGTATATCCCAACAACAAAAAGACACTGAGAACAGATCTGAGAGTACTTGCAGTTACTGACAGCTAGTTCAAAGGCACTAACAACTAATTAAAAAAAATCATGCATCTAAGACTAAATTATCAATCAGTACACAGTCCTTTTCTAAGAAAATGATAGGTTAAAACTTGTTGCTGACTCTAGCTAACCCTTCCATTTGTATGACAGTTGATTAAAGTTCCGTTATTTTGACACAATTGGGCGAACAACCCAAACAAACTTAACAGGTTCATTTGACAAAGATTGGGATCCAGCATCGAAAACTGTTTTAATATACATCACTTACAAACAACTAAAACATTTAAACAAACATACTAACAAATCTTACAAAGACGCCAACAAAAAGGTTGATGTAGTTGCAAGAAAAAATTGACAAAGAAGCTAACAAAAACATTTATGTCATTGATAATACATAACGCATTGATACACTTTTTCGATAAAATACAAACTTTAGTAAAATGTAAATGCAAATGGAAACAAGACATTAATATTCTATTGCACCAAAACCTCACCTCTGGACTCATCTGCATCAGGAACACCCAACGTCAAAAACCCGATAGCGGTATGTATGAAATACCGAGTCACGTTAAAAAGTCATATGACCAAGAAACATTTTACAATGTAGTACGAAGACAAAAAATGGAAAACTGTAGAGTAAATAAAAGGATTCTAGAATATATAAATTTAGACCATCTTGTATTATTTGTGCATTAGATACTGATTTTTTTTTTCTACTAGAGTCTTCATACTTTCGGTAGAACTTTGTCAGCAAAAGTGCGACTTTTGAATAGACATTGGTTGTTTAATATCACATAATCACTTCCTTTAGTGAATTAAGGGTTTAGAATACCATAAGTAAATTTTCTGAATGCAGATTTGTCTACTAAAAATGATTTTATCGAACCATGGTTGAACGCGAACCATTTCGTAAATGATTGACATAGGGCATAGGGTTACATAAAAATCTAACATATCGAAAAACATGTTTTTTTTCAATATATGTTCAGATTTAAAAAATCGGTAATTTAAAAGTGGTGGTTTTACTCGCATTTACAAAATTTTTCTACTAGAGTCTTTATACTTTCGGTTGAACTTTGTGAGCAAAAGTGCGACTTTTGAATAGACATTGGTTGTTTAATATCACATAATCACTTCCTTTAGTGAATTAAGGGTTTAGAATACCATAAGTAAATTTTCTGAATGCAGATTTGTCTACTAAAAACGATTTTATCGAACCATGGTTGAACGCGAACCATTTCGTAAATGATTGACATAGGGCATAGGGTTACATAAAAATCTAACATATCGAAAAACATGTTTTTTTTTCAATATATGTTCAGATTTAAAAAATCGGTAATTTAAAAGTGGTGGTTTTACTCGCATTTACAAAATTAAAAAGGAGTAAGTTCGGTAAGGAACATATTTGGTCCCGAATATATAGACCATAGTATATAGATTAAAAAGATATCACAATGATGAAAAGATACTTTTTGAGATTGAAACAGAAGTATCTTCAAACAGATTTTCGTGTAAACAACCCAAAAACCTATCAGTAGAGATTGTGCTGAAATTATTAGATGTAAGCCCTGGAAACATAGATTTGTTGATGTGGTTCATAAGTGTTTCTCGTTTCTCGTTTTGCATATAAATCAGACCGTTGGTTTTCCCGTTTGAATGGTTTTACACTAGTCATTATTTGAGGCCCTTTAACGTTCGTTTTTCGGTGTGAGCCATGGCTCCGTGTTGAAGACCGTACTTTGACCTTTTGTGGTTTACCTTTATACATTGTGACTTGGATGGAGAGTTGTCTCATGGGCACTCAAACCACATCTTCTTATATCTATATACAGGAATTTATCAAATGTATTAAAACATTCATTTTGTGATTCCAAAAACAGAATAATGCCTGTTAGATGTTCTTAAGAGATGCTCGATTTCTTATTTTACTCTGTTGAAGATAATAATTCCATCATCTATATTTTTGTTGTTTTACTTCTTATAACTCTATTTTGAGTAAAAATTGGGTTAATGTTAAAATAATGTTCAAAAAGCTTTGATTATTTATTTCGCACACTTAAAGATTTCATATTTTTGTTCGTCTTATAAAACCCTCATTAAACACTAATGATTGCTGAGTTAAAACCAACATTACTGACAATAAACACACCTTCCTCCCAATAAAAGGTATTGGTACTATAGTACATTCAAATACTTCTGGTGGGCAATCAGAAATTGAGCATGCAAGGAAATAGCCTTTTGAAGATTCCCCCAACAATGAAAGAAAATCTTTAGAGAACCCTTTACATTTTATATTTTTTTATCATTTGTTTTAGTTTGTTTATATCAATGTAACGTCATTACAAAGTATTTCAAAGAAGGCTCGATAGCAGTTATCCAGTGCCCGTACAAGTCATCTAGTTTTCCTCTTCTTTGGATGAAAGGTGAAGAATTGAAACTTCTAAGCAGTAACAATCTGATAGTGTCCAATGATCATCAGCAAAAACTTGAAACCATCGGTAACCACAGTGATGGTGAATACAACCTTGTAATTCAAAACTTTTCCACAAATGACCAAGGACTGTACAGATGTCAAGGAATCGCAGAAGATACAGCTTTTGCAGCAGATATAATGACATTCTTGGCAAGTATGTCATTTTGTATTTATTAGCTTTAGCAACAAGTAATGCGGTTTTTTATAGCTTCAAAGGTTTAAATATCAACAGCAAGCATACTGTCTAACGTTATTTACAATAAGGTGAAATATGATAAAATTTAAAGTTAAAGGGCATTGCTCTCATTCGAAGATAATACAAATTCAGGAGACGTGGTAAGATTGTTAAAGACAAAATTATTCATCAGATACAAAATGACGTCGATGTTAGCAAATATAGGTATTCGCACAGCCTTTAACACTGAGAATACCCTTTACTGCATAGCAAGCTATAAATAACGAAGGCCCCGATACCAAAATTAACACGAGAAACATTCATGTACAAAACAACAACAACTAAAAACAAATAGGATAAAGAGTAAAAACCGACAACCATTAAATTACAGGCTTCTTAGTTGGGACATACAATGTCACACACAATGTTGCCGGGTTAAACGTGTCAGTAGCCACTTAACCCTCCTTCTTATCGATGATTTTTTTTGCGACAGCATAACATCTTTAGATTCAAACAATAAAAATCAGTTGAAGACTTAACTAATCAGTAGATACACAACACACCAACAACTAACATAAAGACTTTAGACATAAAGTACCAATCCGAATGAACACAGTTATTGAAAGCTATTTCAGAGTAACAAACAACTCATAACCCCATATCCTTAATTTTCTCACATATTCATTGTGCTTATCCGATTCTGTTGTTATATCACTCTCTGTAATTTTACAAATACAGAGTTTCTTCTGTATGTTTTGCATATTACTAACAGTACAATACTCAACCGAGGTGTAAAACGAAAGTGCTTCAAATGTTTTCGTCATCAAAACATGCAGCGATAACAGTCAATTTGAATCCGGAATGAGTGCTATTTTTTTTCAAGTGCAAAAAGAATTAAAAATTACGAAAAATATCACAAAGATACCATGCGTGCAGACAACTATTACATTTGAAACAATAAAAAAAAACATACTGAACCTACAATACATAGTATTCTGCAAAATCTAGCTTAAAGAGGGGTGGGAAATAAACTGTCAACGTCATGACAAATAAAGACATACATACACAAAGATACCCATTTGCATAAAACATAAATAATTTCGTAAAATTTTTGGCCTCGATGGTTGAACGAATTAAATTCTATAACCGTCCAAAATTAGAAAAAGTGTCAGTTTTTGACCATTTTCCAATAAATAATGTTCCAATGCTCCGCAATGTCCTTTCAGAAATGAGAAATAGTGTCAGTTTTTGACCATTTTCCAATAAATAATGTTCCAATGCTCCGCAATGTCATATCAGAAATTTATTAATAAAAAGGGAGGTTACTTATATAGGTGTAAACAAGTCACTAACTGCTCAAAGCGTTTTTAAGTTTCACCTGAAATTTTTTTATTGAATCAAGTTCAAATACTCAACGTATAATAAGATATTTTAAAGATCTAGAGGGACCTTAAAAATCCCCTACTTCTGACTAATAAAATCCGACAACTCGGAAAATCTAAAAATTGGATAAGACTGAAAGGGAGTTTAAATCAATAGATATAAACAGTTCACCATGTGTTCGCCAAAATATCCTGAAAATTGTTGAAAGATTTTTTGAGTTATTGTCAAAAGTGTTAATTTATACCATAAACGGGCGTATATTAATGAAAAAAACCTTAAGACAAACAACAGTATGGACAACTAACGACTACGAACACGAATCCCAACAACATCTGAGAATGATCGCAGGTACTCCACATGTGGTACCTGTCGTGTTGCTCATACAAGTACATACCCGTTAATAAGTATAATTATGTAGGTCACATTTGGGGTGAAGATTATCTTTGATTGATAGTACATTGTTTTGTTAGGCGTTCGTTTAATGTGTATTCGTATCTAATGGTTCTGGAATGAAAACAAAACAACAAAAACATACCTATAAAAAAGAAGATGAGGTATCGTTGCCAATGAGAAAACTCTTCACAAGTGATCCAATGACACTGAAATTAACAACTATCGGTCATCGTACTGCCTTCAACGAAGCCCATACCGCAAAGTTAACTATTAAAGGCCCCAAAAGGACAAATGCAAAACTATTCAAACGAGCAAACTTACGGCCTAATTCATTTCCAAAATAATAAACTAAAAGCAAATATGTAACACAGCAAACAAACGACAACCACTGAATTACAGGCTCCTGACTTAGGACAGGCACACACAGATTGTGGCGGGGTAAAAATGTTAGCATGTGCCCAAACCTCCCCTAACCTAAAATAGTTGTGTAACAGCACAACATCAGAATAAAACGTTAAAAAAAGCTTAACTCATCAGACGGATACAAAAACACAATGTGGAGGGTACTTGTACATCCCAACAGCAAAAAGGCACTAAGTACAGATCTGAGAGTACTTACAGTTATTGACAGCTAGTTCAAATCCAATAAGAACTAATTCATGCATTAACGATTAAATTTTAAATCAGAACACTGCCAACATTCAATAGATTTAGTGAACAGACGTCATTAACAGTCAAAGAAAAACATGACCTTGTGCAATGCCAAGATACAAATATCGATAGATTGTAAGGCCATGAATGTGCATATGTATATAATAACAATATTTAGTTTGCTTTTGATTTACTAATAACAAATTTAATATCAATACCCATTAAACAATATTCAAAGATCTAATAACAGTGTTCAATTGGTCACCTTTTCAAATAATTTATTTAAAGGATCGATAAGTTTTCCTGGATCGTTTCTAGATTTCCGGGCTCGGTAAACAACATCTCCGTAAAAATAAGGATGTGCTTTCCCATTTGAAATAAGTTTTATACAGGTGCAACCAAACTTCAAACCCCAAATTTGTATATCTATGTAAGAATTTAGTATAGTTGTAAAGTGATTAGTGGTAACGAAATCCCTGACGTAATCATTTATAGATATAATGTGCTGTGACTACCAATGAAACAACTCTCCATCCAAGTTACAATTTATATAAAAGTAAACCATTATAGGCCAAAGTGCGTTCTTCATCGCTGAGCCTTGGCTCACACCGAATAATAAGCTATAAAGGGCCCCACAAATTACTAGTAGTGTAAAACCATTCAAACGGGAAATCAACGGTCTAATCTATATAAAAAACGAGAAACGAGAAACACTTATAAACCACATCAATAAACGACAACTATTGAACATCAGATTCCAGACTTAGGACAGGTGCAAACAATTGCTGCTGGTTTTAACGTTTTAATAGGTACTAACCTTATCCATTGAAATGGCGTAAATCAATCAAAAGACATATTAACACAAGTGAACATACACTGAACGAATAAATTTGATCTATGATACAATGCAAATACAAAATAGTCATACATAAATAACGTTCATTGAAATCCAAAACGTTACGATAGACATAGATATAGGCATATCGAGCTATTTGTAATATATTACACTGTAATATTGTGCCAAAGGAACATCACCATCCAAAAACAGAAAGTTTATAGTAAGTTCATTTGATTCAATTTCGTCAGTATATTGAGAAAACATTTGATTATTTATTGAAAAAATATCATCAGTTAACGGTAAGTGTTGTTTAATTTATCAATATAATTCAATTTAGTCGGGTCTTTACTGAGTTTGGTCATAAACTGTGATTCATAACAGTACAAGTCTGCTATTAAAGGGGCGCAATAAGTGTCCATATGAATACCTACAACCTGTCGATAAACTTTGTTGCCGAAACGTACATAAATATTATCAAGGAGAAAGTTAACAGCTTCAAGCATCTAATCACAAATTCAGTAAGTATATCTAGCATAGTGTCCATTCTCATTAGAGAAGAAGGCTTTAAATTAGTTGCAGTAAATATATTTGCATTCAGATTTACCAAACTACCATTTGTTAAATAGGAAAATTTTGGTTTGATAAGATTGAGTGGAAGTGTAGTGTAAAGAGTAGAAAAAACTGTAAACAGAACCAAAAGGACAATCAAAAGCACGTAGTTTATCTAAAACATCCAAAGAATATTTTACACTTCTAAAATAGTTAATTCCACTATTTTCATTTATTTATTTCAAAAGTTAATGATAAGTTCTTTGACAGTAGTAATTGAACTAATCAAAAGATTAGTTGTAGAACACTTACTAGAGGCCTAGATGAAACGATATTTTATTTTGTCAAGTTAGGTAACCAATATATAGTATGGACCTTCACATATTCAGAAGAGATCTAATTACGGTGTGATGTGGTTATATTGAGTTTGTTTACTATATGACTCCCTTTGGAGCGTCTGGACTTAAATGTAGATGAGTAAACATTTCATTCTAAGAACGTCCGTGTAGTAATTACAGCATACCACCTCCAAATTGTTGGCTGATTTGTCGGGCGGTACAAACACAAACCGCTTTGAAAGTACTTGAAGTTTGTTTCTTAGTCTAGAAATAGGCGTATTATGAAATCTTTTATTTATCTCTGAATTAATTTCAAAAATTGATCGGGTTTTAAAACAATGCAACATGATATTTTATAGTTTTTCTAATTTCATTTTTGCATTTAGAAAACTATGATTTATTTAAATAAATAAAATATTTACAATTTGATAATAAATAAACGCAATATCAAGGGAACACCGATTTCGTTAAATAGGCACGTTTTATAATAAATTGTCTTTTGATATCTAGCGGGTGATAGCACATGGGCAATCTTTCACATCTTCTTGTTTTAATGTTCATCAACATATCCAGTCTCAAATGCTTCTAAATTGATAACGGCAGCAAAGAAATCTCTTTACTCTATAGTACTATGTGTATTGTGAGATTCGTTTAGCTGTTTGCTTCACTTGAATTTGAGATCATGCTCAATCGTCTGTTTCTGCATACATGTAGCATTTATTGGACTGCTGTGAATTTTGGTTTCGCCATTCGATTTATATTTTTTATTTATATTAACTCATTGCAGTTTTATTCATAAAAAACATCCTTAAAAATATATCATTATACTGGATTGCATTACATATTTTCAAAAATTTCAATCATGTTGACTTTTGGAATATCGTGTCTAACAGAAAATTTTGGCTGTTTAAAGATTCTATCTGCAATATTAGCATTCAAGTATTTAAGATAGACGTTGACAAAATCACCAAAAGTGTTAGAAATTGACATCTTAAAACAGAAACTTTTATAGTGTGTCATATATAAACAATAAGTAGGTAAGATTTTGTTTATCTATAAGAGATTTTAAATAAATAAATAATAAGTTCACTTATCCCTATGTACTGTTTTAGCTTTGTCGGCTTTATTGGTTTAAAAGCTGGGTCATCGCATACATTTTGTAATCTACATAATCATAAGGATGATCGTTGTGATGGTTGGTTTAAATTGATTCAGTAGCTTCAGAAATTGAAGATTTTTGCAAAATGTAACGGACGACGACGACATACAACAGACACCAAGTTTTGAGAAAAGCTCACTTGATGATTTTGGCAAGTGAACTAATAGTGAACTATGTTGTGATGTTACACTATTGTTTCAGAAAAAGGGTGAAGGTTTGGTACCATTAAAACGTTTAAACCCGCTGCATTTGTTTGCACCTGTCCTAAGTCAGGAATCTGATGTTCAGTAGTTGTCGTTTGTTGATGTGGTTCATAAGTGTTTCTCGTTTCTCGTTTTTTATATAGATTAGACCATTGGTTTTCCCGTTTGAATGGTTTTACACTAGTAATTTTTTGGGGCCCTTTATAGCTTACTGTTAGGTGTGAGCCAAGGCTCCGTGTTGAAGACCGTACTGTGACCTATAATGGTTTACTTTTATAAATTTTGACTTGGATGGAGAGTTGTCTCATTGGCACTCATACCACATCTTCTTATATCTACTTACTAATAGTGAATGTCGATACCAACAATACTTTCAAAGTTCATAAATCGAAATGAAACCGACAGTACAATGGAAAGACACACAACTGACTACAAGGCAACACATAGAAAACTAAAGACTGAACAACACGAACTCCACCAAAATTCGAATGTGATCTCTGATGCCTAGGGAAAATATGTCATAGTAATTACAAACCATGTGTCTAGTCTCGTTCGGTGGTGTCACAATTAAAGAAAAAATGAAGTGATTGTGGTGAGGACAATTGAAACAAACCCGTGGTCATTTGTAATACTGATATTCCATAACGGTCAATCAACCCATGATCGTAGAGATATTCAATAGACAATTCATCAACTCCTTTTGCAGTCTGATTCAAGATTTTCATTTATATCTGTATTACGAATTGACATCAAAAATATAATCGTGATGAAGTTCTAGGGCCACGAAGTCTCAATTAATGTTGACTCGACATCATTCAGTCATACAATAGATTAACAATTGAAACATTTTTAGATTATTAAGATTTCTTTAATCAATCACTTTGTTTTTTCATATGTAAGTGCCTCTTATGGATGTACTTAGGTGAGGTTAAGGAATTTGTGTCATATGTTCAGATTCCTTGTTTTTTTTCCTACGCTATAGGGCAACATATTTTGCCCCATAACATCCATTTTCCTTTGCATATAAGACTTCAATAGTTCATAGAAGGTCATTTACCAAAAGTTGAGCAGATTCTAGATTTCTTTTCTTTCGATTTGAGACCCAAACAATATCAATGCAAATATAAGTTAAAAGTCCGAGTCAACCTTTTACCGACCTTTTTTAAAACTCAAATATCTCGTAAAAAAGTTCCATAACCTATCAATATGTTTAGCTTATTTTGCTCCTTTCAACTTATAATATCAATTTCAAATTCTTGATATTTTTAAATTCACCTAAGTACATCCTTATATGATTTGTTTATAAATCAATGGAATTCATAAATTCATAATGTTATTATCTTTGTTTCAGTACCGCCATCAAATATAAAAATCGCAAATAAAACAAAATTGAATACAATTGAATTATTTGAGGGTCGAAACCATGAACTAACATGTTTGGTAAGCAATGGAATACCAAGTGCTCAAATTGTGTTAAACATTGACGGAAAGGATGTAATAAATGGTAGTAATGACTTTATTTCATTTCAACTCATGGCTACTAAAAATCTTCATAGGAAACCCATAACATGTACTGCCAACCAATCGTTTTTAGAAAAACCGTTAGAAGATGGAGCCGTCTTGTTTGTATTTAGTGAGTAATAAATGTTGTTTTCATTCCTTTGAGTCAACTATTGGAATGGAATGAGTGTATTCCCAAACATATCTTTGAGTGATCTTCAGAACAATTCCAAATGTTAAACATTGGAATGCTGAAATTAATATATATGACAAAGTATTACAATAAAAACTCCCCATTACACAATAAATGATATCAAATACACAGATCCTTCATATCATGAACTAATCAAAACATGTAACATATTCAATCAAGTAGCGTGTCAGATACAGCCAGTATTGAAACGAGAATCATTACTAAATAAACAGTCTTCATATATCAGATATACTCACAGATTCTGAATATTGGCTCAAAACTAGATACAACATACTGAAAATACATTATTTTTTGCATTGCAAAAAAGTAAGTTTTGACAGGACATAGGACGATATAAGTCTTCATAGATGTATATAAAAACTATTTAGCAATGTATGATTTTTTGGATGAAAAACATAATGTCCGTATCGATAAATTTAACATAATATTAAAAAAGCTTTTAACCCTGTAGAATGTTTTTTTGACAAATATCATGGCTTATTTTTTCTGGATCCTCTACAAAGTTACTGGCGGTATGACACAAACTCAGTATAAAACTAGAGTGTGATATTCCGTTACTACTGAGGTATCCACAAGTTCAAACTTTCTATTTCTTATACTAGTAGCAGATTATGCTTTTTTTAAAAGGAAATAGCTGACATGATCCTTTGATTGAAAACACAAGTCATATGAAACGATTTTCTTGTAATTATAATGTTACGGAAATTATTGAACCAGTTGACATAAAAATAAGGAGATGCAGTATGATTATAAACAAGACAATTTTCACCAAAGTTCAAATCAAGTGGAAGTAAGCACAGTATAGTCGACATGCATATATATAAAAAATTCCTCATGTAGTCCTCTTAGCATTGTTGTGCATTCATTACAAACCCATAATCTATGTATATAGTAAAAAAAAACAATATTTCTTTTAGTGAATTTCGATTGCTAACTCTAGCTTCTATTGAATCTTCACCGGATCGTGAAATTTATCACAAATCAACAAAAAAATCATACAGATCATTAGAATAAGTTAGTTGATAAGGCGATATTGATTTCTTTTATATTTCCCATTTATTGATCAATTAATATCAGAACAGATTTTAAATGATTTCGTTTATTACATTATATTTTTTTACGAATTAATTCACTCAATTTAACTTCGAGTGCACTTTTGTTAACATTCTTTTAATCACTTTTACTCTGCTTGCGGTTGTCGAAGTTCTATCAAGGAGTGTCGTGGTTCAGGACACTGCATACAGAAAAGGTCAATTTATTTTTGATTAATTTTTGTTTGTTTCACAGTACAACTTTTAGTCAGTTTCAATCACTGTGATAAATCCTTTTAATCTGATAGATGTGCTTCGGAGCAGTTGTAATTCATTTATAGAAACTCTTTGTTTTGAACTGTAAATAGACCTAAACAATAGGATAATACTTTACTAAGAACAGGATTTACATTCATTCTTCACAATTAAGAGACATTTAATTCTACAATTTCATTGGTCGAGAGCACTTTGCTATATTCTAATTATTAGAAAGGACACTTACATCCAAGCTTCTTTGTTCTACCAGGGGTGATCTAAGCAAGATCACCCCTACCAGATCACCTAGTTGGAGTTTCCTTGTTCTGCATGCTTTCCTTTGTTCTGTAACTTTTTGGCGGGATTGTTAGATCCACAATAAAACTTAGAAATATGTATATGGAAAAACTAACTTTCAAATATGTTTAGAAAAAAAAATCCAGTGTCTATGCTGGGATTCGAACTCAAGACCTTTAGCATAAAAGCCCACAAATCAAACCCCTACACCAGAACGACTGGATACAATCTGTCTGTAATTTAACATATTTAAAGGAAGCAAGATAACTCGCACCACTGGCAAATCGCCCCACTATTTAACCAACTCGCTTCACTTTTTAAAAAAGCGCCCACTCTAGTACTATCTAAGTGAAGACTGTCTCTGATAAGTGAGGTAAGTTGTCACGACTAAATTCATCGTGGTTTTTCTATTTTTCATAAGTGGGACGAGTTGGCAGACCTTTATTCAGTGGGATTTTAACCCTTTCCATAAATAAGGCGAGTTGTCAGACTGATTGTTCAATGGGATTTTACCCTTTTTCATAAGTCGGGCGAGTTAGTAAACAAGAGTTGGGAGATTTTTTAGAAAGTGGCGATTTAGTGTGAGCCCAATTGGCTAGTGGGGCGAGTTGACATGGTTTCATATTTAAACATCGTTCGGGGGTCATAAAGGGTATATCTTATAAAGTAATATATAAGTATATTACAATGGTTGTGTGGCGTTCTAAAGTAGATTTTATGAATTGTAAATGGTTTTTCATCTAATCTAAAACAGCTGGGATGTAAAATAGTTATCCCATTCGGACTTGGTGTTTCAGTGTAAGATCACCCTAAATATGCAATTACAAACATTAGATGTAAAATATGTTTAACACTGTTTACAATGAGTTGTGTTACTTTTATATAGAACATCCAATCATAGGCTGTTTGAGTATTGTTTGATTAGAGATAATAGATTTATGTTCCGTACATTTAACATGTTTAACTGTAATTTAAAAGTTTTGATATTTTAATATGTATTTTAGTGGGTCCAAATATAAGCATTACAGCCAAACCTTCAGCCGATATCTTAGAAGGAAATAGAATCATTCTAGAATGTATTGATAGCAGTAATGTGCCCTCGAAGAACTACTCATGGGAGCGTAATGGATCGTTGCTTACAGATTCCACAAGCAGTGTATTGGAAATATATGACGTTACTAAAAAAGATTCAGGAATATATGCGTGTCATGTACAAAACATGATTCGCTCTTCGGGTTCAAGCATTAGAGTAAATGTTTACCGTAAGAAAAATTCCTCTTTCAAATAAAGAAATGTATTAAAATTTTATGTATTCTGGAACGATTTTTAATAATTCAGAATTTTTCTCATACTTTCTTCCTGTCTCAAAAAGACACGCCTGTACAGCCTTATAAATTAAGCTTACTATATTTTTCGTGAAATGTTTTTCTCATTTTTGGCGAATCCTATAAAAAAAAATTGGTCAATTACAAAAAAGAAATGTTTTATTATTATACATGAATATATATCACGGATATTTTACCATGTTTAAATGGTAAAAGAAAATTTAGCAACCAAATTTAAAAAGTATTTCAATCATGAATCAGACCTTTATCGTTTTATTTAGCTATGTAAATAAATAAAACAGTCGGTACAGCTGCAAGTAGACAATATGCTAGGTACAATTCGGCTAATATGTTTCTTCTTTGTTTTTATTGTTTTTTTCGGGGTAAACGACTCTGTGATATGAATTCATATAGCTCCTTTAATCTGCTATCTTTACTGCTTGGAAACAAAATTTTTGTGCTATTGATTGGCGCACTGACAACGTATCATATATTTGAATTATATGACATTTTAACATTATTAAGGTGGGGGAGGGGGGGGGGGGGTCAAAACATTAAAAAACTTGATCCTCCCTATCGCTATTTGGTTTTCATGGTTCGTGAGACAAGTGATGCGTGCATGATGCTTATCCATACACCCGGTCTCGCTACTTTTGGAGTTCATTATATTCTGGTTTTAACACTCCGTTGAGACATATATGTAAAAATTTAATCCTGGGTTTAGAACATTGGTACACTTCTGTTGACTGATAATATACATGTAGTTAAGTTCAAGTGTACGGGTTAGTTTTCCTTATGATGATTTATTTCAATAAATCAAAAAATGCATGGATAATATATATACTGCAAACGTGTGTATTTCAATCGCAACTGATGTATTGGTACCTTATTTGTATTAATTTTATATGAAATTATGTGTTTTAAGTCGTACATATGTATTAATTTCAGACCGACCTTATCTCCTTGGAAGTTCTACCTCAACTCTAAACTACAAGACAGAAGTAGGTGGCCGGGTATTGGTTTCGATACCGGTAGAGAGCAATCCTAAGCCACTAACGGTATCTTGTCTCAATATAACAGACTTAAAACTAGACGACTGGATAATCCAGCAACATGATTATGGCAAACATGTCTTCTTTTTATCAACAACCTTATTTCCCATCCACACAGAACAATATGGTGTGTATCTGATTCTTGTGAGGAATCAATATGGAAGTTTAAAAGTCGTTATCAATCTAAAACTTCCAGGTATGTTTTTCAAATATTTTTTTTATTGGAGGATAATACATCCCTCAATACTTAATTTTGTCTGTAAAATTCTGCATGCAGATAAATATCTCACTCAGCTTCTTTTTTTCTCAACATATATTTGCAATGTTATTGGTTCAAAATCACCATATGCAATTCTTTTTCTCTAAGTTCTGCCAATCAGCATAACACGAGGCAGAACAAAGAAGTTGAGAATCTTTACCATCCTTGATTAAATTAGTGTTGTTACTTACTTTTGATAAATAGATTTAAGAAGATGTGATATGATGCCAATGAGACAACTCTTCATCCAAGTCACAATTTGTAACCATATTTGTAACGTGCTGAGTATCATGTAATCAAAGTTTTTTAAGTGATTCTTTTCTTTTCAATTTTGCTCCATAGATGCCAACGTAACAGTCCTACCTGCTTATCCTTTGTGTGATGTGGCTTCAAATTTGACTTTGTCATGCATACTACATCAGAAGAACTTCCGTCAGTGGACAAACTCGTGGTCACATTGGATAAACAAAACTTACATCAGAAATGTTACCGGAATAATAAAGGGAAATACGTCTTTTATTTATTTCCCATTTTGTGATTATCAAGACTTTGGAACGTACGAATGTAATTGGGTTCTTCAAAATAGGCATGGAATTTCTTCGGTATTCTTATCAGTCAATGGTAGGCAACATTACACAATTTTAATAATTGGTAAATTTCATACAAATCATTACAATCATATATTAAGGTTTTTTGGGGGATACATGATAACATATGAGTTTACTCGAAATAGGAAATATTAACTTACTGTAAACAAACTTATTTTCGCAGATACTTTATTTCGCGTTTTACCCTTTCTAGTCCACTTCGCGGCTATTTAGTTTCGCGATTTTCAAATTTATATGATGTAGTTGAAGAAGGAAAGATCCAAGTTTTACATTTTCGCGACGATTTATATTCGCGTTATTTTTCTGCTAGCGAAAGTCGCGAAAATAAATCGCTCGCAAAAATATGTTGGTTAACAGTATAAGGCACTGGCTCTGTGACTATTTCATGCAAGGAAGGGGCTACTTCTAACAAAAAATGAAAACTGTAGACAAAATGTCTTTATCTATCATACCGTACAATCGATCATAACCATTTGAAACCCGACGTCCCCATATAAATTTTATACGTGAAAAAAAACTACTTCAATTTGAATCTTTTAAAACTAATATAAATAAAATGACTGCTGTTGACTTCTTGGTCATATTACCGCGGAATACTTTTTCAGCAAATTTTAACGAACAATATCTTGCTAAACATTTTATATTCGACCAAAATATAACCCCCTACCCCCTACTATGAAGAACAGAACAGTCACTTTTCCCTTAAACAAAAAATAGAATATCATTAAAAAGTCAAAAATCAAAAACTGCGCGAAAAGAGCATAAACATCGTATAGTTATCCTAAACATTAAGGACGTACTCCTCTGAGGAGCCAAACATTTCTATAATTAAACTTTTTTACTTAACCTGATTTTTGGGTTTATATTACTGTAAAAAAAAATCAAATGGTGGTGCACTTCTTTTTTTGCTACGGCCCTTTAAAAGTACCAAATTTTGATGATTTTCCCATTTTTCATCAATTTTTACCCATTTTTGGGTTATTATCATGAAAAAAATCACAGTTCCACCATTAAACTTTTGTTCATACTTTCAATAAAGATGAAGTGGACCAATCTGAATAAATTTAACTTAAAAAAAAAAACTATAGGTAGGTGTTAATATAAGAAAGTTTTATCATATTTTGATGCTGTTTCGGGTAAAATTTACCTTGCTGACATTTTTGTAAATTTGTGTTTTTTTCTACTTTTTAGGAACAAATTGCATATGATTTCAACTTCTTTGTTATAAATGACTGAAAACAATACATATTTAAGTAATCTGAAAAGAGAAAAGTGATATGGGATGTACATGTTTCTGGTAAAATCGTTTCTGGTACTCCTCTTCCGTTTTCTTAAAATTTTGGCTAAAAAGACTGACTTAATTGGCAATAAAATTGGAAAAAAATTATTACTCAAAAACTACTCATTGTAAATACACAATTTTTTCACAGAGTTAAATTTGATTATGACATTTTTAAAATTCATTGATATTTTCCACTTCTATCATATGTTTTGGAAATAATTCTAGAACGAGATTTCAACGAGACTGAACGTCAGAAGAATACATCCATAAATGTAATTTAATTATTTTTTGTAAACGTGTTATGGAAAGTTTCGCAATTTTGAATATATATCACACATCCCTTTGTTGTAGAAATAAATTTACAAAACGTTTTTGTTTTTAAAATTAAAAACATGCGTTAACGACGTTTTCTGGTACTTCAGTCTAATAAACAGAGAAATGATAGTTTTTGCCTCAAAATATTAAAGATGAAATAAGAACCAGTAAAACCCCAATTGGCAACAACACACGATTACTATCAAATGAATTAAATGAATTAGTAAACTGTTGTTTGCGTTATAATCAGGGAAATACTTGACCTAACACAGGTCATTATATTATGTCTTTAAGCACATTTCATCGAAACTGGGTGTAATACGGGTTGTTTCTTCAAAAGAATGACCAGTCTTTCTGAAAGAAAATAACTCAATATATTATATAGCGTCGAGATGTTAAATGCATGTGTGTATAATTTACAGTTGTGTCTGTATTTTGTCATTTGCTTTTCATTGTTTTATTTTGTCTTTCATAGTATGGACAGAATGATCGTCACAAATGCGGAATGTTACATTTAGATATAAATTAAAGCATCCTAAATTCCGACATTCATAAATAAAATTTAAACATTTATCATCAAAAATATTGTACTCAATTAACGAACAAAAATTATCATTCTTACGCTTTCAACATGTTTATATATTTTCAGCTAAACCAGTGAAAACTGACTATAGAATGTCAATTTCAAATACAGACATACTCTTAAGCGTTTATATGTTCTCTAGAGAACCTATCCGTTCCATAGATTGGTATGAACATGGTTTGATTATTTCAAACACTTCTGAAATATATGAAAGTTTTATGAGGATGACTGACATACAACTCTCAGTTTACAAAAAACATTTGAAAATATCCGGTTTTGAAGTCGGCCTGAAAATAAGACATACGAATTTTTCCGAACATGCAATTTATATTTGTCAAATTACAAACGTTTATGGAAGTACAGACATGTATTTTGAAACTGACCAATTGCTACGGAATACGATAAGGTACGAGGAGCTTACCACATTGACGGATATGTCAACCAGATTAGAAGAGTCAACAAATGGTATGATAAATTTCTTATACAAAGTATTATAGATTGAAAGTAGCCGATCGATGATTAAGTCTCGCAAATCGATTAAGAAACGACAAATCAAGTAAACAAACTAAAGTTAGGGGATTTGCATGAACCCCAAAAGAGCGCGTGTAGGTGCGTCATGGTAAGACTCATAGGTTATGCGTTCAAATAGATGACAATTCATAAAATTGTCATGCTCCCTTTTTATAATTTTTTAAACAGACTTAAAACATCGAAACAAAGTTTTAAAGGATGAAAAAATAGTATAATAACAAATATACCAAACTCCGAAAATTCTAAACGGAAAGTCCCTAGCCATTCAGTCACAGGACTTAAAATATTTCAATCCTTTATGGTTTGATTTAAAATACAAATATAAGTAACCAATGAACGTGGTTGTTAAATTTGATATATGCTTTTTGTGCCTCTTTTTTATAGGGGCACTAGCTACGAGATATATAAAAAATCTAAAATATGATTTTTTTTTTTGGTTTAATCATTAATAAAAGTGAAATAGTGAAATAATAATTCGCTTTTAGCAGCTAGTCTGGTTCAATATTGTCAAAATAAGCTAAGAAACATTGATGATGAATTATTCACTTGCAAGTGAATAATTCGGCCTCATTGAATCCGTATTCATGTGGACTTCAATTTAACCCCTTAGCTAGAGATGGATAACGCATGAATTGTGCGTGTAAAGTTATTTAAAGGAAAAGAATGTCAACATTATATTTTATTGATGCCGCTCAAAATTTAATTCTTGAAATGGCATTGCCTTAAAGTTAACATATCTATATATCATATTGAATGTTAAATATGACAGTTGTTTTCACTCGTTCCGTTGGTTAATAACGTTTGATTTTGTCAGTTTTTATTATCTTTTCATTTTTGTATTTACCTTGGATACGATATTTTGGTAAAGTTCTTTTTATTCATTGAGGTAGCTAAAGATACGGTTGTCGGTAAATGAGTCGACTACGTAAAGTGTTTGGGATTGACCTAAACAAACGCCCGCCATTACTTGTCAATGAAAAAATGTAATCAAAACCATATGATAATAGTAACATTTAGGTAAAATAACACTAAGTATTTTGTTTTACATAAACTTCATGAAAAAGCAGCAATGACTCAACCTTTAAGAAAATATCAACACCCAACTTCCCTAAAGTAATAATGTAACAAATTCTATGTTTTCAGGATCAATTTACAAAATAGTCGTCCAGAACATCCATTTTGTCATTAGTGGCTTTGTCTTTATTTGTGCAGTACTTATAGGCGCCATATTTTGCTGGATTAGAAAAGGTATTACTGAAATGATGTATCTAGAAAATCTTATCTCCAATGGATATTTAACAAGGGTATTAAAAGACTATTTTTTTTATATTTCGAGCCATACAAATACAATGATACTTGTATAACATATATGTATTGCATTTGTCATTTATTTATTGTGAACCAGGGGCGAATTTGTTGAAGGATTAACCTACTTGATCTATATACACAAACGTCTATGATTGTCTGTTGTGTCATTTGGTAATATGTTTTTCCAAAATATGAATTTTTATTTTTTCATATATATTAAAACTTCTAAATTAGTAAAGAAAATAGCATTAAGATAGATATAATTGTAATTGTGAATTTTTCATAAAGTATGACATAAAAAGACATATCATTGCAAACTATAACAAAACAACATACGATATGTATATATATATGTATTGCACGCAGCAGCATTGATCATTTACACGTTCTGTTGTTTATCTGGAAACCTGAATGACTGTTATTGTGGAATATATATATACATGTTGTATATATAATCTCTATTCTGAAGAATATTGTTTAAAGCATTCAAACCAGATATGTGTTCTATTCCGTTTACATGTTTGAGTAGTATGTTACCGAGAGTGCTATTTTGAAAGATCTTACAAGACTTTGTTAAATTTCGATTCTATATTTTTTTCGCTGGTATGAAATCATTTTATAAATGCAAGGATTCAAAATAGCTGTTATATGTATTTACAAAATCAAGGATTTAATTGCAAGTACGCCTTTAAAATTAGTAAATGCACCTCATCATTAAATTATTTCAGGTCGTAGGAAATTTATATTAAGAAAACAAAATGAGTGAGACATTTTCACAATTATTTTCATTAAATATTATTTGACTAACATCACTTAACTCGATGGTCGTTTTAATAAATTGAAGCACGAATTTCACTGCATTCTTTCTAACTAATTGATTATGTTATTATATACTGACTTCAGGTCAGTATTCACAATGGTGAAGGTAAAACCTCACCCATCTCGTCAATGGGAAACACATAATATTCTACATTTTGGGATTCCGTCGTCTAACAACTGTAAAAAATATTTAAAAAAGCATGCTAAAATTTATATATTTATTATGCATGTAAATCATTACCTAAAAAGCTCCTTCGTCGCAAACAATCTTTAATTTCAAATCTCTTTTTCTTTCAAAGTTTTTTTCATTATCAGATACATCATGTACATATGCCCAGTTTTTGTAGCTCGTCATGAAACTTATTATTTTAAAAAGGACATTTTAAGAAAAGCATCTAAATGGAAATGAGATACGCTAACCATAAATGATGTGAGAAAATAATTTGGACTCTCATAACATTTCAAACAAATCAATTGAAAGAAGATATACAATATAATTGATAATGACGTTTAAACAATTAATATTCAAACAATTTTTATGCGTTGTACGTCTTTTTCTTGTATTAGGTCAGATACTGGACAGCAAAAGAATTCGGGAGAAGAAATGAATGAATCAGAGTATGCCGAGATAGAGGGTGATTATTATCATTCAGTAGAATGGCGTGTGTATCCTTCAGGTGTTGTTATTCCCCCCCTTCGGAGTAGAAGTGGTCACGTTTCAGAGTCTTCAAGAAGTAGCAATGCCCTTGAAGATCCAAACAGTGTTTACCTAGAAGTAATAGCTGATGCCGAGAGCTTGAAAGACGAACAAACGACCATGCTCCATGATAGTGCTAGTGCTTGTGATGAAAGCTCGAGCAGCAAAACATCTGGCACTAGTAGTTCCTCATATATTCAACCTATCATGAGGAACAGCTTAAGTGAACCAAAAGACCTAACTCTTGCACGCAAAGATGATGGTGAAGCTGGAACAAACTGTAATAACAGTTCTAAAAATATCAATTCAGAAGGTATTTCCTCAGGGTTCTCACGTAACCTCTCATATTTTAACGTGCATGCAACTTTATCTGCAGAGGAAATTGAATTAGAAGGAAACCTGTTAGCTGACAACAATGAACTGACTGAAAATAAACAAATGGAGGCATGTGTCAGGGGAAATTTCAATTATGAACAACTCAATGTAGTTAAAACAGAAACCCATTTGTATGATCCATGATGCATTTCACTTTATATAAATTTATTTGCATTTACATTTTAATTATAAAGTTTAAAACCGCGAGCCTAAGTGAATCGAAATTTGCAATGCTTGTGAAATAATACAACGAACATTTAAAATATGAAAAGAATACAGTAAGTACCTTGTAATTTCCTTCAAAAATCAACAAAAAATATAAACCATTAATCATGAAAAGTTTTTTTGGTGAATTTATTATGGGGAAATAATACATAAATCAAAATCAAAGTTAAAATATCTACTACAATAGGTTCCTCGAGTGGTCAAATTATTCATCTACTGTATCACTGGACTATCAACACTGAGTTATGATAGTTATATACAACCACCAAGAATTCAATCGAAAGCACTAGGGTCTTATTCTTTTCTATGAAATTTCTATGGAAATCAGCTATTCAATATGGATAGGTATATGTTCACATACATTTTTCAATATTTTCAGTTTTAAGGTAGCATACCCTGATGCCAGATGCATTTAAGATACTATACAATTGGCCCTGTTATAGATTAGAGATTCGATGAACTTTTATTGCATGCACGAACCTTTCAATGAATTCCGTAAAGAAAATTCATTACAAAACAGATCTTTTGATGTCAGTGCACTTACTACAAGGTGAAAAAATATTCATAATACAATGATATATTTGTGTTTAAATATAAATGGTTATCAACACAATCTATGAGTTCACACACTTGAAAATCACATATGACATATTACACTCAAGTTACACATTCAGTAAATAGACCTTCAAATGATAAAAATCATTTTTTGAAAATGAACATTTAGGTCATTGCTAAAAATGAAACTGGGTCAAAATAGGTAAATTTTATATAATCGATTGTACCTTTATAGGCCTTGTAGAGTTTTCTCCCCTTCATTCAATACCATCTTTTTATCCAGAAGTTACTCTCCTTTGTATGCCAACCCGATTATGTAAGTTGCCACCGTTGATCCTACGCTGAATTAGATTTTTATTAAACAGAAATTTATAAATGTTGTCATAGGAAAATTGAAATGTTCGAAGCTGCTAATTTAATACTTGTTTTATCTTTAATAAGTACTCGGTACTTTTCGGATGACGTTTTATGCAGTTTATTTAGCATTACTATTAAAATCAAACCTACAGGTTTTACTGGGTTAGATAAATGTCACTCGTCTTTCTTTAAATAAAAATGTTATCTTCTACATGTTTTTTTTTCAAAACGTGATTTCGAACCTATAACATTCTTGTAACCCCACAAGTATCTTCAAATTATACGATACGGATGCGTAAAAATTATAAAATCGTGTCCTAAGACTATGTTTATAATATACACATGCATTGTTTCAAGCACTGGATAAACATTATTTTATACCAGTCACTCGTTTCATATGACTTTAATATGCTTTTTCATTATTTTTTATGTAAAATAGTATATTGTGTACATATCATTGTGGGATTATCCTCTTGAAATAGAGATTATTATTTTTTTTATTTATGTATGTATATAGATGAGCTACGTTCACAAAGTGTCATTGTATAACAATAAGTGCAAAAATAGTCAAATTACCATGACTTTCGTTAAAGGGCTATAAGCTGTCAAATGCATGATCATCGATTTGACTCAAATTCTCATATTTGATTTAAAACATACAAAAACGTATATCCAAATTACAAAAAGTCTAAAATAAACAATTCACAATGCATTGACTTGATAATATGCATCAATATTTCGTGTGTATTATTGTTTAGTCGTTATCTTATTAACCATCGAGATGACCTTCAAAGAATGCCGACGGTCATATAACCCGTTAACAACATAAATATAAACTTAAACAGATATTGGCCACGTGCAATATTATTGCATTTTTCTAAGTTTTTTTTTATTTCGTTTTGTAAGTTAAAAAGTATACTTATCATCGTTGTTACCTGTATACGAATGATTATTTTGTGGATCGAATCAGTAAACCAAATGGTTCATCCTTGTTTCACTTTCAATGTTGACATTATTTTCCTTTTAATAGCAGAATGCATTCGTAAACCATGTCCAGCTAAGGGGTTAAATTGAAGGTCACATGTATACGGATTTAATGAGGTTGAATTATTCAATTGCAGCTGAATAATTCATCAGCGATGTTTCTTAGCTTATTTTACAACCTTGAACCAAATTGGCTGCTAAAACCGAATTATCATTTCACTATTTCACTTTCATTAATGGTTGAACAAAAACAAATAACATTTTGATTTTTTCATATCTCGTAGCTAGACTAAGTGCCCCCTTTAAAATGTCAAATCGAAATGACGGTTAAACTGGTTTAAGCTTATGCTTTTGATCAAACAATTTCAATTCGATTCTGTGATCCGGGCGGACAGACGGATGGACGAAAACAATTATTGTGTGTACATATCTGCGGCACGTACAGCGATGGACAGACAACAATGTGCGAAATCAATATGCCAAAGCCAAATTATAGTTTGTCCCCTTCAATTGCGGAGACAAATAATAGAATAAATATTACTTTTATGAAGAAACCTTGTTCACATTCCAGAGACTTATAATACCAGATAGCATCCTCCCAGCGTTTCATGTGGGTTTCAAAACCCACAAAAATCTATAAAATAACAGATAGAGTAGGGCAAGCTATTGATTCAAAATTGCAAGAAAGAATGTTAAATGTGGATTTCCAGTTTTGATAATACGGCCTGGGACTTCATGTAATATATAAATGCATTACTCACAGATATGTCAAAATTACTGTTTGACTATTCATGTAATCTCGCCTTCAATCTCACACATAGTACGGTTAAAATTACATTACTCATTGACATAAGTACTATCTATTTTCTTTAAAGATCATCCGAAGAAGGGTTTAGGGGGTGTCAGGAAACAATAAAATGTGAAGGGCTAAACCAACAAACCATGAATGAACCTTTAAAAAAAACCACAAATTAACCATTCCCTCCTCAATATACTAGTCATTTCAAGAAAAGTGGATCAAAAATAGTTGCTTATGATCAGAGGCGGATTGAGAGGAGGGTAGGGGCTTCTTATTGAGTATAATATATATAGTCAATGCATAGACTTTTTACAATTCTACTCCTAATGTTGTATTTTCTCCCCTCCTATCCCCTTTTACGATCATGGACCTGCATCTGATAATTACTTGCAAATATATATACCATACATTATCATACATTTCTATGAATAGGATTCATTAAAAGCGTCCGCGTGGAAACCGTGAATATTCCATATTAGGTTAGTAGGGTTCAGTTCAGTTTCTTGTATGGGAGGCGGGGCTTTTTTTAATACACTGTTAGTAGTGGTGTTACGTCCCTTTATTAAAACAAAACGGTACTGAAAAAAATCTTAAAGGTTTCAACAGACGAAGAAATTGATGATGAAGATTGAAATAAATTCATAAAACACATTTAAAGCTAACGAGTTGTTATTTTGGGCTTCTGTTTTTCTAGGATCAATGGAAGTAGTTTCTTAATGTTAACGGTATTGAAGATTTGCTCATTTTGATATACTAATCACTAGTCTAAATATCACACTATAAGTTATATGGTTCGCTACTGACCCCCTACGGACCCATAGAGGGTTAGTAAAATTGTGAGGCCGGAATATATCTCGTATTGAATCTCTTATACTTATAACTTATCATTAGACTTAAGAGTGACACTGAAAATGCAAATCAGTATGTCTAGTCATTTAAAATGCACGAAGTTGATGTTCCACGTGGTTTGGAGCAAACATAATAACATTATTTCGAATGATAGTGGTTCTTTACATTTGTTGACTTATGAATTGAAAACAAAATTATTATGTTTTTGTAAAATACTTAACAGTGAATAGCATGATCTCCCTGACTACAAAATAATGTGTTCCTTCCTCGTTTACAAAAGTGTTTCCTTTTTTTTTATTTAATTTTCATAATCATGTATTATGTTTATATTAAAACAATGTATTTTATTTAATAAGCTTATGAAAAAGGATTTTGTTTTTAATCATTAAAAAACCACGAATCCCTCTCTTTTTATGTTTTTTTAATTAATACCGCAGTCACACTAGGCCACGATCGCACTGAAAAAAATGCAAATGTTGACGATCGTAGTGCGGTCGTGTAGATCACAGTAAGGTCGTGTCACGGTCGTGGTAAGGTCATCGTGATGAGCGCGGCCAACTTTGAACATGTTCAAAACAATCGTGGTGCGGTCGTGGCGAAATCAGGTCGTAGAAGAAGCGAAGTGAGAGCGCAGTAAGGTCGTGGTAAGATCGCAAAGGTCGCTGCACCATCTTAGCGAGAGCGTAGCGAAAGCGTAATTCTATTCGAGAAGACTGTGCTCCGATCTCAGAGCGTCGTCATTACGACCTCACTACGACCATCACATTCTCACCGTGACCCAACTACGCTTCCACTACGACAATACCACGTTTACACCACGCTGTTCAAGACTATAGTACGATTCTAGCACGCCCGTGGCGTCTTCATCACGCTCTTCGTACGACCTGACTACGTTCATACTACGACCATTATGCTCCTTGTCATTTTCACATACTATATAAAAGCTCTCCAGGTTTTGTTTGTCTGTATGTATTTTGGATCTCTGGTCCTTTTTCTCTAAAGGCTCAACCATGCTTGATACATATGTGTCATCTCTGCTATCGTTTACTTAAACATCGTCATCTGAGCTTGATGTACCAGCAATAGGTTGTGATTCAGGTTGGATTGGTCGGTCCTACATCTCTGCTGGATGAGGATTCACTACTATCAGAGCTCCCTCTGCCTCTACATCTACCCCTACCACCACGACCACATCTGCTGGATGAGGATTCACTACTATCAGAGCTCACTCTGCCTCTACATCTACCCCTACCACCACGACCACGTGTTCTGGTAGACTTTAATTTGGTGGTATGAATGTGTTGTTTCCGAGAAGTCTACGTATTAATCAGAAATAGAAGGAATGGAACAGTATTGATATAGAACACGTCTTCTGTAGAATGATAGGTCCATAATTCTGTCTCATTCAAGTACAAAGTCCTTTTAAGATAATATATAATGTGACTTCGATGTAACATATAATAACGGAAGCAATCATCTTTTATTCTAAGATCCTCTTATGTTCTTGTGATTTTCCTTTCGTTTATAACATCCCAGCGATCTCAATCAACTGTTTTAATAGGTTTGTTTATATATGGTATTACCTCGGGTCATTTCCAAAGAAAAAAAACTTCCTGTTAACGGATACACGTCTTCCTCCACGGAGCTTCGCATTTTTTCTCATAACGTCCATATTCAATAGTGTTTGGTCTGTAATTTAAATGCAAATATGTCGGATAGTTGGATAGATAGATATAAGAAGATGTGGTACGAGTGCCAATGAGTCAAATCTCCATCCAAGTCACAATTTGTAAATGTAAACCATTATAGGTCAAAGTATGGGCTTCAACACGGAGTCTTGGCTCACATCGAACAACAAGCTATAAACGAGAAACGAGAAACACTTTTAACCACATCAACAAACGGCAACCACTTAACATCAGAGTCAATATATGAATGGGAATATTTTTCGAATGTAAATGCCACTCCTTTAACAAAATCTAGACCGCTATCCCATTCCCCGACCCCACGACCCTATGCGTGACATGTGTGTCGTCAAACGAACACTTTTTGTACCTAATATTTCTTCTATTCAACCCAAGACAAAAAAAAACAGGTTGTGTTAGCATTCCAGAGATCAATCATTTGTTAAGAAAATTATGAAAATATTTACAATAAATAACTGTGCAATTTGATGTTTATATAAAATTATGCAGTCCGCCAAAAGTTGAGCACCACATATTTTTATTGCATCGAATTTTGTTTTCTTCATCTAAAAAAAAACCAGTTATTCCGCGAAAAAGAGATAAAATTCATGTAGCAATGTTGCTAACATATACCATAAACACACCATAAGCTCAAGTTTGGACACTTATGCAGGTTCTATGCATTTAAAATTTGCATTCATAGAAATAGTTCAAATTACACAAATCAGAAACGGAATTTAAGTTTCACTGTGATTTTATTTTTTTACAACCATTAATCACCCAATATCGTTAAAATTCTCTACAAATAATCTTAGATATATCTTATGTCAATATCTGAGTCAATAGGATGTGTAACCATCTCTCTTCCGGTATAGTTCCATAACACGGCGTCTCATACTCTGTACATGCCCTCTGAACAGAAGTTTAGGAAATTTATTCCATTCATCAACAATTGCCATTCTGAAAAATTTTGCAAAGGTGGAGTTCTGCGATTGAGATTTCTGCCAATGGCATTCCAGACAAGTTCGATAGGTTTCATGTCTAGATATGGAAGGCCAAAAGATAGTGTCAATGGCTTCTTGCTCTTTGTACTCGGTTACAATCCTTGTCCTGTGTGGTTTAGCGTTGTCGTCCATGTACAAGCGTCTTGACGCAAGTGGGTGATTGTCAAAATGAGGCACTACAATGTTTCTTAGCACCAAATCCCTGTCGGTCTGTTCTTTCATATAACCCTGCGGAATATGCACACCCAGCTTACAACGGTATGAGAAGCAATCCCCTACTGTAACACCATAAGCACCGAATGCAGCCGTTAGACAAATGTTGTTTTGGTCATAGGCAGTTTTATTTTCCCGCCAAACTCGTATTCTGGTTTCTACTGGTCGTACCAGAAACCGACTCTCATCTGACCAATACATTTTTTGCCAGCTTCTCATGTTCCGGCGTCGATGTACATTCGCTTATAGAAACATGATTAAATGGTGCCTGGCTGATAGGGCAGGTCTCTTGACAACATGACGTGCTCTTAGATTGCCTATAAGAAGTCTAGGGACCCATGTTCGAACACTAGTTAATACGACCACGTGGAGGCCAGTGGTGTCTAAGCTGCGTGGCAGGAGTAATTGGGTTTGCTTAAGCACAACGAACAAGCATTCTGTCATCACGACGGGTAGTTAAACGAGGTCTTCTGACCTTGGGCTTTCATTTACAGTTCCTGTGTCAACATGACGTATTTAAAGTCTGACAATGACGGTGTGATTAACATTGAAATGGTTATCTATGCTGCTAATGCTCCTACTGGTATTTGACATGTCAATCGCTTGCCAACGTTCAGCCACAGATGACTTACGCCTTGTCATATTACACAATGACTTGATGAAAGTCAATTTTCACTTGTACGCGCGCGGGGCATTATGAAGATGATTCAAAGGTATCCAAACAGTGTAGTTCTAAAAGTGCAGATAGCCTTTAATAGAAAAATGCTTGAAGGGTTTATCGGAGTTCATTCTATTTAGTCATAATGAATTATCTTAGTGTATATTATTGGCAATTCATAACACCAAACATAAATATTTTTTTCGCAATAGTTGAAATAATATTGCCAGTTATATTCAGGTTGTGCTCAACTTTTGGCGGACTGTAAATAGTCCATATTGTGGGGGAAATTTGGCATTGTGGAAAAGTGGCTACATGTATACGCATTGTCAACTTTCCGCGCGCGGGGGAAGAATGGCAATGATTCGAAATTTCCCCGGTGAAAATTAGATCATGTCAATCTCCCCCTGTCCTCCTAGGAGAAAAATTAGCATGGGGAAAATGGCTACATAACACTAGTGTCATATGGATAATTCAACTTTCTGAAACTATGTAATATTTTTATATGGTTATTTATGACGTCTTTACGCTAAATCTATTGGATGTTGGGTGTGTACTGATTGATAATTTAGTCTCAGATGCATGATTTTTCTTTATTAGTTGTTACTGGCTTTGAACTAGCTGTCAGTAAATGCGATTACTCTCAGATCTGTACTTTTTGTTTCTTTTTGTTGGTGGGATATAAAAGTACCTGTCCACGTCCACTCTGTTTTTGTTAGTTGATTTCTATTTGTATCCATCTAATGAGTTAAACCCTTTTCAATTGATTTGTATAGTTTGTTCTTATGTTGTACTGTTACACCACTGTCCCAGGTTATGGGAGGGTTGGGAGCCCGCTACATGTAACACGTGCACGTTTCACCCCTCCAGAATATGTATGTGCCTGTCCAAAGTCAGAAGTCTGTAATTCAATGGTTGTCGTTTGTTGCTTAGTTACATAATTTATTTTGTACATAAATTAGGCCGTTGGTTTTCTCGTTTGAATTGTTTTACATTTGTCAAGTCTCGGCCTTTATAGCTGACAGCGGTATGGACTTTGCTCATTGTTGAAGGCCGTACGTCTGTGTCATTTCGGTCTCTTGTGGAGAGTTGTCTCATTGGCAATCATACCACTTCTTCTTTTTTTATAATAAACTCAAGATAAATTTAAGAAAAAAGATACTTTCTATTTGTTTGGTTTAGATTAATAGATATCGTTACATGTGTGGGGTTGGGAACTAACTGGCCTTCCATTTAAAAACAATTTGAGAAAAACCTTTAGCTCTGCCCTTCTGTTCTTATAATACACCAAATTTAACTTATCTTTCTGCACTGTTGACTTCGACTATTATATTGCCATCAACCCTTTCAACTAACTCTTAAAATAAAATTGAGAATGGAAATGGAAATGGGGAATGCGTCAAAGAGAAAACAACCTGACCATAGAGCAGACAACAGCCGAAGGCCTACGATGGGTCTTCAATGCAGCGAGAAACTCTCGCACCCAGAGGCGTCTTCAGCTGGCCCCTAAACAAATATGTATACTAGTTCGGTGATAATGGACGTCATACTAAACTCCGAATTATATACAAGAAACTAAAATTAAAAAGCATACAAGACTAACAAAGGCCAGAGGAATCCATGACATATTTGCCACTGAACGTTAGGCAACTCACAATCATTAATAAGTTAATCAATCTACTTGCATCCTTGTTCAATCATGGCGGTAATTATGTAAACAATAACAATATAAATATACTATTTAATTTATTATAAATAAAAGCTTATAGTAAAAGAAATACCACATTGCCATAACGATCTACTAAGTTGATACAGCGACGACGAACTATCATGGCACGAAAAAAATCATGTAATGTCGGTAAATAAAGTCTGACAATAAGAACATCATTTGTAGGAATCACGAGGGTGGTCAAGAGGATGATGAGTCCGCAAGCCCTTCCCCTTTTTTATCAGATTTTTTCACGCACGAATTCGTCGGAAAAAGTTCTTGGCCATGTTTTGAAGTATGGACACTTACTACAGCCCCCCTTTTTTTTGATCCCCTCCCCTTGTTTTTTTCTTGAACCAGCATCCTGTTCTGGTATAATACATGGCATAACAAATATATTCTATAACGTATATTTAAATTAAAATATTTTGACAAAGCGCCATATGTTGTGTTTAAAGTACAGATGTGTTTTTAGGTTTAACATATAATATTAGCATTTCATTGTTTCAGATTGGTCATTAGATTTGTTGTCTGATTTATTTATAAAATATGAGATTTTTGTGAAATATATAACAGTGAATAGCATGACCTCTATAAAACAAATAATTATTTCCTTCCTTATTTATAAATAGTATTTCCTTGTTCGATCATCATAAAAAACTGTTATGATTATTTGTTGTTAATGCGTTCCAAATTCCAAGCCCATGATAAACTGTTTTAAAAATTCAATGAAAAAGACACGAGTTATACCTCTTTCTATGTTATTTAAGTACAGCCGTTGTGGACAAAAATCTAAACAATCACTATCAGTTAAACAGGTCTGGATATGCATTAATATGCATACTAATAATCTCTGCAATATACATGTACATGGGTTACTGCATGGCCAATCCAGTGAACCGGTTGCATTGTATTTATTGACTACTTCATTGTACTACAAGTATACAAAATATCTAGAATTTGTGTTTTCTATTGTCTTACAAGATCAATTTCAACCGATCGCTGGAAAAACAGTTTTTTTTTACCTTTTTACAGATCATGATATGAAGTATTTGTTTATAATTCTCAAATTAACGGATAAAATGTTTCGGTCCCGAGAATATTGTCTTTGAAATAACAACTTATATTATGGCTTCAAAAAAATTAAAGATTTCAGGCATTTGTTCACCAGTAGCAACCGAATGACCAAAACATATCAAAAAGAAGTAAAAGGTACATCCATTTATTTTACATAACTAAGAGGCGTCTGATCTTTTTAGTTATCAAGTAAACTCGAAAAGCAAGTCTCGAAATCATGAAATCATGAAAAAAAAACTTTCTGTACAGGTTCTGTATATTTACAAGTGCTACGCACATCATGAACACTCCTAGTCATTGAAAGTACTGTAGCCATGTCCTAGTTCCTCTTCGCATTGTTCAGAAGATCTATGAGAACGGATCTTTTAAGCGTAATTCAGGGGCCAGTTTCACGAAGCTGTCTTAGGACTAAGACATGTCTTAGGATGGTCTTACGACATATCTTTGTCCTAAGTGGGTTTCAAAAAGTGGTCCTAAATTAGGACATCTCTTTAAGTTGGTCATAAAGTTAGGCATGCCAAGATATTGCTTCCGTTGAAATTTTGCATACATCCCATAGAGCAAATTACATGGATGATTAATGTTGACCATTTCGTATATGGTCGTGTTCTAAGCGACACGTACATGCAGGTGATAAATTAATTTGTTGAATGGAATCAAATCTTTGACTACTAATAGATGCCTTAGGAAGTCAACCGGAATTTTTAGCGAGGATTTTATGGCATGTAACAGATAGAAAACTCAGGGTAAGAATTTATATAACAGACAAGGGGCAGTGGCAAATATTTCATGTATATTATAAACACAGAGAAGGTTACACCGGCACCATTTGCCCCAAAAAAAATCCTCCGTTTTCTTCCATGTGCCTTCGGACTTTATGTTTTGAATTGTAGTTTCACTTTCCATATTCGGTATTCATTCTAATGTAAGCTCTACGTGCCAAAAATCACGTGATGCAGGAATATTGTATCTTGGAGTTAGGCTATTTCTTTCTTTTCGGGCGGGGACTTCAAGCAGACAACATGCATGTTCTATAACCGAACTGTATATTTTCTAATTAAATGAAGAAAGTTGCCGGTCCGGTACATGAATAGATCGGTTATAAAGCAAGGTTTTAATTTTAATTAAATTGGAAAGCTTAGTTTGAGGGTTGAAATCGGAGAGCACGAAAAAAAGGGGGGGGGGGGGGCGGGTCTTCCACAGGGAATATTTGCATCTATTAATCAACTCTACATTCGACATTCGAAAAATGTTTTTTTTTAATTTAATTAAAAGAGAGAGAAAACAAATGTAAGGCAAATTGTGTATGGTCTTTCTTCCTTTCTCCCGTGAGGAAATCTCGCATATATCTGGTTTACCCTCAAACCGAGCACATGTCTTTTTGCTGTTTATGTCACTAAGTGCATGGCTGTATCATTGACGTTTACCCCATAATTTTATATTGAAGCACAATGCACACGTAAAAATTGTTTTAGAACATGAAGTTAAAGTTTTATGTCATGCATAATAAAGTAAAGAAAAGCAAAAAAAAAAAAAACTCTCAAAGAACTAAATAGAAAAAGACGAAATGATCTGATTTTCTGTACCTCTAATTTTTTCAACTGAAAAAAAAAATGTCTTCACTGGGAACGCTCGAGCTGAAATCTACACTTTTCAGGTTGACAGGGGCAATACTCTGTTTTTAATTTTGTAATTTTTTTCGCATTTTATCGTTAAAGACCCTGTCAGTGGTTCACAGTATTGCTTGTCAAAGACATGTCTACTAAGTTAACGAATACTGCATTCGAATAGGGACTGCTTCATTCCTTCTCAGTAATTTTGCAATCTTTTGACATAGAAAACACCTTTTTTCTGTTTAAAAAAGATATTCTACATTATAAGGTGTCGCCTGTAAGTTAGTAATGGAACTTAAACAACTTTGAAAAGTGAAATATGTTGTAATATTTAAACAAAAGGTTGCTACATATGATACAATATGATGGACATACCAACCTTTAAAGATAGTCCCCTTGTATGTTGCATTATCCTTGGAAATCTTAAATATCTTCTCATTATTTAATGCTTTCTTTCACCTAAAATATCTCACAAAATTTTGAAATAGTTCTGCTTTAAAATTCATCTATTCTTCTAGTAATTCAAAATTATTAAAGGTTAAGCTTTTTCGTGTTCAGCGACACATATTACAATGTTATCCGGATTAATCGTTATACTATGCGCGAAAAAATTGCTATTGTCAGATTCAATTTCAAATAAATAGTTTCGTGTTTAACAAAACTATGATCGATCTGTGTGTGAAACGTCTAACATGTACAATGATTGATGTATTGATTGTTGGTCTTCAATGCCACCTCTATCATTATTTGCTATGTCTTGGCGCCCAGTTTTTTTTTAAATAGAAAGCTGGGACGCCCGGAGAGAACCACTGAACTTCGGCAAGGAAACTGTCAATCCTAGTCAATAACGATTGGAGTCGGACCAAGCTACCACGTGTTGGGTTCGAACTCTGAAATAAGAAATGAAGCAGTATTTTTTACTAATAAAAGAAATTGTTTCTCACTTTATCCAGTTTGCGTTTGGTATAAAGTTTTGTTTTCTATTATTCAAATTGAAGATACCAAGACGTTTTTAAAACGAATTGAAGAAAACAAGATAGCCGAGTGCATAGTTCTTACAAACATATTCTTTTATCGGTGAGATGCTGTCTCGTCGTAACAGATAGAAAACGCAGGGTACGAATTTATAGAACAGACAGGGGCAGTGGCAAATATTTCATGTATATTATAAACACAGAGAAGGTTACCCCGGCACCCTTTGCCAAAAAAAATCCTTAGTTTTCTTCCATGTGCCTTCGGACTTTATGTTTGAATTGTAGTTTAACTTTCCATATTCGGTATTCATTCTAATGTAAGCTCTACGTGGCAAAAATCACGTGATGCAGGAATATTGTATCTTGGAGTTAGGGTATTTCTTTCTTTTCTGGCGGGGACTTCAAGCAGACAACATGCATGTTCTATAACGCAACTGTATATTTTCTAATTAAATGAAGAAAGTTGCCGGTCCGGTACATGAATAGATCGGTTAGAAAGCAAGGTTTTAATTTTAATTAGATTGGAAAGCTTAGTTTGAGGGTTGAAATCGGAGAGCACGAAAAAAAAAAGGGGGGGGGGGGGGGGGGGGGGCGGGGCTTCCACAGGGAATATCTGTATCAATTAATGAACTCTACATTCGACATTCGAAAGTTTTTTGTTTTTTTTTTAAATTTAATTAAAAGAGGGAAAAAACAAATGTAAGACAAACTGTGAATGATCTTTCTTCCTTTCTCCCGTGAGGAAATCTCACATATATCTGGTTTACCCTCAAACCACCGAGCACATGCCTTTTTGTTGTTTCTGTCACTAGGTGGCTGTATCATTGACGTTTACCCCATAATTTATGATTTTCATATTGAAGCACAATGCACACGTCAAAATTGTTTTAGAACATGAAGTTAAAGTTTTATGTCATGCATAATAAAGTTAAGAAAAGCAAAAAAGACTCTCAAAGAACTAAATAAAAAAAGACGAAATGATCTGATTTTCTGTATCTAACTGAAAAAAATTTCTTCACTGGGAACGCTCGAGCTGAAACCTACACTTTTCAGGTTGACAGGGGCAATACTCTGTTTTAAATTTTGTAATTTTTTTCGCATTGTATCGTTAAAGACCCTGTCAGTGGTTCAAAGTATTGCTTGTCAAAGACATGTCTACTAAGTTAATGAATGCTGCATTCGAATAGGGACTGCTTCATTCCTTCTCAGTAATTCTGCAATCTTTTGACATAGAAAACACATTTTTTCTGTTTAAAAAAGATATTCTACATTATAAGGTGTCGCCTGTAAGTTAGTAATGGAACTAAAAATAACTTTGAAAAGTTAAATATGTGATAATATGTAAACAAAAGGTTGCCACTTATGATACAATATGATGGACACACCAACCTTTAAAGATAGTATCCTTCTATGTTGCCTTATCCTTGGAAATTTTAAATATCTTCTCATTATTTAATGCTTTCTTTCACCTAAAATATCTGACAAAATTTATAAATATTCTGCTTTAAAATTCATCTATTCTTTTAGTAATTCAAAATTATAAAAGGTTAAACCTTTCTAGCGGCACATATTACCGTGTTTTCCGGATTAATTGTTGTACGATGCGGGAAAAAATGCTAGTGTCACATTCAGTTTCAAATAAATAGTTTCATGTTTAACAAATCTATGATCGACCTGTGTGTAAAACGTCTAAGATGTACAATAATTGATGTATTTATTGTTGGTCTTTAATGCCACCTCTATCATTAGTTGCTATGTCATGGCGCCCAGCTTTTTTTTTTTAAATAGAAAGCTGGGACGCCCGGAGAGAACCACTGACCTTCGGCAAGGAAACTGTCAATCCTAGTCAATTACGATTGGAGTCGAACCAAGTTACCACGTGTTGGGTTCGAACTCTGAAATAAGCAATGAAGCAGTATTTTTTACTAATAAAAGAAAATTGTTTCTCACTTTATCCAGTTTTGGTTTGGTATAAAGTTTTGTTTTCTATTATTCAAATTGAAGAAACCAAAACGTTTTAAAAACGAACTGAAGAAAAAAAAGTCGCCGAGTGCATAGTTCTTTCAAACATATTCTTTTATCGCTGAGATGCTGTCTCGTCGTAACAGATAGAAAACGCAGGGTAAGAATTTACAGAACAGACAAGGGGCAGTGGCAAATATTTCATGTATTATATTATAAACACAGAGAAGGTTACCCCGGCACCCTTTGCCAAAAAAAAAAATCCTTCGTTTTCTTCCATGTGCCTTCGGACTTTATGTTTGAATTGTAGTTTAACTTTCCATATTCGGTATTCATTCTAATGTAAGCTCTACGTGGCAAAAATCACGTGATGCAGGAATATTGTATCTTGGAGTTAGGCTATTTCTTTCTTTTCCGGCGGGGACTTCAAGCAGACAACATGCGTGTTCTATAACGCAACTGTATATTTTCTAATTAAATGAAGAAAGTTGCCGGTCCGGTACATGAATAGATCGGTAAGAAAGCAAGGTTTTAATTTTAATTAGATTGGAAAGCTTAGTATGAGGGTTGAAATCGGAGAGCACAAAAAAAAAGGGGGGGGGGGGGGGTCTTCCACAGGGAATAGTTGTATCTATTAATGAACTCTACATTCGACATTCGAAAGTTTTGGTTTTTTTTAATTCAATTAAAAGAGGGAAAAAACAAATGTAAGGCAAATTGTGAATAGTCTTTCTTCCTTTCTCCCTTATGGAAATCTCGCATATATCTGGTTTACCCTCAAACCACCGAGCACATGTCTTTTTGTAGTTTCTGTCACTAGGTGGCTGTATCATTGACGTTTACCCCATAATTTCATATTGAAGCACAATGCACACGTCAAAATTGTTTTAGAACATGAAGTTAAAGTTTTATGTCATGCATAATAAAGTTAAGAAAAGCAAAAAAGACTCTCAAAGAACTAAATAGAAAAAAACGAAATGATCGGATTTTCTGTATCTAACTGAAAAAAAAATTCTTCACTGGGAACGCTCGAGCAGAAACCTACACTTTTCAGGTTGACAGGGGCAATACTCGGTTTTAAATTTTGTAATTTTTTTCGCATTGTATCGTTAAAGACCCTGTCAGTTGTTCAAAGTATTGCTTGTCAAATACATGTCTGCTAAGTTAACGAATTCTGCATTCGAATAGGGACTGCTCCGTTCCTTCTCAGAAATTTTGCAATCTTTTGACATAGAAAACGCCCTTTTTCTGTTTAAAAAAGATATTCTACATTATAAGGTGTCTATTGTAAGTTAGTAATGGAAATTGAATAACTTTGAAAAGTTTAATATGTTATAAGATTTAAATAAAAGGTTGCCACATATGATACAATATGATGGACACACCAACCTTTAAAGATAGTCCCTTTCAATATTGCCTTATCCTTGGAAATCTTAAATGTCTTCTCATTATTTAATGCTTTCACCTAAAATATCTGACAAATTTTTTTAAAAAGTTCTGCTTTTAAATTCATCTGTTCTTCTAGTAATTCAAAATTATTAAAGGTTAAAGTCATATGAAACCTCAAATTTAAAAAAATTGATGCATATGTTTTTTATAACTTAATGGATAGTTTTCATAATAAAACCTATTTGCATATACTTTTTTCTGAAGAAAATTCTTTGATTTGTCTACATTTAGATAAAGTTCACTTTTCTTTAATTGCTTGCTTCCAGGAAGCAATTCAACGACAATTTTTTCCGTATGCAAAGTGACCTTAGCGTGACCCGTCTCGTAAAAATCCGGTGATCGCAATACGCAAGGATCTCTCATTGAAATAAACTATTATTTGATTGTACATGTTATACACGTGCTCAATAACCATGCTTCTTTGTTGATTGTTTACTATAAGGTGACAATCGGTATACTACGGCTTCAAAACACGACAAATAATTAGCTGCCATATTTTCACATCATAACAGACAGAGAGAAAAAAAAATTGACGATTATACGATATGTTTTTTTTTTATTTTAAATAGAAAGCTGGGACGCCCAGAGAGAACCACTGACCTTCGGCAAGGAAACTGTCAATCCTAGTAAATTAAGATTGGAGTCGAACCAAGCTACCACGTGTTGGGTTCGAACTCTGAAATAAGCAATGAAGCAGTATTTTTTACTAATAAAAGAAAATTGTTTCTCACTTTATCCAGTTTTGGTTTGGTATAAAGTTTTGTTTTCTATTATTCAAATTGAAGAAACCAAAACGTTTTAAAAACGAACTGAAGAAAAAAAGGTCGCCGAGTGCATAGTTCTTTCAAACATATTCTTTTATCGCTGAAATGCTGTCTCGTCATGCCAAGATATTGCCTCCGTTGAAATTTTGCAAACAGTCCATGGAGCAAATTACATGAATGAGTATTGTTGACCATCTGGTATACGGCCGTGTTCTAAGCGACACGTACATGCAGGTGATAAATTGATTTGTTGAATGGAATCAAATTTTTATAACTACTAATAGGTGCCGAAGAAGGTCAACCGGAATACACATATTTTTTATAATAGTTTTCCAAATTATCTAATTATATTAATCAATACATTTATTAATTCATGGGAAAGACATACTACATTTACATGAAATCCGTAAATTCGTGTTATTCCATAAATTCATCTGAAAATTTAAAGAACTTGCGACATGTTTAGGATATCTTTGCTTAGATCATTCTAACACAGCTTCGAGACGAGGTCTGAGATATGTCCAAGGATAGTCATTAGAGGATCACAAGACATGCCCTAAGACATATCTTATGACAGGTCTTAAGATAGCCCCAGTTTATTTTCTTTGTTATTTATTTAAAATGTTACATTTGTTCTGTAAACAAACTATCATTATTTTTTGTCAATCATTCATTGCAATAAGTTGTAGTTTTGTTTTGTATTTACAAGGATCATTTTTCTCTGTTTTAGGCATATACATCAAAATTTTTGTGTAATTTAAACACATTTATGTAAAAAGACGTGATAATCTAAATGATTACGTGACGTGTTCAAGATGAATAAACTATCGTATATAAAAGTTTTACTCAATTCATGGAGGTTTCAATAAGTCCTTTCGTAAACTTATTCCATTGGATGTTGGACGTGTACTGATTGATACTTTAGTCTTAGATGCATGATTTTTTTTGTCAGTTAAAGCGTACTCTCATATCTTTTGAATTACTTTGTTTGTCGTTTTTGATGTGGGATGTATACATACGCTGCTACGTCCTGTGTTTTCGTTTGAATTTATACTTTGTATCGGTCTGATGAGTGAATAGATATAGGAATATATTACAAATGGTGTAGCATTCTACTGTTTTCATTGGATATGACGATCACGTGTTTCAAAGGTTATTTTACGTATCTGAAGCCTTGTTTCTATTTTTACGTATATTGACGCTATGTTTCTATTTATATGTATATAGGTGGTCAATATAAAAAAAAATCCCGCTAAATTTAGATTGATGACGTCATGAGGTCACACATAACAACCACGGAGGAAGCACCGCATCAGAAAAGAAAATTTGCAAGTTTATCAGGAGATTTCAAGAATTTTATGATAAATGCAGACGATGGGAATACAAGAATGCTAATGCAACAAGCTATGACGTTTTAAAAAAAATATGATAGTTTCAATAACATGTTAAAATTCTTGAAAAATACAATTAAAAAAAAAAAACAGAAAGAACATTGAACGTCATTTTCCTAATACATTATTTACACATGTAATATAGAAATTATGGACTTTCACTCAGTCAATACGTTAGATATGGACCTGTTAGATTATATTGACACTCGGACTTCGTCCTCGGTCAATATAATCTGTACAGATCCATATATAACGTATTGACCTTGACAAAATCCATAATTGATAAATGTGGTATGAGCGCCAATGAGACAACTCGCCAACTCCAAGTCACAAGTTGTAAAAGTAAACCATTAAAAGTCAAAGTACGGTCCTCAAGCCCTTTTCAACTGATGTTTATGGTTCGTTCTTATGTTGTACCGTAACACCACTGTCTATGGTTAGTTGAAGGATATTGAGCCATCAACCTACATATAGGTATTATGTATGTGCCTGTCCAAAGTCAGGAGTCTTGTATTGGTTGTCGTTAATTCATGTCTTTCATTTTTGTTTTTTTTCGCAAATTTTTTTGTCATAAATTAGGCCGTTAGTTTTCTCGTTTAAATTGTTTCATATCTTACATGTCGGGACTTTTAATAGCCGACCATGCGGTAGTAGTTTTCTCCACTGTTCAAGGACATAGTGTTGATTATAGTTGCTTATAAATTTGAACAATGATGGATGATAGTTGTCGCTCTGTCAATCGTACCACATCCCCTTATCATTATATGGTAGAGCCATATTGCAAGGCAATTTTGCTTCAAATATGTTTTTGAGACTCAATCCACTCAGAATATTTAATTTCTGCAATATTAACTGAAAAAGCATGAAATTCCAAAAAACGAAAGTATATACATGTACAAGGTCAAAGATGCATATGCATGTTTTTTTTTTAATTAAAAGCAATACCACCATTGTTTTCCCTATCAATCTTTGTTAAATTATTTTTTGTTATTTTTTTTTTTAATTTTCAGAATTTATACTCTGTTTCAAATAAGGCAAATTAATACTTGTCATGAGTAAAGTTTTATCATACCAGTGCACCAGTGAAACTTTCACATAACATTTCATTGCATTCATATAAGCCCGGAAAATTACCATCACTGGAAGTTAACCAAATCAAAGTATAACCCCCTTTTCTACTGTTTACAAGCTTTAGTAACCATGTCACCTTAATTAAGTTTCCAAATAATTCATAATTTAAGTGAATATTTTTTTAAACTTTTTTTCGGATGTGATCGATGTTCTATGTTATGGTAGTGTTAACACAAGGTCCCGTTTCAATGTCAAATGAGAAAACCAACGGCGGCCTAACCTGGATAATACTTTAATCGATTTTAGTCATATAAATTCCCCTCTCCGTTCTCCTTTTCATAAAATAAAGGAGTTTCTGCAACCCATGCCTGAATACGACCAAATACACTTAATTTGTTTGAGTTTTTTTCAAGAAGTTAATTTGGAAACTAACTATAGTTTTATTTTGAACAACGATAACTCAGGGAACGCCCAATTAACTTCAAAAGATGGAAAAGGTGGGGGGGGGGGGGGGGGATTATATTTTTCCTAAAACAATATTCCGTACCCCAATTTGATGAAACAAATATTGTGGTCAAGCTGATGACAAAAAAAATCCAGATTTCCCATAACCTTATACGGGTTTAATTTTGAAAAAAATAACTTGATGGCTAGCATCGAAAAACTAAATAATAATGTTTGTGCTTTGCAAGAAAAAAATTCGGACTCAAACAAAAAACCATAACCCCTCCTTAGAAGTTATATGGTTGCTCCCTTAACTGCTTCCGGAGGACAAGCGTTTGTTTGAGGTTAAGTTGAGTATTTTCAGTTTAAAAAAAGATCAATAATGGATATGTCATATAGAAGGTAACCAAATGCAAGATAACTTAAATAATGTAAATATGTTTTGAGGGGACAACCATTGGTTTTTTTCAGGATGTCCCGAAGGGGAAGATAAACATACGCAGAAACAGATGAAAAAGAAGTCAATCCGCAACAATTTTCCTACTGCCTTCTCAAACTCCTCTACCCCCTCTCCTATACTCACATAATACACACAGTGTTTAAGCTGGTTGTCACATCAGACATACACAAATGTAGTTGACAAGAGAATTAATTCCTCAAAATATCTCTACCCGAAAAATCTTTAAACGACCATGTAGTAACGACATTTCATGACATCTAAAAATAGTATAAATGATCAATACGATAGATAAAAATAGATCTGGATTTCCCATATATATATCATGTACTATATTACGACGCTAGAGTAAAACTAACGAGGAAAGGTAACACCCGGGCACCGAAAGCTTTATTTTTGTGATGCCTAGGTGGCCGAGTGGTCTAGCGTGTCGGATACAGTGCAAGGCGATTTGGTGTCACGATATCTCAGTAGCATGAGTTCGAATCCCGGCGAGGGAAGAACAAAAAAATTTTGAAAGCAAATTTACAGATCTATATAACCTTGTTGGGCTGATGTTTAGATGAATTACATATATATATTTGCGGCATATTTACGGATCTAACATTGTTGGGCTGATGTTTAGACGAATTATACAAACTATATACATGTTTGCGAAAGCAAATTTACAGATTTAACATTGTTGGGCTGATGTATAGACGAATTACATTGTTGGGCAGATGTTTAGACGAATTATATATAGATATATATATATATATATATTGCGGTTTTTATCCAACGCAATCATAGGTTTGAACGTTGTTTTCAATTAAGACTTGTTTATATTTATTTCGTTTGGGCTTGTATTATATATTCCCTCCGGTTTATATAATCCGTTCATCCTATTTTGACTCTTTTAAATTCAAGAGTCTATCCTAAATTGAGGTAAATTAAATGGCCTTCCAAATACTTTTCGATCCCTAACATCACTGAAGAGACATTAATTGTCGAAATCCGTATATGGTGTAAAAAATTTAGCACCTCATGTTGTGGTTTACCATCTTTGCCGCAAGTTTATTGTTTTCTACTTGGTATTAAGTTAATATAGAGATCCATTTTGTTACACCTTGTGATCAATTCATTTGACAATCGCCAATGGCAGTCAGCAGGGTTTAAGAACATCAGTTGTTCGACCTGCTAGTCAAGTGCGTTTTGTTAAAATATATTTTTCACTCTTTTGGAAAATGTTGTTTGTGCTGTATTTAGACCCTTCTACAACGAAATTTGTAACATGCTAACGTATAAAAATTGCGATTTTTATCCAACGCAATCATAGGTTTGAACGTTGTTTTCAATTTAGACTTGTTTATATATATATATATATACTAAAACACACCCGCGAAATCGCGCGCATTTAGAGCTTGGTTAAAAGTATGTAAACTGTTGTTGGGATAATTTTTGTAAAACATTTTATGTCTGGAGAATTTAAGAAAAGGTATAAAAATTCATAGGTACTTGGAGACAGGACAATTTTTAAAGCCCTCTCCCTGTTTTCCAAAGTCCGTTATTTTTTTGTTTTCTGTTAAATTCCATTATTTTTTACCGTGATTCGTCAAAATATCCTTATCGTGATTCGTCAGATGTCTCAAATAATTATCGTTACCGTTATTTTTGGAAAAAAAAAAATAGCGTGATTCGTCAAATTCAGCTGATTTTTTTATCGTCTAAAAGAAAGTGTACATTTTATCGTCATGCACTAAACATTACCGTTAACGTCATTTGGCCAGAAATTTTACCGTTATACGTCATGAAGGTACCCCCATTACTACCTTCTTAAAACGGAACACAAATTACTTAACATGTATAAAATTCCACGCCCCAGCAGACGAACACTTCATTTTGATTTTGCACGTCTGTTTGGTAAAACAAAAATAATTTAGACCATGACATAATCAACAATAATGAAATGGCCATACTGATATAAACAATTTAGTTGAATCGTAAATAAGTAGTAAAGAAATGAAAACGAAATAATATTGTTCCCTCCGTTTATGAATCAAAATGATAAATATAAGTTATTAACATCATGTAGTTGCTGTGTGAAAGTGGTTGATATAGCCTACACGTATACGTTAGAAAGATAAGGATTTACGTTCGAATCTCATCTAGACCAATATTTTTTTCATCGTTTCGTTAATTTTTACATTTGTCGTTTTAAATCATATTATCATTTATCAATAATTTAATTTTGGATGTAACGCGTCTTCTGATTGGCTGACGTTGTTTTGTTTATCAGCTCATAGACATAATCTTGTCATGTGACCGTGACGTCATCAACGTTTTTTCATGGTTTACTACGGTTTGAAATGGAATTTAGAATTAAATTATAAGAAATGACTGTAATATTTTTTCTGTCTATTCGAAATAACATAAAAAATGTGGTGCACACTTTAAAATAACCCGCTACGCGGGTTATTCAGTGTGCACCACATTTTTGATGTTATTTCTTCATAGACAGAAAAAATATTAGAGTCATTCCTTAAATTATTTTATAGACACCTTAAACAACAACAAAAAAAAAAAAAAGATAAATAAAAGTATATACCCGAACTTTGTTAATTGTTAATTTTCTCAAGCTACATGTACTATAGTATCATTATCGACAGATGTGTTTTACCCATGAAGAAATGGTATATGTGCTTAAGAGGAAAGTTCCGTCTGTTGACTTTCATGATAGATATAAAAAAGAAACAAAATCAACATGCACCAATATATATAAAGACGTGATTTTTTTTATAATTTTTGACATAAATGGGTTCTGCAGACAGTGAACCTAAATTATTACATGATAATTTCCTTGTAGAATAACAAATGAGTGAGTATCTTTATAGTTTTATGCAATCGATTATTTGATACTGAGTGCAGAAGATTCATAGTTCAATTAAAAACATTGCGAAACCAGATTCAAAATTAGATATTTATGCACAGCATCCAGAAGTAAAAGTACAAAATATGGATTACATTATGTTATAGTCTGAAAATGTATGAAATATTTGCCACTGGATGTCAATACATTCATTTAATATTCATATAACCAAACACATAAATGAATTTGACAACTTAGAATGTTATTTCTAAAATCTTATTAAAATTTCATGTGATACACTGGCTTGCATAATCTACGATATTAAGAAGAGTGGAAGACAGAGTTTCATCTAAAAAGAAATTTGTTATATTTGATCTAAATTTTGTGTTATGTGAACAACAAACAACAAGCATAAAACCTCAACATGACTGTTACTTAAAAAAGCAATTTATGTTGAACAGTCATTATAATGCCGGGCTTGTCTTATGTCGAAAATGTTCTGGTATTCTCTGTAGTTGGTTTGCTGTCTTATTCTTTCGCCTCCCCATTCAATATGGCTATTCTGCACAACACATTGTAAAATATATTCCGCTTATATTCATAAACGGTTATTTCTATTCTCTTCTTTACAATAATAATTATTAAATTTAATCATGTTATTTCACCAATATTCTTTTAGCACAGGCTAATGTTAGATTTTGCAATACAGTTACACATATATATTTCACAAAAACAGATTGCAATGAAATTGTTTAGGAGTTGAATAGATTTTGCAATTGAATGTACCAAATATTAATTGTATCCTCTTATGTTTTTTTTTCAGAATGGACAACATAAGAAAGGGACGAAAAGATTTTAAATGTATATTGTGTGAAAAAGAACAAAACCCGGAAAAAGAAGGTCTTTGTGTGGAGAATTTTCTCACCATGCCACCATCCGCACCTAAAAGAGCAAAATTAAGTTCTCCTTCATCAATATCGCTTCCTATTTCTTCAACAATTAAAGGTCATGCACAATGTTGTCTTTGCAAAGCTTAGTCCAAAACTTATGGTTGTTCCCCAAGAAGCACGATTTAACACATTTTTGGAAAAGAATATAATTATTCCTGCCGGATCACGGTGCTGTCCTCGTCATTTATGTACTGAAGGTTTTATAAAAGAAGCTAACGAAGACATAACAAGTGTGTATACTGTTTCTGACTTCAATCGCAGCGGACTACTTGAATAGATCGATACAATTAGAGAACATGCATTAAAAAATAAAAACGCTCGAATTGACTTTGATAAGTAATCTTCTTTAAATGACACAGATTTTCGAAACTTGACTGGCTTAACAATAACTGATTTTGAAGACTTATGTTCTCACATGCCAAACTCAGCTATAAGAGATACCCAAGTACGAAGCATGAGAACATGCATTGGTATGTTTTTGACCAAACTTCGTTCGGGGATGTCTAATAAGATATTAGCAACTTTGTTTAATATAAGCAAAGATTCTATCAGGAAAGCTATATCATCCGCAAGAGATGCAGTTAAACAGCACTTTACACCAAAATATTTAGGTTTTGATCATGTATCCCGAGAAAGTGTTATACAAAACCACACTCGTCCACTGGCACAAATATTATTTGGCGATATCACAAACACAACTGCCATACTCGTAATTGATGGTCCTTATATTTACATACAAAAGAGTGGATAATTTAAATTTCAACGTAGTACATATAGCATGCACAAATACCGCAACCTGATTAAGCCAATGATGTTTGTAACTGCTACTGGATACATTGTAAGTGTGATTGGACCCTACCTTTGTGACAACAAAAACAATGATGCCAAAATTTTGAACTCAATTTTTTTTAAATAACTTGGTGAAAATTAAGGAATGGTTTGAAACAAATGATGTTGTTGTGGTTGATCGGGGATTTCGGGACAGTATCGACCTCTTAGAAGAATTTGGTATTCAAATTAAAATGCCAAGCTTTCTCAAACGTAACGAAAAGCAACTTTCGGTTGAAGATGGTAACACAACACGTCAAGTAACAAAGGTCCGCTTGGTTGTTGAGTCCGTTAATGTTAGAATCAAGCAGTGTCGATTGCTTGACAAAGTATGACCCGATTCCCTTATACCGCATGCTTGTGAATATACACGTTTTGTCAGTGCCATATGTAATAAGTATAGACCACCACTTAATGCTGGTAATGAAACTGAAGACCTTCTCTTAGGTACAAAAATGCTTCACATGTCAAAAAAGAAAAATGAGCTCATGGAACGGGTATCGAATGAAAACTTGCATTCCAGAAGTGGTAGGTGGCAAAAAATAGACGGCAACGATTCAGTTGAAGATTTTCCGAAGCTATCGGAGGAGGACATCAGGGACATAACGCTCGGTGAATACCAGCTTAAACTAGATAAGAGTTATACTGAGGAACATTTAGAAAATGGCGAATACTATGAAGTCATGCAACAGGGACATCAACTCATTAGGGTTAGAATGGCAAGTAGGCATACAAGCAGCAAATCGCATAATCTATGGATTACATACGATGACTGCTGCGTAAAGGCTTGGCACTGTACTTGCAAGGCCGGAGCTCGAATTGTTGGCACTTGTAGACATATTTCCTCAGTGACATGGTTCACAGTTTTCCTCTGCATCAAAGTTGCAAAGGAAATCAAGCAAAGCAATGGAGGGACTATGTCCATGATGCTAATCAGCCGGAATTCATTGATGATAGTGACTGTGAACCCAAGGAGTAAACATTAAACATTTGTATTCTATACTGAACAATTACTTGGCCATATAAGGCATATAGTATTATGTCAATTTTGTTTTGTATGTCATTGTTGGAAATAAAACTGACGTACGTCAATATAAGGGTGCCATTATGTGGAATATTAGCAACAACTGTCAATTTTATAGAAAAAAAACAGCAGTTAATGTGTTTTTGCCTGATATATACATGTACTTCTTTTAACATTTCTTATGCAAAAAAAAAAAAAAAAAAACAAATGTCAAATATGATGGCTTAACTGAGATTTTTTCTAAAAATTTTAATGGTGATACTTCATTATATTTAATATTCAATCATGCTTAATTTCAGTACGGAAAATCTTAAATACCAATTGAAATGATTTTAATTCAAGTTTCATGAGTATCTGCAGATGGCGAATATAGAAGGGAAGACATTTATTGCAATAGTTAAATTGGTAAATTCGAACACTGAATTGTTACACCAAACTGGCATAATTATTAATGATAACATAATACCTGAATGTGTGATAACTATTGTTTAAAAAATCATGATCATAGTCTTGTAAGACATGTTTCTTAATAAAGAGTTTTGTCGATCTGATGTACTATCTCCTGATGTAGCACTTGTAACCTTGGCAACATTTAAAAAAGGAAGGTTGAAGTAAAATAAATGGGGTGGGGGTGGGGTGGGGGGATGCACATTATATTTTTTAATTTGATATGAAGAACATGTGAAAAGTTTATAAAGATAAACGTGCTAAGAATATTTCAGTTTTAAGAAGGTTGAGAAATTGTTGAAATGTATAGTTTATGAAATTACGAACTGTATTCATATATTATCTCTATACAGGTACTGTACGATTGAAATGTTATACCTTCTTTGTGTTTTTATCAACAAACTACATAAAAGTACACACAATACTCATTTTGGTAATTCAAGGTAAAAGAATACACAAACAATTCTTGTTGATTCTCTCTTGTGAAAAAAATTCTGTAATTTAGTCATACATAGAACAAATGTTAACTTTGTTGTTACCATAGCAACTATATTACTGATATTAAATAGTTAAACTTAATATCAATTTTGTTCTCCATTGTATTAATACAATGTTACACTAGTATTAATGTATTCACGTTGATTATTTAAGGTTAAATCTATTGTAAAAAGTACACAATACATAAAAAAATGGTAAAATATGTAAAAAGCTGATATTTTAGCTTAGTCGGCATACCATTTTTATGACGTCATAACAAGAAAACGGCAAAAGATAACTGTCATAACAAGAAAACGGCAAAAGATAACTATTAAATCCTTGGTGTTTTATAAGCTCCATATCATAGATATCAATTGAAAGAAATATCAATAGATTTAGAAGTGGGGCTAATTTTGCCCCCTAGAGCCCCTTCTCCGTTAGGTCCTTGTAAAAGTAAGAGGTAATTTGAAATGGTACGTGTTAAAATCGTCTTGAGGTGGCAAATAAAAAAAGACCATTTGTTTAAAGATGAAAAAATGATACAGAATCTGGACATTAAAATGCCCCCTAAAAAATTCCTATATTCTAAATTTGGGTCAAGGTCACAATAAGGTCATGGTGATATTAAACAGGCCGATTTTAGGTTATATACGTCCATGTCAAACATTATAAGCAAATGTCGAAAGATGTTAAAGTCATTGGCCTGGCATAGTTTACGAGAACAACCAGAAGAAGAAATAATACTGAATGCATAATAACAATATAACTATTTTTTTATTCAAATGCGCGGGGTTAATAAATGTATGTAATTTATTTTTAAGGGTTTGCCTTTAAAAGCTGCTGTCATGATCAGTGTTAAAAGTGTTATGTTGACTGTAAAAAGTGAGTCCATTTATCATATAGAACTTTAAGAATATTTCTTCAGATACCAGGGGCGGATCGAGGATTTTGGAAAAACATAAAATAAGTGTAAAATGCATTTTATAGTTAAAGTGTAGGGGTTGGACATTTTGGTGCCGTATTCTCTCCATTAATTGTCTATTATAAAATGATTGGATGGATCCAAAGCTATGTACTAATTGATATATTTGATATGGGATTTGTCACTTAAAAAAAATGGACATGGAAAATTCTCGTTTGTTGTATGGTTAGTTAGAATAACCTCACGTATTTCTTGTTGTAAAAGGCAAATTGGATATTTAATTTTTTTATTATTTTAATAACACTTGGATTTTCTTTGATCTATATATAAACTACTTAGGATAAGTCATATTTAAACTATTTGATCAATTATATGAATGATGCAATGTTATTTAATTTTGTATGACAATAATACCGTTACGTGCGACATTGTTTATGATTAATTGATTGATAAGGTAAGTAAACTCTGTCAAATATTCAATTTATGTAAACAAACAATTACATTGAATACTAAATAGTATCATGTTTAGGTTACAGCCTCTGGGGAATTATACGATGTCATATTTTACGTTTGCTGTCCATTGAGAAACAATAGAAAATATCAAAATATTTGAATTGAATGCATATATTATTAAAGAAATGTGGTTTGAGATTGCCAATGAGTAATGAGACAAATATCTACCCGAGACAAAAAGATAAGGATACAAATATCTACTCGTTATAAGGTCACTGAACGACCTTCAATCAATGTTGAATGAAATCGACTCCGCATAGTAAAATATAAAAGATTACGTATACGAGCATCAATTCAAAGCAACATACACGGTGAAGTATTTATTAAAATCTACAACAAATTGAATACATGAATAAATCTAATCTCAGAGGCGAATTAAGAGGGGGGCACAGGGGAACAGACCTTCTCATAATGACGCATAATTCAATATCTATTTTAGTAACTGGTTTTTCCCATTATGATAATAGATATTGTTTATTTAAAGCTCTCTGTATTTTTACTCAGAATGAACTATTTTGATAAGTTAAACAGAATTCTATACAAACACTTATTAAAATGGTAATATAGGTTTTTAAATAGCGATTTCAAGATGCGTCAAAAAATAAATAAAATAATAGAAAACTTTACCGATGAAATTCGCGTTTGTTTCATTCTGAACCATGTAAAGTAAAACTCGATAAATAAAAACAAAATGAGGGGGAAAACAGAACACAATTCGACGAACCCTCTTCTAATTCATATGATAGATATAACTAAATATATTGATCGCCTTTTCTAAATGTTCTCCGTATGACTACATGCAGCTACATGACTGTGTATAAAAGATAAAACATTCCATGGTCTTAAATGAAATATAGTACAAACTGGCAGGTACTTTAAGGGACCCAACCTATAAAGTGCTATAATACTAAATCAACCTGTACCTATTTACCTATTTAAACTAACACTTACTCTTATCCATTCCTTTACCCCTACCCTATCTCAACACGCTCAAACCTTACCCTGACATAATGCAAACCCTAACCTAACCATGCCCTACACTATACCTTTTCTTTAAGACTGCAGGGTCCCTTTAAATAAATACATTTTGAATATCAAAATGATCAAATGTCTTCAAAATAAGAAAGATAATGTTTCATAGTTTGCAAGCATAGAGTAAAAGAATTTTAACATCTTTAATTGCCTCTCGTCGTTTTGTCCCCGCGGAGGAATAGATAACTGGGCGTCTTCCGTCCGTCCGGTCTTGTTTGTGCTCTCACGTGTACAACTTTTTGAAGACTTTTTTAAAACCATTTTATAGGTTTATATTAGAAATGTCATCGACGAGTTCAAAAATCAGTACCGATCAATAACTTTTGAAAGAGTTATGCTCCTTTGAAACGTCAATGATATGGAAAATTGAACCGTTAGCTCTCTCATTTGTTCAACTCTTGCCAGATTTTTATAAAACTTATATCATAGGTTTATATAAGCAATATGTTGGACTAGTCTGAAAATCAGTGCCGATGAATTTTAAAAAAAATTGATGCCCTATGGAAACATTAATTATACGGAACATTGCATTGCTAGCGATCTCTTATATAAATGATCTTTACTACTTTTCGTTACCTTTGGACATTGCGACAGGTGCCGCATTCGTATAAGCCATAGATCTGGAAACTTATAAATCTACCACAGATTTAGTTACTAGAAATATTTTAGGATTTGAAAAACAATTGTCATAAATTTGATTTATAAAAAAAGTGCTATAGATTTGGCATGGCACAACGTCATATTTACCATAGATTAGGCATGGCACAACGTCATATTTACCATAGATTAGGAATTTGCCATTGATCTGGAACTCGCCATGGACGTGAGTCCTACATATATTTAATTGTTCCCCATGCAAAAGAATGATTTGAGTCGAATGAACAGACTCTCAGTACTGGTTTGCCATGTATATATATTTATTATCCAATTTATTAACCTTCAAAGTAAATAATAGCTGGAGTGTTCAGTCAATTTAAATCGAAACAATGCAACAGCCAACAGAATGCACATTTTTGCGGACCGTTATGGACAAACACAGTCGTAATGAAATCAAACAATTATTTATATTATCCAATATAACTACATTTCAGACAACATAAACATCCGACTGTACAGTATGTTTTTCCTCAGTGTAGAAGGCTGTACGGTGGCCCATTATGATACATGCTTGCATTTGTGGTATTTGCGATTTAATTATCTGGTACCGATGAATATTCATTCAAGACAATCATTCGAGTAGATTGGTCCCAGCTGAATACGATAAGTAATCTTGAACATTATTTAATTTCAAAATGACTGGTTTTCATCTTTAACGGCCCCTTTATATTGCATTGTTTGGCTGTAGAAATGCGTTCTTTCGATTTTATTTTTTATCTTAACTTATATGTAACTGTTTCGATTATAGTTGAGACTTGTAATTTGAGTAATACGCTGATTAGTTAGTTAATACATGTCAATAAAATTTAAGTTAACAGTTATATGACTTCTATTATAAATTGAAGAAGACCATATACAATGAGAATATTGATTTCAGTTTTAAAATATCAGAGACGGTTTGTATCTAGACGATGCTTTCAATGATATTGAATTGATTGTTAATCACAGAGGTTTGTTTTGATGAACCATTAGTGTTTGAGCTTTTTAATTTGCCATTTGATAAGGGACTTTCCATTTTGAATTTTCCTCGGAGTTCAGAATTTTTCTGATTTAACTTTTTATTATATTATCCTTATATTTTAGCACCAAAGCATGAAAAGTTAATAATATAACTAGACAGACTTTTCATTCCTGTTGACGCAATCATCAGAGTATACTACAATCAAAGAGGTTACCCTTACTTAGAATCAGAATCAAATAAATGGGTACGTAGGAATGTTAACTATTTCTAAAACTATTTATCAAACTGATTGCCATAGTTTGATAAAGTATCACAACTTATTTATAAACGTTTGAAATAGTTATTGTCCTAGAAACTTGTGTTTACTCAATTTGTCTTGCACTGATCAAGTGATAGAAAAGAAAATGACAAAATAATGTTTCTACTAGAATTCTTACTTTTGGCATTATTTTGATTACTAAGTGTACATGTTCATGTGAAATGTTGTACTAGAAAAGTACTGCTCCTGGGAGCATCAACTCTAGTTTAAAAACCTTCCTTTAAAAGTCGACTGTTTCAGAAACATTCGGAATGAAAACAAATAACAGCAAAAAAATACACAGACTTAATTTGTCTACGGTAAAGGGACATCGGTGGCTAGTGTCCTAAGTAGTCGACCAACTGTATCAATAGCCTGTCACTACTTAGGTTGTCAGTTCGAATCCTGCAAGTTACAGGAGCCATCGACTTTATTCTTAATAGACGTTTTATATTTATATTGTAGTTTTATATTACCGACTTTTGACTCTGGATTATATAATTTTTCAACAGGTTACATAATCTGTGTTTGGACATCATGGTACTTAGTCAAGTAAGAGCAACCAAAAGAAGTATAATTAAACATAAAATCAAACATAGAAAACAAGAAAAGAAAAAATTTCCCCTAAAAAATGTACCGCTTGAAAGCTTGATGTTTCTACTTTACGTTGATATTGCTTGACCGGGGGGTACAGGGATGTTCAACAAACAGAAGGTAACATGTCGGAGTTAAAAGTCGCGAATATGAAAATAATCTATTGACTAAGATTATTAGTTTCCATACCGAAGGTCGATGGTTTCTTTGGGAAATACGCCCATTCCCAAGAACCAATAATGACTGACCGCCACAAAATAGAACAATAGTGTTGAAAATGGCGTTAAACACAAATCAATCAATCTGTGGAACAAATGATCAATGTTGAAAATAGGACAGATTACCGACCGAGTAGACTACAAATCTGTGGAAATCATTTTTATAGCAAATGAAAAAATTAATCCGTTAGTTTAATTTGTATGTGTTATCGACCAAAATTACCATTTAAGGAAATTTTAAATTTATGAAATTTTCACATATGGAAAGTCTACAATTGGACCCATTTTTTTACCGTTTCTTTATTTTAATTTGATTCCTGATATTGAGTTTAAACTAACAAAAACAATTGACAAATATAAATTAATTATAACTGGTGTTCTCATTTTCAATTTCATCATGGTTAGTATTAACTCGGTATATATATATAAAGAGTAAATAATTCGTCAAGCTTTTTAATTATTGAAGATGACCAGGTTCGTATCAATAACTTAAAAAGTCTGCACAATTATAATATGTACAAAATTACTACTTGCATTACATACAAATGCAGATTAGGGACCGTGCAATATTTATCAGGCAGGTGGGACTGGTGCAAAACATAGTAGGACAAACACATTTTTCATCCACTTCAGGCATAAGGTCACCACTTTTCCCCCTTTTGTGACCATAAAACATGAAGATTAATTTTATTCACTATTAACTATTGTTAACAATAAAAAAAAAATATTAACTATAAATATCCAATTTGTATACAACTTTCAAAATACCTAATTAATTCAATATAAAGGGAGTAATTTAAATTAAGGGACGATAACTCTTAGACTAGTAAACATATTATCATATGCTAAATTTTCAATTATTGTCTTAATAACATAGCATGTTTATATTTCAAATATACAATGTCACTTTATCTTTTCTACTTTTCAAGAAAGAAATAATTATGGTCATTTTGAAGCAAAGGCAGACATGTTTATGACTTTGATGCAGCTTTTTTAGCTTCTTATTAAATCATAGAATTTGACAGAAAAAAACCAAACTACCAAATAACCTGTCATTCTGTAAGATCAATATAAATTTTGAGATAATTGTTGAGTTTTATGAAAATCCAAGTTGATTTTAAAACGTTATATCATTTTTTAAAAGATGACTATCTGGATTTATAGTAGGGTGCCCAGTCAACAAATTTGATCGATTTGGGTTAACGGAATAACACACGGCTATATTTTATATCAGTGGAAAGAGGAGAACAAGCCTCGTCGAAATATTGATGTCGTCGTTGTCTATAGTGGTCACGATTTTCTTAAATTTGGGTTAAAGGTCAAATCTAAAATTTCAAGGAATACGAAGAGTCACGTTTAGACAGCTGGCCACCCATAGATATTTGCGTTTATAGCAAAATAAATTCAAATAATTCAAAGGATTATAACTATAGTTTCTATATTTAGGACTAATTGGATAATTTTATTGCCAAATATGGTTCGAGATTGACATCTGTACTTATATGGTGCACATTTACAATTTTCATTCAGCTGTTAAATAACAGTGACCTTGACCTTTTAAAAGTTCCAAAATCGAAATTTTTACATAGGATTCGATACAAGTGATCTTTAGAGATGTTTTTTAGATATTAACATTTAGAAGTTGCCCTCCTAAAATATTATTTTGTCCGTCTTTTGATAGAATGTGTTCATCATGATTTTCTGGTAAATATCCAATTTTCTTTTGGTGAACGTAGAAGCACATCAAATAGTACTTAGTTCCAAAACTGATGAATATTAACACATAATTTATTGCATGAATTAGCAGGTCTGAGTATATATTTGTTTTACAGAAATAAAAAAAAACTGCAAACGGTGAAAAAGGGGGAGGGTTTATGTTACAAGTTATGAAAACAAAATGAGAATTAGAAACAGCAGGCTAATCACTCCATCTTACACACTTATATCAAGTGTAATTTACATGACTTATCGAACATAAATTGGCCTACAATTGACATGACGTTAAAGATTATCTATAAAATGAAAGTTTTGAACAGCATCGATGTATTTCACAAACACTTGTAAACAACATCAATCTGATTAAAATATAGATCTCTGATTTCGTTTTCTTCATTTGAGCTTATATACAAGAGCACGCGAATTTTAATAAGAGCGAAACAACATAGAAAAATTGCCGAAGCTAGTAGTAGCTATTACGTCTCATTGTCTACTGTTAAGTTGAAAGCCCACCGACTAGGTTTAGGTAAGCAAGCTAAATTCAGTTGTTTTTTTTTTTAAATCGCATTCGACGTAAGTAGCAGAATGCAATGCGAAGCATACATAATACAATCTGATGGTGGTGGCGGCAACACCGTAAGCTATTTGTGTAGCTTTATATTGCAGAGGGCAGAGGAACTGGATGATTCATACTTTGTATATAGATTCATTGTGTTACGATGTTTCCGTCATATAATCATTATCCTTGACCTCATATTCATGGTTAAGTGACTGCTAAAAAACTGTATAGCTTTTTTCGTCATGTGAATATCTCAATTATCATGAGTTCTAGGATAACTATATTTGGTTACTAATATATGGTATCCTTGCAAGGCCTACATGACCGTCAGACATAATTCATATGACCTCTACCTAATTTCAAGGATCAGTGAATAAGGTTAAGTTTCAGTGGTCAAGTCCGTATAGTCTCAGATAGTAGTGGGTTAAATATATTTGGTGTATGGAATGTTAACAAAGTGTACATGATTGTGTTGCAGAGTTCATCTGACCTTGCCTCATTTACATGTAATACTTGTTGTATAATATAAAAATTAGGAGATGTTGAAGCAAGCAATTATAGGCAACCGTACGGTCCTCGACAATGTTAAAAACGCATACCGTATGGTCGGCTATAAAAAGGTCAATTATGAAAAAAATGAAAGAATTCATTTGAAAAAAAACCAACGGCCTGATTTATAACAAAAGCTAGTTTTTACGGTAATGATGTTTATGATCATACTTTTCTCAGACCATTGATGATGTCCTTTCATTAGTTTTCAGTAAGGGAACACCCATTTGATTTCGACTCGAAAACAGGGAGGGAATGAGGATTTTGAAAATGAATTACTTGGCCTGGTATGAACTGAAATAATTGACTTTGCACAAGACAGGATGAGAATGAACACTCTTCAACATGAAATGCAGAATAGTTGAGGATATGAATGTTTACAAAAGTAAAAATAAATTTTCGCGCCGCCAGCCCATCCCTTTCTTCAGAATATAAAATGTTCTACCCTAGCGGCGAGTACTATTATATCGGTACTTTCTGTTTTTTGTCTTCATGTTAGTTTGTTTTTGTGCTTCATGCCGATTTGATAAGTCAAGCCATTTCAAACTGTTTTTCAACAGATTTTTCTTATGCTGTGTTGTTATACTATTGTCCAAGTCATGGGAGGGATGAAGGATCACAAACATGTTAACCCCTCCAAATTCTGTATATGTCTGTCCAAAATCAGGAGCCTGCAATGAAGTGGTTGTCGTTTGTTGCTGTCTGTTGTATGTTTTTTTTGTTTTTTGTTGCACGAACGGTGGTATATTTTTGTTGTCGTTCCCATCGAAAGGGATTGAGGTCGAAAACATCATGTAAGACTTTTGATGTGCCATATTCCGGGTGTGAAACAAAACCAACCGATTTGATTCTTATACTACAATTTTAACAAAATATTTATTCAATAAAAAGTTTAAAGTTTTGAAAAACAGACACAAAACAGATTTCTCCGAACCAAGTGATAATCTACAAAGTTAGCTGGCTATTCAAAACAAATAAATCAACCACCCAACAAGCAAAAAAGACAAATGTTTTGAGTGACCTCTGTCCTTGTTGTTGACCTAGTAGTGTAAGCAACAAAATGATTAATGGCACGAGATAATCCGTGTTTAATTAATACAAAAATGCTGACTTAATTTGTGTTTTTAATTGCTAATTTCTTCAAAACGATTTTTATTTCACGCATGCAATTTGGCACACATATGCACTGCTGTGTTTTATTGATTAAATCAGAGTAAAAAATATTGTGATGATACATGTAATAATTTTGCTTTCAATGAAAATAGGGTAAATTTCGGGTAAAATTTTACTTTTACTAAAATGCTGAAATACTTATATCAAAATCACTTAAATACTTTCTGATTTCATTATATGATATATTTAATATATAAACTATATTATAGGTACTGTTTTAGCTACCAACAAAGAACGCAATAATTTTATTTTTCATGTTAAAGATTCCCCGTACAATACGGTATCGGGTGGTACCCTGTAAAATACGAAATTTAGAAAATCGTGACCACGGGAACTTACGACGACAATCATGATTGTAAAATATAATAAATTTCCTATAATGTGCAAAAAAATCAGCCGTGTGTTATCCGTTAACTTAAACTCGTTAACTAGAGGACTTTCTGGACATTTGGCACCCTACTATTAGCCTCAACTGAAAATTAAAGCCTTCTTTACCTATTAATTAAATCCATAATTTTGACAGCAATACATCAAAGCTACCAAATAACCTGGTATTCTGTAAGATCATTATCTAAATTAGATGGCTGTAGAGTTTTATGTAAATCCAAGTTGATTTGAAAAAGTTATAAGAAATTTTAAAGGTGACTATCGGAATTTAGCATACACTGAAAATGTTAGCTTATTTTTACTTAATAATTAAATCCATAAAAATGACAGCAATACACAAAACTGTCAAACAACCTCGCATTCTGTAAGATCAATATATAAATAAGATAGCTGTAGAGTTATATGAACATCCAAGTTGATTTGGAAATTTATAGAAATTTTTAAAAGTGACTATCTGAAATTAGTCGGAACTGAAAATTCGAGCTTTTTTTATCTTTTAAAAATCTTAAAATTGACAGAAATGAACCAAGCTACCAATTTGTTGATACCATATTCAGATCATACCAAGATTACTAAGTCCTAAATCAGACTGTTGAGATTACATTGAGTCATATCAAATCTGTGCTCGACCAGTCAAAATATGGTCTTTTCAGACTTTGAACAGTTTGTAGTGTAATAGGACATATACTTTTTTTCTGCATTCAAGTCATAGGACATTTAGTTTTTACAGACCAAATCAGTATCATATAGAACATTTACTTTTTTTTGTCATAATCAGAGTTTGCACCGGTCCCACCTGCCTAATAAATATTGCACAGTCCCTTAAGGGAATGTACCAACGATATATAGTTATTGTGAATATTATAGGATTAAACGCCTTTTTAAAGGAATTTATTGGAGTATAAACTCGACCAATTCAATCACAAACAAATAAAAGTCCGAAGGACTTTTATGATATGTTTGTGAGTGACCAACAAATTCCTTTTAAAAGGCGTTTAATCCTTATAATTCTTTAAAATCGGAGATAAGGAATTTATTTTTCCACACTCGTAACCTCTAGCACATGTCAATTGTATATTAGTGTCATTGAATAGTCCTGGCGGATGAAAATATTTGTTGGTGAACACAAAAAAATGTATTCCTTGAAATTTGCTATCTGATTAAATATAAACTACAAAAACTGTTATTATCCTTCATACGAATGTTTTATGTTTATTATTTAATTTAACGATTAACGCGAAGTGAAAATAACGTCAATCCAGATTGTTTTATTATCACCGCCATCTTGTTTACATTGGTTACGAGAAGAAGTTCGGTCAACGTCGTCTTTCGAAAAATAAACAACGTCAAGAACAACTACCGGAATTCCTCTCGACCAATCATATTAACGTATTTCCTAATATGCAAATCATATAAGAATTATATATAAATATACATAATTGTAGCATGTCCAACATCCGTGTGATAGTAGGTTTATATTAATAGTGTACTACACATCACTCTTACGTATCAAAAAGAAAACAAACACCAACAAAAACAAAAAGAAAACAAACACCAACAAAAACTGTGAACTTTGTTCGCAATTGATTTCGTTTTAAAATTTAGAATTTCTGAATACATTAGTTCTGCTATATGTACCAGCTTCTTATGTTACTTTTTGACTAAATTACGGTGAGAATACAGGTTGTCAAAAATCCAATGTATTTCTTTCTTTTGCAGTTTTTCCATTATAAAATTTTGAAAAACATTCAAGTGTATATTTTTTATGAGAATGGTAATGTATATGGTTATAGTGCTAGAATACTTGTAAACAGTAGGCTACACTATTATAATTTTGAATCCATGTATAATAACGCCAAAATATAACGTTGGATGTCATAAATGTATAGATACAGTGAGTTATTCTATAATTATGGAGTGTGTATTTTTAGTTATAAGTTGAAGTGCCACTAACATCATTAACTAACACATTACCTCTCATTTCCTATTTAAAGAACCATTTAGAACAGCATCAAATAATATTCTAATTAACGAGTTAATATTTCTGTAGTAATTAGTGATATTTTTATTAGAGATTTGTTTAATGTTGTTTGTTAATATAAAAATGAATAAGAGATTGCTTTTAAATAAACGACATTTCGCACTTTTCGCATGTATATGTGTGTCGTGTCATAACAGAAATCAGAGTGATATATTTATTGTACCCGTTGACTTTTTTAGTCCAGACGGTTTTATATTTCTTATGAAGATATTGCTTTTTTTTTCAGATATCAAAAACTATTCGCACTTCCCAGTCCCAAAAGAAATATTGTTACTCTTAAGGTAAGGACTTTTTGTGAATTTTAACAAATATGACCTGATATTTACTTCATTTCCGTTTCGACACAAGATTATAAGTCCATAAGAAAATTGAGTTTTGTACTACAATTTGATTACCTGGCATAACATTAACGTTGCCAATTGTACTGCAACAGACATACTTACATGCCAATCACTAACGTCTCCTCAGAGATGTTCGAGATCAAAATATGCAGAAATTCTTACAAAGATTGGTTAATGGTCAATGAACTTTGAATGTGTTTCCCCCAATATCAGTGTGATTCAATGCAATTTCATACATACACAAAATGTGTGTGGGGGATTGGCTTGGTTATGGTGATAGGTGTTAAAGCAAATGACGTGAGAAACCCCGTTCGATAACTCACAACTGCTACCGATAGCTATCACAGCTGCTACCGATATCGATCACAACTGAGAAGTTATTGTGAATTTTGGGGATGATGCGTTGTTCCATTCAGCCTTATGGGTCATGTGATAATTGTAACTATTTAAAAACATTATATACTACTGTTCATCCTGCTGTGCCTCGTGTACACCTTTATTCATTCTGAAACTCAAGCATGACGTATTTACTAAGTGGATGCTTGCACCATTTAAATTTTCTGTTGTTGAATAAGATCAGAGATAATAGGCTTGCTTGTAAAAAAATGACATAAAATGTTATTTAGGATCAAAACAACGTCGAAACAGATAATAATGTATGTCTGAAGTGATGCGTCTTTTTTTAATAAAGAGAGATTATATATTAGGTAAATAATCTTAATTACGTTATGTCATTTATTTTGGCCCAATATGCTATTGTATTAAAACCATCATTTGGCGTCCATCATGCATTAATTTTCAATAAGTTCTCTCCTCGGAAACGTCTGGTCTAATTGGGAATATCTGTTATGATTAAAGTAACCAAGTTGTTGATTTTTACAGGATGAAACTGAAAGATATTTAAATTTGTAGTTCAGAGTGTATACGTTATTGTCGCAATATCATATCTACAATGTACCCTTACATGCATCACTTTCGTCTAGTTGATTTAGAAATGCTTTTTGTATGAACATTTGAAAACCTAATCCCCTCTCCTTTTAAACTGTCTTGGTTCTATGACTTCGTAACCATATTCATGCTAGATACTTTTATGCAATATCATAATTATACTGTATATATGTAACAATAAGTAAAAATGATGCTATATAATTTTAATGAATGCACAGGGTTATGCTGTTAATATCTCCCATACGACATACAGAAGAATCACAGTACTTCTATAGTTCAGGTTAGTTTTCAGCTTACTAAAATAAGAATATCGTTTCAGCTTATATATATATTACATTATGACATCAACATTATTATATGGATGCAAAATGGCAAAAGTTATATACAAAGGTATCGAAATTTTAGGAAAATTCAGCGCAACTTGTATTATGTACTTGTGCATCGTTTAGACTGCAAGCATATGCATATGATCTCTCTCTCCCTACAGACACTGAATTAAACACTGAGTTAACTTTCGTTTACCTCGTTTTAAACCACGATGATCAGATGTTTAAACGTATTGTTGATATCTCCACATCTCGGCAAAATACCAAATCCAGCTCTTTTGACGTTCCATTTGGGCAAGGGATAGCTGTTCATATTACCTAAATCCTGAGATCAACCTTTTCTATTATGCACTTAATATTTCTTTGTCTTCAATCATAATGTTAATGAACCTCAATAAAACATTAGAAAGATCAGGCTTGATAATGAATTATAGAGGAATTTATTCCTATTTGGATCATTTATATAACACCGGTACTCATTCAATCGACAAGATAAAGACAAAGCGTGTTCAATCACAGAACAAATAATACTTTTGTATCCTTTTGCATTTGCACACTACGTCTTGACATGCTTAGTATTTATAATTGTCAAACATATTCAAATTACAAAAATGCATTTCCATTTGCTATTTCTTACTTCCAACTGGTCGTTTTTCAAGTTAAAATTTAAACTTTCTTACGTCTAAAGTAATCTCTTTCAATTTTTGGAGATGGAAGACATCAATGTTGACTTGGAAATGAAAATAAGATTAAAGGTTTACCTTTTCAGAATTCAACCTACACATATAATGTATACTTGCACCTCAATATACTACTAAAATGATTCACAACATTTGTGTTCTAGTGTAGGGCTTATTTTCATCAAAGATAAATTTTCAGTTAAGCTTATATCAGTCATGATAACCTAATATACATTTATTGTGTAAATTGAATTTTCAGTTCAATGGAAAGTTGTTAATAGGCCAGTTGTGTTTGGAGGAGACCTGATTTTAAAATGTAGAATGCCAATATCTACGTTCTCCTGTGTTTCAACAAGCAGGTGGACGCGAGGTCATGATAATGCATTGATTGCATTTAACAATGCCACATACAACAAAAAGTACACGAGTGAAAGAAACAATATTTGTTCAGATTATTACCTCTATATACACGATGTTAATGAATCAGATATGACAGACAGTTATACATGCTGGCATGGATACGTTAATTTTACAAAAATGCTGACTTTGGAGTCGGATACATTTGAAAGTGAGTATTTAAAGCAGAGATTAAAACTTATAAAACAAAATACATTAAGAACAATTATTCATATACATTTCTTCTAGTTGACGATAGTCAAATGATAGTATGGCAGTAATAGTCGTTATATTCTGTTTGACAAAAACAACTTTTATAATTTTTATGTAATGTATAAGAATATTATAAAAAAAATCTTTTTCTAATTAAATCATTATTCAATTTGGCATGAAATAAGAGTCATACTTTGTTACTTTTACACATAAAAATACTTTATAACTGTGTAACGATCTGTAAGTATAGTCTTAAATCAAATAAAAAAGTGATTGCATGTAACTCCCTTTAAGAGCGTTGAATAACCTACGTGCAACATGTTATGTGTAGTACAGTAGACAACAAACTTTCAATCAAAAATGGGGTATTCTGGGTAGCTTAAACTACTAAATGTTAAACCTTGTCTATCGGAGATACAACACTGATCTTATTTGTATTAAGCAGCGTACATGTACAAGCCATGTGCAATGATATCCGGACAATACAAAAACCTTAGCGCCTTGTAATTTTCGGACACTGAATAAGTTTACAAATAATGTTACTTTCCTTCCCCTCACCACCCCAAGTAAACCCAAAGTAAACAACTTGAAACTTTTTTCAAACTCAAATGCTTGGAAAGTAATATAAATACACTTGGTGGTACTAATCACTGAATAAGTAAACAGAACAACAGAAGGTGTTTAAAATTTGAATTATTCTATAAATTAGTAATTTTGCAGATGAAGACGGAGATGTTTCAGTTTGTCGTAACCATAACCCCGGCCTCTTTTCCTCAAATTTGACATTCCGATTTCAGTTTATCACCAGGTTTTTGCTGACTTGAGCAACATGATGAGTTCACAAGTATTGGTTACACTTCAGGAGCACCTAAAATAACTTTTTTGTTATTCGTGTTGCTCAGTCTTTAGTTATGTTCTGAGTAGCGTGTTTTTTTTTGCAAAGGTATGATCAATATTAATGTGAGAACATTTGGAAACAGACTCGTTTTTTCACTCGTTGGATCAATACATAATCGGTATACTTATACCTTTATTTAAAAAGTAGCTACGGTTTTTATCCAAAAAATGTGCAAGCTGTTGCAAATATCTGTAAGAATTGCCGCGTCTGCTTACCTTAGGTTAAGTGCACAATCGCACTAATGCTCTTGGATGGCTCTTTGCTGGCTGTTAGCGTCTGCTTTACGTGTCCATTATTCCAAAGAGGGGGATTCTGGGTACTTCCGGTAGATCGTCTTAAGATGGTGTGACTAAATACCTACCGGGGTACTACACTCCCCCCAATTTCATCAATTAAGACCCCCCATATAACAATGGGTCCCCTTGGGTATGAATACACAACTAGATGTCCCCAGGCCCTTCCATAATAAAACAACGTTACAGGATACATAACAATAGGAAACATTAAAAAACCTATTTACATTTATGTACACCCCTATCAGTTCATTTGTGTAGCCAGAACCATTACATTGGCCTGGAGGGGCTAAACCTGTCCGAGGTCCCCAAGCTAAGAGTAGCCAGGGATGATCTGTCAGGCTTCACCCACATTCCTCCAAATGGGAATGGTCAAAATGGCCAAACAAGAAACAGCTTATCTTTTCCATCTTATGAGGTTATATATCTCCCCCACATTATCCCCTTTTAAAAACTAGATCCCTAATCTCCTTCGAAGAGGATCAACCTGCACTGCTGGCATGTCCCCTGCTTGGTTGATCCCCTAGTTACCCTCCCTACAATTGGAAGTCATACTCAAACTGGACGGGCTGGGTTGGAAGTATCCCCACAATGCCCTCCTTTTGAATGACTCCTTTTCCTTCCCTTTGTGGATTGTCTAAAATCCCACACACACACCATTGTTTTTTAACAGTGGATGCACTGTGAGCAACTGCTGATTGTGTTCTAAGAAAGCAATGCCAGGGTCCCATTGCTGTGACTGTTCTCCATTCATCTGAGCTTCTTCTGCCTCGGCCTGCTCCACTCTTTCTGCCCAGTTTCCAACCTCCCTCAACATCTCTGCTGTCCCTTCGGGCATCAAACCAAGGGCACCCTCTCCAATTTTCATCTTTGAACACTCATCTTCTTTCAAAGCTTCAAACGTGCTAAAAGGGGCCTCCCATGCAAGACCAGACATTGTTGAGACCAAGAGGTTCGGGGCACCCCCTCTCTCTGACAAAGGATTGGGTCCTTGATGTTGTACAACCCCTGCCTTGAACACAGTTGTACCCCTGGCCCTTCTTGACCATGAACTGGGCTCAGAGAACGGTCTCCTAATTTTTGAGACTCACGTTCACATGACTGTATAGTTTCGGGTAACTCTGCAGGTAGTTGGTTTAAAGGAGACTCCCGTTTGGAACATGCATTCCAGGGCTGGTGTTATTTATTGGGCCCCCTCTTCAGTCCCCGGAATTTGTTTTCAATATGTAACTCCCCTAATGGTATCTTTGAACTCATATCCATCCCCTCTGGCATGTGACCTGCTGTTTGAAATGGATTGAGAATGAAGGACTCACCAACAGAAACTTCCTCTTGTAATAGCCTTTGCCCTTGACCTATGCCCCAGTGCTGACTTATCTCTTCCAGTAGGGTGTCTGTATGGGGTTGAGTGATGTCCTCAGAACAACCTTGATTGACTGCATTAACCCTGGAAGTAAGGGGCTATCAAACATGAGGCCCTGTACTGGTTTTTTTTGTGAGTTAATCTTCTGTTTAAAGGATAGCCCTCCTGGGAGGTCCAATTGGTCCCCCTGGGTAGCACTTATTTGACTTATTGTACCTGTCCTAATCCTATTTGCATAGGTGGGGTGCTGGTTTATTTTGAGGTCCTTAATACTTCTGTGTATGGGGGCCAGACTCAGACCTCTGGAGTCGACATTTTGGAGTTTAACGGACCCTTGGTGTCCTCAAAAGTAAGTTTCTTGCCCCCTGGTTTAGAACTTACTCGCAAGAAATTAGGGCATTCCGTTTTAAAATGGCCTACCTCAATGCAGTGGAAACAGCCTCCCCCTGGGGACCTTTGGAAAGGACTCCCAGATGCTTGGCGGGCATTGTTTCTGACAGCAAAGGTTAACCTCTGAATCTCTGATAATAAATTCTCCAGACTTCCCTGTACCTCCCCTTTCAAAGTGCTAAACTGGGTTTGCAACTCCCTTACATCCCTCGGGATGGAAAGCCCAATGACTTCCGACTTGGTAGTGGAACAGACCAGGTAATTGTTAAGCCCCCTTCCTCGGGTGTCCGGGCTGACACTTTTTACCTCCTTCCTGGAAGACCGGCCATAGATAGCTTGGTGATTATGCTGATTCCACCGTGTTTTATCCACCGCGTCCTCAATGCTTTGGGCTTAACATTGGAGGCCAACATTCCTGCCTCCTTGTCTGCGGCCCCCTGACATAACCTCATGACTGCCTGTTGATACATATGGTCCTCGGGCAGGTGGCAAAATGCTTTGGTGGCAAGGGACAAGACTCTGTCGGCCCAGTCCTCCAGGGTTTCGTCCCTACCTTGCGGGGCAACGTTAAACTGAACCTGGGCTGTTTCAGGCAACTCATAAAACCCAAAACGTTTGGCCAATTTATGAACCAGGTCTTCATAGGTCAGGTCATGCCTTCTTTCTACCAGTAAGGCATAAAACTCGCATGGTTTTCCGTCCAAGGACCAACACAACTGGTCCTTGCACTGACTGGGGGGACCACCCGCTTACCTGAGCCAGTCGGGAAAATTTGGCATAAAAGGCCTGCCAATTTGTTTTTCCATCATACCTTCTTTGTATGATTGGAGGTCTACCCCCTGGGGGACCCATTGGTGGGTCTTGGACTCTCTGGGTGTATGCCCCCACAACTCCCTTCTGCCGCCCAAAAGCATCTCGTTGTGAGCTTGTGTGTTTCCCTGTTACCCGTCTTGTTGCCCCTTGGTACCCGCTGCTACTGACATGCCTTGATGCTGGGATTTCACTTTCCCCATTAAAGTCCCGAAACCTTGGTGTCTCCTTTTCGGTATACCTGTTGGCTAGGCCCCCCCGTTTCCTTGTATGTATCCCCAGGGTTACTGTCCCAAGGTGTTTCGCCCTCGTACCTATAATCTCGGGGTTGACTATACAGGGGACTTTGCCTATCCCCCTGTCTATTTTCTTCAGTGGGGTTAGCCCCCCTGTCCTGATATCCCCCACTTTCTTCCCCGAAACTTCGGTGAATTTCCCCACATTCCTGAAAGTCCTGGCTCCTCCCGAAAGGCTGGAAAGATGACCGAACTGACATCTCCATCCTTGGTGTTATTTGCACTGGGGTCCTTAGCTCCGGACTAGACAAAGCCTCTCCAACATAACCAATTGCTTCCCCTGGGGTAACATACGCTGGTTCCCCGGGACCCCTAGCCCTAGTCTGTATTAAGCTCTTCATTCGCTGCACTTTTTCTCTGGGCCTCCTTTCCTCTTTTGCCCTAGGATCTCCCTTTCCACAAATCCCCCTATTATCAGACAAATAACTAAAATGCATGACCTCCTGGGAAGCTGGTGTCAACCTTAAATTCTGTATCCGACTCAGGTCCTCAATGTTAAGGACCCCTAGATCATCCCTTAATTCCCATATTTTGCCTGCAATTTTAGGGCCCACCCCAGGAATGGATAACAACTCGTCAAAGGTGGCCGAATTAATGTCCACCCTTGCCATGTGATTTTTGAGACTCACGTTCACATGACTGTATAGTTTCGGGTAACTCTGCAGGTAGTTGGTTTAAAGGAGACATCGATTTCAAATGTTTTCGAGTGTGATGTTGTGCAAGTAATTTTCAAGGATGCCAGATTTTTACACTGGTGCCTTGGAACTGTTCAATTTTACCTACCAGGTGTTGACAGTATATAATACACGGAAACTTTTCGATTGCAATTTCCCCTAGAGAACCCCTCATACAATGTGGGATCCCCAAACACAGCAGCGTCGCCACTGTAACAATCCGGGGATCCCACCGAGGATACCGAGAGTTCCCTGAAAGTTGAAAGTGACGAGAACAAGTTACTACAAAATAAATCCAACTTACTCTTTCTCCCCTTCTACAATAATAAAGTAACAGCACAAAAAAAAATGAAAGATATATTCTGCTGATGAACTGTCAGGAGCACCAAGAGGGGCAATATTGCTAATATTAAAGTAATATCGGCTGCTAAATTCCAAACCCAGGAATTTATCAATCAATCACATGGGGTTCACATCTTTCCCTACAAGGGTCCCGCGAACGGCTAAGTGGAATACCTCGATATAATAACTACTTCGTGACTGAAACACAGTCACAAAGTACAAACCCAACCCTTTTGTCCCCACAAAACTCGTTAATTGCTACCTCAGAACAACTGAGAGTAGCAAACACTGGAAATTAGTGACCTGTCAGGGTTCACCAATGCCAAATGTCGACTGCTGTTCTGGCCCCTTCCCTTATTAATTTGGTAAAAAAAAAACGACCTTCCCGCTTAAAAATTCGACCAAACACTGCTCGCAGCGCCAATGAAAGAATTGCCGCGTCTGCTTACCTTAGGTTAAGTGCATAATCGCACTGATGCTCTTGGATGGCTCTTTGCTGGCTGTTAGCGTCTGCTTTATGTGTCCATTATTCCAAAGAGGGGGATTCTGGGTACTTCCGGTAGATCGTCTTAAGATGGTGTGACTAAATACCTACCGGGGTACTACACTTCCATGCTTTTATGGCCTAAGTATAAAAACGTTGTAAAAAAAATCCTGAGCACTATGTAGAATTAGCTATCAATGTTTTTTGCGTATGTCAACAGTTTTGTGTTCGTTAGTTGTTTCAAATATGTATAAAAAATGTTTTAACTTTAATTTACGCATGATGATACAGTGTGCAATTTCATAATAAAAGTTTTTTGTAAAAAATCAAATAACATATTGTAGAGCACCCTGATTATATGGATTTGCAATGGACATATGGAGTACAAGACAAAACACTAGAAGCAAACTTTACAATGATAAACGTTTTCCCTGCACCAAAATGCCAGTTTTACTTAGAGGTAGGTGTAATATAAGTCAAAATCTTTAAACACATAAATAAGACGTCAAGAAGCAAGTAGAAAAAAAAAGAAATATTACATTACAAATTGCATTGGGTCACCCAAAGCAATATTTCTGATTTGATCACATGCATTTCAATGAATCTTTTTGACGACTTGATAACATATCTTGACGTTTCGTCCCCAAGGGTATCACCAGCCCAGTAGTCAGCACTTCGGTGTTGACATGCATATCAATTACATGGTCATTTTTATAAATTTACTGTTTGCAAAAGTATGAATTATTCGAAATACTAAGGATTTTTTTATCCCAGGCATAGATAACCTTAGCCGTATTTTGCACATTTTTTTTTGGAATTTTGGGTCGTCAATGCTCTTCAACTTTTTTTTTGTTTGGCTTTCTAACTATTTTGATCTGAGCGTCACTGATGAGTCTTATGTAGACGAAACGCGTGTTTGGCGTATTAAATTATAAGCCTGGTACCTTTGATAACTATTGATCTTTTCCTCGATAATGACACAAATGGAAGAGATCAAACTAAAATCTATGAAAATCGTGATGATATTAATTTTACGATTGTCAAGTTTCCATTTTCAAGCTGTAAAAGATAGGCATGAGATAGCAAAGGTGCATTCAGATTCTTAAGTCGATCGACAATGAACTAATTTAAAAGAGTTGCTAGATAATCCCACTGAAAAAACAACATGGAAACTAAGGCTAAACATAGAACATGAGAGAAGAATGCAAGTAACGATCAATATTTTGAAAACTGCTATCAAGCTACAAAAATATTCTGAATGTCAATATCTATATATAATTGTCTATTTTGACCACAATTATCAATTGACTCCTAACATGAGTTTTAACCAGTACATGATATGTTTATGTCAACGCAACTGAAATCGCTTCATCGGTTATTGTTTGTTCCTTTGATGAATCGTCTTAGTCGATTATGAGATTAAGACATCGGTAATCAACTGTATTTTATTCCGTATGTTTAACATTTATTTCTGTTTCAAAAAGCATAACAGATAAACAAATCAAGATCTAACAAATGGGTCAAATAGCCTAAATTGTCTGAAGATTTCTAATATAAGCTACTGCGCTTTAAGGATGTATTCTTCTGACGTTTCAGTCTCGTTGAAATCTCGTTCTGGAATTATTTCCGAAACATGTGATACAAATTGAAAATATCAATGAATTTAACAAATGTTATAATCAAACTTAACTCTGTGAAAAAATTGTGTATTTACATTATGTAGTTTTTGTGTAATTAATTTTTCAAATTCTATTACCAATCAAGTTAGTCTCTTCAGCCCAAATTTTGAGAAAATGGGTGAGGGGTACAAGAAATGATTTTACCAGAAACGTGCACATCCCATATCACTTTTTTCTTTTCAAATTTCTTAGATATGTATTTTTTCACAATCATTATAACAAAGAAGTTGAAATAATGTGCATTTTGTTCTTAAGACAGAGAAAAATCCCAAATTTACAAAATTGACAGCATAGTAAATTTGACAAGAAAAAGCTTCAAAATATGATAAAACTTTCTTATATAAACACATACCTATAGTTTTTTTAGTTAAATTTATTCAGATTGGTCCACTTCATCTTTATTGAAAGTATGAAAATTGTGGAACTGTGATTTTTTTTCACAATAATAGCCCACAAATGGGTAAAAGTTGATGAAAAATGGGAAAATCATCAAAATTGGGCACTTTCAAGGGGCCGTAGCAAAAAAAGAAGTGCACCACCATATGATTTTTTCTTCACCAAATATTTTTTACAGTCAGATAAACCCAAAAATCAGGTTAAGAAATAAAGTTTAATTCAAGAAATCATTGGCTCTTCAGAGGTGTACATCCTTAAATTTAATTTCATTTTTCGAAAGATTTTTTTTAAATTTCGGTTTTTAATTCCTCTTGTATCTTGTATTTGATCTGACGTAAAAAGAATATAAGCCTAGTATCTTTTTATGAACTACTAATAATTTGCTTTTTTATCAGTCCTTCTGTTATTTTTACCTTACAATGACAAATCTTAGAAAAGTAAAAAGACGTAGTGTGATTGCCAATGAGACAACTCTCGATTAAAGACCACATGTCATAGAATTTAACAACTATCGGACACCGTAGGGCCTTCAGCAATGAGCAAACCCTTAATGTATAGTCAGCTATAAAAGGCTCCGAAATAAAAATTATTCAAACAATTCAAACGAGAAAGCTAACTGACTGATTAATGTACAAGCTAATAAAGGAAAACCGAATATTGTATACAGATATAAACAACAACCATAGAATTACGTCAGCATTATTTTGAAAATTCTGTATGCTCTGCTTGATGATAACACGATACTTCCTGTTTATCTCAGTTCAGCTAAAATACTGGTACACCAGGCTAAAAAAACATTTTATTATTTTGTCACATGTTTGGTCCGTATTTTACACAATGCATGGTCCCCATCATTGCTACGCTATAATTAAGATATATTGACATTAACAATTGGTGCAGTATGTCTTATGGTGAATACATCCTATTGTACGGGAAATTAAACTGGTATCAGATGTAGGAAATACTTCGACTTTATGCATATGAATATGAATACATCTGTTAACCATTCATCTTTTGCTGTCGTATTTCAATGTCCCAAAATCAACCAAAAATCGTATACATGTACATGCATAGGTGCACTTGTATAAGGTCAGTCTAATTAAAATCTGCTGTACACGATTGCTGAATCATTTTTGATCAAATGAGAACAAATTTGTTCGACAAACAATACTTCTATACGTGTGAAAACGTGTGTATAGAATATATTATCCTAGCAGTAGCCTACCAAGTTACGTTGTATGTATTTTCATTTCTTTTCAGAATAACTTGATTTTGTTCAATTCCGTAATGCATTAATACCTGCATAGCTTAATATAAAAACATTTAATACTGATATAACAAGGGGGATCAATAAAGAATCCTCTTGTTCCTTTTCACACTTGTCTGTACATTTAATTTATATTTATATAGGAAGCTGATGTTTTCCCAGAAAATAAGCAGACAAAAGGTGTATTCTACACTACAGAATGGAAAATAGTTCACACTGTTTACGCAAGACGTTGCAATTTTGTTATGACTCTAGATTGTTACGTAGGTAACAAGAAAATATACCTTAGGAAGAAAATTCAGAAATGCAAAAGTTAGTTTTTTTTTTTATTAAAAACAAAAAATGGTGAAAAAAGAAAAAAAAACTTACTCATAACATGCAATTATGGTATTTTCAATGTTGACAAAAGACTTTATTTAGTAAATACGATGTGTTAAAATAAAGCAAGTAAATCCAGAAAAACACCCCGGTCGCACAAACTAATGAAGTATTATTTTCATTGTATACCAAATTTGCTGCGTACCATTGTCCCTTCCGGATTTCTATTCACATTCATATGATCAGTATTAGTAAATAACTACAATGAATGAACATGTAAAGAAATTTATTAAATTTTACTTGCAAGAAAATAGATAGATTAAGTAATACGGAGAGAACAAACTATATGCATACAATTTTATTGGTTTTGTCGTTGGGATGCTTTTGCGTAGATTTGTATCAAAAAGCTGGTTTCATAAATATTCATATACTGTTACATTATCAGATATGCTTCAAAGGACGATACTGTTCCCAATAAAAAACACGAACTAAAATATACTAAACTAATTGTTTTAGATTGAGCCTCCTTTTATATTTAAATAAAAAGCTATTAAAGCCTCCAACAATGACAAATGCAAAACAATTCATCAATGAAAACTAACGGCCTGATTTGTTCACAAAGGAATAAACGAAAAACAAATATGATATACCGCAACATACGACAACCACTGAAGTACAAGCTTCTGATTTAATTGTGACAGGAACATACAGCATGTGGAAAAGTTGTACATTATTGCTGGCGCCAAGCCCCTTCCCTATCCTGATACGGTGGCGTAACAGTACAGCATAATAACAAACCATGGATATTAGTTGAAAAGGCTTCAAATCATCGGATCTAAACGAAGCACACAACAAATTACAATAACACACGAGACACAAAGTACCGATCGTAGAGTACTCGCAACTACTGAATATTTTTCTTGCTTTTAATAAAAACATTTTATCTGTTTTAGACGAATATTACCAACTTATTTTTCCTGGTTTGTTTGATGCTGTATTTATAATAGCGGTGTATGGAGCTATGTTTTACTTTTGCATATTTAGTAAGTTCTTGTTATTCCAATTTATAACTATCTTAAACAGACTTACTTTGCTTTCGAAATAAAAACAATTTAACACAACCAAGCAAGAAGTTTGACTAGCCGTAAAGCATTGTACCTTAACCAGTGAAAGAAGGTCAATCATCCTGATTCATGGATTGCATGTACCATAGTTCGACCGCCCGTCCATGAACACGTCGTACAATACGTAAATATGTGTTACCGAATCTCATGAAATTTGAACATAACCTTAGATTGAAGAAAGAAAGCTCCCTATCAATTTTGATAAGTTTAATTACGTGTCATTCAAGAGCTACAGGGCGTTAAGCCTTGTATGGAAGGCAATTTTTTGCATATCACTCACGTATTCCAGTATTCTATAATTGATATCATCAAAATGTAATTGATGGGATTGACAAAAAGAACCATGAATCATGAATCCTATTATGCGCTCTTTGTGCAGTTGTTTATTTCTAATAATGAGATATTTGTCTATTTGTGAACACTCTACGGAATATATATGAACAGAAAGAAGATGACGAAGAAGTTTTAAAAAGATTTCAGTGATGTGTATTGGGTCCACATTTATGCCATTTTAGCTTATTAAACATGTTAAACGTACTTTAATTGTGATGATCACGTGTAACAAAATTGCACGAAATGCTTGTTTAAGTTATTGAAATGCTTTTCATAATCTTCATCTACATTTTATATTTTGATTTGAACTAGAGCAATTGTTTTTTCTTAAAGTTGTTTTGATGTTTTACCCTTTCCATGTATTTCCACTGAAAATTCTCAATTAGGTTTACATGTTAAAATTATACTTAGTAAAGACAAATTATTCAACGATAGTATGTTGAATTTTCAAGATTAAAATTGAAAAAGTTACTCTTTGGGTATTTTCTTTTACAAAATGTTTTACGATGTACATGTATTCCTTGCAGACAATGATAAATCATGGACCCTCCGTAAATAGGACGATACATGATACATGTATGTCCCAAGTGACCGTATGTATCTGAAATAAAATTAAAACCGATGAAACAATTTCAATGATTTTAGTTTATATGTAAATAATAACGCCCATATTTCAAAAACTTGTAACTTTTATATGTACTGATTTATCTTATAGCCGGGGGATCCCCCACTTTTGGGGTAAAATATTAGACTATAGAAAAGCTTTTTTTATTTGGTTTTTCACTTTCAAAATGTTGCCCCCTCCCCATTAGTCAGTTTTCTCCTACGTCATTGCAAGTAAAATTAGTTGATGTGTAAAGGATTTGCTTATATTGATATAGTAATCATCTCACAAAAGATCAAGCCTTTTTTACATTAACAAAGAAAATATTCCACTGAATCATATACTTGTCCTATTTTGACTAAAATACATGTTAAACAGAACTACGGTCAATTCAGAAGAAAATTTAATGAAATACACCCCGACTATCTTTGACGATTGTTTTTCCCTTACACAATCTCTAAGTTTACATCAGTACGTGATCATTTCCGTTGGGTTTTAAACAAATAATACAGGAAGGTTGTATGATGTGTATAATTTTTTGAAGATATATGTGTATTTGTGATTCGGGTGTTACAGATGAATAATTAATTACAAGCCTTTGACGCGTGTTTTCGTCAACTGGCATGCTACAAACATTACTTTTAAAGTAGTTCTTTAAATTGAGAAAGTGTTATATAACAAAGGTATCATCAGTTATCAACGATCGACTGTCACATATATCTAAGATTTTATCTATTTCAGAAAACAAGTAAACAGAAGAGAACAGACTGCAGCTGCAGACACTTTCGTAACGCAATATATCTATTGTTATATTTGGAATTACTGACATTTATTTTTAACGAACTGAAAATAATTCTCAAACTTCAGAAATGAAATAACAACAACAACCTGGATATAAACTTTAATTAGAAAATTAACAATTATTTGGATAATTGATGTTTATATAAAGGATAATTTAAGTTTTAGTCATAAGATAGGGTTCACCCTTTTTGATTCTGAAACACATTTGTGTGTTGGTGATTTAGAAATTTTTGAAGATCACATTTGGTTACATTTGAAAATATCTAAAACAGATAATTTCAGACAGGGTGTTACTATACCCTTATACAAAAGTGGTCATATTATTTGTCCTTGCATTGCTGTTAAAAACTATTTGTCTTTTCGGAAAAATATGCCAAGTATAACATCTTATGCTCTGTTTGTCTCTGATGATGACAATCCTTTAAGTAGACACTTTTTCATCAAACATGTCAAAATTATTTTAGACAATTTAGGTCTTCAAAGCAAAAATTATAATGGTCATTCGTTCAGAATTGGAGCAGCCACAACCGCACAAAAATTAAGATTAGAAGACCACTTGATTAAAACATTAGGCAGGTGGTCATCAGATTGTTATACTAGGTATATTCATACCAGCCCATGAGTAATTAAACAAGCTCGAAATCAGCTAGTTTCATCAGTTTCTTCGTCATAACTATTGTACTGGCGATAAAAGGAGAAATCAACTTGGGGCTACAGCTGCTATGAATCTGTATTTGGACTTTTCGATAAAATTGTATACTTTTATCATCAATTTTTATCTTATTCCCCAAGTTTTTTGTATATTAATTTTCATTTATATGTTAAAAGGGGAACAACTCTTAATGTTTATTATGTGTATGCAGCTGTTAGTCCCCAGTTTTTCCAATGTAATATATATATTTTTTTTATATTAAATATTAGTTTTTAATAAATAGTTTTATTAGCATTGGATCTTTATTTAGTCTGAGGATACAATTAGTCCACATTGAAAAACAACACATATATACTTGGTCTCTTATCACAATACTGGATAATCAAAGGAGATGCAAGGTATACATCAGTGAGATAGTTTTGTCTTGGAAACATACGACATTATTAAGGTCAAATACTGTCTTCAACAATAAAGTTATTTCGCTCTTACGTTTATGTTGGAAGGATAATCATTGTCACCTGTCAACATCAAGGATGAATATAAATTAACAGTTATTTGGATAATGTATGTTTATATAAAGGATTATTTAAGTTTTAGTCATAAGATAGGGTTCACCCTTATGTACCTCTTTATCATGTTAGCCTCATTTTCAACTTAGTTTGGGATATACGTCATTTATTTTGCTGCTTCCAGATCAATAGCAGTGCACTTTTTGTCAGATATTTTCATTACGTTATTGATTGGATTTTCACACTTTTAAATTACCGACACCATCCCCACCTCTCTCCTTTTGTTGCCAGTGCCTCTGGGGATTATATAGTTATTCATTATTAATTTGTTGTATATACATGAACTTATAGCTGTAATTTGATGATTCTTAATTTATACATTGTATTCACTTTTTACTTTTAATTTAGATATTTGTTTCATTTGAATCATGATCTTCTAAATGTACTTTGATATTTTGTACTACTCATGCTGACATATGAGTTTCTTTTACATCTTCTCATGATAACGTAAGAACTCTTTTATTCTCTACTCATGCTAACGTATGAGTTTCTTTATACTCCTCATGCTGACGTATGATGTCTTATTTTCTACTCATCCTGACGTATGGGTTTCTTATATACTTCTCATACTGACGTATGAGTTTCTTTATATCTTGTCATGCTGACGTATGAGCTTTTTATTCTCTACTCATAATGACGTATGAGTTTCTTTATACCTCCTTATGCTGACGTATGAGGTCTTCTTTTCTACTCATACTAACGTATGTGTTTCTTTATATCTTCTCATGCTGACGTATGAGCACTTTTATTCTCTACTCATACTTACGTATGAGTTTTTTATACCTCCTCATGCTGACGTATGAGATCTTTTCTCTACTCATTGTGACGTATGGGTTTCTTTCATATCTTCTCATGCAGACGTATGAGCTCCTTATTCTCGACTCATGCTGACGTATGAGTTCTTTTATATCTTTTCGTGCTGACGTATGACATTTTTACTCTCTACTCATGCTGACGTGTGGGTGTTTAATTTTTATTTCTGATGCTACATGTACATAAGAGCTCTGAATATTTTCTCATGTTTAAGTTTGAGCTCTTTTACTCTGTACTCACGCTGACGTATGATTTTATGTTTATTTTATTTTCATACTGATGTATGAACTTGTTAAAATTTTACTCTTGCTTGAATTTTCGATAAAATGGTATACTTTTTATCATCAAATTTTATCTTATCCCCCAAGTTTTCTGTATATTAATGTTCATTTATATGTTAAAAGGGGAGTAACTCTTAATGTTTATTATGTGTATGCAGCTGTTAGGCCCCAGTTTTTCCAATGTACTATATATTTTTTTTATATTAAATATTAGTTTTTAATAAATAATTTTATTAGCATTGAATCTTTATTTGGTCTGAGGACACAATTAGTCCACATTGAAAAACAACACATAGATACTTGGTCTCTTATCACAATACATGCTTGTATCATGATTTGCATGATTTTTGTGGTAAGCTGCTCAACTAATTTAGGTCTTTGAAGATAAATGTAGCATGAGTGCACATAAAGTCATTCGTTTGTTTTATTCTAGTGTGTATCAACGAACTTATTTTGTTACCCGAGGATATTATTCTTGAAACTTTTGATTTTCAAACTGTTTTTTTTTCTATTTCATTCGAGATTCTTCCATATGATCAGATGTGATCAATACAATGGCATTGTTTTAATTTCTTTAGTAAAAACTCCTGTGTACATCTGTATATTTTTGTATATATTTTGTTGCCCGAAAAAGAAATTTGAAAAGTGCATTGTAAATAAAATAGTTCTATCTAAAACAGGTTTGTCATTTTCGGACATCGAGATGAATTCGAGACCATTAACATGAACATGCTCAATTTCTTCTTGTATTCATATTTCGTTTCAAAATAAGGTCAGTAAATAAAAAATTTCCCTTTGATAATTCGTTGGATGTTCAAATTATTGTGAATGAATATTAATTGTTTATTAACACCTAAAATTTCATTTTACATAAATAGGATAAACTCTCATACTTTAAACGAGGAAAATATTAATTTTGTATTCAGCACTCGGAAAACGTTTATCAAAGCAGGAAGAACTTAAAAACAATCAAATTAAACGAAAAGAGTTTCGTTATTGTCAACTAATTTTATATAAACCTCAATTGTAATACTGATTTATCTATAGTGAAGGACTTTAACATTCAAATGGGGATGTGCGTTTAATTAGAACATAATGATACAAAAAAAAAATGAGCGGAAGAGAATATAATATTTTGATATGCACGTTCTATTTATATTCAAAACAATTATTAAACAAAGAAAAACACATTTTCACCGACAGGGTATACACATGCTCATAATTGTTCATGTAATTTTCACCGACAGGATTAATATTGCTACACCTGCTTGGAATTGTACATGCTGTAGAAATGAAAGCATCTAATTCAATGTTAAAACAGACGGCTTGCTATCTTTTACTTATATTTATCATAGGTAAGTGGCTTTGTCGACAATAGCAAAAGGTAACTTTTGTATTTCAATATTTTAAATTACTTTTACCAAAGACATATGTCTTCAATTTTTAGTTACTTTTCTCTGCCAATTAAAAAGATTATAGTAAGCTATATATGTGGCATCCGTCGTGGTGCTCATATAAGAACAAACCCGGTGATAAGTCTTATTCGGTAGGTCACATTGATGGCGTCCGTGAAATGTTCGAACGGATGATTTCGATCACACTCCTTGGAACTCTTTGATTAAAAGCTTCCTTGTAAGCAGCAATCCCCTATCAAGTATATCATGATAGGTAATGCAAACTCTGGAATATCGAATCAATTGGGAGATATATATTCCATATGCAGGCCCTGCTAAAATGTTGCTACATAGACATATAAAGTTCACAATAGGGAAGCTGAAATCATCTCTTCTTTCGTAACATTTTGTTCGATCCTCTTTGTCAATTTCTAAATGTAAGTCAAAATATGAGTCGGACTTAACTGTTGTTTAGTGAAAATGCATCATCTCTATAACGGAATGTGGAGCTAAAGGATAATGCTAGGATAATGCTAGCGTCTTTTCATTCTCCCAATGAAGCCCCTGTATGATGGCTGCTCATATGAATATAGGAAAAAAACACAGTTTGTTCCCATAGGAAAGCAAATTGTTTGTAGAAAATCACATTCTCCAAACGACTGTAACTGTGAGATATAATATACTCAAACTATCTTCGGAAGAAGTGTTTGGTATTTACCAATGAAACAGCAACCAAACAACACAAAAACTAAACGATATATAGATCCTAAATTTGTCCAAAGGATTCCCATCACCTTCAATGATATTTGTTAAGTATTATTCTTCTATCGAATATAAATAAAAATCAGCAAAACAATTAAAACATAACTTAAAGTTCAATATTGTGATGATAATCAGTATTTTGAACGAAACACAATGTGTTACTCCTTTCATCAACAAACACAACTCAAAATATAGATGACAAAAAACTGAGGGAGATAGATGATATGTATGGAGGAACATTGGTTACAATAAGTCTGTTTTTTTTAGGGTGTCAGAATGAAAGATGTTTCCCTTACATTATCTTATTCTATATTCTGTAATGACTTTAGTATTACTTTAATCCAGGAAAACATGGATATAAATCTGAGATACTAGTGCAGAAATATTCAGATCTAATATTAAGTTGTGAATCTAACTTGTCCAATCCAGTGGTATGGTTTGGTCCTCCAGATCTTACTATATATTCCGATGGATTATTCATCAACAAAAAGATTTCGAAGTTCCCAAGACTTTCATTAGTAGATAGCAATTTTTCAAGGAATGTAAAGCTTGTTGTTAAAAACTTTACTGAAACAGACCAAGGAATATATCAGTGTCATTCAATGAGGAACACAAGAATTGTTGATGTTAAATTTGTTGTCAGAATGAAAAGTAAGTGAATTATTCAAACAGTATAAATGGATAGATTTAGATTGGTCAAAAATTGTTCATGTATAGTAAAAATATATTTCATGTATTTCAAAATCAATACTAAAAGGTAAGATATACAAAATGGGAAGAGGTGTTATGTTTGAAAAATGAGACACCTATCTACCAGTGACCATAGAATGTGAATGCAAACAACTATATATCACCGTATATATATATGGCATTCAACAATGAGCAAAATCTTAACCGCATAATAAACTTTTTAAGGCCCAGGCATGCCAAAAAAGAAAGAAGATGAAAACAACACGTTATAAATTTCATGCGTCCAAAGCGCTTTCCTGGGTTTACCTTCATCAGCCTAAATATTTGAAAGTCCATATAAGAACAGAAACAGTCGAAGAGCTATATCATCAAAAACGACCTAAAATACAACCAAATCAATCTAAGGTCAACTTTGCCTTTGGGAGTTTAAACCCTAGTTTCTTTATAATTTTAAGATTTATAAACGGACAATTTTAGAACGGTTTGTTATAAATCATGTCAGTACCGAAATACTGACTACTGAGCTGATGATACCCTCGGGGACTGGTATCAACCCAGTGCTGTAAAAAATGAAAACAATATGTTATAATTCTCATGCATTCGAAGCGCTTTTCAAGATTTATCTTCATCAGGAACGCTCAAAGCTGAATAATTGAAAGCCTAGATAAGAACCGAAACAGTCGAAGAGCTATATGACCAAAAACGGACCTGAAAAACAGCCAAATCCATCCAACGTTAACTGTGCCCGAGGGAGTTGAAACCCTAGTTTCTTTATAATTTAAAAACTTATTAACGGACACTTTTAGAAAGGTTTGATATAAATCATGCCAGTACCGAATTATACTTACTACTGAGCTGACAACATGTGCCAAAATTCAGAAATTAAAACACAAAAAACAAACTCCTTGATTTATGCTTAAGCAATAATAAAATGCACATTGAAGACAACAGCCAACGACAAACACTAAATGACATGGTAAGGCAAGTTCAATATCTAAATATTTACCAAGGAGACATACCAATTTGTAGGTTTTGTACTATAACATAAGTTTTTAAGTTAAAAACATATATTAAAAAGAAAGATAAACGGTATGATAGGGCACTTTTCCAATAATGTATCGTTCAAAAAACAGAAAGAAAGAGGGTAAACAAGCATTTTTATTTTATCTTGTTTTTAATTTTTAGATATGAGCATATTTGAGTATATATGAGATATTACCGAAAAAAGTGTGTTACGACATATCATATGATTTTGATTTAATTAAAACTGTCTGTTTGAGTCATATATTGGCTAATATTTTACTTTTGCCAAATGTTATAAGTGGAATGTCCACTTTGTGTTAAATAATCAATTAAAACATGTTTGTGAAGTCGAATTGACACCAACACTAACATTTCTTAACTCATGTGTCCGGATATTATCTTTCTTATCCAAAATATTCATCAATAAACTTTTTTAGTGAATCGAAGAATTGCACTATTTTAGTAATTTCAGGGGCCAGTTTTGACTATAATCACTCCTTCTCATTTGATTAATATTTGATTGAATTAACTGTTGTTTGGTGTACTAAATGATATGCTCATCTATCTGCTGGACGAAATGGCAAATGTGTTGCAAACTATTTTTTTGAAGACCTTATAGAACCACGAGTTTTTATTCTTACAGTCAATAATGTTTGTTGTTATGATACATTTTGAAAAATATCACTTCCTTTCTGAAATAAGTTTTTTTTGCAAGACTTGCAATCTGACTAAGGTACTGATCCTGTGTCCAAGCTTTGCTTACAAGGATATCAAAAAGTTCCCTTCTACCTTTTGTTTTAAAAACTTTCGGGATCCTCTGGTTTTGTCGGATTAGTACACACCTTAACAAATTTGATTGGTGAAATTTCATTGGCTGATGTAATTATTACTAGAACAGAAAGTAAAACGGAGTGTTGTCAGATCCTTGTAAGCAAAGATTGGACACAGGATCTGTAATTTAATCGGATTGCAAGACTAGTTTTATTGATATTAACAAAACTTCTTGGTATTCCTAAACGGAAGATTTTATACACACAGAAGAAGTATACTTAACAACAAAATTATTTTCATTTACCTGTGTATAATTTGACGCAGGTTTTTTTCAAAAGTGGTGATTTTCTAAATATTGTTTAACATTTCACAGTGGTATCATACTTTAACTTTGTTTAAACCTGTCAATTACTTTTGACTTTGATTATTTATCCCTTATAATTTTATTAACTATGTATTTGCATTCAGGTATCACAGATCAAATTTATTCGTTCATTGTGTGTTAATTTGCGTTTTTTGATTGAGTTAAGCCTTCCAATTGATATTTTATAGTATGTCTTTCTATGTTGTGATGTTATACTATTGTTTCAGAAAAGGGAGAAGGTTTGGTACCATTAAAACGTTTAATCCCGCTGCAAATGTTTGCACCTGTCATAAGTCAGGAATCTGATGTACAGTAGTTGTCGTCTGTTTATGTGGTTCATACGAGTTTCTCGTTATATAGATTAGACCGCCGGTTTTCCCGTTTGAATGGTTTTACACAAGTAATGTTTTGGGGCCCTTTATAGCTTGCTGTTCGGTGTGAGCCAAGGCTCCGTGTTAAAGGCCGTACCTTGACCTATAATGGTTTACTTTTATAAATTGTTACTTAGATGGAGAGTTGTCTCATTGGCACTCATACCACATCTTCCTATATCTATGTGGATTGCAAAAAAAAATTGAAAGCAAGTAGTATACCTTTAAACTAGAGGTCCCACATAGCCTGATTCGCTCACTTTGATCTTTGTGCATCTAATACAGCAGCCACATTCAAACATTGTATACGAGAATATAAACCATGATTAAAATTTCTTTTTTAAGTTTATGGTCTATTTTCAGCCATTGCGGTTATATTGCAAATGATTGGCCGCCTGATTAATAAGAAACATGTTTGAACAACATTCCCAAAGGATAATTGTGGCCTATTTTGGTTTAATTGAGTTTTATGAGTTTCAGACGACTGACGATGACAGGCGAATGGCGCCATGTAATGGTAAAGCTCACATTTGCCCTTTGGGCTAGGTGAGCTAAACAGATATTAAAAACATTCAGATGAGAGAATATATATATATATATATATATATATATATAGTTACATGTAAAACCATAATTTCTACGACTTTTTGATCATATATGTTGATCTAGAATTAACGGCTAAAGTCTGACAATTCCGAAAATTTGGCACGAATGAATTTCTTTTTACATGACATGTACTATTTTTTTTTTCACAGACAAGTGACTTACACTTCCAAATGTAAAATAACGGGTTAAGAACCCGAAAAAAAATGTCAAAGACAACTAAAAAAGGATAAATTTCACAATAAAAGACTCAAATCCTTTCGAGATTCGAAGAGAGATTTTCTATCACACCATTTGAGATTTTCGATGTATATATATTGATATATTTCAAGTTTTATGTTTATCTATTTTCAAAGTATTAATCGAGATAATCACGATAAATTAAACAAGACAGTATGTTCGAACTTCAACAATGAAATCATCTTTGTCCAATCAAATAACAGATCGGCTACAAAACCCAAGCTGGTACCATGGTTTAGTAAAATTAAGGGTCAACAGTTTCCAAATCGATACTATACCGATTGCTTCGAAAACAACATGCATCTCACATATTCATTTTAATGAATGGTGGGTGCCTAACATATTTAATAAGAAGTTCAGATAATAGCATAATAGATTTTGAACATATATGGAAAACGGTTATGACAACTGATATCAAACATCCTACTTATAGGTAATAGAATGATTCCCATACCTTCGGATATGATTCAATTGAAGGTATGGCAAAATAATACAGCTTTTTTGCAGTTTACCTTATAATATTTCGAAAATATTTATTTTAGAACCACCAAGTAATATTACAATTCTTACGGAAACTGATCGCCGTATATATTGCTTAGAAAACCAACCTATCATTCTAAGTTGTGTTGTCAACTCAGGGATTCCAAAAGAAACTATGTTCTGGTCACACAGAGAAGAATTGCTAGTGTCAGGAGGACCAAAATTTTTAAACTACACTTTAATTGCAACAAAATTAATTCATAACGAGATTTTTAAATGTAGTGCACAAAATGAAGTTACTTCATTTCCATTGCAACGCTCAGTGCAATTATTTGTTCATTGTAAGTATGTAAAGAATTCTCTAATTAAGCTTTGGAAAAACTTATTCAAACTTTAATGATTATTCTTTTCTAGAGTTTTTTGTTCCTATAGTTCCTTTGATCTTACATACAGTGTATTACTTATGTTTTGTTTGGTGTAAATTTTCGCGGATTTTGTGGGTAAATATTAACTACAGATTTGATTTTTTCATAACATAGGAATTTCCTGTACATCACGAAAACAAATGTAAATCCAAGTACCTTTTTTTTTACAATCCACGGACATTGCATTATTAGAAACGAATATAAATGAATCCACAGTATATTTACAATCCATTCGTTATGTTGGCTTCTTTATTGACATTTGAAATTTCAATGAACGTAATCTATCTTTACTGGGTAAACAATAAGCAAGATATTTCGCTTCATAGAATTACCTAATACATGTTATCAACTCTTTCATATAAATGAATATTCGATTTTGATGTATGTCCGTTACAATAGAAACCTAATCACAAACGGGAAAAGATATACTTATATAATATCTACAAGAACAGTCTTCAAGTAAGAACGATTCACTATGATAAATGACTACATATGAATAATCGTAAATAACAAAAATACCGATATATATTTATTCTAACTAGAGTATAACGATGGGTGTTACAAATTAAACAGGATCTGCCGACCCTTCTAATGCACCTGAGATCGCCTCTAGCTTTTTGTGTGGCTTGCATTTCTATTTTATTTTTTTTCTAAGCATTTTTTTTAAGCTTGTTTGCCTTTTTGTTTTTATTCGATTGTTGACAAGACGTTGTTTTTTTCTCTCAATTTTTGAGTTTTGAATGTCCCTTTAAAATCTTTCGCCTCTTTTTCTAAATAAAGATTATTTGTGAATCAATTTTCTCCTTTTCTCCTCGTGTTGTACCGCAATCAATGTTCATATATATTCTTTTTTTTTCCGTAAAGAAATATAAAGATTTATTATCCATATAGACACTTAATAATACATGAATTAAACGTGATTATTTTTTGATCAAAATATTATATATTTACACTAATGGTCCATTTTAGTTTTTCCAAAAGTAAAAATTGTAGCAAAACCATAATCAACAGTAGCGGAAGGTATGTTTTTGCATCTGCTTTGCAAATTCAATTCAAACCATCCAGAGACAACGATAAGCTTAGAGCAAATTCTAGCTAACGAACAAAGAACCGTTTATGTGGCTCATTTTTCTTTTGTGAAGACAAATGTAACAAGACATGATGCGGGGTTTTATACTTGTGAAGTAACAAATCATGTTGGAACTGCAACAGACACAGTTCGAGTGATTGTAAAAATGCAAGTTTTATACTATTTGTTTTTAAGAATACTAGCATGCTTTATTTCAATTTGATTTAATTTATATCTATATGTTAAAACACTCAGGAAAAATATTGTATCTGTTAACATTAAAGGTTTTTGGGTAGTAATATCAACTAAAAGATCTCACATAGATTATTAATAACAGCACATATGACATTAACTGGAAATACAACTATTGTTGCGCTTTTGATTGATAGATTCAACTTCACAGTATAAAAAAATCAAGATGATCTAAAATTTAAAAACAAATATTGGTTGGCCTTTTGGAATTTATAATTAATGTTTTCAAACATTACAATTAACGTCTAGATGGATTGCATAAAGCGACGCATTATACGACTAAAATCCCTTTTTTGTACTTTCAAAGTCAAGTTAATACTTATCTTTACAGACAAGCCAATAGTGAAAAAATGGTTTCCAGAACCTTTCAAATATTTCACAGAAACAGAAATCCCAGTCGAAATAAGAATTGACGTGGAAAGTTTTGAAACACCGACTGTTTCGTGGATATCGCTGAACAAAAATGGAAAACAAGGAATGTGGGAAGTGAAAACTGGCAAACATTAAATGCATATACTTTATCATTCACAGTTATGCCAACAAAAGCTGAGCATTTTGGAAATTATCTTGGTAGAATTCGAAATAGTGGAGGTAAAGAAGATATCGCCATACAGATGTTAGAAGATGGTTAGTTTTTTTTTGTATTTTGCCACTCCCCAAAACAGTTCAGCCAACAAAAGCTGAGCATTTTGGAAATTATCTTGCTAGAATTCGAAATAGTGGAGGTAAAGAAGATATCGCCATACAGATATTAGAAGATGGTTAGTTTTTTTTGTATTTTGCCCCTCCCCAAAATACGACGAAAAAAAATAGATTAGGCAAATACTACACAAAAAACTAAGGTTGATCAACACGTTTTATTTTTATGGCAACACGTGTTCAATTATTAAAGTTTAAATGCTTAGTATTTTTTTTTATAACACATAATCTAGTTATCAGATGACTTTGATTTTAATCTAATATAATACACATAAATGCAAATTCATATTTATATGGTATGCTCTTCAATTCTTTATTTACGTGAATTTTTTTTAGTGTCGACGTAGAGGGTTATCATATGATTTTCGTTTATATTAAACAAACTGTGGGTTTATTCAATTGGTACCAGAACAAGTCGTATCAATAAATCTGTCATAATACCAGGATTAAAATTGTGTTTGCCAAAACCACGCTTCGTCTACAATAGTCATCAGTGATACTCGAATAAAACATGTAAAAAATGCTAAATAAAGTACGAAGCTGTAAAAGATTGAGGACCCAAAATTCCAAATGGTTTGTACCATATACATCTAAGGTTAAAAAAATGGTGCCTGCTACCTGCAACTTTCGTTGTAGGCGACTAAAAAAACACAACATTGCCTTGATTCTACAATTCGCTCACCTGTATAAATACTATTAGATGACGTTCAGTATTCAAAGAGAGATAACTCTCAAACAGAAAATCTGACAATTTAGTATTTAGATTTTAACGAGTTTAACAATTTCCAATTATAATTTTGGCTCTAAAAGTGTACAAAATATATGCAAAAGAATGTGAAAATCATCAAATTTATGTATATAAAGGGAAATAACTCTGAAACATAAAATCTGACACTTTAGCCATTGCAGATATTTTTGTAGATCTTTATGAGCTGAACATTTTTTCAATTTTAATTTTGAGTCTAGTAATTATGGTCCCAAAATATTCCCAAGATAATTAGCCTACTGAACCCATCAATTCCACCCAGTATAATGAATCTTCATCTTACTAATTTATGGTTACTGTCTGTGTGCCATAAGTGGTTCGGTGAAATCACGTTGTATACACTCCTGTGCAGTCGACCGGTCTTTCTCTCTTGGGTACCAGCATAGTCTATTCTATGAATGGCATCTCTTAACATCTTTGTACTTTAATTCCTTTTCCTTTTTATATTGTCAACGACAATGCCGGAAAGTATATTGTCAAGGTTGTGATCATCAATGTCAGAAAACAATCTCTGTTTTGTAGTCCAAAATAAGCCATCCGTCGATAGATTGTTCTCTCTGAGAGTTGTAAGAGATTTCCAATGTCCGATATCTTGAAGTCACAATCCAACAACGATTCCAGTACATTTTTGTTGACATGGTATTTTGGGTGACTATCCAAACCATCAGTTTTCACAGGTTTCATGTTTCCATACTTGATGCATTCTATTCTCAGCGTCATCATATGCGCTTGAATGGTAACTCCTAGACATTCCAGTTCATGTTTTGAAAGCATGCTGACAATATTTGGTGTGATTTTTTCTTTCTCAAACATTTCCCGCACATGGAGCAAGCCAACCTTCCTAAGAATTTTTAACATTTCTGATTCACTCATTTTCTTTTCTTTTCTCTTAATTTCCCATGATTCCCTTCTAATAGATAATCATAATAAAAGAAATGCTCATAAAGAAAAAAACCTCATCATAATAGAGAAAAACCTCATCATAATAGAGAAAAACCTTATCATAATAAAGAAAACCCTCATCATAATAAAGAAAAACCTCATCATAATAGAGAAAAACCTCATCATAATAGAGAAAAACCTCATCATAATAAAGAAAAACCTCATCATAATAGAGAAAAAGCTCATCATAATAGAGAAAAAGCTCATCATAATAGAGAAAAAGCTCATCATAATAGAGAAAAAGCTCATCTAAATAGAGAAAAAGCTCATCATAATAGAGAAAAAGCTCATCTAAATAGAGAAAAAGCTCATCATAATAGAGAAAAAGCTCATCTAAATAGAGAAAAAGCTCATCATAATAGAGAAAAAGCTCATCTAAATAGAGAAAAAGCTCATCATAATAGAGAAAAAGCTCATCTAAATAGAGAAAAAGCTCATCATAATAGAGAAAAACCTTATCATAATAATGAAAAACCTCATCATAAAAGAGAAAAACCTCATCATAATAAGGAAAAACCTCATCATGATAAAGACAACCTCATCATGATAAAGAAGGAAGTACCATAAGGCAGTTACGGCGTTCCATATTTATTGCTTATTCTAAATTTTTAATTCGGAACATTATGTTTATGTATTTGTTAGTTTTGATTGTAAAGTTAGATTGTTGTTCTTATAGATCGTACTGATCCTCAGGATTTTAAACTACGGAAAATGAAAACCGTTTGAGTCTGTCTGTTATTGTTTTTCTTACTTATCTATTTCTTTGAGAGATTTTCTTGAGAATAATGTTATTAATAGATATAAGAAGATGTGGTATGAGTGCCAATGAGACAACTCTCCATCCAAGTCAAAATTTATAAAAGTAAACCATTATAGGTCACAGTACGGTCGTCAACGCGGAGCATTGGCTCACATTGAACAGTAAGCTATAAAGGGCCCTAAAAGTTACTAGTGTAAAACCATTCAAACGGGAAAACCAACGGTCTAATCTATATAAAAAACGAAAAACGAGAAACACTTGATGAACCACATCAACAAACGACCACTACTGAATATCAGATTCCTGACTTGGGACAGGTGCAAACAAATGCAGCGGGTTTAAACGTAATGTTTACAAAACTAGACGTTAATTTATTTTAGACCATGTTGTCAAAGTACATCCGATTACTCTATCATGTAACGCGTCAACATCAGCTGAGATATCATGCTGTATTGCAACGACAAATCATCTATTGTGGAATTGTTCTTGGGATCATTACCCATATAATACTTTTATTCGACGGATGATGGACAACACAACGAATAACAAAAGTAAACTTGAAATTTCATTTTGTGATTACCAAGATACTGGAGTATATGTTTGCAAATGATATGAGAAGGTTAAATGCATCTGCAACTTTAAATGTGAACAGTAAGTACTAAACTTGATTTGCTCATTGTTGTAAGAGGTATATGAAAAATCTTTTAAAAATATATAATCAAAACGATTTCTTTTAGACATTTTACCTTTTGAAAGTCGGTTTATACATTTTGCCCTGGTAAGAACTGTTTATTCATTTTTCAAACAATTAGGTTCATAAGAGTTATGACTAACAACTACAAAACATGGTACAAGAAAACTACATAAACGCAAACTGAATGTATCATAATTTTGTAAACTCGCATTATAGCCTGAACACCACTTTATATTGTCTTGTTCTAGTAAATGAGACCAAAATTATTGTTTCGGTTTGATTTCTTTTTTAGTTAATAATTTATAAATCATATACATTTGGAGCATGATCTGCTTACCCTTCCGGAGCACATGAGATCACCTCCAGGTTTTGGTGAGGTTCGTGTTGCTTAGTCTTAAGTTTTCTATGTTGTGTCTTTTTGTCTTTTTATTTTTGGCCATGGCGTTGTCAGTTTGTGTTCGATCTGTGAGTTTGACTGTCCCTCTGGTATCTTTCGTTCCTCTTTTAAGATAGTATTTTCATCTCAAACGATACATGTGTTTGGTTATATTGTCATCACCTACGCTTTAAATAATAACTAAGGTAGCCGAATAAAACAAAACTCATCAAAGATACCAGCCTTATAATTTTGTACGCTAGATGCTCGTTTTCGTCTACAAAAGAACAAGATTCACCAGTGACGCTCTAATCACAAAGGTTAAAAGGTCAAATAAATTACAAAGATGAAAAGCATTGAGAATTTTGAAAGTCTTACAGATACAGATAAGGTAATGTATATCAAGGTCGAAAATCGTTCATATTTCAAACAGTGCAAAGTTATATTAAACATCTTTAAGAAAAATTCAATAACAAAGATATACATATCTTGAGATGAAATTAATAACGTGTTGTTATAATTTTTTACAGCACTGGGCCGATACCTTTGCTGGTGGACTATCAGCCCCGAGGGTATCATCAGCTCAGTAGTCAGTACTTTGGTGCTGACATGATCTATAAGCAAACTTTCTAAAATTGTCCTTTTATAAATTTTGAAATTACAAAGAAAGTTAGGTTTCAACTTCCAAGAGCAAAGTTGACCTTAGATGAATTTGGCTTTTTTTGGGGGGTACTTTTTGGTCATATTGCTTTGCCACTGTGTCGGTTCTTATACATCCTCGGCTTTCAAAAATTCGGCTTTGAGCATTCCTGACAAAAGTAAATACAGAAAAATGCTTCGGACGCATGAAATTAATAAAGTGTTGTTTTTATTATTTTATCATATACAAAACAAGAAGTGTGTTGTTTTCAAATTAAGCTTAGAAAGATGTATCTTTTCAACATTTTGATCATTACCAAAATAATGAATGTAGTTACGTAATTTGAAATCATTCTCTGTTCATTTGCTAAACAATCTTTTTGTAACAGCTTATCAAATCATGATAATCCTTTAAAGTGTTTAAAGAGATAACGTTCAGTTAATAAATGTATATACTGCTTATAAACGGAAAACAATCAATATCAGCACTTCTGTATTGACATGCATCATCACTGATATCGTCATAATTATAAAGTAACTGTTTTCAAAACTTTGAATTTTCAAAATACTAAGGCTTTTCTTCATCAAGAATATATTACAATGTACCTTAGCTGTATTTGGCAAAACTTTTGGGAATTGTTGGTCCTCAATGCTCTTCAACTACATACTTTAATTCCTAGTTGTAGATGATATATTTATGGAATCCAATCAGAAAAGTTTGAATTGTTAATGGACAGAACATTATCAATATATCTGAATGTGAAATTAAATGATCTGGCTTCTTTGATCTTGATTGACAAGAGTCTGAAGGAACTCCGACTCATATGAAAATAAGAAGAGGTCGGCATAGTTCATTTCCATAGGAATGCCGACAATTTGTTGAAAAGACTACATCAAAATTCAACACATATGCTGTAAATAAAAAAAAACTCCAGCATACCAATTACTTGTTCCTCTGTGTCGCATGTTTACCTTTTAGTTCACTATGAACAAAATATGCCGTATGGTATCCCAAAGCAATACATTTATCGCGTATGCTACCATTTTTATGTTTAAAAGCATTGTGGATTCTTTCTTTTAGAAGATTGTGATAATGAATAATATATTTATTTAAGAAAGCATCACCATTTAAGTTGAGATCGCATATAATTATTAAAACATTTGCAAATTTGAATAATAATAGAATCGTTGCTTGGAAAAAGGTACCGTTAGTTGTTATTTAACAGATCGTTTATGTTAAGTTAGTATTCAAAAGAATGAAGGACGACCCAGTTTTGTTATCGTTGCTTGAAAGTCCGAAATAGCATACCATTGACATCATTTGCTATTCTAGTATTATTAATCATTTCAATAGTAATCGTTCTTGTAGATTATGTTGGCATTCCAAGTCAACAATCAATATCTAATTTGCCATCTCACCCTGTTTATATACTGTTGATTCAGAAATTATTAATTCGAATAATGCGTGTAGGTGATTTTTACAATAATAAGACCTCGCACTCTGATATATAATACATATATCTGTAGCAGCTTTCTTTGAAATCGTAAAAAATGATCTTGCATTTTTGTCCATTCTTCACATATTGCAAACATAAATGCATGCAATAATTCCTGATAATATAGCAGTTTCGTTTATCATTTATATTATTTCAGTAGACAAAATAAACTTGTGAGACATATTGATTCAATACTACCATGATTGATTATTAAATTTTCGGCATTGAATTTGTTTTTAAATCTTAAAATATATTTCTTTCGAGGTTCGTCAACAACTTTTTTTTTTAATATGAGCATATACCTATTTAATTTGGTTATACATTTTGTATCTATTTCAACAAAATGATTTCAAAAATGAAGTAATATGAGATTCAAGGAGCAGCTTTATCTTGTCAATCAAAATTTCAGAATTCAATATTAATTTGAATATAATCAAAATGTAATAACTACCCGTTATATGTCATTTATTTGTCATTTCCATGTTTTCGAACACACACACACATCCTCACACACACACACACTTACCAATTGAAAGCAGTTTTTGATTTGGGACAATACAATACAATATAATTGGTTACAGAGGAATACAGGTGTCCAGCCACACTTTGGTATATACAAATAGTCGTGGCACCAGTGATCGTAGATACGTGTTTAGCATTCATTGTTAAGATTGGAATGTAGATAAAAAAAGAGAGACTCCAGACTCGCATTTTGAATATAAAGGTAGGACTCGGAGATGCGATTGGTACGGTGAAGTGCGATGGTCATGCTGCAGATATGCGATGGTCCATATTAATCGAGATGCTAGCTTAAAATCTACAAATATTAAATTATTAGGCCTAAATGAAGAGGATATGTTTAATAGTTAGTATATTAATTTGCATTCGTTATTGTCTATGAATGTCCATAGTTACAGTTGCATACCAAATGAGAGATCATCCCCTCTTTGAGTTTCAGCATGTGAACATAATTATATGTTACCATTTAATCTTTACTTGGTTCCTATTGTGAGTTCCTCGTTTACTGTAATAGCTAAATACGCATAGTCTGTCTGCCGACTCGTATGTATTTAGAGAATGCCATGCTCCCCTGTATGTAGAAAAAAAATACCGAACTCCAAGGAAAATTTAAAACGGAAAGTCTCTTATCAAATGTCAATATCAAAAGGTCAAACACATCGAACGATTGAAAAACAACTGTCGTATTCCTGACTTGGAACAGGCATTTCATTATGTCAAAATGGTAGATTAAACCTGGTTTTAATATTTTGAAGATTTCGAAAAAAAAAGCTACAGAAGATTAACTTTCCAATCTCTAACAATCACACCCAATTTCTTGTAGTATTAAAACATTATAAGCCCCTGTTAAATTTAAACCTTAACAACCAAACCTAAAAAACAAATTGACTTCTACATCATCATGATAAGAATTGAAAATATAGTGTATGCATCACACTTCAGGTTTACAAACATCGCACATCGGCATAGCAGAGTCCTACATATATAAACCAGAAGTGTCACTTTCAGGAAACCTTTTGGAAACCCAAATTAATTACGAAATAACAGAGCAACGAAAAGGGTAAGAAGATGTTAAACCGATCAGAATAACATCATTTCAATATTATTTTTACTGCAACATTTTTAGAAAACAACACATAAAAAAGCAAGATTTATCTTCCTTTTGCTAGAAATATATACCATATTTACATGACAAATCTGAACATATGACATGTGGGCTGGAGAAATTCTGAAAAACAGCTTCTTAGGTTTAATTTGATACTTTGTATGCTTACAATATGCTTTATTCTGATAAATTATCAATCATCATGTAAAAACTATCCAGGATACTATTTTATCTTAAAACGTAAAATAAAATTTCAATGATGCAGCATTGAAAGCAAATATCCAAATCGCTGTACTGAATAAGGCCTTAATACTTGGGGGTAGAAAAATTACAATGACCAAAAGTTCAATATTTCATTATCAGTATATAAGCAAAGCTTACCACTGCTCTTTTAATTTAAAGTTGCATGTAAAAAATCGTTAGTACATACGATATCAATTAAGTTTTCAAATGTTTGTGTTCACTGCCAACTGCGTAATGAATTGGATTGGTAGGTCGAAAAAAATGTTTCAATTTTTTTTTATTTCATCTTCCTACAAGGAAATTTCCTAATCGGCTTCGATATAACATTGAACTACATTTCCTTTTAGCAGGGATTTGCCAGAGTTGCTACTGTGATTCAGATATAGTTAACTTGGTTTTACACATCACTTGCGATTTTTGTTTTTATGCTAGCGGTTGACTAAACAAAACATCGCAACTACATTCATTTTACAGTCATATGATTTCGTGCTATTCCCTCAGTTTTTCTTCGTGAAGTATAGTTATCTATCCTGTATATATTTACGAGATTTTAACATCGGTAAACGACTTTCACCTTAATAAAAATAACAAAGGTGGAAAAATAGTTTACCTAAATTTCAATGAAAAAAAAAGGGTCGTCTCCAAAACATCATAGAAGGTCAGGGTACCATAAACACACATATTTGTTTTGGCTTATACAACTGCATAACAAATATATATATAGACTAAAGGCCTTTTTCTTATCGATACTGAATTTATCAAGGCGAATATCAGGTCAGCCCGAAAATTTTATCGGTATTTTTTTCGAAAATTAATTGGTAATTAAAATTTAATCAAAATCATAGTTATAAAAAAAAGATTAAACGAAAACCTGTTAAAATAAGTAAATAACTTTCAAGACTATTATATGGCGCATTTGTATTAGTAGTGTGTCACTCATTCATTTGGCGCGTGACGTCATTCAAGTTTAAACTGTAATGCTGACAAGATGGCAGAAGCGCTGTTGGAGAATTTTGTATCTAGAAAACCAAGATTTTATCCAATAAATGGAAATGTCATGCAACGCAAGACGAATTAAAAGGAAGAAGAGTAAGTTAACATAACATTGTGTATTCAGTAAATATCACATTTAAAGCACACAAATGTTAAATATTTACACTGAGCTGACCTACTTTCACACTGGAATGTACACATGTGACATGTAGATAAATATAATTTTTTGAAGAATTTGAAAAATTGGATTAAAAATCCAACGAGAGACAGACAACCCCTTGCCGATTGAATTAATACTTACGTTATCAAGTAAGTTTTTTAAATGTTTGTGTTCACTGCCAACTGCGTAATGCATTGGATTGGTAGGTCGAAAAAAATGTTTTAATTTTTGTTTATTTCATCTTCCTACAAGGAAATTTCCTAATCGGCTTCGATATAACATTGACCTACATTTCCTTTTAGCAGGGATTTGCCAGAGTTGCTAATGTGATTCAGATATAGTTAACTTGGTTTTACACATCACTTGCGATTTTTGTTTTTATGCTAGCGGTTGACTAAACAAAACATCGCAACTACATTCATTTTACAGTCATTTGATTTCGTGCTATTCCCTCAGTTTTTCTTCGTGAAGTATAGTTATCTATTCTGTATATATTTACGAGATTTTAACATCGGTAAACGACTTTCGCCTTAATAAAAATAACAAAGGTGGAAAAATAGTTTGCCTAAATTTCAATGAAAAAAAAAGGGTCGTCTCCAAAAAATCATAGAAGGTCAGGGTACCATAAACACACATATTTGTTTTGGCTTATACAACTGCATAACAAATATATATAGACTAAAGGCCTTTTTGTTATCGATACTGACTTTATCAAGGCGAATATCAGGTCAGCCCGAAAATGTTATCGGTAATTTTTTCGAAAATTAATTGGTAATTAAAATTTAATCAAAATCATAGTTATAAAAAAAAGATTAAACGAAGACCTGTTAAAATAAGTAAATAACTTTCAGGACTATTCTATGGCGCATTTGTATTAGTAGTGTGTCACTCATTCATTTGGCTCGTGACGTCATTCAAGTTTAAACTGTAATGCTGACAAGATGGCAGAAGCGCTGTCGGAGAATTTTGTATCTAGAAAACCAAGATTTTATTCATTAAATGGAAATGTCATGCAACGCAAGACGAATTAAAAGGAAGAAGAGTAAGTTAACATAACATTGTTTAGTCAGTAAATATCACATTTAAAGCACACAAATGTTAAATATTCACACTGAGCTGACCTACTTTTACACTGGAATGTACACATGTGACATGTAGATAAATATAATTTTTTGAAGAATTTGAAAAATTGGATTAAAAATCCAACGAGAGACAGACAACCCCTTGCCGATTGAATTAATACTTTCAATTATTCCCTTCCCTTTTTATTGTTTGTTTGTATAGTTAAAATTAGCATATTCAATCATGACTGTGGTGCTATAAATTCCATTGAAAATCCAATAGGGATATGTTTATTTTTATTTTTTCTATTTTTTTTTATCAAAAATGATTTTTTTTGTTATAACCCCCGGAAAATATAATTTATAAAATAGCAGCCACTACACCACACCTTTAAATAGATGTAAATAATATTTAAAAAAACAACAGTTATTTAACTTTGAGTTTTGAAATCGGTATTTTCATTTTAAGCAATTATATTCGTAACAGAGATATGGGTCTCATAATACAATTCGATAATCATCACTGTGAGATTCGATAACGAATTTTTTCTTGCGTTTAATAGGTTTGGAATAGGAAGAGTCCTTTTCTTTTTCAGCATACGGGTTATGTCCAAAATACAAGTTAAAAGTTCAGCCTTGAATAACAGTGCCAGCAGGAAAAAGTTGGGTATATAAAAATAAGGAGATGTGGTATGATTGCCAATGGGACAACTATCCATCAAAGTTCAAATGAAGTGGATGTAAAGCAATTATGGTAACCGTACGGCCTTCAACAATGAGAAAAACCCATACCGTGTGGTCGGCTATAAAAGGCCCCGACATGAAAAATATGTAACAATTCAACTGAGAAAACTAATTGGGTGAAATAATAATATAGTTCATTTGGTTAGTATTTTTCATATTTGAGGTAGCCCGTTGAAAATTTTTGTCCTTTGAGCTGTCCAAAGTATCAGCAACATTTTGTCCAGTTTGTTGTACATTTGTAGTAGTTTGATTTTCAATTGGAATAAACACAGCGGTTTTATGTCAATTGGTTGCAGTACATGGATTATTACGACTCAAGATTTTTTCCTTTGTGTTTTTAAACTGTTCTTTGCATAATTATTAAACCTTTGCACAGAATAATGACCAGTATGTTGTTCATCCAAAAGTCTTGTAATTGCAGTTTTTCTGCCAGAGTTATTTGTCAGTTTCTTATTTTTTCCACATTTGATGTTTTGCTTCATAAGATTTGTTAGGGAATATTCACCCAAGGGTTGATTCTTGTACCAATATTTTGCATTTTCGTATCTGTTGACTCCTAAATAGAAAGGCGAATCAGGTTGGAAGGTTTCTGCTGGTGTATTGCTACGATACTGAAAAAGAGACAAAGATTTATAAATGAACATGCATTAATGCATGAACATAGTTGTACCCTATCTTAATTACTTGAAGATTTCAGAAAAATTTCATGTATATTTGGTATATAATTAATATAATAAATAGTATTACTGGCATATTTCAGATTTTTGGTACGTGTCATAATTGTTATAATAACATTTTTAGATTAACTGTAATGAATAACACAGATCTGTCAATAATGGAAATACAACAATGAATAGCAGTGTCAAATTCAATCATTGTGTTTGTTTTCTAAATATCTTGTGGGTACATAAAGTATTATACAATTAATATTAGTATTCATAAGTTTGCGGTGAATTTATACAATTGTCAATTCTTCCCGGTTACTGTTTACGTGCTGCATTATTTTTGATTGTAGTACTTCTCAGTTACTGGATAGATTGCAATTTTTCATCGGAGCGTTTATGTTGGTAGTTAATGCCTCATTTCTATTGTTTTGTTTCAAATAATAGCATGTGGCGACTGGTCTTTTTCGTGTGATTTGTTTTTGATAGATTGTTGTCTAATAGATATTCATATTTCTTTCTCAATTTTATTCATATTATTTTGCTTAAGTTTAAAAAATTTATATTTTGGTGGGTAGTTGTCTCATTCGCAATCAAATAAAATATCTTTTTTATATTGATATTTTATAACAGATGACATATGACTTTGTTCTTGTACAAATACCCTGGCAAATAAAATTTATACCGAAAGATAATGATCATGACCTTTACATATGTTGCTTTATGAAATTTCCTCTCATCTTGAAGATTGCTGCATGATTTAAGAGCATATGCTTTAGTATTTTTCGTCCTTGACCCGTCTCTGGTTTTTGATAGTCTCTCATTATATGATAAATACTGAATTTCGTTTCTGTCAGTTTCAAGTTTGATATCTCCCCACTTTAGTTGTCTATGTACATGCGACCCACGGAGTCCAAAATGAATGGTGTGCATGTACCAAATACCGTATAGCGGGTTATTTTCGCGGGGTGTTTATTTTGGCTTATTTTGGCGGATAAACGAAAATCGCGGAAAAAAATATCGCGAAAATTTTTGCATACGTTGGGTACTTTCTAATAGCTAAAGCGTTTTGTGAACGATCTTTTTTTCCCGGTCGGCAAGTCAATAGCGGTATATGTTAGTTTTAACAATATAAATGCCAAAGGGCAGTGTACATACATGTTTTTTATAAAATTACTGTCAGGTGTGTATACCCTTATTAATAAGTGTCAATTGGAATAAGAGTGTTAGGTACTCTCATCAGATAATAACCCTTATTAATAAGTGTCAAACTATACAAGAGTTGTTAACACTCATGATAACTTGTAACCTAATTGATAAGTACATCAAATGTCCGGTGGTCAATTTTGTAACTTATCAACCGTAAAATTTACAAGACGTTTGAATACCTGTAACAAATATCTAAGTCATCGGTATTCTATTGATTAACTGTATCAGAATATAATCAATAAATAAGACGTCATTTAGGTAAAAACAAATCATTTTACCATAACAATAGACACTTGTTTGACAAGTTTTAAAACATTTTAACTGCAACAATTTCAGTATCCGCCAAAATATTTAATTGGGATTTGAGATTCCACCAAAATAAAACCCGCCAAAATTGTTCGTATACTCTGTTGCCCCTAAATCGCGAAATTTTACACCCGCGAAAATAACCCGCTATACGGTAGTACTTAACAAGCAATATGTTGTTAAATTTTTCATTATGTTCAGCTAGTTGGTTTAAATTTTCTACTGATATAGTGCTCAACACACTTTCAAAATCACAATTTGGTATGGTTGAAATTTGGGTGTCAAAGCTCTCATCAAGGAATTCAAAATCTGGTATTTGTGGTATTTTTTGTTTTTCTTATGTTTGTAGCTGGGTTTCAATTTCACCCCTATCAACCTCATTTTCTGTATTTTAATTTGTTTTATCTGATGAGGGGGATTAAATTGGTTTGAAGGTGTAGTAATTAATCGATGGTGGTGTCATATTGAACATCAAATTGTGGGATTTCATAGTCATCTTCCAAGTATAATGGGTCTAAATACTCATTAAGGAGGGCAGAGTAGGGATCAATGTTTATTAAAGCAGACGATTTTTGTTGGTCGTGACAGAAAAAAACTATTCAGATTTGTTGTTAATTATTTGGGTTTTTGTGTATGATTTTAAATAAAACGTCTTTTTCCAAGTATGAACCATTTTATTTAAATAATTGGAGTCTTTTAATTAGAAATACCACGTTGGACCAAGAGGTAAGCAACTGTTATTCATTGTATGTTGTATTGCTTATTGTTGAAGGCCGTATTATTTATTCCTGTGTTTTATATAACCTTATGTCTGCAATGTAGATCAGTTGGAACAGTGGGGCCTTGAGAAGCTTACAAACATTTCCAATTGAACTTTAAACAGTAAATTGTTGTCAGTCAAATTTGAACTCTTAGCACTGATTAATTGATGGTTGCCCTAAAACACAATTTTGTGAAAATATTTCCAGAAAATTTGTTCTCTTTTTTTGTTTGGCAATGTCAAAGGACGACAATTAAGTTCAGCAATAATTAGTCAATAAAATAAGTTTTTATCTGTGACATTCTTACATCTCCGGTTAATGGTACCATTATACACACTCAAGATTCGAAATATGTACTGAATTTGTATCTGTTTCCTTGGCTTGTGTGTAAGAATTATAAAAGGAAAGGATGACGTTGGAAGAATTTAACAATTGTTACCACTTTCAAACTGTTTTCCATTTTGAGTGACGAGTCATTACAGACCAAAACACTTCAACACTAAATGTTGCAAATAAAATATTGTCAACGATATTGATATCGAACAAGCGATATATTTCGTTGCTGATACTGATAAAAAATAGATTAAGTAGCAAGGGTTCAAAACTAAACCATAAGTCGAAGAAAACAGATAATATTATAACCACAAAACTGACGAAAACAAAACCAATCACAACCGTCTTTCAAAAGAGAGGAGAAAGATCACAAAGTGATACTTGAATTAAAGTCGAAAACAAACTGACACTGCCATGGAAAAAAAAGGTAAAACGTCCAAAGACAAACTAAAGTACACAGAGCACATCAAAGAAAACTAAAGACTTTCCAACTAGAACCACACTATAAAAGACTTCACAGTAAACTTAAAATTAAAAAATGCAACCCCTTCATGAATAGGGGATTACCTCATGTGCTTTGGAAATGTAAATTACTTATATACAGAATTGATCATCATCATATTTAACGAGTTTTAGTTTTTGTTAAATGTATTGTGAAAATAACCTCGGGTGAATAGATGTCTCATTCGCAATTATACTACATCATTTTATTTTTCATCCTGTTCTTCTGTGATAACGTGTTTGTGTATTTTCGAACATTATTGAGGCTGTTGAAAATTTGATTAACGACACTACATGACTACCTAAAGAAAAGGGCATAACACTACAACCAAGGGACAATCTCAAAGGTTCCATTTTAACGCACTACAGTTCAATTCGAAATTATTTTGAAAATATAGAATTGACGGCATATTGCTGAATAGAAATACCTCAAAGTAATTGTTCATACAGATTTATTTCAACATAGTCGTATTCTAATTTTATACGTTTGCCAAGAATGTTGTCTTTTTGTCCCATATAGTACCTCTCATATTTATCGAGTTGGATGTACATATACTATTCGAACTTTTGCGTTTAACATCTATTTGAAATAGACGCAAGTTCTAAATTAAATTTTTGAATATAGGTTTATTCTTTAGATTATGCTCCTATTTTCTGTCGAGGAAGTAAAATTGTTGCCATGAAATTGACACGAGTTAAACATTTCTTAACATTTACAGTTGCCGTTTGAGTCTTTATGAATTTTGATCACCTGATATAATTATAAAGTATCAACTATATGTCATACCAATAAACCTGCTTTGATGCATATCTTAATTGCACCAAGGGTAAGATACATATTTAGCTCTGCTAATAAAATTATCCTCGGTCGTTACATGTTTTTTATTTTGCTGTAAATGCATTATTCATTTTAGGTTAACGTTTTGTTTTTGTTTGAGCCAATCAGATCACGTTGATACTTGATATTCCACCTAAGAATTAAACAGTCGGTTCCTGAGTACAGACGAGGTAAGTTATAATTTTAAATGTCTTAGGTGTAGAAAATATGTTGTATGCAATTTTACACAAAAATAAGAATGTAAAACGTGTTAAAAGATCAAGTATATGTTACCTATACTAATTCTCTGTTCATGAACTTATAAATTAAGAATCCTAAGGCAAAGTTGACCTAAAGTGGCTAAGGGTTTTTTTTAAGGTCCCTCTTAGTGATATTGATGGACTTGGCTTGGGATGTTTTGGGATTGAGCGTTCTCGATAAAAGTTCATCTCATAAATTATTTCAAATGCACGAAAATTACCAACTATAAATAAAGTGTTTAACTTGTGCAATCATCATACTTTACACTTTTTATGACCGAAATTTTTTTTTATGTAGTTTTCGTTTGCTTGTTAAATGTGATTTGTGCAATTAATCAGCTTTAACAATTGGTGTCGTTCAGGAGATTATTTGGAGTATATTCATACATAAACGTTACAAAGACGTATTCAGAATAATTTTATTATATAATAAGTGCACGTTATTTAAGGCAAAGGCTTATACGTTTTGCTGTTAATTTTGTTATAGCTAATTAAGGTGTAATAACCGTAGCTTACAATTTTTTACACGGTTCTAAAACATATGAATGAGCTTAAATCAACAAAAAAGCAATAGCATATATGAACCTCTGCCACTTAAACATGTAAAATACCTCACAAATTCTATATACAATTTTTTCTAAATGACTTAACATCTACTGATGTGGAAAGTCATTGACAAAGGTACATATTGTATGAATCTTTGCAAAACAAGTTTTACGGTCACCAACACAAATTGGTAATTGATACGATTTGTATGTGTTTCAATTCGTACGAGAAATATGATCGAGGTCATAAAAATCTATAGATAGTCGTCAGATCTGTAAATATGTGTAATGTTAGGACATAGATATATTTGTTTCTTGTGGTTTCATTTATCATTTCCGATGACCATTAATATAGTGGCATTATATTTGTCATAACATTATTCGGTATAGCATTACTGGTTTATTTGTGTATACAATACAATTGTTTTTAAAAAAGTCGAAGATATACATTAACTTGATCTGTAAAACGACATCTGACTGATCACTACTCAGTAAGTTAAGATTCATTGCTCATTCCCTAGTAATTGAGAGGTAGCTGTTTTGTTATATTAAAATAAATCAACGCTTTTGCATGTCAAGCAACAAGGAAAAATAGAGATGAATGCCATTTCAAACTGTAGTCATGCTATGACCATTAATTCAATGTAAATGTTGTTGTGCAATAACTTCAACTCACCTAACATTAACGTTAGGAGTATTGTAATTTTGATAAAATTATTGATTTCTTTTTGGGCAAAAACTAAATGCATTTATGAAACGAACGTATTCCTTCATTCGAAAAAGATTGATATAAGGCTCACACGGTGTAAATCTTAAAGTAACTATATTTAGTTTTAATTTTCTCTTATATAACAACGATCAAAGTTATTCAGAAAAATTACGGCAAATTTCAAAATCCATAACGAAGTAGTATGTAAATTTTGTAAAAGGTTAAGATTTGTCATGCTTAATTTATTGTAATAAGACCTATCACGTGAACGGAATGTTTGTTATCTTTGTACCTTTTTATCTACCATTCATTTTGCGAATCATAAGGGGGAACGGGTTTGTAATATATAACCGTTTGCAAATCTATGAATTGATAACGAGCCCCTTATCTATATATCAAAAAAAATAAAACACATTAAAGTACCACTCAACAGATCCAAATGAACAAATAAAATATAAAAAAAATAGTAAATGCACAATGTAGGTCTGACACACTGTAAACACTTTTGGTTCATCAGGATTGTGATTTTTAAAACTGCCTTGAACGAGTGTAGTCGGAGAACTACAATTTTGAAGCTGAAGCAAAAGTCACCGCGATCTTATAATTTTCTCATAACAACCGCCATTTTTAAGTTTTCAAACATTATCTTTACACATAAACATGACAAGTTTCAATTCTGTAAAATGTCATATAGATCGGATCATTTTATTTTTATTTTCATTTGTTTCTTGATTGAAGACTGTCCCGATTAAGTGACGGTCATGAATGTCACATACATTAAGCAAAATTGCACAAACAAGTTTTGGTTGTTTTTGTCGCATCATACTACAATAAGTATCCCTATGTGTATTACAGTCTGCGTTTGAGTGATCAACTGGAAAATATTTGCATAGACTTCATGTAAAACTCGCCTTTAATGTTGACAGATGGCGTTTATACGGTAAACAATTTTGTACGTACATGTGTGTGTGCATTCAATATTCACAACTTATACTTTGAAGAGAAGATTCTGAAATCGAATTGACTGAAAAAAAATTCACAAATCAGTTTCACAATAGTCGAAAACGTTACATTTAATTGAACAGTATAATGTTATATGTTCATGTAAGTGTTTAAACGGTCAAGTTTTTATTTTAGCAACTGATTTCTGATCAGTAATTTAAAAAAATAATACACAATTCTAAAGCAATACAACATTTAACAATACAATTTTTGCATGTTTAAATAAGTTTTTCAAGTTCGATCACAAACTTTCACACAGTGAGAGAGAGAGAGAGAGAGAGAGAGAGAGAGAGAGAGAGAGAGAGAGAGAGAGAGAGAGAGAGAGAGAGAATAGTTTATTTGAATATCTTGGGGTACAGTTTCGTCTAATGGAAAATGAAAATATTTTTTATTGAATATAATTACACAACTATGTTGTTATATTCCTCGTTTTAATATATGAAAATAATCAAATTTTACACTAGAAATTGTGAAAAACTCTCTAAATAATCTTTGATGTTCTATATATTTTTGAGAGTACTACGAGGAGGTATGCCCCTGACACTACAAATGTGGTTCATTCTCCATTAAAATTATTTTCAAACATTTTGCAATTTAAGTGAAAAAGTCCGAGTTATACATGTGTTCTAAATACTATTTGACCAACCGAAATGACAATTTTATATGCATGTTTGTGCATAATTGAATATGGTTTTAAGACTTACAAAACGAATGCTTGCTAAATATTTTTCAATAAATGTTTTGTTTTGCAAAAGTAATGCCACAGAAATGGTGTAAAATGAGGAGTCGTTTTGCAGTTTAACTACAATGTTGCATAACTAAAAAATAAGATCTTCAAGTATTAGGTTCTTGTGTTATTTTTAAAAGAAAGACCATTAACTTAGCAATCATTAGAGTATTAAAAACTACTGATTTAAACGGTAGATGTCAGCCTGATTGTTTACTCGTTTAAAGTTGTATGCGTTACTGCTAAAGGATCATAACAAAAAGGTATCAAAAGTCATCAAAATATTGTTAAATCGTTCTAACTCCAATAAAAGATGTGATTTATGTAATGAAACTCTCAAATAACTCGTCCGTAATATATTAATTTCATTTCTAATTCCTACATAAACACTAGATTGATTTTGTAAAAGTAAGTTTAACCTATATGGAAGCCATGATGAATGCCTAATAAGATTTGATGTACAAATAAATTGTTTTTAACACGTATTAGGTGACATTCGAACACATTGCCGCAACATTTGAATACTTCTCAATTGACAAACGTAAGAATGAGGTTAAGGCAAAAAAAAGCCAATTGTTGTTTTTGAATACCTTATAAAGTTTGTAAATAGTTATAGATTTAAAGATTTTGATTGTTAGATACACCATCATATTGATGTTTAATCTACAATCATAGCTTTTAATATTCGGATTGTGGATGCGAAACATGATATTCAATTACACTTGGTGGTTTCATGGTGAACATTTAAATAGATAAACCAGTAACTCTTTTTTTTTTAAATTTATAACTACAGCGCGTTGGTTATTCTGTTCGCAAAGGATCTCCTTAATGCATGGTATCTATCTATAATACAATATTATTTTGTAAAAAAAAACACATTTTACCATGGTACACCAATTTTAATTGATTTGGAATACTCAATTTCAAATATGGCTCTCATCTTATACGTAAATAAATATCACCATAATGCATCACAAGATTATAAGTGGGATGTTAAAAGCAATATAATGATATTGTATTGTTCGAAAATTGGCAGATCCGTTATAATGTGACATTCTCGTTTGGTTGTGACCTGTTATCTATTTCATGCATGAATAAACGATATATCTTGTATCACACTGCACGAAGTGTGATACGAAAAAAGTGGTATGAAAACTGCGTTAATTTGATTGGCTTATTCAGCATCATAAGACTTCATTACGACATTTCCATTACCAATTCGTCAGGTCATTGGTGACTTTCAAGGGTTAAGACGACATTTCGTCCATGGCAACGGACATATATGATTTCTTCAATGATATACAAAATACTCATTCAATACTTTCAACCTGAAAATCTTCTTTTTGTCACATTTCATTACATTCTAATGCGTACAAAAAGTTTTGAAATGTCTGATGTTAAAGTTTGACTCCAAAAAAAGGCATATGGCGTCATACTGGTATGTGCAAAGACTAGATCAACATTTCGCGGAATTTTTCATTTAACACAATGAAAATGTTGAAAAAATGAGAAAATGAAATTAACAATTCGTGAAAGTTGGATATCGCTCGATATCAACTCTCTTTATTTAATTTGAATAGTAATAATAAACTCGCCGATGGATCGTTTATCATTACTTTAAAATTAAATAACTCGAGTTAATATCAAGCTATATCATTAACTTACATTTGGCGTCTGACGTCTCACTCGCTATGCAACCTTTAATTAACTACTAGCTTCTGTCGATAGGATATAGTTCAAATAGTAAAATCGTAATAAGATTGAATAATTTAACTTTCTGTGAAGATCTTGTATCTCGATCTCATAGATGAAGGAATAGTTGTTGCATTGAATTTTACATTACCACTTTCAGTGGACTAAATGTGCATTTGCAAATTAAAGATTCTTCAGTGATGATAGAGGTTAAGGTATTTGAGATTTGAAAATCTCATTCAAGCGTCAAAGCGGTGATGAACCAAAAGTGATCAAATATTAAGCCAAACCAGGACACGTTGTTAGAGCTTTAAAGAGATACATTACGTAATTTAAAATGATTTTTCACAATTTTACAACTGCAAATTTTGGAATGTGTGTTATTGTAAAGATACATATCTTTAACCTTAATGGTTTAAAAGGGTCTTATATAATTATAATTATTATTTTTCTTCATATACCGAAAATGTATGAATTGAACAACAATGCAAAATCCAATTCTCTGCTATGTATCCTAACATATTTTTTTTTTCAAATGAATGTATAAAATAAGTTTGTATTTTATTGATATAGATTGGATTAAATATTAGTTTTTATTATAAAGTTCACCGAGAAATCGATAGCTTACAAATAATTTGGCTCACAACTCAAATTGTTATGAAAGGGAAACAACTTAATTCAATCTACATGCATCGGTTCGAATTTTTCGAATTGTTTAAATGACTGAAATAATAGATTCTGTTTTAGTATTTATTAATGAATTTTAATCACTTCAACTTTGTCATTTTCATTTTGAAATCCAAACTTGGAATGGAATGGAACATCTCTGAAACCTAAATAACTCTTAATATATATTGCATTTGTAAAACATGTTTGCAAAGTGTCTCTTAAAACTAACAAAGAGAAAAATGTAAAAAACAATCCAATCTTTTAAAACATATTTCCTGATGTTTGAGGTTATAAACATGTATTTACAAATTCAAGAATGCAACATTTAAAGAACCGACAAAGCGTTGCTCATTGATATATATATATGTATATATAACAATTTATTTTACCTACTACCGTATTAATTTTTTAGTTATTGTTTTTAGTCATTTTACGTCTTCACTTTAAAAGAAACAAATGATACCGTGTTGACAAAAATTCTAATCCAGAGTATAATAACATACAAATTATTAAATATAGACGTCCCTCCTTGACTATCAAGATACTTTGATGCATGGTGTTTACCAATTTGTCCATGACATAAACATATTTATATTATCATACATATAACTAAGGTATAACACTTTTAAATACCCACTTTCAAATATGCCTCTTTCCAAAAATCATCTCATATTTATATAAATATTACTTAAGTGCCTCAAAAGGTTTTAAGAGGGAAACGAACAATGTTCAAAACGATAAAATGCTATTATATTGTTTGACAATTTGCAGATCCATTACAATTTGACATTAACTACTAGCTGCTTTAATTCAGATGTATTTCAAATACTAGTAATAACAGAGAAATAAGATTAAATAATTCAACTTTCTTTGAAGACCTCTTTGTCAATTACAAAGATAAAACATCCATTGTTTACAGAGGAAAGAGTTGCAATGAAAATAAAGGTACAAGTTTAAGTTGAATAAATGTTCATTTTGGCAATAAAAGTGTTCCTAATGATGCTCGAGGTCAAAGTATTGGAGATTTGCAAACCTCATCCAAATGTCGAAGAGAAGATGAAACCAAACGTAACCAAAGGGAAAGCAAAAAATCGGACACATAATCAGAACTATGCATGAGGGAGATGCATTCATTGATTTAATGTGATTTTACACAATTTTAAAATTTGTGTTGTTTTAAAGATACCAAACTTCAAATTTATTGCTTTGAAAAGGTCTCATATTTTCAATGTACATTTGTCACCAAATACCAAAAATCTATAACTGATCAATACTGCAAAATCCAATACCCGGTTATTTAGCTTTTCATTATTATTTTAATTACATGTTTCAAGTCATAGTAAGGAATCACACAATATTGTATTTTAGTTATATAGACTGGAGTAACATGATTAAGTTTATATACTAAAAATATAGACAACGATAGCTGCGAAAAAATTGGCTTAAAACTCAAACTGTTATCACAGTAAAACAACTCAATGTTTTTCAATATGTGAGTTTTAATATATCCGTCATATCTTCTGCCTCTCTTTTAAGAACTTTGGTTCCGGGGGAGTTTAAATTATTATAAATTTATTTGAAGTGTTATAAGTATATGTGAGATAATGATAATCCCTTTTTTCATGATTAAGTACGAGCGTTAGCGAGTAATAGATTCTGTTTTAGTATTTATTAATGAATTTTAATCACTTCAACTTTGTCATTTTCATTTTGAAATCCAAACTTGGAATGGAATGGAACATCTCTGAAACCTAAATAACTCTTAATATATATTGCATTTGTAAAACATGTTTGCAAAGTGTCTCTTAAAACTAACAAAGAGAAAAATGTAAAAAACAATCCAATCTTTTAAAACATATTTCCTGATGTTTGAGGTTATAAACATGTATTTACAAATTCAAGAATGCAACATTTAAAGAACCGACAAAGCGTTGCTCATTGATATATATATATATGTATATATAACAATTTATTTTACCTACTACCGTATTAATTTTTTAGTTATTGTTTTTAGTCATTTTACGTCTTCACTTTAAAAGAAACAAATGATACCGTGTTGACAAAAATTCTAATCCAGAGTATAATAACATACAAATTATTAAATATAGACGTCCCTCCTTGACTATCAAGATACTTTAAACGGTTTGTTATGATCACGATATGAATTTTCTACAAACAGGGTCTCTTTGTAGGCCAACACTATTTGTACGTTTGTGCTTTTAATTCTGTTGTATATTTTAATCACAAAGATTTTTTCGATTTTTTTTTTGCGATCTGACAAAAGTTCTACTTCAGTCTTTTTGTTCAATTAAAAAAAAAATACATATATGATCCTGAGACAAGAAATATATAGATGTGTACTTAATCTTAACATCACACAAACAAGAAGTTTATAAAGTTTATAAAGTGCAACAAGTAACGGAACTTGTTTCGGATAAGTAGACACGTAAATTAAATTCAAATTTAGCAGATACAGACCAACCGATAATTCAATTTATAAATATGATATTTGTTAATAGATCAACAGTAAAATATTATTTACGAATGAACACAGTTGAACGTTTTCTATATTTTCTTTACTGTGACTTTAAAAACGGAAGGCAATTTCTTCACGTTTATTTTTTAGGGATAACAATCCTTAGTGTTAGTTTAAAACATAAAACACGTTTTCGTCATCATTAGTACATGTAATACTTGTGTTTTTTTTTATTTGTACAGGCACCAGCAAATTTTTAAGAGCTCACAAAAATTGACATGTCCTAAACATCTTTTGGCAGAATCTGATTTATGGATTAGTGATTTGATAAGCGATTTGTCGCCGATTCCAATTCCAATAATATAATTCACGCTAAAATGTTTTGAGAACCGAACCATAAATAACGATAACTTAAATGTGTGTGTATGTGTATATAGTAATTTCTTGGATGCTTTGTTTCTTTTGGAAACCGGTGTTCATTAGATTTTCATTGGGAAAAGCGTTTATTGGTTGAATATGTACACAGTGGTCATTACAAGTTTGATTAAGAACATGATTCGCTCTTATATTACATTTGAAAGGAATACAACCCCCCCCCCCACCCCCCCCCCCCCCCCCCCCCATCCAAAATATCTCCTTGATGCATGGTGTTTACCAATTTGTCCATGACATAAACATATTTATATTATCATACATATAACTAAGGTATAACACTTTTAAATACCCACTTTCAAATATGCCTCTTTCCAAAAATCATCTCATATTTATATAAATATTACTTAAGTGCCTCAAAAGGTTTTAAGAGGGAAACGAACAATGTTCAAAACGATAAAATGCTATTATATTGTTTGACAATTTGCAGATCCATTACAATTTGACATTAACTACTAGCTGCTTTAATTCAGATGTATTTCAAATACTAGTAATAACAGAGAAATAAGATTAAATAATTCAACTTTCTTTGAAGACCTCTTTGTCAATTACAAAGATAAAACATCCATTGTTTACAGAGGAAAGAGTTGCAATGAAAATAAAGGTACAAGTTTAAGTTGAATAAATGTTCATTTTGGCAATAAAAGTGTTCCTAATGATGCTCGAGGTCAAAGTATTGGAGATTTGCAAACCTCATCCAAATGTCGAAGAGAAGATGAAACCAAACGTAACCAAAGGGAAAGCAAAAAATCGGACACATAATCAGAACTATGCATGAGGGAGATGCATTCATTGATTTAATGTGATTTTACACAATTTTAAAATTTGTGTTGTTTTAAAGATACCAAACTTCAAATTTATTGCTTTGAAAAGGTCTCACATTTTCAATGTACATTTGTCACCAAATACCAAAAATCTATAACTGATCAATACTGCAAAATCCAATACCCGGTTATTTAGCTTTTCATTATTATTTTAATTACATGTTTCAAGTCATAGTAAGGAATCACACAATATTGTATTTTAGTTATATAGACTGGAGTAACATGATTAAGTTTATATACTAAAAATATAGACAACGATAGCTGCGAAAAAATTGGCTTAAAACTCAAACTGTTATCACAGTAAAACAACTCAATGTTTTTCAATATGTGAGTTTTAATATATCCGTCATATCTTCTGCCTCTCTTTTAAGAACTTTGGTTCCGGGGGAGTTTAAATTATTATAAATTTATTTGAAGTGTTATAAGTATATGTGAGATAATGATAATCCCTTTTTTCATGATTAAGTACGAGCGTTAGCGAGTAAGGGATTATAATTCTCTTACAAACTTAGAACATTGTAAAGTGCTCAAGGCTCAATCTCTTGATTGGTTGTATTCAAGAATTAGTTTCATTGTCAGTGTAAATTAAATGTTTATAGTTGATGCATGACTTCATTTTTCAGCATTTCATTTACGGATTAGTTTTAGTGATGTAAGGATTTTCTAATATTTTGGAAATAATCATGTAATATTTTAGTGAGAAATTATCGTTTTTTATTTACAGTTTAAATCAATAAATACATTTGCCTGATCTATGGTCGGGTTGTTGTCTCTTTGACACATTCCCCATTTCCATTCTCAATTTTATTTGAGTTACAACTAATTTTATTTCACAGCCAATATTTTGGTCCGGCTTTTTAAATCAAATACTATTGCATTATGTGATGAAATGGTCTAATACAATGGCTTTAAAAGTTTTAAATACATTCAAAACTTAAATCCTTTTGTTTTTTTATTCATTTCTATTTTATCGGGGTATTAGAAATAACTATTATTCCCAACCGCTGGTTCAGTAATCCAAGTTTTTGAAAGCTAAAGATTAAGGTTATTTTTTTATTTTGAAACTTATTTTTTTGCATTGCTTTGATATCGTTTATTTTTTAGTACATTGTATTTGAAGTTAATTATATCTGTATAATAACATTAAAGGTACAAATTTTACTTCACCAGTAAACTTCAACTTATTTTGATTTTTTTGTTTGTTTCACAATTCAATATTTAGTCAGTTAATCACTGTGATAAATCCTCTTAATTTGATAAATGTGCTTCAGGGTGGTTGTAACTCATTTATAGGAACTCTTTGTTTTGAACATGTAACCAGACCCAAATAATAGAATAATCCTTTACTAAGAACATGATTTACTTCCATTTTTCACAATTAAGAGACTTAAATACTACAATTTCATTGGTCAAGAGCACTTTGCTATATTCTAAATTGCAAAAACATGTCAAAACTTGGTAACCATATTCATTGACGTGATCTTATCACTGAACTTTGTAACGGTTCGGCGTGATATGATCTTTTTAATTATATATAATCCAATAACACGTCTGATTAGTATTTTGAGACCTACAAATACTGAAAGGAACATAAAAACCTTGTAATAAATACCTAATTACATGACAATCTTAACAATATCAATTGTTCTATTACCAATGTTAATGTCTGGTTAATTGATTGAACAACCGTCCTTAAACGATAAACTCTTACACTTTTGATTATTTTTTTTTTTTTTGCATTTGAACATTTATCGACTGACGAGGTGCTGAAAAGGAGATAATTTATAGTGTGACTGCGTTGACATTTCTTTCCGCTGAAAACTAGCAAACATGAATGATATTTCTAAGAAGTATTACCTTTATTATTGCCATACTTAACGGAATGTTTAATTTATCATGTTTAAAATAAGTATATCAATATTTGTAAATTACTCTATATATAATAATTATTGAAAAACATGTTTATGGATCAGATTCTTTAGGAAAAGGTGGTATCGGACAACAGAGGGTCTTAATATAGAATAGGTGAATCGCTTGTATTCCACACTTACAATTACACACAGCACTGCTACTTGTAGTGAAAAATGCAAACAATAATTTGTCTTTTCCTTACAAATAATTATAACACTGATCACGATTTTATTGTCAAAAAATTATTGAACTGATTATCAACAATTTCTGTACTCCATTTTGTAATTATCAGTTGTTTCAGATATTCTAATGTGTGTTTGAGTGTGTTAAGTAAAATTCTTTCACTGTAGTTAATCTAAGATTTTAGTTCCTTTTACAAAAAGGATATTCATTCCACTTATGTTTTCATATCATTGTTGAAGTGAAAATAAAGATGAGTATAATTTCAAAATCACATTTTGCAGAGATTTTACTTTCTTTAGGGTTTTTCGTGAAGATAACCTTATTTCACCAATTGTATCTTTAGGGATACTATAATTTATATGCATATACTAAGAATATATAGTTTTTGCGTTTACCATCATAACAGTTTAATGTTAGACATGTATTAATTGAGTTCCATTATTTTCACCGTCTCTGGAACCTTTATGTATTCATTTAATTATTCTTTTTAACTTAACCTATTACTTTCTCAATTATTAAGTTATCCTTGCCATCATTCTGTGTCTCCACTTAAACATCGTACCGTGCTGATAACAATCACAATCTCTAGTTGATTAATATTCATATAATGAAATATAGTTATCCCTCTATCAACAGCAAGAGACTTAAAGACTATGTTATGATCCCGGTAGAAATTTTTGCAAAAACAGGGTCATATGGTAGGGCAACAATATCAAAATGCATGCAAATTCATGTCTTACATTTCCAATTTTAACAGGAAGCAGGAAATTTGAAAACAGATTTTATAATTTCAAAAAGTCAGAGTTATTTACATGTCCTGAAGGTCATTTGTTAAAATATGGTTCATGAAACAATGACGTGATAACATGGTGATAACAGACACGTGTCGACAATACCAATTTTTAACACAAAAAAGAATTGATTAGCGCAAAAACGTCTTAGAATATGAATTTTAAAATACAATGCTAGTTATCTGGGATATCAATTTCGACATTCGTGCGAGGAGCCCCAATATTTGAACTAACCATCTGATATTAATTAGTTTTCATATTGTAATTGGTAAGCCTATTTGTCTTTGAAAAGAAAGATACATTATATGTAGTAATTTTTCCATCGAATTCCTTAGAAAACGAATGGATATCGATACTTTTGAAACAATTACCCTATCCAAAGCATATTAAAAATGGGGAAATTTCATAAAACTGACAAAATCGAACGTTATCAATTAACGGAACAAGTGAATAACAACTGCCATAATCCTGACTTGGTACAGGCATTTTCCGAGGAAAATGGTGGGTTGAATCTGGATTTATAGTGAATTGACTATCAAAAAGTAATATATCAAAAACACAGAACTCCAAGGAATATTCAAAACGGAAAGTCCCGTATCAAATGGCAAACTCAAACACATCAAACGAATGGAAAACAACCAACGTATTCTTGACTTGGTACAGGCATTTCCTTATGTAGAAAATGGTTGAATAAATCTGGTTTTCTAGCTAGTTAAACCACTCATTTGTATGACATTCGCATAAAATTACATTAAATTGACCACAACGTGTGAACAAAACAAACAGCCAAAATAGGTAAAAATGACAAAAATAGGGCTACAGCAGTCAACATTGTGTTGTAATCTCAAACAATCTGAACTAAACCAATTTCCTCAATAAAAAGTTTAAAACTTTTAAAATTATAAACAAAACTTTTAATGGGTGTCAATGTGTCACGTTTTTAATTTCAAATATTTCCGTTTGAAATAAAGATTTTAAATCTATTCCGTAATTTTGATTAGCAGACAACAATCTCGACACATTTCAAAATGTTGATTGTAATCATATGCATTGCCTTGATCTTATCACTAAACTTTGTAACGGGTCGGATGATATTTGATATTCAGTTCAGAATGTTATTATATATAATTCAATAACACGTCTGATTAGTATTTTGATACCTACAAATATTGAAAGGAACATAAAAACCTTGTAATAAATACCTTATTACATGACAATATTAACGATCTCCTTATTCTTCAGTTTTAAATTTTGGTTAATAGATTAACATCCGTCGATAAACGATGACCTCTTAAACATTTAATTTAGCATTTGAACATTTATCGACGAGGTGGTGAAAAAAGGTATTTAGTATATAGTGCGACTGTGTGGACATTTCATTGCGCTGAAAACTAGCAAACATGAATGTTGTGATTTTTCAAAGAAGTATTATCTTTATTATTGCCATGTGTTACGGTATGTTTTATTAATTCAACACGAGTATACCAAGATTTTTTAATAACTGTATGTACATGTATAATATTTATTGAACAACAATAACTATGGATCAGATTCTTTAGGAAAAGGTGGTATTGGACAAAGGAGGGTCCTAATATAGTACAGGTGAACAGCTTGTACTCGACCCTTATCATTAAAATACAGCATGGCTACTTGTTGTGAAAATGCAAACAAAAATTTGTCTTTTCCGTACAATTAATGATAACACTGATCACAATTTTTTTGTCATTATTTACTGAACTCGATTACACGTATTAACAATTCTGTACTCCTTGTTCTAATCATACTATATACTCTTAATGTTCCTACCGTTTCAATATGATCCAAATCGTAATTAGCTGTTATTTCAGATATTCGAATGTCTGTTTGAATGTGTTAAGTAAAATTCTCTCACTGTTATTTGAGATTTTAGTTCCATGTACAAAAAGGATATTTATTTCACTTTGGTTTTCATATCATTGTTAAAGTGACACTAAAGATGAGTATAGATTCACTCTTTAATCACATTTTGAGGGATTTTACTTTCTTTAAGTTTTTTCATGAAGGTAACCTCATATCAACAATTGTATCTTTAGGGATACTATAATTGATATGTTTATACCAAAAATATATAGATTTTGAATTTAACATCGTAACAATTTGATATTAAACATATATTAATGGAGTTCCATTATCAACTGGGAGATAAATATTACAAATGCAGGCACTGCAGGAATGTAACAACATCATGTCCATAGAAATGTCAAGTTCACAATTCGGAAGCTGAAATCATTTCGTTTGTCTTAAAGTTTAGCCCACCACGAACCTCATTGTCACTTTCTAAATATTAGTCAAGATATGAAGTAGACTTAACTGCATCTGTTGTATCCTTTATTTGACGTTCGATTGCATAGATGCGTTCAACGTAATCACCAAACTTTGAATTATTTGGTGGGAGAAAAACATCTGTATAGCGGAACGTGAAGATAATGAATAATGCTAGCTTCTTTTCGTTTATCCTAAGCAGCTTTTGTATGGAGTCTGTCTAATATGAATAAAGACAAGTCCCATGGTAATGCCGATTGTTGGTTAAATACCCCGACCTCGAAACGTAACAAATCTTTTATCAATCAGGAAATCAATCATCTTGATGTCAGTTTCAGAGATTGCAGGGTATGATTTATCTCTCCTCAAAACACGATATCTTTATCGACGTTGGCCATTCTTTTTATGAAATAAAGTTTTGCTTTTTAACTTAATACATATAATGACGTGATAATTAAACAGGTAAAAATTCATAGTGTAGCTACATTTACATATACTCATCGGACGTTTCCTTTTAACATGCACTGAAAACTATCAATAACGATGTTTTGATTATTCAAATTTTTTTATCCATATTATTGTTATTTTAAAAATACTGATGGCTCAGACTATTAAAGCAAAGGTGGTGTCGGAGAAGGGGGTCTTAATATGATGTTTTTATTATTTAAGAGTGCATTACAATCTTTTCTCTTGTCATTGTTTATACATGTAGCACTGATCACGCCTTGATTGTCAAAACAACTAAACCCTTTTATTAAAAATGTTGTATTTTATAGTCTCAACTGAAAATTTTACAAATACAGATTTTATCAAATCTTTCTGGTATTCCAGGGTCGGGTATACCACGGTGGAAATATTCTAAGAAAACAGAAATACCGCTTCAGACCCTTTTAACATGCATATTTGATTTAATTGTGTCCAGATAACTCCAAAAATGCCAGAAACATAAGTTATTCCATTTAAAGTATAAGAAAAAAATCCACCATTTTATGAAACTATACGGAACTCAGAGTCTAAGTAAATTTGTTAATGATCGAACTTGTATTTTCGGAGAGTATCTAACAACAAAAGTATTATATTCAAATTTACCTGTGTACTTTGTTTCATTTAACGGCATTTTGTCCCAGGTTAGAGATGTCTCTTTGGCAATGTTCCTACATCTCTTTTATCACTACCTGTAACGTCTATTTTATATAGGCACCTACGTTTTAATATAGTATTTATATTGTGTCATAGATCAAACTGATTCGTTCAGTGTATGTTTACTTGTTTTTGTTTAAATATCTTTTTGATCGAGTGAAGCCATTTCAATTGATATTTTATAGCGTGTCTTTTTATGTTGTAATGTTACACTATTGTCTCAGGTTAGGGTGAAGGTTTCCGCCTGTTAAAACGTTTAAACCCGCTGCATTTGTATGCACCTGTCCTAAGTCAGGAGCCTGTTGTTCAGTGGTTGTCGTTTGTTAGTGTGGTTCATAGGTGTTTCTTGTTTCTCTTTTTTATATACATTAGACCTGTTTGAATTGTTTTACACTAGTGATTTTGGGGCCCTTTTTATCTTCCTGTTCGGTGTGAGTCAAGGCACCGTGTTGAAGGCGTACTTTGACCTATAATTGTTAAATGTTTATACATTGTGACTTGGATGGATAGTTGCTAATTGGCACTCATACCACAACTTCTTATTCATATTGAAGTATAGATTCTAGGTACTGACGTTGTTTATCATCTTAATAACGTGTTATAGTGTTCTTTTATTTGTCTTTGTAAATCATTAACTTTACTGTTTAGTCTATATTTGGTAATATACCTTTGACGTGGATCGGTACTTATAAATCCCGTCATTGTGTTATTGTGCTATGGTAATTTTTTGTATTCTTGTATTTCGTTTTTGCTTATGTGCTTTGTCTATATGCCCTTTTTTGTTTTTCTTTGTTGACATATTTGTTTGTTTTTCTATTGATTAAGATAATTACACAATGTTGACTGCCGTACTCCTATTTTTGACATTTTTACCTATTATGTCTGTTTGTTTTTTTCACACGTTATTGTCAATATAATGGAATTCATGCCACTGTCATACAAGTGAGAGGTTTAGCTAACTATAAAACCATGTTTAGTCCACCATTTTCTATACAAGAAAATGCTTGTACCAAGTCAAGAATATGACAGTTGTTATGTTGATGTGTTTGAGCTTTTGATTTTGCCATTTGATAAGGGACTTTTCGTTTTAAATTTTATTAGGAGTTCGATATTTTTGTTACTTTACTTTTTATATAATGTCAATTTCTTCTTAGAAAAGAAACTTAATAAACATTTAAATATAACATTAAATCCGTCAGCTTTTAAACGAAAACTTTTGTTACATTCTTTAGATGAGTGTTTCCTACTTTTTTGCTGTAATGACGAATTGTGAAGCTAAAACTTCATTTTCTTCCTGCCTATACAAGGAAAAAATAAACATACCAAGGGCACAATCAAATACCGAAAGTCAGCTGGTATGATTTTAAAGACTAAAAAACATATTTATTGATATTATCTGATAACAATTTGTGTAATGTTTCGTCACAAATGACCGATTCAGTTACAAATTAGATAGTTTAGTTTATAAGATTGAAAAAGACACGTGCAAAATGTTGGAGGTATTCAATGGATAAAAAACCACACATTAAGCCAGTAATTGTATTCCATTATAACTGTCAAATGAAAGTGGTGCTGAAAAAAGGTAGACTTTATAGTTCTAATGTGCGGACATTTTCTTGTGCTGCGAACTTTCAAACATGAATATTGTGATATATCAAATATTTATTATCAATATCATTGCCATGATTTACGGTACGTCTCATCTATACTGAACACATATTTGTAGATCAGATTCTCTAGGATAAAGTGATTTCCGACAAAGTAGGGTCTTAATGTGGTACGGGTGAATAGCTTGTACTCAACAACTATATTTAAGTTTAAATATACACCGCATTTCAACTTTTAATGCACAATGAACAATAGTTTGTCTTTTCCTTATAATTATTGATTTCAATTTCATTGTCAAAAAATAACTTAACCGATGATCAAAAATATCTTTTAATAGGGTCTTGATTGGGGATAGGGGAATTTTTTATTTCCGTATTTGTAAACTACTCTATTCATGCTAAACAGAGAAAAGACAAATATGAAATTTAAAATTGGTCTTGATAAAGCGTGTTGTGCTCGAGGCACACATGTTACTGCTGAACCATTTTGTTTTAGATAAAATATCCTTGCATCGGGAAAACTCGTGGAATAAAACACGTATATATACGACTGTTACAACAACATTATTTGAATTAAGGAATGCTCTTGACTTTACAATTGTATACTCTCTGTTATCATTTCGATAGATGTTACACTGTATAACAAGTGATATTGGTCGCTGAACGTTAAAAGAGTCACAACAGTCACATTAGATTGACTATGTTGGAAACGTAGCGGATGGCAATTTAAAAATGAAAACAAAATTAGAACAACTTTTAGGGTCATCATTCAGTATTTTCCTATTATCTAAGCGGCCTCGGTGACCGATTAATTTAAGTAGTCGTACTACTGTGTCACTAGCCCTGTCGAATCCTGCACCTGGCAGGAGCCCTCGACTCCAATCTTAATTGATTAGGATTGTCAGTTTTCCAACCGAAGGTCGGTTGTTCTCTCCGAGCACTCCGGCTTCCTCAGCCAATAAAAACTGACCGCCACAAAATAGCACAATAGTGCTGAAAGTGGCGTTAAGCACCAATCATTCACTCAATCAGTATTATCTTACCAATGTATAAAGATTGTTTTGTAACAAAAGAAAAGTTTAAAACCTCTGGGCTTCCACTTGAAATTTACACGGAAATTTATGGTCTTTACTTTAATCTTGTCATTCGTATCCATAAAGTGCAAATTTGAAGTGAGATTCAAAAACGTCATGGATAAGTGAGAGATGTGTCTATGCTAATACAGTAGTATTAATTATACAGTATTGTACACAATTTTGTATTTCTAAAATAATGAAAAGGCTTCATAAGCATATGCGTGCGGTGCTTTATACGATGTTGTTGGAATATATTTCTAGCATGAAATGTGATCTGTGTTTAATCTGGTGATTAATCAGTAATCAAGGATTGTGTCCGTGATTTTCCGTGTGAATTGGATTTGCAAATTTGAAAATAATATATTTGTTAACTCCAGTTCTACAAGATGCCGTATTTTGTAAGTACACAAACCTTTTATTCTTAGTACATTCAATTATCATCTGTCAGATGACATGTTACTATTACAGCTGTTGCAAAGGATGAAAAGATGAATTGCGGACTAGATTTGATTTGGCAATCTTCTTTTTGAGACCTTTATGTTTAATGCGATTTCTTCATGTTAATGTATGGACTACTAGCCAAAATAATTACATGTATATTTTTTTTTATAATATTTAATTTTTTCACACGAAAAGCTTTTTTCAAGGATTTGTTTTTGTTACTTCAAAAATCCTTAAAAACACATGAAAAATGAGAATATTTTATTATACATTCTATACAGATACCGAAATGTGTTCATATCAATGGTGTTCCTTTAATAACAGAACCGCACATTATGATCAAAAAATAAAATTTGATATATTACAGTTATTTAATAATCATTCACGGTTGAATTGACACGTCTACATTCACCTTTAGTCATTATTTGAACGATTCTTATTACTTAAATTTGACACAGGTCTAAGCCTTACAGAACAAGTAGTGATTTACATAGTCGTAAAATTTCATGTCGTTTATTGACGAATTTAATTAGTACTTAATCAGTTAATGACTTTAATTCTTTTATCTCAAATCTTTCACGGCATTGCTGTTGACCTTACCAAGGATTTGTAGAGTAAGATATTACTATACAAGTCGTTGACTTTACTGAGTTTTGTCCATACGTTCAGTTTTTCACCTTTGTAGCTGAAATTAAATAATTCCACACATATATCACATTGGTACCCTGCTGTGACTAGGCTGTATTCATGATACACGTGCGTTAACCTAATTGGGTTGAGTTGAAGTGTACCCATCTTTGCTAGCCTGTGGAGAAGAGGGGCCTGGATCGTAACCCTTGTCTAGTGAAGATGATTGCATCCGTACAATAAATAAATAAATAAATAAATAAAATAAATAAATAAATACATAAATAAATAAATAAATAAATAAATAAATAAACAAATAAATAAATGAATCTTAAGTTATTTAAACAAATTGCTGTATCGAAGGACATAACTGTAACCAAAAGAAATATTGTGTTTCCGAATGACAAGATATAAAAATATAAAGCTTCCTCCGGAATTTTGGGGATTTTACTTGAAACAGCTATTCTCCTATCTTTTTAATGACTACTCAAAATTGCGGTTTAGCAATATCTTCAGGTATTGTTTTAACTTTGTCATTTGTAGTGTTTAGAAAGAAGCCATTACAATATTGTTAGAACCTTAAACTACACATTCTGAGCTATGATACTATGATAGGTGTAATTGTAAAATGTCATGTGATTGCCAATCTTCTTTCATGCGTTATGGGTTATTGATTTTATTACCTGTTGACCCGGTTTATTAGTAGCACGTGCCATTGATCTCAATATTTGAAAAACAGGACATATTAAATTACTCCAAGGATTTATATAGTAAGAAGGATTGGAATCTCGTGGGTTATTCCTCTATATAAATCCTTGCACTTAAACTACTACGGTACTGAAAAATGAAGTAGAATATATTGTTTTAATTAAAAGCTCTTTCCGATGGTATTTTATTCATAATGTTAGTACTGTTTCATCACAGGCTAAGTGCAGTTTCAGAAGATTAATGCGCTTAGGCGGCCTTGGTTGCGTTTAGTGAAGTTAATTATTTTTTAGAAAAATATTGTACAATACGAGCTAAGAAAATAGAAACTTGTCCAATTTTTACAAAGTAACCCGCATGAAAGTAACAAGTTTATGAAATGCTCCAACGTAAATATCTAGTTTACGAGGAAAGTATCGACAGATAACGAATTGAAGCATCTAACATAAAACATTCTTAATATGTTGTAATTGAATTGCTTACATCCATTTCACTTGAAATATGGCGGTTAGTTCTCTTATTGGCAATCATACCACATCTCCTTTTTTAATATTGTTAAGTTTAAAATTTCCAGTTACTTTTTTTTCAAAGACGAAAATCAATTACCATACACATTTCATTTGGGATAACGACTACATTTTTTTACCTCCCGGGTTAACAATATTTTAGGATTAAATGTATAACATACATGTTTTGTAAGTAACGATTGCATAGAAAACCGATTTCTCCAATCCATGCAATTTTCGTTTATTGCAAATCTGTTGTAATACGGTAACTTTTATAATCCTTAGTAAATATACTTGTATAAATTCTTTATCATGAAATACAGGTTTCAGCAAATAATTGTAAATTTATATTCGCCGATATACAATTAATAAATAAATGAATAAATAAATAAACTAACCTTAATTAGAAAAGTAAAACCAGCAACATTTATAGACGAATAATTTATTAATTCCTCAACAAAACAACAACAGAAATAAATATAATCAACAGAAGATTTTCTTTCTTTAATTATTCGAAAGCTACGTTTTTAATTCTAGCATATATTTTTTTAATTTAAAATGTATCATCAAGCAGAAGGGGCGTAACTCGTAGTAGCATACTAGCATACTGAACGCAACTAAACACGGTCTGACAAATTTGAAAGTTATTTTTTAGGTTTGGTCTGAATTCGTCTGAAACCGTCTTAACAGATCTTAATCGCTCGCTAGACCATTACGTCTTGTTTATCTTGACATGCCTTAACGGACTGAATTACCTGATGGTCGATCGATCGGAACAGCGTCTGAAGGTCTGAAAAAGTCTTGATGTTTTTCTCTTGCGGTAAATTCAGTCGATTCAGACTTGATCAGACCACAATTACCGTTTCAGACTGAAATCTTGCTACTAGTGATGCATCAATATGACTCAGATAGTTATTATATGTTATTTCAGATATTCTAATTTTTGTTTGAATGTGTTGAGTAAAATTCTCTCTTTGTGCTCTCTTGCTTTACAAAGAAAATATTTATTTCACTTTAGTTTTCATATCATTGTTTAAGTGACAATGAAGATGAGCATAGATTCATACTTAAATAACGTTTTCGAAGATTTTACTTCCTTTAAAGGTTTTTCAACACGATAACCTTGACGCAATAATTGTATCTTTAGGGATAATGTCATTGACATGTGTATACCAAGAATATATCGTTTTAGCATTTAACATCATCAAAATTTGATCTTACACATATATTAATTGAGTTCCATTAGTTGCACCGTCTCTGGAACCGTTATGCATTCATTTAATTATTCTCTTAATGAACATATTTCTCTGGGGTGATTTTGAAATAAGATAATGTTTTTTATTGTGGTTAAGACATATATAAATTCAGGACATGGTTTTGAAACGTAGTCACACTATCAATTACGTGATGTCATGTTTGGTTTGTAGTTTCCAAATTGTGGTTTAGCGCTATAAGGTAGAATTGCCAGTTGGTGAATCTGATGCTAGACTAACAAAGGTGTGAACATCCTTAACCATTCAACCTGAACTCTGTATTATGATAAAAATGTACCCACCCACAATGTGATCTTTTCTGGGATATCAACAACTTGCAAATGTGAAAGGATTTTTTACTCAAATACTTATACTTTTAAGGTTAATGTCTGACTAACTGCTCGCCACATCTTTACATCGCAATGTTAACAATAACATTTAAATAAAGGCGGTAGATATCAAAGGATTATTGAAACTCATAACTTTAAATTACACTAACACCACCTTGACAAAACAATTGAAAAATGACCAGGAGACAAACTACATTCTACAAAACAAAACATTGAAAAGTATTATTCCGTAACGGTCTACCAACCGGTGAATGTGTCCTTAAAATTTTCGAAAAGATTACTTCAACTTCTTCATTTTGATCCCTTGATTTGACAGTATCCTTTTAAGCTCGTCCTTGTGAGTAGCACACTTCTATCAAGGAAATCATGATAGGAAACGCAAGCTCTAGAATAAAGCATCAAATGGGAGATGAATATAAGAAATGCAGGCACTGTAGGAATATGTTAGTATGTTTCTGACATAATACATAATCGGTAAATTTAAGCCTGATAAAACTTAACAAAAAATGCGTAAACATGCGTAATTGATACATTTAATGAGGAAAACAGGGTCAATTGTTTACAATCTTTCGAAACAACGACCAAACACTCGTTATTTTACCTTTTTTATGATAATTAATTGAATTTGTACTCTTGTATCACCACTGTTTCTCAAAGTTTTAATGAACATATCAAGCATCTTCATGCTGAGAGTTCACAAGTTATCAGATTAATAAATTCATGCAGTAAATTTGTGTTTCTGATATCAAATATGTCACACATACATCTGTATTTGCGCTTATACATACGTTTAAATGTACATTTTGCTAACATTGCCAATTCAGTAGGAATTTTTAAGTAAACATGACTTTCCTATATAATAATATTCATTTACATTCAATAGAATGAGTTACTATTTAAAGGTGTCAATCTGTTTGAATATCTGTAATTACGTAGACAATTCTGTTTTTTTTTAAACATAAAGAAGACATTGATATCCTATTGACCTAAGATTGAAAAGAAGATTACGAAATACAAATAACCTTTTGGTGAATTGTGTATTGTTCAATCTTTTTCAACGTTTTGATAATTAATAGATACAATTATTTAATTGCACTTAAATATACGTGTGTATATGACAAAAAAAAGTAGGAAGACATATTATTGAGTGGACATTTCAAATTCGAACGTCTCCATTAAACCTTCACTGAATATTACCAGACATGCATAATACGGAATATCTTTGTTTCATTGGATATGTCCTGTTTAACGGTAGGTTTTAATGTAATTTATTTCATTTATTCATACCTATTTAACATTGTTTTCATATAATTTTAGAGAAACACTTTTGGTGACTAAAAATTTCCAATGTTAATCGCATCTGTCTGAGACTTTAGTTCCCTAAAGGGTTTTTATGATGATAACTTTATAGAAACAATAAAACCTTGAAGAATAATATGTTTTTATATTGAACATTTTACATTGTCTTGTGCATTCTTTTAAGCTTTTTTTTAAATCAAACTATAGTAAGAAGGGATATTGAAATATAAGAGCCTATATAAATTCGGTCATGACTGAATTTGTATTTTTTTAGTAAAGCTTACTTTCAAGAAAATGACAATCTCTCTCCCATCACACGTTACTTGCAAAAGTCAGATTGCCACTTCATTGTTGTCAATCAGGATATGTAAATTTCTTACGATCCAATAAAGATTTCAAAATTTTCAAAATCTCTATGATTCAAATTGTTCTATTATTTCTCTGTAGTAACTTAATTCCTTATAACTCAATGATATTTAGTACGTTTATGTAGCATTTATTTACCCTATCGAGACTAGCTACTCAGCTTGAACCATATAAATAATTGAGAACATGATTCTTCTCTTTAATTTAACTCCAAATGGTAGAGTAGAGGAACAAATACCAAATATTGGTTTATTGTCTATGTATATCAGATCATACCATTTAAATTACCATAGAAGGTAAACGGCATATTTGCAATGTATTTATCTCAAATTTCTCTGGGAAATATAGCAACACTTTCCATGTTTGATTAAAACTGTATAAACTTATCTTTACGAGGTTACTCTAATTGTTATTGTAGTTTATCACCTAATGAATTATTTTCAATACAAGCATTGACTAAAACATGTAAAAGGGAACGACGATGACAACTTTCGTTAATTGCCCTTCGTTCCTATTCATTTACAGAGAGAAAAATATGTGCTATAGCTTGATTAACTGGAAACGGGTATTTAGCAAAGAGACCAATAGGTCGATTATCAATAAGCTCCTGTTTTTAAAAACCTAAAAACCGTATAAATTAATTTCCGTATATGTAAACATAGCTTTTAAGAATAACTATATTAACACATATTATTATCAATGATTTGTATAGTGAAATATAGACAATTAATATTATAACTATTATCATATTAGTAAAAGTCAGCTAAATATTCTCCCTAGATATATAGTAACCATTGTAACATGGATACTTGAAGACATGATGTTCATCAAGTATATTTTTAAACAGAAAGATGCACGACAAAGGAATTTTGAGAATGTTTAAAAAAAAACTCCTGCTTTACAAACTTGCCAATGATGGTCCAATTTGTTTTGGTTAAAGTATTGGGATTCGCATACAGATAATTGCGTTGATCATGTTAATCAAGTTTTTGTAGTAAACATGACCTTCCTATATAATAATATCCATTTACATACTAAAGAATGAGTTACTATTTAAAGGTGTCAATCTGTTTGAATATCTGTAATTATGTAGACAATTATGGTTTTTTAAATCATAAAGACGTTTATAACCTATTGATAGAAGATTAAAACGAAGATAACGGAATACTTTTAACCTTTTTATGAATTGTTTATTGTTGAGGACACTTTCAACGTCTGATGATTGATAAATATGTTGCATACAATTATTTATTTGCACTTTGAACTTAAATATACGTGTGTATATGACAAAAAAAGGTAGTAGGAAGACATATTATTGCATAGCAATATAATATTTCCCACAAAAAGTAACCAAAAGTTAGCGTGCAATAAATTCTAATATTGCACTAGTGCAATAAATCTTCAAAATTTATGACGTAATCAACGACAAAATCTTAGTTTAAACCAATTTTTACTTTCAAATATTATATTGCTATACAATAAAAGGTTTATTGCATGAATTTTGGGGAATATTGTCCCTCGTAGAACATATATTGCACTTGCAAGCTCGTGCAATATAAAATTCTGCTCGGGACAATATTTCCCAATATTCATGCAATAACCCTATATTATTGAGAGGACATTTCAAAGTCGAACGTCGCAATTAAACCTTCACTGAATATTACCAGACATGCATAATACGGAATATCTTTGTTACATTGGATATGTTCTGTTTAACGGTAGGTTTTAATGTAATTTATTTCATTCATTCATATCTATTTTACATTGATTTCATATAATTTTATAGAAACACTTTTGGTGACTAAACATTTCCTATGTTAATCGCATGTGTCTGAGACATTAATTCCTTAAAGGGTTTTCATGATGAAAACTTTATAGAAACAATAAAATCTTGAAGAATAGTATATTTTTATATTGAACATCTTACATTGTCTTGTGCATTCTTTTAATCTTTCTTTTACATCAAACTATAGTAAGAAGGGATATTGAAACATAAGACTTAATTACTGGGGTATGGATATATCTTAACCTTTTGGCAGTGGATGCCCCAAAACAGAGTTGCATTATTGACCTTGGGTTTGTAGAATCAAAATTGCTGCTTAGAAACGTTAGGTAGAATTGCCGGTATGTAAATCTTATTCTAGATTTGAAATGTGATATCAACGAGTTACACATGTAAAATAATTTGTTAAAAAAAAAACAGATGCGTTTTACATTTAACAATTACATCTCAGACTATTTGAGGTTTTGCCTATGGATGTTATATCTATGCTGACGTATTGAATAAAAAGGTAAAAATTCCTCATCAGGTCTGCATTTAATTTGCAGTTAAAACAATTGATCGTGCATGATTTGATTTATTAAGATATTTTATCAATATTATGTTCAGATATAATTTTTATTGTACTAATCTTTATGAGTAAGATCACATTTTTTTTAGGAAAAGGGGTCTTGATATGTTAAGAGTAAATAGCTTGGATATCGTAGTGCAAAAATTACCTTGATTTTTTTTTCTATTTCTTAACACTGATCCCACCCAAGACTCGTTTATTGAAAATGTGTGTACTCTAGTGTAGCAAAACCACCGTTAGCATTTGGATCAAATCTGTCTGGCTTTTGACATGGAAATTTTCAAATAAAGAAGGCAAAATCTCATAAGTTTCTTGAGACACGTGTCTTTGGAATACTCGTACAAATTGTAAATAACAGAAGTTATTTCACGAATTATGGTAACAGTGTTAGGAAAAGAAATCCATTATTTTACATCACTTCGGAAATCAGAGCTTATATAAATTCGGTCATGACTGAATTTGTATTTTTTTAGTAAAGCTTACTTTCGAGGAAATGACAATCTCCCTTCCATCACACGTTACTTGCAAAAGTCAGTTTGTCACTTCATTGTTGTCATTCAGGATATGTACATTTCTTACGATCCAAAAAAGATTTCAAAATTTTCATAATCTCTATGATTCAAATTGTTCTATTATTTCTCTGTAGTAACTTTCATTCCTTATAACTCAATAATATTTAGTACGTTTATGTAGCATTTATTTACCCTATCGAGACTAGCTACTCAGCTTGAACCATATAAATAATTGATAACATGATTCTTCTCTTTAATTTAACTCAAAATGTTAGAGTAGAGGAACAAATACCAAATATTGGTTTATTATATGTATATCAGATCATACCATTTAAATTACCATAGAAGGTAAACGGCGTATTTGCAATGCATTTATCTCAAATTTCTCTGGGAAATATAGCAACACTTTCCATGTTTGATTAAAACTGTATAAACTTATCTTTACGAGGTTACTCTAATTGTTATTGTAGTTTATCACCTAATGAATTAATTTCAATACAAGCATTGACTTAAACATGTAAAAGGGAACGACGATGACAACTTTCTTTCATTGCCCTTCGTTCCTATTCATTTACAGAGAGAAAAATATGTGCTATAGCTTGATTAACTGGAAACGGGTATTTAGCAAAGAGACCAATAGGTCGATAACCAATAAGCTCCTGTTTTTAAAAACCTAAAAACCGTATAAATTAATTTCCGTATATGTAAACATAGCTTTTAAGAATAGCTATATTAACACATATTATTATCAATGATTTGTATAGTGAAATATAGACATGTAATATTATAACTATTATCATATTAGTAAAAGTCAGCTAAATATTCTCCCTGGATAGATAGTAACCATTGTAACATGGATACTTGAAGACATGATGTTCATCAAGTATATTTTTAAACAGAAAGATGCCCGACAAAGGAATTTTGAGAATGTTTAAAAAAAAGCTCCTGCTTTACAAACTTGCCAATGATGGTCCAATTTGTTTTGGTTAAAGTATTGGGATTCGCATGTGAGAATTAGATACAGATAATTGCGTTGATCATGTTAATCAAGTTTTTGTAGTAAACATGACCTTCCTATATAATAATATCCATTTACATACTATAGAATGAGTTACTATTTAAAGGTGTCAATCTGTTTGAATATCTGTAATTTTGAAGACAATTATGGTTTTTTAAATCATAAAGACGTTTATAACCTATTGATAGAAGATTAAAACGAAGATAACGGAATACTTTTAACCTTTTTATGAATTGTTTATTGTTGAGGACACTTTCAACGTCTGATGATTGATAAATATGTTGCATACAATTATTTATTTGCACTTTGAACTTAAATATACGTGTGTATATGACAAAAAAATGTAGTAAGAAGACATATTGCACTCGCAAGCTCGTGCAATATAAAATTCTACTCGGGACAATATTTCCCAATATTCATGCAATAACCCTATATTATTGAGTGGACATTTCAAAGTCGAACGTCGCAATTAAACCTTCACTGAATATTACCAGACATGCATAATACGGAATATCTTTGTTTCATTGGATATGTCCTGTTTAACGGTAGGTTTTAATGTAATTTATTTATTTCATTCATTCATATCTATTTTACATTGATTTCATATAATTTTATAGAAACACTTTTGGTGACTAAACATTTCCTATGTTAATCGCATGTGTCGGAGACTTTAGTTCCTTAAAGGGTTTTCATGATGAAACTTTATAGAAACAATAAAATCTTGAAGAATAGTATATTTTAATATTGAACATCTTACATTCTCTTGTGCATTCTTTTAATCTTTCTTTTACATCAAACTATAGTAAGAAGGGATATTGAAACATACGACTAAATTACTGGGGTATGGATATATCTTAACTTTTTGGCAGTGGATGCCCCAAAACAGAGTTGCATTATTGACCTTGGGTTTGTAGAATCAAAATTGCTGCTTAGAAACGTTAGGTAGAATTGCCGGTATGTAAATCTTATTCTAGATTTGAAATGTGATATCAACGAGTTACACATGTAAAAGAATTTGTTAAAAAAAAACAGATGCGTTTTACATTTAACAATTACATCTCAGACTATTTGAAGTTTTGCCTATGCATGTTATATCTATGCTGACGTATTGAATAAAAAGGTAAAAATTCCTCATCAGGTCTGCATTTAATTTGCAGTTAAAACAATTGATCATGCATGATTTGACTTATTAAAGTATTTTATCAATATTTTGTTCAGATATAATTTTTATTGTACTAATCTTTATGAGTAAGATCACATTTTTTTAGGAAAAGGGGTCTTAATATGTTAAGAGTAAATAGCTTGGATATCGTAGTGCAAAAATTACCTTGATTTTTTTTTCTATTTCTTAACACTGATCCCACCCAAGACTCGTTTATTGAAAATGTGTGTACTCTATTGTAGCAAAACCACCGTTAGCATTTGGATCAAATCTGTCTGGCTTTTGACATGGAAATTTTCAAATAAAGAAGGCAAAATCTCATAAGTTTCTTGAGACACGTGTCTTTGGAATACTCGTACAAATTGTCAGTAACAAAAGTTATTTCATGAATTATGGTAACAGTGTTAGGAAAAGAAATCCATTATTTTACATCACTTCGGAAATCAGAGCCTATATAAATTCGGTCATGACTGAATTTGTATTTTTTTAGTAAAGCTTACTTTCAAGAAAATGACAATCTCTCTCCCATCACACGTTACTTGCAAAAGTCAGTTTGCCACTTCATTTTTGTCATTCAGGATATGTAAATTTCTTACGATCCAATAAAGATTTCAAAATTTTCAAAATCTCTATGATTCAAATTGTTCTATTATTTCTCTGTAGTAACTTTTATTACTTATAACTCCATGATATTTTGTACTTTTATGTAGCATATATTTACCCTATCGAGACTAGCTACTCAGCTTGAACCTTTGAATAATTGATAACATGATTCTTCTCTTTACTTTAACTCAAAATGTTAGAGTAGAGGAACACATACCAAATATTGGTTTATTGTCTATGTATATCAGATCACACCATTTAAATTACTATAGAAGGTAAACAGCGTATTTGCAATGTATTTATCTCAAATTTTTCTGGAAAATATAGCAACACTTTCCATGTTTGATTAACACTGTATAAACTGATCTTCACGAGGTTACTCTAATTGTTATTGTAGTTTATCACCTAATAAATTATTTTCAATACAAGCATTGACTGAAAGGGAACAACCATGACAACTGTTTTCACGTGCCCTTCGTTCCTATTCCTGTACAGAGAGAAAAATATATGCTTTAGCTTGATTAACTTGAAACGGGTATTTAGAAAAGAGACCAGTAGATCGATTACCAATAAGCTCCTGTTTTTAAAAACCTAAAAACAGTATAAAATAATTTCCGTATATGTGAACATAGCTTTTAACAATGTTTAAGAATAACTATATTAACACATATTATTATCAATGATTTGTACAGTGAAATATAGACATATAGTATTATAACTATTATCATATTAGTAAAAGTTAGCTAAATATTCCCCCTGGATATTTAGTAATCATTGTAACAGGGATACTTGAAGACATGATGTTCATCAAGTTTATTTTTAAACAGAAAGATGCACGACAAAGGAATTTTAAGAATGTTTAAAAAAAAAAGCTCCTGCTTTACAAACTTGCCAATTTTGGTCCCATTTCTTTTGGTTAAAGTAATTGCGTTGATCATGTTAATCAAATAGGCCAATAAATCTCAAAATGGAAATTGGAAAAGATATAATGGAGGAAAGATCTTTTCTAAAATTTTCCTTTGCAAACAAAAGTCTTGATGCCATCAATTTGGACAATATCCTTCATCCTGAATCACTACAAAATGTTACCCTATTTTAGAGATCAATCTAGATCTGTAACATTTCTACTACAAATACCAAACTAATTGAAACTATTTTTTAAATATAAACACGTGTTGTAGAGTTCAAATTTAACGATTTCAAGTCTCAACCTCCTGATTGCACCTGTGTCAGTTCCTTATTCATATATAATCAGACTAGCCACGTTATTACTGGTGACCTAACATTTTCAGTAACACTTATCTGCGAAATGTGTTATCCAAAGGCCCGAAATATCGTTAGCCTAAATCCTCTTAAAATATGATGGATTCAGTGGGGAATTATTCCAGGCGATGGTTTAAACTCCAGAAATAAGACGTAGATATTCTTTCTGAATGGATTAAAGGTGTGATGTTGTTGATACAAATCAGAATTTAAAAACTGAATGGGTATATAAATACATATGCTACATCAATCTTTAAAGACCGAAATGTTGCAAAGCATCTGTCCGACCTCCATGACAAATATGTTGTTGTCACCGCAGATAAAGCCTTTCACAAAATCGTTTTTGTGTGTAAATCCCATTGCATAAACTACTTAAAAAATAAATAAGGTATTTACTTTTCACTTGGGATACCTAAATTAAATAATTGTTATTACAAACAATGTTATATATTGCTGGGTTTTCTTAGTTCCCCAAAAAACTTCTTTTTAAATTATTAACATTGATTTTATCAGCAATCAAAGCCGGGCTTAAAACAAAATGTGAAAATACCTATTCTAGAGGCGGTGTGATTTAAATATGGATACTAAAAAACTCCAAACACCTGTTAAAGTACATACAATCTAAGACTATTTCATTTTGCAGTAGTATTAAAACTTTTAATTTTTCTAGCATTACACAGGTATTCCACATTCCAAACTAAAAGACAAATTAAAAGAGTTATTCCTGCGTTGTTCCATAGACAAATATGGCCAACGTAGATACAAGTATCTTGTCTCATGGGCATACGATAAAGTTTTGATCCCACGGTGATATTTTTTTATGACAATGTACCTATAAGCAATTTTACACATAATCAATTCAAATATGTAATAACAAATATATCTTTATGCGCTAAATTTAGAGTTAAATGGGGTCGAAATTTTAGATATTTACTTAAAAGTTTGATTTCTATGCCATTTCTATCCTTTGGATATGAGTACTTAACTGTTTGTTCCCAAAAGAAAAACGCATGCGGAATTTTGTAAAAAGACTATGAATGTCTTCTCTATAGAAGTATGCTCTTAATTTGTGTAAGAATTCTTTGTAAATTATACATTTTTATTAAATTTGCATGATTTTAGAAAACAAAACCAGCCTTTATTGTCAAAACAACATAACTCTTTTATTCAAAAAATGCTGTATTTTATAGTCTCAATGCAATGTGTACTGCAAATTTTGCAAATACACCAATATTATTTTATCGAATCTTTCTAGTATATCACGGTGAAAGTATTGAAAGAAAACAGAAATACTGCTTCCTAGACCCTTGCAACACGCATCTTTGACAATGTGGTGTCCAGGTTACTCCAAAAAGTCAGAAATATAAGTTATTTCATTTAAAGTATCAGCAAAAGAAATCCACCGTGTTTAATGTAACTATACAGAACTCAGAGTCTATGTTAATTCGTCAATGATCAGATGTATTTTCGGAGTGTAGCTAACTTTCGAGAAATGGAAAATCTCACATATTCAGCAGCAAAAGTCAATTTGCCAATTAAAAAAGTGTGTAGCATTCCTTTGCCTTATCGGGACTAGCCATTCCAGTTAAATCATCTAAATATATATAGTTTATAAAATACTAGACTTATACATGTAATGTAATTGTCGGAATAGATGCATATACAAATATTTGTCTCTTGGCTTTGTAAATCAAAATCACATCATTTAAAACATTGTATACATTATTCCCTACAGTAAACAACACAATCATACCGAGAGTACACTAGTTTCAATTTTTCATGACCTAAATGGTAACCTTTTTCATTACAAGCATATACTTAAACAGTACTACCATGGCATCTGTCTTCAATTACTCTTCGGTGCCATAATGGTTAAGAACGTAATGCATTAACTGGCTTAGCTCGAATCTCGTTTTCAACAAAGGGACCAATGTTTCGGTTTCTTATAAGTTTCTGCTGTACATACTTGTCAATTGCTGATCCAACTATCTTTGCAAAAGTATTGGTACGCATTCGAAGGTCCGATAAAGATTAGAGTGTAAATTTAATTGGCCAAACAAACTCTAAAATTATCAAAAACCCTTGATCATGATAACTGAGAATTTCGCTAGTTGGAGATATTCATGTCAGTAATAACTGGCAGTTGACAGCTTGATAGTTGTTTTATCCTGTAAGATAACGTTTAAATTATATCTTTAGTGGCTTAACAAAATTCAGCAAAGAATATTTACTTAAATCTGGATAACACGAGAAGTCCGACTTGCTTTGAAAACCATAAATACATAATGTTACAGTTAGAAGTGTAAATCTGCATGTCATATACTCATTACCTGCAGCAAGATCTAACAAACACGGGTACACATCCAAATAGTTGACGGCTCATATTGTAGCAAACTACTACTAACAACATGAACAATAGGTTTATCTAAATTGTCGCCTGATACACTAGTTTTTTTATGTACAAAAGAAGAAAAATCCATTACATCGATCTTACAGTTGGAAAATAGCACACATGAATTAACTAACAAAAATGCATAAAACATGAACCATCTAAATGACTGATTGTCTTGTATAAATCCGACTTTCAATTCTAAGGGTCACTTGTGTATTTGTAAAGCACGGTGTGTGGTTTTGCAGAAGGTTTTCATATTGAGTCATATGTGGTTTTCCTTCAGGAACATGTTTTCTGCAGAGGGAAATAACTTCTCATCCTCAAAATTTTCAAATTGATCATCAGATGTTGGCGGAAGATAACAAACTGAAAACAAAAACTCCCCAGTAGAGACCGACAAAATTATGGCACAACTAAAATCGGCAAAAAAAAATAATTGCATAATGATTGTAATGCCTAAAGGTAGTAAAAGCTGTTTCTTAAAGTTTTGCAATTTTAGACTGCTAAATAGTTTTAAAACCAGCTGTTATTGCCATTTATTTTTTTGTTTGATAATGGTTCATACAAATAAATTTCTTTCTTTCTCTCAGAATCAGTTGAAGAACCGGAGTCTGTGTCACTTAGCTTCACTTAGGATTAGCATTACGATATTTAACTAGTGGTTATTTGTGTGTATCAAATCAAAATAAGGTGACATGGTATGATTGCCAATGAGTCAACTATTCACCCGAGTCAAATGAGGTTCACGTTCTTCGATTGTTATCAATCGTAAAAAACACAAAAGAATTAATTTTATTGACCGATATTTCTATGAATAGTGAGGAGACTTTCACTCTTCTTACCAAAAAGTATTTATTTTGTCTGATTTCGATGATTACAATGACAATCGCTACGTACGTACATGTATCTGTCTTAAAATATTTCGTCATTGTTGGTTTAAATTCATGTGAAAGTATTGAACTTAATCATGTACGCAATCGTGGATAAACTTCAAACTTCATCAAACGAGTAAAAACTGAGAGTTTAAAGTTCACATTAAATACTCTGTTCGATCCACAAATGGGGATGTACTTTCCCCTGACAAAATCTCTTATACGGTGTCATCACTAAAGCTAATAAAATGTGCCTTTACAACCCGGGAACATGTAAAACTGACGCTGACATTAATTATAATTTAGAAGACATTAATTATGAAATATAAAAGGCAGCACTAGTTTACCGACATTTAAAATATTCATGAAGAAGACACAAATCAAGTTGCAGCTTAAAATCTGATGGTATCGCATGAGCTTAAGAATGAGCTAGACCGGGTAAGCATGCATAATGTTATAAATATTTTCATCATAAACGGTCTACAAAATAAGATAGTTAGCGATAAAAAAGAAGGCTGTAAATTGGAATTGAGAAAACAAGCATTTATTTACACGCATCAAATGTAATCAAAAACAGAATTATGCAAAACATTTTTTCTTTAAGTGGTCCAAAAAGGTTGTATACACTTTCCTGTGAATTTAAAAATTATAAACTATATACTTTCAGTTCAATATTCTTTCAAGAAATCATAAGAGTGTTATACTTGTAAGTTTATCACAATGAATGAGACATTTTGGGAGCATGTATATAAATAGATAATATCACGTTATGTATTGGTATATAACATAGATTATGTTATGCTTATGCTGCTTATATTGTACAAAGAGAGCAAAGAGCATTCGCATTTTTACTATGTATTTGACCACGAAAATTGTAAACCTTGACTTTTAAATCATAGCTACGTGTATTTATTTCCTTCAACATCCCATTTTCCTTTGTATGACAAGAGAAGACCAGGCATGACCATAATAAACTGAAGACAAAAAATAGTGCAAAAAGTTTGGTTCGACATCTGGTTTGCATATCATTGTCGATTAACAATAGGTCAAAAAAGTGAAAATTAAGTTGTTCATATACTAGAATTATATACCTATATGGATTCATGTCCTTTAAGAACAATAGGTCTTTCATTTAAGGAAACAACCCGGGCCATTTCTCAATGAAATATACTTCATTACTTACCTTGATTATAATGCATACTAGAGTCCGTTAAAACATTTAATTCTTGTGAAAGTAGTACTATGTTGATGCCAACGGAGGTTTTCTGTGTAATTTTCAATATGTAATGCTTTATTTAGGATTAAGGCAGAAACTTTATTAGAAATATCAGAAAACGTCGTTATCGCACAGATTACCCTTTCGAAAAGAACAATTTTACTTTTTGATAATGCATCGCTACAATAAAGTGACATTGCGTATAAGAAAGGTAAAACGGGATACAATTTCCTGCAAAATAATCATTTCATTAGCTGATATATTTCGCTCAATGTAGGACCAGCTAAACAACAATGCGGTTTCCGTTTTAAACAGTTGCATCAAAACATCGTGCAGTACAATTTACAACCACTGGAGGGCATCAAACGTGTTTACATTTCACTTACATTTATACGGAACTATGTGCTTCTGTTGATACATTGTATTGCAATAATTGCAACTCTTTAAAATGTGCAAATTTTTTTTTTCAATTTTCATAAACAGAATGACAGTTATGTTATTACTGGCGATAATTCATCCTCTTAGAAAGTTCGAATGGAGACAGTTTTACTGATCTTAGAGATATCAAAAACTTTCACATTTGTCATTTAAATATATAAACAATTTGCAGTAAGAATTTGTTGCTCGTACTTTATAAAATTGTCGACTAATCAATACATTCTCTCTTAAGGTAGACTCTTCTTTTGAAGGTATCTTAGTTACTGGCTTAAAGATACAGCACAGAGGCCGTACTGACCATGGAGGACATAACTATGATGGTATGATTGTGAAATTTAACAAGTATTGGGGGATAAATGTGATATTTTTTATCTGACAAATATAGTGAATAACCTTAATGTTAAATGTAGATGTTTTTTCTACCAATAGAACAAAGTTATGGTTTGAAACACTGACTTTTAATGCTGGTTTAAGTGATTGTTATCATTAAGATCTACTTTTACAACGCTATACACCATAGTGTGTTAACATCAAGACACAATATACATTTTTTTAAATGTTTGTGTCTGAAAATACTTTAGGGATCTTGACAATATTAATGTTTTACACGATTCAAGTTAACGTATAAAAGAGATTAACTTAGTTTACATTTATTTTGAAACTCGATATACTGAGATAATAACTTCTCATGTACCATGAACTATACATCTAAAACTTGAGAAAAGCTTTTTTAACAACTGAGCGCATTTGTTGCTATCTTACACATTTTTTTTTCTTTTTACATTTTAATCTACTGTATGCGCTGTTATTAGCTGAAAAGGATTAACGAGTCTTGTAATTGAAATAGTTAGATCAGTTATTTCATTTCCGATAAACATGCAGATATAATTGAATTACTTTTTTATTTACTTATATTTAAATATTAAAAATGTGTAAGTATAGCATACATATATCTTGTGTTAGATATTATCCCAAATAACTAATTAACTGGGAAACTTAGCCCAATGTTGTAAGCTCGGTAAATTGTTACACAGTATGTGCATTAAATTATATAATTGTGTTAACAAAATAGGCTAGAACTCGTTTATATATCAAATTATCAAAACACTAGACGAAAAACTGTTTTCCTCTAAAGTAAACCTTGCCTGTAAGTATACTATTGGTCGTTGATACTAGTCAACATTACAAATATGAAAATGCAATTTATTTTATTACATTTTCCAGTTGTCCTTACTCTAAAGACAAAACATGTGGAATTTGAAACAAATCTTTCCGTTACATGTATAGTAGAGCATGAATGTACGGTGAACTCGTGGTCGGTAAAGGAACAAAACGGAACATACGAAACTATAGTCAGAGAGTCAACACCATTCAACAGAACAAAGTATGGAGCACAACTGAGTAAAATGGAAAGAAGGACCATTTATATATTGATTATTTATCGTTTGGAAAAAAATGATGTACATAATGACTACCGCTGCGATTGCGATACTCACTCCGGATACATAACTGACATGCATGACAAACTTATATGTAAGTTCTTAAACATAGCATAATTTAGTTAAGTACGATAAGCACGTTTTCCAGTTCATGTTTAAATCTTAATGAAAAAAATAGTGATGGGCTAAAGTAAAAACGAAACAATCATTCTGTACATTATATCATTTATGAAATATTCCATACTGCATTTTGCAAAAACTGAAAAAGGTTTGTTTGTGAAATATTGAAACCTTAACGATTTGCTTATTTTAGTCTTTTTAGTTCTATTCAGGGTTTCTTTTTAAATGTTGGCTAAATGTAAAACTGCACACTCACTTTTTCGAAAACTATTAGTGCACGTTCTCTCTTTCTTTCTCTTGAGTAGTGACGTTGTCGGAAAATTGTTAATCTAATTCAATGGTCCTCCCACTTATATAGTTCATATTTCATATTAATGCATACAGGTTTTAATTACCGCTTGGATCAAAAATCAAATATGATTTCTTGAATACTTGAATAAGTTGAGGAGTTATATGACCAAACAGGACATAAAAAAGCGACGATCTAAGGTCTAGAATGCCGGAAGGAGTTGAAACCTTAATTTCTTGAATTTAGAATTGTTAACAACGGATGATTCAAGAAAAGTATGAAAAATTCATTTAAGTACCGATGCACTTAACACTTAGCTAAGTTCACCCTTGGGGATTAGCAGTCAAATAGAAGGCCTTTGAATAATGTAAACTTCTCACTTACACCATACAACATTACACCATGCATCATTACACAAAACACAGAACAAGGGAACAGTTTGTGTTACTCTCAATGTTCTTTCTATGTTAAAGAGAGGCAAAAGATACCAGAGGGAGGTTCAAACTCATAAGTTGAAAATAAACTGACAACGCCATGGCTAAATTATTTCACTAAACAGCTAAGCAACATCATGATATCTTAACCAGTCGATATTTGGAAAAAAATAATTTTCTTAGTCGTAGGAATGGAGAACTGTTGATGAAGTGTGTTGTACAATTAACAAGGTCACATTACACACTATGTTATAAATTGTGTCAGTTTCTCCCGCCACATTTCTGTACTATATGTACAATGTAGTAACCATTTTTGGGGGTGTTTTTTTCGGCCAGTTACGTCCAAAGCAAAATACTTTCGAATTATACGAAGAAAAAGCACCTCTCCAGATCTGAAAAAGAGAGGCAAAAGATACCAAAGGAACATTCATACTCATTTAAATTTAAAAAAGAGAAAGACCAACAGACAAACAATAGTACACAAAACACAACATAGAAAACTAAAGACTGAACAACACGAACATCACCAAAACTGGGGGTGATCTCAGTTGATCCAAAAGGGTAAGCAGATCCTGCTCTACATGTTGCACCCGTCGTGTTGCTCATGTTAGTACAAACCCGGTTATAAGTCTAATTCGATAGGTTACAGGGAAAAGGGGACGGGATTGTAGTCACGACATTAGGAACATATGCGCTATTATATGTGAAACGGATATTCCATAACAGTCACCCAACTTGTGATGGCGTCCATAAAACTCACGAAGGAATGCTTTCAACTTCACCACTTAGAACTCTTGGTTTAATAGCTTCATTGTAAGCAGCAACCCTCTATCAAGGAAATCGTGTTAGGAAATAAAAGCCCTGGAATATCGTAAAAATGGGAGACATATACTCCGTATGCAGGCGCTGCTGGAATGTTATTACATAGAAATGGAAAGTTCACAATTGGGAAGCTGAAATCAACTCTTTTCTCGTAAAGTTTTGTTTTCAACTGACCATAAGGCTAGTGCAAATAAAGAAGTTAACCAATTTCTTCTTAATTAATTTTACGCTAGGGCACTTTTTGTCTGTTCGATTTGCTCACCCAATTTTGTCAATCTAACGGAACTATAAACAACTGGCATACCAATTGGAAGTTTAGCTAGCTATAAAATCAGATTTTTTCACTTGTTCTGTTGATTGACAGCGTTTAATTTTGACAGTTTTTATGAACTTCTCCTTTTAGAATTTTCCTTGGAGCTCGGTATTTTTCTGATACCTTTTTTTCTAAAGCTCTTACAATCCTTTTCAAAGTACGGCATATCTGGTTGTTGTGTGTACTTTGTGGATGTAATAATGCTGAATTACAAATTATGTTACCGCATAATGACTGCCTGTGTAAGGATGTTAATTATGACGAAACGTCAACTTGTATGGTTTGGGAAGGTTTTGATCATATTTAAACTGTCCAAACAATTTGTGAAAGCTAGCAATATTTATTCAAATATTCAAATATTTTTTTCCTCATTTTTATGACATCACTGTGACACCACATATGACATATCTGCATTTAATGTCCAGATTGTTTCAATTTGTTAATAAAAGTAACTAAACTTTGAACGGCTAGAGTATAATAGTAGTTTCGTATTATTAAATCCCTAAGATTCTGTTCATTTTCGACCAAAAAATGTTAAAGACTAACAAATTTAATAAGAAGATACAAAGCAAGGTAAAATAATCCTATGTCATCGGGAAAAATTTGTGTGCTCTTTTAGTGAAGTTCAGACAACAAATAATATTTAATTTCCCCTAATTGCTAAAATGTGTGCACAAAAAAAAAGGAGTATGGAGATAAGTGACCAACGTTCTACTTGAATCAGTTTTTGTTTTAATTACCGCCATAAACAACAGCAGCTGACATATTTTGGTGATATACATGAAACCATTTTATGATATATGTTCAAAGAACAATTCGTAAACACTCAAAGGGAAATAAGTAAACCACAGAAAAAAAACCTACTTCAATATATCAGTCAAAATTTAAACTATATGGAATGGTGTGTTAATCTCGCATACCGAAACTATCATGATTCAGTCTGATATAATACATATATCACGCCCAATGATTAAAACCAGTCCGGTTTAAATCAAACATAGTATCCAATTTTTTGTAATATACTAGTACTGGTACTAACTCCAGAAACAATTCTGTACACAGTATTTTAAACATGATATCAGTATCCATGTGCATTGTTTTTCTATTTTTTTCTAGTTTGGGGTAAACAATTGACCATTCGGGTTCTTTAAAAAGTAAATCATGATTCTCTGCGTATATTTCGTCGAATAAATATTGTACAACTAATGATTTTAGATAATTTCATAAATATTCAGATGCAGGTGGTTTATAATGTTTCAAATTTTGTAAAATGACACTTGCTTTATTGAATGATATCTTACCTTTGTAATTTATCTGTCTATCTGAAATCATTTTTTTCTAATTTAAATTTTTTAAGTCAATTTTATCAGCTTTTTGGTTTTGTCAAGTGCGTGTAGGCTTTGTGTTATAAATTAATATACCATAATCGTCCTTTTCTAATTTAAATCGCTCACTTTTCTCTTATTTCATCTCCTATTCTAATTTCATTTTTTAAGAAGGCAGACTTTTAAAAAATGACAATACTGGATGGCGTTAAACGGAATACATATCAACACTTATATTGTTTTGAGAAATCATTGATAATATTTGTTTAAAAGTGTTTTTTAATGAATAATAATGAGCTTTGTTAATTGTCCTAGATCCGGGACAATATACAATTGCACATGTCAGGGGTCTGGTACGCAGTGACCTATTTGTTATGAAGTGTTTAAAATTTGGAACTGTATACAAAGTTTTGTTCTGAACTTTTTAACAATAATGAATATGCTGGGGAATATATTATTTGTCAACAGGTAAAAAAAAAAACCAGAACCTTCTGGGGAAAAACAATTGAAGTATATAAGGAAAGAGGACTGTGTTTACATAGTTTCAATATAAAAGATTAATAAAATAAACCGTTTTAGAATCTAATGCATTCTGGTGAATATTTCAAACCGTGTTAATCAAAACGTTGTGATAGTTTTTAAACATCCTAAACAATTGAAATTCAACCAATGACATTGCGTTATTTTCATTTTATGGGTGTGAAAAATGAAATTACCCATAGTCGTTTAAATACTGAAATGGCAAATTGGCGAAAGGTTATCAATAATATCCAATATAGACCATTTGAATAAATTTCAATATAGGATTATCAAGTATAGTGGAAGCTTCCGGACATACTTTATAAATTACAATTTTAGATCTTATAAATAAATATATATAAACAGGTCATCATTTTATGCCTTGAAGCAAATTTCATTGAAAGTTGGTATCGTCCGAGTTGATTCTTCAAATGAACATAGTCTGACGTTGATCCATTCATGTGACGCGCAGTTTATATTTTGTTTGTGGTGTCCTGGTGTGCTGTCGTAAATCCGTTGTAATGTATTATTATAATATTTTTTATGTATTTCTCTGTGTTGAGTGTTCTTGCGTTTTTTTGTACTGTATTCCAGTCACGTAGTATTGTGATTTTGGCGATATTTTAAACATTTTCATATAAGCAGGAGGTTTGGCTAGCCAAAAAAACCAGGTTCAACCTACCATTTTTTCTTAAAATGTCCTGTACCAATTCAGGAATATGGCAGTTGTCATCTAAAGTCCGTTTCTATGAATGTTGGCGTTTGCTTTTGTTGTAGTTTAGTGTTTCTGTTGTTCCCTTGTTTTCCTCTTATAGTTGATGTGTTTCCCTCGGTTTTAGTTTGTTACCCGGATTGGTTTTTGCTTAATCGAATTTTGACTATTGAACAGCGGTATACTACTGTTGCCTTTATTGAGAAATATTTACTTGCCTGTTATATCCGGACTAACTTATATACCTATATTGAGTTATTTTCCTTCAGAACTACAGGTCTTTCATTTGAAGAATCAACTCGGACGATACCAACTTTCAATGAAATTAGCTTCAAGGCATAAAATGATGACCTGTTTAATGTCATTATTTTCTCTGATTAGAATACATACATTAATTTACTTGAACATTTGATTCGTTTGATAGTTATCGTGTGTTGTTGCAAATGGGGGTTTTACTCTTTCATAGGTTTAAGGCAGAAACAATCCTTTCCTCCGTTTATGGGACTGAAATACCAAAAATCGTCGTTGACTGGACGCAACAAACAATGTGAAGTTTTATTAATTTATCACTACAATAAAGGGATATTATATGAGATGAATTCAACAATGCAAACCTTTTAATAACACTTTAAAAGCAAGCCAGATTTAACACATTCGTGTGTAGGATTTTATTGATTCACACTGTATTTGAAATCATACTTTGACCTATGGATGTCCGTTTTTCATCTTTTTACATCTATATATACCTTTTACTCTATCAAGTGACCAAATATTCTTATTTTCTATAGAATAACAGACACGTACTTCATAATGGGTGTGGGGGAAGTATAATATTTAATCCTGATTCTCAGTTTTAAAAAAAATGTGTTGCCAGACAAAAGAGAGAACATTATTCTGAATAGTTCGTTAAAAATTGTTGAAAAGATAATTTGCTCTTTCGCGATAAAAATAACATGAAAAAAACACACACAAAAAACATAGCACCCCCTTCTATAAACAAAGTTGATACAATAAATTACTTACAAATTGACTTGTTTTTTCATACACCGTAACAATTCATTTGTATCTTGCTTCATGCATTAACAATATTATTTTTATTGTAACTGGATAGTAATTTCTAAAGTTTATATCTAGAATAATTAGTGAGTTTTATTTCATATTATAAATGAGCCGTAGGGCGTATTTAAACCCGAACGCATCAGAAAAGAATATCCCACTATCTTTGCAGAAAATAATATTTTTGACGGTATATAAGTCAGATAATGCATATTTTAAGGTTATACGACAAGAAAAACCTTAAAATATGCATTATCTATAACATATTTCTAAGGAATTATATTTGTGGACATTCAGGCCATTTATTTTAAATTTGTGATTATAATTTGTAATAATGGTGAAATATTTAAAAGTACTAAGCTTGCAGTTATTTTCTTTACTGTTTAAATTCCCTTTTCATCTCTTTGTTATCTAAAAGCACAGTATAAGAGCTTCCGTCTCATATTTTATCTTACAATAATATATTTAGTTATTTTGTATCGAGCCAAGTTTGTTTTTCAATGTACAATCTATACGAAATATGATCATTTGGCACACACTGAAGCTTAAGAAAAGCTCCCTGACTCATACATTTTATTATATATTTTAAATTTAAAAAATATCAACTGCATTTTGGCAAATTATCTAAAATGTCAATCGATTTTAATTTAGAATCCCTATCTGCTTTGAAACAAAACTCTTTCCAAAAACATAAGGTGACTTCGATATCGACTCGCATGTGACATTCGTCGATCAAAGCCCATAAAGAGTCAATTACTTTGATTTGTTAAAAAAAGTAAGTTCAAGGTTGCAAAGAATCGGAGAAGTTATTTTTACTACCTTTAAGAGTAAATTCATCTGAAATCATTGGACCAATTGCAGGACAGAAAAACATACTGATGGTGTCATTTTAGTTTTGAAATGGCCCTGATTGATGTGGAACAAATTGTACGCGCTCTATCTGGGACGCCATTATAACAGACACATAATTAAGAACATCTTTGTCACAAAGGCTGACATTATTTGTTGACTTGACTAGTATATCTTTTTTAATCCCTTATATGAATTCTGCTTTATGCTAGTAAACCACACAGTTGAGCTGGGTAAATGTACGTAGGAACTCCATACCTGTGTGGTTAATTCTGTGGACATAATCCAGCCATTTATAAATTATTAATTCGACCATTTTAAAATTGTTTAAGTTTTGGGTTTTTTATGAAGCAATGTGATTCTGAACAACGTCATTCCTAATCTTCCTCAAAACAAAAAGGTATGCCATCTATCTGCATTCTTTTCCTAAATTTGGTGTATCAAAACTTTGATAAGATCTTGGATAGAAGTCATGAGGGAACAATTAGCTAACGATTGGAATTTATATCTCCTTGTGTAAATGTTAAAAATGAAACGGTATTTCTTTTTTATTCACTTCTATTATTTTTTTTCAGTTAAAAAGGATACAAAGGGAACCAAAGGTAAGAAATTAAACACAGGTCTGACAACAACATGTATGACAATTTAAAGTTGCATGCATGAATAGATATTAAAGTAAATTAGGCGCTGAGTGTGTTTCTTTCCAATTGCAGACAGGAAATCAGGTAATAGAAAATGTGTAATATATTTTATTGATAAAGTACTTAAACATATGATGGATATGATTAATAAAATGGTTTCACATATTCTGGGAAGTGTGTGGTACTATAAAGAAAACTTTATGCATTATTACCTTTTTTATCGCTTTTCAATATTAGATGTTAACAGAATGTGCCAGCAGCATACATGTGTTTGATATTTGTATTAATGATCTATAATGAACTCGATAGAATTCCATATATTATTTTTTAATACAAAACAACGTCTAACATTAAAATTAAAGTAAAATTAGTCCGGCAGATTGGTGAAAAAATTGTGGGTTTGATGATAAAAGCACCAAGTTTGGCATGGTAGTAGTTCTGGGTGTTTCAAAAACTATTAGTTATGGACCCACCTTGCAATTTCAAGATGGCAGCTTTTCCAAGATTGCCGCCATAAAATATCAAAATCAGCATATATCACTTATATAAGGTCAGCTTTAAGACCAAATTTGGCATGACCGTAGTGCGGGGTGTTTCAAAAAATATAAGCTATGGACCCACCTTGCAATTTCAATATGGCGGCTTTTCCAAGATGGCCACCAATTATATATCAAAGTCAACAAATATCACTTATACAAGTTCAAATTTGGAATGTTAGTAGTGCTGGATGCTTCGAACAATATTACCTATGGACCAAAGTTGAAATTTCAAAATGGCGGCTTTTTTTCAAGATGGCCGCCATAAGATATCGAAATCAAAACATATACCTTATGTAAGGTTGCAAAGTGTTATGTTTTGACGTACCATCAGTAACACTAAGTGCCTTATGATACCAAGTGTGTACCACATTTTTTTTCTTAAGCCAAACAACATCAAACATTTCTGAAGAAAGTACAGAAAATCGTAACTACGGTACCATTCTTGCAGAAATATAGTCTACAACGAGGGATCACGTGTAGATACTGGCGTTATTCCAATATTTAAGCTAGACTTAACTAGAATGAAAACTTCTAGACTCAAACAGTTTTCATTAAGATTAGGTGGAGAGGACATAGTAATAATCTTAACAAAATTACAGTAATCTGAGGCTTGGCATGCCATTAGCAAGGCAGTTTCTTACTTCTTCTGTTAAATGATTATTATGGTGGTGTAATTTAACAGAAAACCGCAAAATTCGGCTTGTATGACAACGATATGTGAATACACTGCGCATACAGATAGTTCAGAAAGACAATGATGTACGCAAAAGTCTTTCCCACAGTCATCTAAAACATTACTTGATTAACGTTTGGGCAAATATCTAAATGCACTCGAATTATTCCATTGAGACAAATACGACGCTATCCATTTCGAAGTTACTTCTGTTTTATTCTTCTATAATACTACATTCAACTCAACTAGAACCATCTCTTAATATATATGACCCTTCTACCTGATGCTAGGACAAGTAAAGGAGGTAATAATTGACACAATGTACAGTTTACATTGGTCGTTTATGTATGATCCAATTATCCATTTATCTAACTGTACTAGAAACATTCAGAATTAAATATGTGGATCCTTTCGCGAATACTGTTGGTTCTACAACATACTTAATGTTTTGCAACAGCAGCGATGGACAATATTGACAACAACAGGAGTTCAACTACGGCTAAAGAATCGTCACATAGTAAAACATATTTCCATATTTCAGCTTTTTTCAGTCTAACTTGAATAATTCGTCATAACCAAATGCTTTGAAATAATATATTATATGCATTTCTCTTATATTCTCTGATACTTTGACCAATATATTAGGCGCCAGCACAACTGTTCGTATTATTGCTATAACTTAGTAACTAATAACATTAGTATAGACTAAGATTATCCTAACACTAACCAAATATAACAATGCGTTTCATTCTTACATCTTGTAAAAACCGTTTTTGGACATGCATTCTGTAAAATTGTCTAACCAGAAATATATGTATGCCAACCTGGTATAACTAGTTAATTGTGCAACTCTATCCTTAAATGGTATACATAAGTAAACAAAATGATAACATAGATAGGTTGAAACAGATGATAAAGAAAACATTAAGTATGTCTGGACATCATTCCACGCATTAAAGCCAAGACAAATGGCCACCCGCCTTTATATATCAGTCCGCATTGAACAATGTTTCTGAGGAACGAGACCCTGGTGAAAACTATGTAACAATCAAATAATGGAGTAATAAGGATAATTTGAGTCTACTTAACCATAACCACAATTGATCTGTAACATCAATGATTGAACTGGATGTGAGATAGTTAAGAGAATGTTCCTTCTGGTTTATATATGTGTAATAATACTGCTTATTCAGTGGTTCTTATCATTTTCTCATCATAATTATCCTAGTACCCGTGTGCAATATTATGCGATGTAACTATACAGTTCAAGTGTTGTAAACGTGATTTGAAAATGGTAAATGTAGATCAAGCCATGAGTTAAATAAAGAAAAAAAGAAAAATAACAAAAAGACCGAACTCCGACGAAAATTCAAAACGGAATTACTCACTTCTAAAAAGAAAAGGTTGGGCAATCGGATTGAATGTTATGAATAATAGTGCACAAATACAGCATATAAATATGGAGTCTTGTTCAGAAATGGATATAGTAATTAGCAAGTTTCAATCCACCTTATAAGCATATGAAAGCTTTAAGTTAAGGAATGTTTCGGCCTTTTATCTGTAGTGCTACTTCAAGTGAATGCGGATGGCATATACCCTATTGGATATTTATCACAAAGGTATCAGCATTTTTGAATGAGCTAATAAAATGTGGTTGAAAGATATTGAAACGGTAAATAAAAATGTGTGAGGACAATGATGCTATGTAAAGTGCTTTGTCAAATGTGGAGGGGAGTCGTGCAAAAACTAAATGGACTGTCCTTGATAAAAAGTTTGAAAACTGCTGTGAAAATATGTTGTTGTTTATATGATAAAGAGGATGAGAAAGACACCATGACACTCAAAAATCATTAAAAAAAACAAAGCGAGACAATAGTATGGATAACCAAAAAAAACGCGAAACGACTATCATCAGTCAAGACATCTAAACACAAATATCAGAAAATTGAACAACACCATACCCTCATAAAACAGGGAATGATCTCAGGTGCTCAAGAAGGGTCAGCTGCCTAAGTGCTATTGTTTAAAAAGCTTGATGAGTCACATCCATTATCACCAAATTTGTTGGTATTTGTAAAGTATCTAAAACTTAACCAAATGTGAAAGTTTGAAATGAAATAAAGTTTTCCATGTCTGTACGATGGATAAACACGACTTTCATTGGTTGACAACACAGATATGAAAAATAAAGAACAAAAAACACAACATCGGCAGCACAAACAACATGAGTCCCTTTTAATCAAAACTAAGGGTCAACGCAGGTGTTCCAGAAGGTGTTGTAGTTTCTGGCCATATGTTAGCACGAGTGATGTTACTCATTGCAAGTAGAAAATCGGTAAATGAGTCGTATTTATTGATCATGTTGATTCCAGTCGAGGCAAAATATACTAGAAATGTGACAAGGAGAAGTGGAAAATATAAATTATCATTTGTGACTCAGATGGTACACAGTAAAACAAATCCTAAAGGCGTCCTAAAAACGTTCGAGTGTTTCCATTTATGGGATCTTTGATTATATTGTCTTGCAAGTAGTATTGATATATCATTGAAAAACAATTCCTAGAACATAGTATGAACTGCAAATAGCAATTCGAAGAAAGAAATGAATACCAGCAGAGCCTTGTCTTAGTTTAGTTCGTTTTCACATTTTGGCGGCCATTTTGAAATTTTCCGTCATTTAAAAAAAAGTTTTAAAGTTTAGCATACCGCCATAACTTACGATAAACGTTGGATTACATTTTATATGCTTTTAAAAGATTTCTTTTGCACATTATTTGCTGTAATTTATACATGGTGGTGAATTTTTGACTGATTGGCAGCCGTCTTGAAAATGGCCGCCATATTGGATTTTTCAGAGTGAGTTCCTAGCTTAAATTGACAACCATATATAGATCTACAATTGTGCAACGTTTCAAGCTTTTATCATCAAACCCACAATTCTTTCGTTAAAGACACATAACAGCCTGAGTAGGATAGTTGCATTTTTTCAAATGTTTTTAATGTTTAGATACGTCAATAACATGCAACCCGAAAAACTTGAATTTTTTTTTCAAGAAAAATAAACACAGGAACTTGATTTTATTTTTGCATTTACATTAAGCACCCGTCTTATTTTTATTGATAGTTTTATCATGTGCAGCTTCAATCCCAGATTTTATTCCCTTCACATGTTCTAACTCATACATAAAACTATCATACCAGAAAAATAAGTTAATACTACAGCATGTTTTATTCGTAGATTCATCTCGTAATAATGTAGGACATATCTTGTTGGTTATTGGTGGAATAGTGATTTTGTCAATAATAGTTTTTTTCTTATACAAGCTGCTTAAGAAACGGAACAAGCATTGAAGAAAGGTAATTATCATTTATCATCTACTTATTACATCACAATCATTGTTTGTTAGCAGCTGTCGTTGATATTTTTGGCATTAATCCGTAATTACATGGCATCTTAATTTTGTTTCAAATGAAAAGATAGGATTGGGAGATATATTACAAGTATACGAATGAAAAGAGGGAAAACCCTAACGCAAACGATACACAACAGAACCCTTACAAAGAAAACTAAGGTTGACAACTACAAACCAACAAATATCCAAATTGTACTCGAGTAATGTTTAATATGACATTTTAGATAGATGCAATAGTAGTTTATCGATTTTCAAACCATGTGAATGCATTTTTATTACACAAATTAAGATTAATGAACTGATGAAAATGCTCTAATTCTAAGCAGAACGTGATCAGAAAAATTCGACAGAGAAAGTGTCTCTGCCAATGTATTAGTTCCGGGTAAACTTATCGATCCTTTGAATAAATTTATTCTAAAAGGTTACCAATTCAACATTGTAATTATACCTTTGAATATTGTTTTATTGGTATTAATATTGATTCTGTTATCAGTAAATTTAATATCAAACTTTATACTATTTGTAAATACATATGCAAATTCATGGCTCTACAATCTGTCGATACCTGGCATTGCACAAGGTCGTGTTTTTTTCTCTGACTCCTAATAACGTCTTTACACTAAATCCATTGGATGTTGGATGTGTACTGATTAATATTTAAGTCTTAGATACATGATTTTTTTATTAGTTGTTATTCGCTTTGAACTAACTGTCAGTAACTGCGAGAACTCTCAGATCTGTACTTAGTGTCTTATTTATTGTGGGGATGTATAAATACCCGGCCACGTGCGGTCTGTTTATTTGTCAGATGTCTTTCTGCTTTGTATCGATGTGTTTCGAAACTACATCCCGTCATTGTGTTATAGTGCTATGGTACATTTTTGTATTCTTGTCTTTCGTTTTTTGCTAATGTGCTTTGTCTATATATATTTTGTTTTTTTTCTTTGTTGACATATTTGTTTGTTGTGATAGTGATTAAGATTATAACACAACGTTGACCGCTGTACCCCTATCTTGACATGTTTACCTATAATGTCTTTGATTTGTTCACACATTGTTGTCAATATAATGGAATTGTATGCGCCTGTCATACAAGTGAGAGGATATGCTAGATATAAACCAGGTTTAATCCACCTTTTTCGACATATGAAAATGCCTGTACCAAGTCAGGAATATGAAAGTTGTTATCTATTAGTTTGATGTGTTTGAGCTTTTGATTTTGCCATTTGATTAGGGACTTTCCGTTTTGAATTTTCCTTGGAGTTCGGTATTTTTGTAATTTTACTTTTTGATGAGTTAAGTCCTTTTCAACTGATTTTTATAGTTTATTCTCATGTTGTACTGTTAAACAACTGTCCCAGGTAAGGAGAGGGTTGGCGCCTTCAAAATAATTATAACCCCAACACTTTCTGTATGTGCATGTCCCAGGGCAGTAGCCTGTTATTCAATGGTTGTCGTTTGTTGCTGTATATCATATTTGTTTTTCGTTCATTATTTTGTACATAAATCAGGCCGTTAGTTTTCTCGTTTGAATTGTTCTACATTCGTCATTTGGAGGCCTTTTTTAACTGATATGCGGTATGGAATTTGCTCATTGTTGAAGGCCGTTCGGTAACCTATAGTTGTAAACTTTTATGGCATTTAGTCTCTAATGAGGAGTTGTCTAATTGGTAATCACACCACATCTTCTCATTTTTATACATAGCATATGCCGATAAAAAACTCTTTATTACATATTTCCTTCAGGGATTTGAAAAGTGACATTGTTTAACGGTGACTAGATACATATAAGATGTTTCGGTACATTCAACATTGAAGTGTTCTTTCTTGTTTTCATAATATGCTGTTGTTTCATAAGAACATTTAATTGTTTATGAAACTATTGCTGCAGATTACAAATTTTATAACTTAGTACTTACTTATATGTTTCATGTATGTATGTTAAAGACTTTTTGGGGCATTTTTTGTTTTGCCCTGTTTGTCTTTTTTTCATAAATTTTGGCTCTGCTGTAAATATTCATTTAAGATACTACGCTATGCAAGTTCTGTCTTCATACGAACCATCAGTTGTCGAGTCAAGACAGTTTGAAGGCCATATCATATACGGTTAACATTAAAAACAGAACATTCATAAGAGTTTTGCAGAAAACGGCTTAGGCATTTTATGTCTGGAAGAAGAAAACCTTACCGTTTCTAATATTTCAACTTTTCATAAAAAGTTCCTCTACAGCAAATGTAGATATGCATTATATTTCATATCAACACAAAAGTACTGACTACTGGGATGGTATTGTGATCGACCAAGGGATTGTTAAAACTTATCAAATATACCAGGCTTACGATTTGGTACGCCAGACGCGCGTTGCGTTTACATAAAACCCATTAGCTGCGCTCGAAGTAGGTCATAAAAGATAGCAACAAAATCTTAAGAAAATGGTAATTTTTCTAAAACGTATTTTGTAAAGTTGTTTGACAAACTTGTAAAGTCGGAATTCATTTGCCGATACTATCAGTTGGTTTGGTTCTTAGGATACAATTCTGATGACTTTACAGAAATGATTGTTGGTCATATCTAATGTCAAGCTGTAACAGTTAATTGTAGTTTTGAAACTAGAACATTTATTTTATTTATTCGTACATACACAAACAATGACAATGTGAATGTTTACAGAGTAGTTGACATTTGTTTAGTGTTTGTAATTGTTGATGACTATAACATATCATTATATACTATTTACCTTTATGTGTTACAGTTTAAAATCTGATGATGTAGCTACAGGAATGGAATAATGACATTAAAAAGAAACAAATTGAAGAGTTTAGTGACTAATCAACAGATACATTTACATTTTAAAGTGTGTGTGTTAAAATTCATTATGTCAATGTTTTTGGGCTGTTGCGATTTTTTGTTACCTTTATAGACATATGTTGGTGATGATTGTATAAAAAAATATCCTTTTTTTTTCTCTGAGAAAAATCGAACATCTGTTTGAGGTGTGAAAAGATTTTTTTTCATTGGAATGTCTAGAATGGTAGTTGATAAAATCATCATAGACACCAAGATTAAAATGTTGTACGCCAGACGCGCGATTCGTCTTCGAAGCCACACAGGTGTATTTGCATAATAGCTATATAACACCAACTGATCATATAAAAAAAGTATAAAAAAACGAACTCAAAAGTAAATTCAAGAAGGGAAAGTCAATCAAAACTGACATAATGTTTCGCTTGTGTCAAATTTTTATGGATTTTATATTGTATTTTAATGCATTTTCAAACACATTAAACATTACTAGTATTCAAAATGTTCAATAGTGTTTAACATCATTTATTTACTTAGTTCTCCCTTCTTGTGAATTCTACAATCTTTATGATTTTATAGTTCAGCCAGCCCAGCAGTGATTATTTCTTCAAATTTTTACAAGATATCCAGATTTTGATATTGACACTTCACATAAGGTCATAGAGTTGTTTTTCTCATATATTTTTATCTTCATGTATATATTGAACGGTCAAGTATAACACCTTTCTATTAACACAATATTTAATGGGTTTCAAATAATGTGGTGTTAAGAATAAAAAGCACTATCAATCTTTCAGCCATCCTGATAATATCTCAAATTAAAAAAAGGGAGAAAATACCAATTTGTCAATAGAAAATTGTTTCAGGCATATAAAAAAAGACACTATTCAACATGCTAAATATGTAATTAAATCTTTGAATATTGTTTTTATTGGTATAAATATTGATTTTGTTATTAGTAAATTAAAACCGTAATATGTACTTTCACGGTACTACAATCTGTCGATACCTATAGTTTGGCATTGCACAAGGTCATGTTTTACTTTGAATGTTAATGACGTCTTTTACACTAAATCCATTGGATGTTGGATGTGTACTGGTTGATATTTCAGTCTTAGATACATGATTTTTTTATTAGTTGTTATTGTCTTTGAACTAGCTGATAGTAACTGCGAGTACTCTCAGATCTGTCCTTAGTATCTTTTTTGTTGTGGAGGGGATGTATAAGTACTCGTCCACGTCCACTCTGTGTTTTGTTAGATGTTTTTTCTATTTGTATCCATCTGATGAGTTAAGCCTTTTTCAACTGATTTTTATAGTTTGTTCATATGTTGTACTGTTACACCACTGACTCCCAGGTTAGGGGGAGGGTTGAGGGCTCACAAACATGTTTAACCCCGCCACATTATTTATATGCCTGTCCCAAGTCAGGAGCCTGTAGTTCAATGGTTGTCGTTGATTCATGTCTGCCATATATGTTTTTCGTAAATTGTTGTTATAAATCAGATGGTGTTTTTTTCTCAATTGAATTATTCCATGTTTTTCATGTCGGGGCCTTTTATAGTCGACTACACGGTATGGGTTTTCTCATTGTTGAAGGTCATACAATTGCCTATAATTGCTTACATCCATTTGAACTTTCATGGATAATTGTCTCATTGGCAATCATACCACATCTCCTTATTTTCATACTATAGCAACACGAACCCAACCAAACAACTGTTAAGTGTATGCTATTTATGAATTAAGTACTTTAAAGACCTTTTACATGTTTTATGATACATCTGGATAACTTTTCGTTGTAAGTCTCATTGGATTGCTATTGTTTTCCTTTACTTACACATATGCTTCGAGTGATCCAAGGCTGTTAGGCCGTTAAAACAATTAAAATATTCATGTTACTACACTTCCTTAACAATACGAACATTGGGAGATGTCGTATATGATTGAAAACTATCCATTAAGATCAAAAAACAAATTTATGAATAAAATACAAAAACCAAATAAAGGAAAGTCTCGCTGAAAACAACATTTAAAGATTTTACTACATATATTGATTATGGAACGCGTACATGGTGTACATTCACGAAGGGTGTAGATCTGTCAGTCGTTAATAGAGTAAATACATGAATTTTCCCGCATTTCGGCTAATAATAGCGGGAAAATGTCTGTATTAACGGTTTGTAAACATGGTATTGTCCAATCAGGATTGTTTTTTAAATCAAAATTGATTACAGGTAAAAGGTATACATTTAAATGTATCTCACTTTCTAGCCGTCTTTTGAAGTTTACACATTAAAATTACATGTTTGATAATGGATTTAATATGGCAAAGCTGAAGGCGTAGAATATTTTTTTATTTCAGAATTTCAATTTTAAAATGAATATTTAATAATAAATTCCGGCGTTCAGCGTACTTGAGGGCTAAAATATGTTGATTGAGAATGAATGTTCATTATCCTCGCAAGTTCTCGTGTTTTCCCTATGAGATGGTCTGTCGAGAGGTATTTTTGCCCAAGCGCACAGGTTTCCAGAGCTTTTATGATCATCATACATGTCATATATTATATGGTTTTATCTCTGAGGTTTTTTTTTTTCTGGGCGTGCCTTGACCGTTGGTATGGAGTGGAGCATTCTTTAGTTGTTTGTATATGATCAGTGAATGAAATGTATGGAAGTTTACTCAAACAATGTATGAAATTTTATCATATGTTGAATATTCAATACGGGATAGAAGAGCTCGTAAAGTAAGATATCACAAATTTAAATGTATTGACCATTTGCATATCGTTATTTTTAAGGCTATAAATTTAAAACTGTAGTAAAAAATATAGACGATATAAAGGGGGTTTAATATACAACTTAATCAATTTCACAGTTTTGCATGACATGCCAATTGTTAAGAAGTTTTCTTTCGGTTTCCTTAAAAAATGATATTACAAAAAAAAAGGTAGAGTGGTTTTAATTCGTGATATGAAATCATTGTTGACAATTGAAGTTAATCGAGTAGGCCATTCACGTCTAGGGCTGTTTCAATCTAAGCAGACTCCAAAATCCCATGTAGCAAAGGTTTAATATAAAATAGTTAATTTATTAACTGTTCTACTTGTGAACAGTAATGTCACATAACGTGTTCTAATAATATTACTTTTAACTTAAATACGGAATGGCAAAATAAAAACACGTTCCATTCTTTTGTTTGTGATCAGGGCTAGTTCAACCACTTCCTTTTGTATTAAGATAAACAATATTAGTGAAGAGACAAATATCAATTAAGGTAAAACATTGTTTTGAATCTTGTCATTTCATTGTTTATACAGATCCTTTTCTTTTCTTTTTTTTATTTTAAACAAACAGGCTTTCATTCCATCCATGTAAATGTAAGATCATTGCTCCCCAACATATCAGAACTAAACTGTATTCAGTCTGTGTTCATTGGTGTTAATATGTCTTTTGATTGAGTTAAGCCATTTCAATTGATATTTTATAGTGTGTCTTTCTATGTTGTGATGTTACACTATTGTTTCAGATAAGGGTGAAGGTTTGGTACCATTAAAACGTTTAAACCCGCTGCAATTGTTTGCACATGTCCTAAGTCAGGAATCTGATGGTCAGAGGTTGTCGTTTGTTGATGTGGTTCATAAGTGTTTCTCGTTTCTCGTTTTTTATATAGATTAGACCGTTGGTTTTCCCGTTTGAATGGTTTTACACTAGTAATTTTTTGGGCCCTTTATAGCTTGCTGTTCGGTGTGAGCCAAGGCTCCGTGTTGAAGACCGTATTTTGACCTATAATGGTTTACTTTTATAAATTTTGACTTGGATGGAGAGTTGTCTCATTAGCACTCATACCACATCTTCTTATATCTATAAAGGTCTATTGCTGCTGTACAAGTGTGTTTGTATTGAGAAAAAAACACGTCCATCGAAATTTTTGGCGACACCACATTTTTTTTGTGCAATACAAATCAACCGAGCATTCATTATGTTAAGGAGTCGACCACTTTACGTGGATACATATGTAAATTTAGCAACATCGAGATTGTTTACACTGAAGTCCTAAACAAAATATTATTCCTGCATAAACTGTGATTAATAACAGTAAAGACAGAAATAATCTTCAATAGGACACAGTTCATTCCCAAAGAAATTCTAAATCCTCGACCGATTGCGTGCGGATTAAGAAAAACAACCAAGAGAAAGAACGGATTTAGTGTCAAGACGTCATCAACAGTCATTGAAAAACATAATAAATGCTTATTTATAATGCAAATATTTTTATATTTGTCTAAAGAAGCTTTTTCTGTGTCGTTTTGCCCTTATATATCTTATGTCATGTGTCGTAAATATTTGAATCGTGTAAAATGCAAGTTAATCTTTATTTACGTATGCTAAACGGACATTGTTCATGTGAGAATTATGCGATTAAAGTAAATCAGATGTATCCGCCATATTGGATTGTAAAGCATATCTTTAATAAAATATACAAATGTTATTGAGGATTTGTAATTGTCTAAATAAAGAAAATTATCTTATCGTATTGAGACGATAGTTTTTTTTTTAATTACAGAACCATTTTTTGTATGCTTAATTGTTTTTTTTCCAATTTTGCCCTTGAAGGGTAGACAGCTAAGATAACCTTTCTTTTGTAAAAGAAAGTGTAGGGATCTTACCTTTTAGTTTTGCAGCAAGAACAATACACTCGTGATCTCAATTTGTATTGAAAGCACCTTATATGAACGTTTTTCTCATATTTTATCTTAACATGCGATCCTCAAGATTTCTTTCTATCACACGTATTTGTTTTCCGTGTATAATCTAAACAAAATCTGACAATTTTGCACAATGTGTAGCTAAAACAAACTGAAACAAATACTTTTTTTAATAATTTTTGTCATGATTTAAACTATACTTCGGTAAATAATCAAAAAAAGCCCTTACGGTTTTAATTACAAATATTGATCTACCTTAATACTTAAGTTACACTCCAACGCAAGAATAATTGCAAAATGTTTGGATTTTCAAATATTTTGACCTCGAGCATCACTGAAGAGACATTAATTGTCAAAATGCGCTTCTGGTGTAGTAAAATTGGTACTGTTAATGTTATTCATAAAATTTTAATTAATATTATTTGATCTGTCATAAAGTACTTGAAAATTACAAGGTTTTATTTCAGGAAACAAATATCAAATGAGTTTTAGGTATCTGAACATTTCAATTACGACATAACTACAAATATTGATATTCTGCATCATATATCCAATATGCTTGTAGCTCCCTATTTGTATTTAGACCAACATATTCATTAGATGCCTCATTGTAATATTCGTGTGAACTATCATTCATTATTTCATTAAAGTACGAAGTGTCGACTAGGATGTTTTGTTGGTTATCTGCATTTGAAATTACACTATCAATATCCTCATATTCCCGATTGGAATTGATACTGTCATATGATGTTCTTCGATGCTCAAGACTTCTGAAGAGAAAGGAAAAGCAGATGTTAAGACACGTCTTATATATCAAAAAACACTTGCGTAGAAATAGATAGGTCTCTTTGTTATTTCTTCGACGTGCAAAAGCACCAACAAGTAAAAGTGTTATTTTTACTACTTGTACATTTAAATAAAAACAATTTTCCTACGCGCTGTTTGACGAGGCAAAAAGGTTTTTTCTTACAATGTGTACATTCAGAAACAGTTATATGCCTACGCTCAGTTCCCTTAAAATAAAAAAGTCGTTTTTCTTTTTAAAACATATGACGACGAATATATTCCAATCGTAATAACCTAAATCATTTCATCATTTTCCTCGAATGTCCTATCGCATTAGACGTATCACCAGGTTTGTACTTACATAAACAACACGACGAGTGCCACATGTTGAGCAGGATCTGTTAACCCCTGTGGAGCACCAGCGATCACCCCGGTTTTTTGGTGGGGTTTGTGTTGCTCGGTCTCTAGTTATCTATATTGTGTTTTGTATACTGTTGATTGCCTTTTGGTCTTTTTCTTCTTTTTTGACACGGCTTTCTCAGTTCATTTTCGCATAATGAGTTTGAATGTTTTGCCTCTCTTTTTACTTCCTCGCTCGGGCTTTGTAGTTTAGAGTTGTCTGTTATGAATGATAATGGATTTGATTTTCTCAAACTTGCTTCAGGTCCAATTCGAAATAAAATTTGTGGAGAAATGTGTCGTTTAGAATTTAACATTAAAATGGTATCCGAAATATTCAGAAAAATCGAACATCAAGTTTTAAATGTAATTTTTTGGGGAAGTTCACAGTTTGGGTATTGTCAAAAGTGCAACAGGTAAAAACACTTATGGCATTTGCTAAAAAAAAACAGATATTCCAAACATTATTTTCTGTCGCAAATAATAGACTGTGCAATTATTTAATATATTTATAAAAACGTCGCAGAACAGATTCTACTTTTTGGATTTCATCCGCCGGCCTACAAGTGCTTAAACAGGTTTATTTTGCATAATGATCAAAAGATAAAGATTAATATGTATCTTTGATTAAATGATTTTGAATATGTATCTTTCTAATGTTAAGCTCTAATTCCTTTTCCGGGTTTGGCTTTTTGGAATTTTAAGGCTCTTTCCTATCTGTATTAGGTTTTGGACCTTCAAATGTTTGGCCTCGAGTATCATTGAAGAGACATTAATTGTGTAAATGCGTATCTGGTGCGGTAATTTTGGTACCGCTAAAGTATTAACTTACATTACCGATTTAATGTTTAAAATTCCATTGAAAAAGAAATAATTAAAAAAAAAAATTGTATAGTTTACCATGTTTACGTTACTTAATAAAATAGCCCTTTGGTGTTTCATTGATATATAACGAAAGATTATCGTTCAAGATTTGGCTATTTTATTCATAAAGAAGAGCAATCTTGAAGCTTTCGCAGGTTCCGCATCCGAATAGGAAAAATCTCAACACGACTGAATACGATCTAATACCCCATTTCCTTTGTTTTTCTATTATAATACGATCTAACTAGTACATTTGATCTTTGGTATGATTTATTCTGAGAGTGTCTTGTTTTCGTCGAACCCTACCAACATGATCCATATATACATATATGGATATATATTTTTACACTGAAACATTGAAATTATGCAGACATAATACGTCAAGTTGATAAAATGAGCTGTATGGTATACGTGAATGACGCAGCAACCAAACAACAAAATGACCAAAAGTTATCTAAAGGTCTACAAAAATAGCCTAGTGTCTTAAAGCACTATACCGCTACTAGTCTAGAAATAAATGTGATGGTGGTTATCAAAGACCGTCTTCCAACAGCATACTCCTGATATCAAATAAAATTTAAACATAACTGAATTCAACTACTAATAAGGAGCCAGACGTATTGTGTTGTTTCACTACTAGCACTACCATATCAGAGGAAGAGTTCTTGAAAATGCATCAATGTACGTTATACTTAACGTTAAACTTAAATTGTTATATTTTTTATTTGCCATTTTAAATGTAATACTTGTTTTGATAAGGCTTTATTTCGAAAACGTTTCTGACAGGAAAAGATGTTGTTGTCATTCTAATTTCATGTGTAGACTGTAAGACAGGGTTACTATTAATCATAGAAAACATTGTGCATACACTAAGTATAACTACTTACATGTCTGCACTGGCCTGTTGCATTCTGATATCATTTACCATTACTACATTTAAACAAAGATAATGTTATTTGTCAATTTGTTTTGTTTATTTCATATGAAATTCAATTATTGTATAGTTTTACTAGAAACGCAACAACAATATTTGGCAGAATATAATGCTTTCATCATGAAATTAAACATTCATTTTGTGGTAAAAAAAACGCATGTTGTTAAAATCAAATGTATGATTCCTGTTCTCCTTAACATCAGCAAAGTGTCATCATGCAAACGGTTGGAATACATAAAACAGATAAACATTTACCATATGAATCTTATTAAAAAAAAAAAATTAAACATTAAGCAAAGCTACACAAATGCCGATCCCTTACTTCACCAACAGAAAGTTTTCAACATTCAGTTGTGACACTACCGAACGCGATTCATTACCAGATTTTTACTTGCTTCTGCATTCAGCAACACAACGACTTACATTTTAGTTGCACCTGAGTTTACCCGCCCCCGGGTTTGCTTTGTCTTTAGTTTTTCATGTGATGTTCGTTATTGTTCTTTGTCCTTTTCTTGTTTTTATTTTTGTCCATGATGTTGTCTGTTATTATTGGAATTATGATTTCAAAATACGCCCTGGTATCCTCTTAATCTTTGTTTTAGCAAAGGTCATTAATACATTACCTGTCTGGTTTATCTTTTCTGTTTGTCCTCCTCGAACAAACATGACTGTAATTAATGCTAAAAGAGCTACGGCACTACTGATAGCAGTATAAACAACTGTCCAAATAATTACGTTTAGCTCTCAAAAAATAAATTTACATTAAACATTCTATTCATGTTGTTGATTGAATAATATTAATTCAAGTTTTTTTTTTTTTTTTTTACATTTCCAAATTTGAAAATGAAGAAGTCAACAACAACTGACTAAATGTTTGAAAATTTGTTTTTGTTTCATTCGTTTTTTGTCACAGACCTGACATATCCACAATTGCGATCTGACTTTAGTATTCTAGTATTGACACGATCCTGGTATAGACACTTGCTACTGAAAGTGACATTGAAATTGTACAAGATGCCTTCTTTGTTGACGCACTGGGTATCCCAACATTTGGAATTCCACTTGCATACCAGTATATATAAGTTGTGGTCATAAAGTGGAACAGAAAGGATATTGAATGGATTTCAATAGTATAAAAGTTAGCAATAACCAATACTTTCTAAGTTTTTTTACAATGCCGGAAGTATTAACTGTGTCCTACATTTCTCGTCTTATGTTTTATATCCACTTTTAGAAGGAAATACATCATCTGGAATGCGAATTGTTGCCTTATAACATTCCATTATTTTTGTATATTGATATTTTTTTTATTACGAAAAACATCAACTGAATGATTAAACTTACCTGTCATCGCGTGTGTAGCGTTCCCATTTTTTCCCGGCAAGACTTCGACTACTGCATTCTTATCAAAGTGAACATCAATGACGTCTATGGCGTTTTTGACGCAACATCTATACACAGCTATATCAGATGTTGTGAAGTTTTTTATAATTAATATGGCAACAAACCCATTTGTCGTTATATTTTGTTTCTTAATAGTGAGCTTTTTAGTGGCAGATTTAACAAGTCTTTCATATTTATCTACAGAAGTTATGTTGTTGTCATTGTAATACCAACAAACAAAATCAGGTTTTGGTTAGAATAAAACTTTACTTTCAATAATATGTTGTTCCCGTACTTTCTTTTCTGTGAAAACAGGTCGGCCTTAGTGATAAATACAAATGCATATCAAATCTATAATAAAGAAATACAATTCTAGTAGTAAACTTGAAGTAGTCATGACAACATCAATCAAAACTGGACACATTATGTGAAAAAAAGACATACAAAAGAGTATAATGGTTTCTAAGCCTTTCAGGATGACCGAAATTGTTGGTGTTCTATCCGTTTTTAGCGGTTAGTGTGTTGTTATTTCCAGTAGACAAAGCCTCTAACAAAAAGTAAAATAACAAAAATACGGGACTCCAAGGAAAACTAAAAACGGGAAGTCCCTTATCAAATAGCAAACTCAAAAGTTCAATGACATCATACGAATGGAAAACAACTATCATATTCTTGACAATATTGTTTTATTTGCAAAATTCATTAAGTTTTGAATGTCAACTAAAGATCTCGGATTTCGTAGCAAACTGAGATTCATAATATATCCCTTCTCTCCCCATGGTTATAACATAAAAAGGGAGAATTGATATCTGAATACCTTAACTCACAAAAATCAACATAAAGAACAATATATATCTGGGTCGTCATGATGTTCGACTAAACATATTTCCCAAGTTCGTACCACCATTATTTCTACTGTATAAGGTGACCTACAGATGTACTGTGAGGAGTTGTCTTCAATCAACGATGTCAATAAGATGTTGATTCTTTAAGAAATTTAGTTTTTTTTCTGGAAGATTGAATGTATCGTCTCATCAAACAGACCTTTTTTCTACAAAAATGGAAATTGTAGATCCAGTTTTGTTGTTGGAGGTTATAAAATCTTACTTTGTATCGAACTGCCTTGATATAAGCTAGAGGTTTTAAAGAGCATTTAGTGCTCACCTAGGTCTATATGCATTCCAACAACAGACACTCTTTAACTTTGTAGAAGAACTATATAACTGAAAAATTAAAAACTTAAGCTATAAAATACATGTCATTTATTAAAAAAACACTGGCTTCCGAAGCTACACAAATCACCTTACAAATATATATAATATAAGTCATTGTTCCACTACTAAATTGTCTATTTTACTTACTAGTACACTTGGTACAATCAAAAACCTGATAATAAATTGTTCAAATAAGGCCTTTAAAAAAAGTGGAATTAACTACTTTTGGAGTGTCAAAAACTCGTTGGAAGTACTTGATAAATTGCATGCATATATTGGTGATTTTGAATCTGTTCAAAGTTTTGATTTTTCTACCCTATATACCACTTTGCCTCATATTCTTATTAAGAAAAAATTCACACACCTGATTAAATGGGCATTTAAAAAGTCGGAATGCGAATACATATGTTCAAACTCTTTAAGGTCATTTTTTAGTAGCAACAAACAAAAGAGCTATGTCAATTGGACATGTTTTGATACTATATCTGCCCTTGAATTTTTACTTGATAACATTTTTGTTCGCTTTGGCGATTCCGTATATCGTCAAGTTATCGGAATTCCAATGGGGACTTACTGTGCACCACTTATTGCGGACCTGTTTTTGTATTGTTATGAGTTACAATTTATGACTAAAATCAGCAAAGACCCATCGAAACAACATCTGATACAAACATTTAACAATACTTTTATATATTTGGATGATATATTGGCTCTCAATAACGACGACTTCAGTATGTATACTAAAGAAATTTATCCTGTTGAACTTACTTTAAATAAAGCTAATACTAACAATGTCCTTTCCTCGATCGTGATATCTATATCATTAACGGGAAGCTTAATACAAAAATTTATGATAAAAGAGATGATTTTTCATTTCCTATCGTTAATTATCCATTTTTAGATGGTGACGTTCCCTCGTCACCATCTTATGGTGTTTATATATCTCAACTTCTACGATTCGCACGTGTATGTAACAACGTATTAGATTTTAGCGAGAGAAATTCATGTATTACTGAAAAAGTATTACACCAGGGTTTTCGATATCATAAACTAGTCAAAACATTTACTAAATTTTATCATCGGTATAAGGACATCATTCGTAAATATAACTCAACATGCAGACATCTTATACGTTCGGGTATTTCACATCCAATCTTTGATGGTAATATTCTTTACAAAGCACAAAAATGTCAGTATTTACCTCAAACGCTAACAAAACCTTTAAACAGACTTATTAAGAAGGGATATAGTTACGATACTGTTGTCAGGTCATTAAAGATTGCATATTTTGGCTTTAATATTGATTCACTTATAGGGTCTTTGCATCGGAATTAAACATATTTATTCTAAAACCTGTTGTTGGCATGACACGGGTTATGTTCTTCTCATATATTTAATGGTGGTATAATACTAAACCCCTAACAGGAGGGATTGTGCCTGATATTCATATGATGAAGACATAATCTTTCAATCAGTTTAATTGAGGTCTGGAGCTGGCATGTCAGTAACTGCTAGTAGTCTGTTGTTATTTATGTATTATTGTCATTTTGTTTATTTTCTTTTGTTTCCTATTCTGACATCGGACTCGGACTTCTTTTAAACTGAGTTTTACTGTGCGTACTGTAGTACGTTTGTTTTTTCTACATTGGCAAGAGGTATAGGGGGAGGGTTGAGATCTCAAACCCCGTTTAACCCCGCCGCATTTTTGCGCCTGTCCCAAGTCAGGAGCCTCTGGCCTTTGTTAGTCTTGTATCATTTTTAATTTTAGTTTCTTGTGTATAATTTGGAGTTTGGTATGACGTCCATTATCACTGAACTAGTATACATATTTGTTTAGGGGCCAGCTGAAGGACGCCTCCGGGTGCAGGAGTTTCTCGCTGCATTGAAGACCCATTGGTGGCCTTCGGCTGTTGTCTGCTCTATGGTTGGGTTGTTGTCTCTTTGACACATTCCCCATTTCCATTCTCAATTTTACTTATTCGATAAGATGGAAGAAGATATTTAGTTTCTTTAAAACACATACTAATCACCAATTTAAAAATTAAATATGTTGTATATCATATTTAGTTTCTTTAAAACACAGACTAATCACCAATTTAAAAATTAAATATGTTGTATATCATATTACTAGTATACATAACTAAATAATTAAATAAAAAGATATAGGATTTTTTGCTTGTTATTGGAGAGTTTATGATATCTTGTCTGAAGAAAAAAATATGTTTACTGGACTTTGCGTCGTTCAGCTTTTTTATATGAATAATTAATACACACTTGATTCGTGGATTCAATAAAGTTGTTACTGGTCAGAAATTGATCAATAATAAGATAGTGAAAAATAAACCGACTAAGACGTATAACATGCATTAGACGCATAAATAAAGGCAACAGTAGTATATCGCTGTTCAAAAGTCATAAATCGATTGAGAGAAAATAAATCCGGGTAACAAACTAAAACTGAGGGAAACACATCAACTATAAGAGGAAAACAACGAAAAAACAGAACACAGAAGTGCAACAAAAAACAAACAACAATGCAACATTCATAGAAACGAACTATTAAATAACAACTGCCATATTCCTGACTTAGTACAGGACATTTTAAGAAAAAAATGGTGGGTTGAGCCTGGTTTTGTTGCTAGACAAACCTCAGCGCTTTATGGCAATGTTAAATATACCGCTAAAATGACAACATTACATAACGGCAACAGAGTACAAATGAATGCAAAAACACCAAAGAAAGAGAAATACATAAATAAATAATATAATAGTACATTTCGACATGTTAACCACAGAATATCACCGAATAACTAAAATAATTTAGGACAGTACACGAAAACAGCTTAAAAGAAATACGAAGTGTGTGTCTGTAACACGAAAGGATCAACGCCATAAAAAGTAACGTCACAGGTAAATTTCTATAAATTGGATATTAATCAAGATTAGGTTTCTAATTATGTTATTTGATGTATTTTATAACAATTACTATAAGAATATTAATATAGAATTGTGTTAGTAATAGTGCAACTAACTATGTCGGCCTTTCTTCCAAATCAAACTGTGTAAAACAAATAAATCCTGTGTAAAACAAATAAATCCTGTGCACATCGTTGTTTTAAACTAATACCATACAAATGAACTGAGTGATTAATCATCTTTACTTTTACAAACGAATAGAAAATAAAAGATAGAATCACAACTACAAACTATAAGACACAAAACAATATCCGATCAGAATTACAAATAAAACTTAGTAACTAAAGATTCAGACAGATTTATATGAATCTATACGGTAACGTCTTATATGATATATCAATAACGTGATGTCGTTAATTGATACGACGTGAATCTCGTGAATGGATATGACAATTTGTTAATCAGGTTATCAAGCATATTAACGAAAGATACAATCTTGATGAATCGAATACGTCACTTGAAGTTACCTTTATTTTCTATCTAGTTGCGAAAATCATAAAATGTGTATTTCTTATTGACAACAATTGTTTACCGATGTGTGGTCAAAACGAACAAGTCTAAACTGAATATAATTAAATGTTCATAAAATTAATTTACATACTGACTATATTTAATTTTCGATGAAATAATTTCATTGAAATCAACTATCAGTTTTTCGGATATGGAACGGATTCCGGAAATCCTTCGTCGTCATTGAATGATTATTTTGCTATTACGAATAAAGGTAGTATCGCTGGGATTTTTGTTTCAGTCTAGTAGTAAGTTTAGCTTTACTCCTATCATGAGACGTTTAAACCATAGACTGCATAATACCTTTAATGTGCAGTGTGAGTTTGCACTGTATGAGGGATTATTGGTCATACAAATGCTTTATAGATGTATTGATAACTCAGTGTCATTATCACATCAATCAAATTTTAATTTGAATGGTGGTGGTTAGATTAGAAGTAGAAAGACATTCTTGTTGAGGAGTTGTAATATAAGGATACATATAAAACATGAGAAATGTTGATTGCAGTAAAATAACTGCATTTTATATCATTGATATTTTCTATTTAAAGATAAGCATTGCATTAAAAGTTGAATTTTGATGACGACATATCCAGTCACATTGATAATCTTTACGCCATATAACCCAAATTGGTGAGCATTTTTCGGTGTTAATGTAAATGACGCTTTAAACAAGCAATGTCAACTCGGTGAACAATTACTCATTGAGTGCTTGTTGGTTCATCGAGCGGTACTCGAGTACTCGCTAGGGAATATATCTATCACACGGAAACATAAAAATACGTAGTTTACATTCTGTGGTGTGTTGTTAAACTGATGAAAAACCATCTACATAAGTATCTGGAACAAAGAATTAATAGTTCATTACCTACAAGTACTAATTTAGTTATAAAAAAAACAATAATCTAATCAATATAGTTTAATGAACATTTTAAAAACTAATACCGGGGAAACCCATATTAAACAACTGTATTTGGTAATCGTGACGAAAACACGTTTAAGGTTTACAAAGGCGTAAGGATAAGAAGTTCAACTATTTATTGAGGGTTACCATAGAACGCAACGAATTAATGTTATTTGAAAACATTTCCTTGCCAACTATTATTGGGGAAAGTCGTTTTTGAAACTTTGTAAATTACAGTCTTGCAGACGAAAAAATATTTGTTCTGACGATACGAATGTGACAGATTGGCTTAGACTGTTAAGTTTAAAGTGTTAGCCTAGGTAAGAGCCTACGTATTTTGGAGGCATTTTAAATGGCAATTAAGCACATGCATTCGAAACAAAATGTATTTTATATACTAGTATGGTTAATAAGTGGTGCCTATTAAATTTTCCGAAAGAGGCACCCAAGAAGATCAATTTTATACAAAGACAGCAATATTCTAACAGGAAACCGACTAGTCGAGGATCGTTTTGGTAATATATACGCCGTACGCGAGTAATCGTTGACATCCCTTTTTTAAACTGTTGCTTTTTTTCTAAATTATATGAATTGCCTAACCAAAACAAGGACAATCATAATATTTTTAGGGATTACAAACTTAAAAATAAACTGCATTTAATACGATTGTTTAAAAGCTTACAAATACAATCCAATAATATTTCATAAGATTTAATATATTGATCACAATAGCATATGATATATAATCAAAATTGCTATCATCAACAATTCAACGTATTTAGATTAAGAGCGATTGACTTCAGAAAGTTAAAAAATTGCCATTTAAACCAAGGTTTAATACACCACATTTGTCTTTCGAAAAATGCCTGCACCAAGTTAGGAATATGACAGTTGTTTTCCATACGTTTAGTTGATTGATAAATTTGTTAATTTGTTCATTACCAATTTGTCAGTATTAAATTATTATGATTAGGAAAGCTCAAATCCAAATATTTGAAAGCCAATGATGTATAAGAACCGAAACAGTTAAAGAGCTATATGACTACAAAGGACCTAAAAATTATAGACAAATTCCAAATGGCTCCATTTTGCCTGACAGATTTTGAGCCTTAGTTTCTTTAAATTTCTAAATAGATAATCGGACACTTTTACATCTGTAAATACCACAAAGGTCATCTGATTTTTAAATACCGATAAAGTCGTATTCCAGACATTTTGACTGGGTATATATTCGCATAGTGGACGATGTATGCATACCACGAGTTGCTTAAATTGTCGATGCATATGATCTCGCTCTTTTTAGAGTTCATGTGAAACTTCTGGTTTTTTTACTTAATTTGTTTATAATGAATTTATGAGATTTAAACATCGGTCATCTATGCACTGTTCTTGTCGTCGTTGAAAATTAATAGGCTGACGGAACATTCAAACGAATTATAATACAATATTTTTTAATGAATAAGCTTAAGCATTCTTCAATGTAACAAACAAATATAGTTATAATTACTCTCAATGTCCAATGACCTGAAATTATGCTTAGCTAATTTTTAAAGCACTATACCTGCTATTTTCATCACAATCTTGAACTTCACTGCCTTCTCGTTGTTAATGGTATCACATTGATATGTTCCTTCGTCATCTTTCGTGAAGTTATTTAGCTTTAAAATGTATTCACCAGCTGTAAAATTGCCAGATATCTTTATTCTTCTTGAATGAGGGATGTCAATGTTAACTTTGTTGTTAATGGCATAGGTAGAGAGTTGTTGCGGCCCTCGCCATATTATAGCATCCGTGGTTTTCTTGAATGGACAGTTTAATTCCGCTGTTGAGCCTAGTGTCATACATAGCTCAATAGAAACTCCTACACCTTAAATGTAGAACACTTACTTCTTTCATAATTCAAAACTGCATTGATATTTTTGAGGCAACACTTGTATGCGAAATCCTGTAGGGATTTACGTTTCTACCTGTGTTGGTACTTTATGACACTTGGTTTTGTCCTGACTCCAACAGGTGTCATGAAGTACCAATGTAGTAACTTATAATTGGAAAAGTATCCCAATATATTTTTACATCCCTTCACTTACAAACTGTGATTTCTTTTATTATGATTGGAAGATATTTAAAAAAAAACAAAAAAACATGAAACAAATTGAGAAATGTATGAAGTATATTTTTTCATTGTTTATACATATCAGGGTTTTGTATACGTTGGTGCGCGAAAACTTTTTAAATTAAAACACGTCTTAAATATAACATAATAATAGGATCCTAAGGGCAATTTAAGAGCATACATTCTGCGATCGCTTGGCAATTACTACGTTCATTGTAGTTACATATTTTGTTGATAGAAAAGTAAAGCAAATTTAAGAGAAAAGAAAAGTATTGAATAATTGATATTGATATAATCTTGAAAATTATCATCCTGTTACTACACATTTCACTTTATAGATGATGTTCTCTCACTAAATAATTCAAAATTTAGTGACTATGTTGAACGTATGTATCTCATCAAAATTAAAATAAAGGTTACCAAATATATCGTTTAGTCGGTCGCATACCTTGCCTTGCGTCTCGAAATTGATAATGAGTTCAAAACTGTCCAACATAGGGGTTTATGTCAGCTTTACAATTGTGAACTTTCCTTTTTTATATAGCAAAATTTAAGCAACGCCTTCTAATATGGAGCATATTTCTCTCAGTTGATACGATATTTTAGAGCTTGTTATTCCTATTATGATTTCCTTGATAGAGGGTTGCAGGGAACAATGAAGGTATTGAACACAATGTTTCAAAGTTGTTAAGTTTAGGACATCCCTTCAAACGTTTTACGAACGCCATCGCGAGTTGCTTGACCGTCATACGATATTTGAGGCCGAAATTACATAAGTTATGTTCTAACAGACCTTTCCACAAACCTGTTCTTCTTTCGCCGATTGTGACATCACTGAATGAAATGTGTCAACCATGAGCAACACGATGGTAGCCACTAGTGGAGCAGGATGTGCTAACCTGAAATCAAACACGGTGTTGGTGGTTTGGTTCGTGTTTCGTAGTATTTGTACCTCTATGAAGCGTTTTGGGGACTTTTTGTGATGCCGTTGTCAGCTTATCTCGAGTTTACAATGTTTCCTTTGGATTCTTCTGACTCAATTTTAATATGTAGCTGCTACATGTATTAACGTGTTATCTTACTTCAAATGTGAAAGATACAAGGACAATGCTTCAATTGTATATGTAAACATTGGTGCGTAAATTATAAACAGGAAAATCCGAAAGAAGGAAACAATAATAAGTATAAAACTTTCATCTCAGTTTTTCCTTTAAATGGGTATACAAGCTGTTGTTTTAATTACAGCCCTTGGATGGTGTAAACTTCCAAAAACACGTGTCTGGTGTTATGGTGTATGGCATATGGTGCAATGGTAGAAGGTGTACATGTATGGTGTTATGGTGTATGGTGTAAGGGGAATGGTGTAATGGTGTAACGTGCGATCGGGAATGGTGTGACTGAATGGTGTACGACATTTAAAACTATGCAAAATATTGATAAGAACTGATTTTTAATTTTATACTTTAATTTACAATATTGTGATCAAAATTCGTTTTTTAAAATAAATAAATAATTTTGTAGTCGCACGCTTTCTTTGAAATTTAATTGCATTGTGGTGTAATATGTTAGGTGTATCGTGCAAAGGTGTAACGTGCATGGTGTTATGGCACAGGGTGTGTGGTGTAATGGTGTATGGTGAATGGTGTAATGATGTATGGTGAATGGTGTAATGGTGTATGGTGTTAATGGGAAGCTTACACCATCCAAGGACTGTATTATTTTGTTTTAAGTGTAAATTAATACATATAATCCTCCACTCACCAGCAAGAAAGGCAGAATAAATGTACAATATAATTTCTTGATTCCAGATGTTGCACATATCTGAAAATACGGATATCATATCTTTATTGGTTATGATATACAGTTTATTGTATAAAAATTTTCAATTAATTATGATCATTATCTTTTATATTAATTTATGTGTTTACTTTATGTGAAAGCTTCCGAATGTTCCTTCGTAAACCACTGCTAATGGTTTTAGGTGAAAGGACCATATGATAATGATAATGTAAGAATTACCAATGAAAAAAAAAATCGACAAAAATCGCATTTGAAAGACGCCACATTTACATTTTAAGATCCTTTTTTTTAATGTTAAAAAAATGATAACTTTACCAATCATTTTTTCTGAATCGGAAGGTAATCTCTTCATGTAAAAATCTGTTATTCACTTTATTTGACTAATATTCAAGTATGTAGATATAATTATTGACAACAATGCAGTTTACATAATGTCTCCTTTTCGGAAATTTTACGATCGTCGTCATGATTTGCCCGTCTGTTTCATATATTGCTCTTGATATAATGCACTAGTCTCTGCCACACTCAAGTTTTCCTTTCTGTAAGTGACACAGAGTCACCAAGTTCAACTAATCGTCGACATTTTACTTACAACGAAATTCAAGACGATTCAAACAATGGAACAGCAATAGGTGACTTTTTTGGAGCACTTGAGTTCACCACAGGTTTTAAGGGTTTTTTGTCAGTAGTCTTTTCTGAACTTAAAAATTTGTTTGTTACTTTCGTCCGTTTTAAAGTTTCATGTTTTTTCTCCAAGTGGTAAATTAAAATTGAAAATGGAGATGGGGAATGTGTAAAAGGACAACAACCCGACCAAAAAGCAGAAAACAGCCGAAAGCCACCAATGGGTCTTCAATACATCGAGAAAATCCCGCACCCGGAGGCTTGCATCAGCTGGCCCCTAAACAAAATATGTACTAGTTCAATGATAATGGACGTCATACTAAACTTCGAAATAAACTAATTAAACTTAAACATCATACAAGACTAACAAAGACCAGAGGTTCCTGACTTTGGACAGGCGCATACATGCGGCTGGGTTAAACATGTTTTTTTTTAGATCTCAGCCCTCCCCCTATACATCTAGCCAATGTAGAAAAAACAAACACACATCAATACGCACAGTAAAACTCATTTCAAAAGAAGTTAAACACTTCTGTCTTTTTTTATTACTTTTTGTTGGCTTAGTGTACCTTTTCCTTCATATTTTCCACCTGCACATTTCTTTTGTAATATTGCTTGGACACTATTTTAAAATCAAGAGAGTTTTGTTCCCATACCGTTATTTGCTATAGATATTTTGAGAACAATCGGTCTGGTCATGTTCAAACAACACACAAAAAATAGATATAATAGACGGCAACATAGAGACTATTACATTTTATGCATACTATAAAACCAACTTTAATGCGAATTTGTCTAACTTTTGTGTCTTGTCATATATAAATACATCAACAATAGCCCTCCCCCTATACATCTAGCCAATGTAGAAAAAACAAACACACATCAATATGCACAGTAAAACTCATTTCAAAAGAAGTTAAACACTTCTGTCTTTTTTTATTACTTTTTGTTGGCTTAGTGTACCTTTTCCTTCATATTTTCCACCTGCACATTTCTTTTGTAATATTGCTTGGACACTATTTTAAAATCAAGAGAGTTTTGTTCCCATACCGTTATTTGCTATAGATATTTTGAGAACAATCGGTCTGGTCATGTTCAAACAACACACAAAAAATAGATATAATAGACGGCAACATAGAGACTATTACATTTTATGCATACTATAAAACCAACTTTAATGCGAATTTGTCTAACTTTTGTGTCTTGTCATATATAAATACATCAACAATTTTCGATTTTTATTAACAAGATGGCTAGAAATGGGCATTCTGAAACAAAACAGTAAAAATCGGTTCACAGCGCAGTATTTTTAATTACAGCAAACGTATAATTTCAACTATACAAATGTGCATGAATAATTACAGATAGCATATATTATGAGTAACATCATGCAAAATCACAACATGATTGGTTGCAAGGTCATGTCATTCAATTTCTCGTAAAGAGTTCAAAATTAGCAAAACTGTCCTATGAAAATATGAAATATGCATTCTCACCGATTTGATATGATGTCTATAAAGTCCTTCTATTGCGAAAATATATCAGAAATTATTTTTTACTTTTGAATAAAATACAAATACCTAGTTCATGACAGATGTATTTCCTTATTGAATTGTGCACAATATAAAATATTGTCGTTGGAGATTTTCCGAAAATTAAAAAACAAAAACAAAAACACAAATAAATCACTTGAATTCTTGATAACAGGATACAATTTAACAAATTAGATATTTAAGTACAAAACTTAATTTCCTAATAAGCGATTCATAATAATATTAGTCCATCTAGGATTAAAAGAATAGAGTAAACTCTTTAGCACAAAAGGTATCGTGCTTCTCTAGAGTGAACAAAGAAAATATTTTTTTTCGATTTTGTGCTTTTCGAACAAAATGCAAACCATTTGTGAGAGAAGAAACCCTTCTGAAAATAACTTATCGGAAAAAAATACATGACATGACATATTAAATAGCTTGAAGTCATTATAGGAGTGGGTTTTTGATAATGAACAGAAGGCAATAGATCTCACTGCTAAAAGTTTCAAATAGTTTAAAAGTGTATTAAGATTTTTGCATAAAAAGTGGTTGCCATTTAAGGCTACAAATTAAAAATTACTGCCTTTTCAACAGTGTTTTGGACACATTTTGATTCTGGGTTTGTGAATAGATGTTTTCCTGTATACCGGTTTTAATATGCAACAATTATAAATAACAAATTGTGTGGCGCCAAGATTTTCAATTATTCTATATATGTGTCCGTCCTTACTATTAGTTATAATTATACGCAGGTCCATATTCTGAATTAAGTATCATAATGAATAATCAGAAGAAAATAAATGAATATTTTGATAATGTTGTTGAATAAGTACAGACTTGGAAATGTCCGATCAAAAGACAGTGTAATTCATTTGAATATTCTACGTAACTTTTGATCCGGTTTCTTCAAGAAAAGACCTCCAATGTATTCCAGAATAAAATATTTTTCCTGGTTTTCAACGTTTGTTTATTTCCTATTCTTCTTTAGGTATACATTTATCCATCAGATTTTGATAACTAAAAACTACTAACTATTTTAACTTGTGTCATCGTTGAATTCAGGGCATCTGATAAGTTGAGTAGTATTACACCTCTATGGCACCTGATATACCTTTAGTTCGTATTGACAAATGTTTTATCTTTAATAGTTTACTGTTCACAAGTCTTCACCTGTGTTCCATGTGCCCACCATTTGTGTTTACATTAATGACACATGTATAGTGTTGATGATGATAATGGTGACCTCTAGATGTATGTTGATTATTTATGTCGTTGACATACATACCAAATTTCTTTTTCTCGTCACCACTCGACCAATTTTTGCATCAGAGATTAAGAGCAACTTTAGATATATACTATTTCGTCAAGATATTGACTAATGTAAAACAAATTGTAGCAAGCATCATAATAAAGAATAACCAATAAAGGTTTTGATGGCAATCAGGCAATCGGGCCAACATTACAAAATGATTTTATAAATACTGTTCTATTGCTTTTAGTGTGTTTTTTTTTTTATTTTATTTTTTTTTTTTTTTGTGTCACGGGTAGATATCCTACGTCTTTTCTTTTCTATTTACATAAAGTGTAATGTTGTTTTTGTCATAGCCAGAATCGGAGTTTGAGAACAAACAAATGCGAGACGATCCAGGCAAAAGGATGAAAACAACCAAAAGAAACTTGTAAATTTTGTCTAATTGTAGACCCATTGGATTTTGTATGCAATAGCTTCTTTTGAATCATCAGGACCAAAGTCAAACGCGATAACTGTTTAGAGTTACCATTGAAGTCACTGATAAAGGATGATTATACTAATAGACTCGCTTAGTTTTATTACACTAGGAATTATCTGTTGTTGACAACTGTGATTGTCTTCTGTATATTTTTCGTTAGGTGCTTATCTCATATCCGAATTCCCACATCTCCTTTTACCCTGATCATGCCTGACAACAATTTCCTGGAAGTATTGTCAGTTTTAAGCAATTTGAAAGTATCCAGTTATCATCAAACGCGTAATAACATTAATGGTTCCAATTTTTCTGATGCAGGAGATACGCCTTCCGACGATGAATGTCTCTTCACTGATGCTCGAGTAAAAAAACGGATCTGTGTGTAATAACTTTTTTCATGACAACGAAGGAAAACTTTAACAACTCATGATTACTTATACATCACTTACATTGCAACTGATATTTTCAACATCCGTCTTGAAGATTTAGATTGTCGGTTGCTTATGGTACATAGTCAACTCACCCTGAAAATTGTGACATATGAAAAATATTCATTGCGTTTGTAAGATGATAGAGACTTAAGTAAGTTCGTTTCTAGTTATTGCTCTGATTTTACTAGTCATAACTCTTTAAAAGCAAATACTGGTGTATCTAAATATGTGCCATAGCACATGTTGACGATTATAAAGATGCGGAAATAAAAACAGACGAGCAAACTTTACTTTATGTGCAATAGAACGACATTTGCCAACATTAAGTTGTTGTCTTTATACTATAAAAGTATAATATTATATTCATAAAGTAAAACGAAATACATGTTGGCTTCGGCTCTTTGGTCGGTATGTTGTCTCTTTGACACATTCCCCATTTCCATTTTAAATTTCATCAATAAAACAATATATAAGTGTGACTATTACTTATATTACCCGAGATGTCATGTCTACAGGTCAGATGTATAGCTAGTTTTAGTCTACCTACATATCTACCTACATACGCTTTGTAAAGTTTATGTTTCTGGTTTTACGCCCAAAGCCGGATATTTGAAGGCCAAAGATGTTAAAACACCGAAACATGTGAAAGGCTTTATGAAAAAAATAGGATCATAAAAGGTGTACCCATACTATCCAATATGGGAACACAATGTTGTTTATTGTTTATAAATGCACGTACACGATAACGGCCTATCAATCTGACCTGTAGACAATTAAGTCTCTATATATGATATCAAAGTGTATCGTCCATTATCATCATTGACAGAACATTTGAAGTATCCGGTGGGTCTTAACATACGGTTTTAGGTACAGACGTGCAGCTGGGGTTTAACTCCCACCCCATTCATATATTAGAGTTGTGTGAAAAATTTGAAACCCGTAATACTATGGGGGAAATTATAACACATAATTATATTTCACAGTTATCATACATATATCATGTATATGCAAGCAGTGACCAATAGAATAGACTTAAAAGGATTTTTTCACTTGTGTTCATAAATTTTTTTATTGGTGACATGCAATCATTCATATCAATAAGATTTTACTAGAACATAATGCAGAAATTTATTCGGTAGATGAAAATCAATGACCTATTACTGTATTATCTTCGTGAAAATAGCTCCCGATTAATATATTTGACAGCACGTCTGTGTATACCTTAATATAGAAAGGGGCTCCATGTTCCCCATGCCCACCCTCTCCTCCACTTTCCTTTCAAATGGTTGTTATACGTGCAAAATAATTTTCACGACACATAGGGGGAAGTACCCGGTATGAACATCTAAAATTCAAAAGTTCACAAGAGTTATCTTTTGTTGGATGATATTTCTATTGTAAACTAAAATATCATTTTTACTGAGTACTAATTTTTCTTGTAAAATTTAATTCTTCAAACATTTAATTTCCGAATGATCATACTTTCATCACCCTAGACCAAATTAGTTCGGATGTGAAATATATATCCAGTTGAAGTAGTGTATGATCTCTGCATTAAAACAAAAAGGCAGGTTCTTTTATTTTTATTACAGTCTGAAGGTTAATTTACAGAGTACACTGAGTTGTTCGGCTTAAACATAATATATTTTGTTTGTGCTTGTATATGATTGCTATTTGTTACAGACTATAATTATAATAATTCATATTGATAATTAACTAATTAGTTTGTGGAAGTATGCTTCGACATACCTCCTAAAAATGATTGCAAAGAATAACAAAAGAAACGTTAAAAGATAGAGCAAGTCACACTTCGTGCTGTAAATAGACACTACTTTGTGGAAGTATGCTTCGACATACCTCTTAAAAATGATTGCAAAGAATAACAAAAGAAACGTTAAAAGATAGAGCAAGTCACACTTCGTGCTGTAAATAGACACTACCAATACTAATGCACAACATATTTTCCTTAAATCTTCCTATTAGAGAGATGTATGTTTACAAATTAAATAAAATATAATTCACCTTTCTTTTCAAATTCAAATTTAAAATTTCATACAGATTTTCAAGGGAAATCATTTGGGTATACCCATTCATGTTTACGAGCTATTTAATAAAATAGTGTAAATCTAAGTTGATAAAGAAGGTGTCGTAGTTTTATCCATGGTCATAAAATGTTTGATTGCAAGTTGAAACAAACCATTTCGAGTACCACTGGCCTGGTGAATCTTCATGGGAACTGTGAAGACCAGATTCTACGATGGGTACTGGTATGATAGTGTTAAAACATTATGTACTATCATCTTGCTATCAGTAAAGCGTTTTTTTTTCCACTCAGTATATTTGTGTCCACTAGTCAGATTCGATATTCGAAAAGAGGAGTCATTGCAGCCGTTTAGTTCTTTTTAAATATAGATTTGTTTATTTTTAGTTTGACTGTTAACTATACGTTTTTGACTTTTTGTATTGAAATTCCGTGTGTGTAAATTTTGGCCATTTAACGTGTTAATAGTGTTCTCAATTGCACATGAAGTTGGTGTAATAAATCTGCTATAAAGTACAGCAAACGATATATATGTGGGACTCTGAACCGCGATGGTACTCCGAACAAAATTCCGTGTAAGTGACTATAACTTGGAAATTGAAATAGGTCATATAAATAAAATCAAAGAGAACACAGAGTGTGTAAAGTTTGTAAACTTTTAGATGATGAGGAACACCTTTTTCTTCATTGCCAAATATACAGTAATATTAGAAATCCCCTTATGAATGTAATTAAAACGCATTATTCTAATTTTAACCAGCTTGACTCAAACTCTAAACTTAAAACTATTTTGAAGATATTTTGTCTAGTGTTGAAGGTTATATAAAGCAATCCTTTCAATTGCGAAAATAAGTTACACATTGGTCAATTATCTATATACTTATGTATATATTTCTTATATAAACTTGACTTGTTTATGACTCTTTTCAAGTATTGAATGATTCTTGTGTGTACTATGTTTGCATTTTATTCAGTCAGGGTTTTAAATTTATGTAATAAAGATATGGACTATAAATAAAAAAAACACATGGAGAGCTATATTAACAAAAGGAACATAAAACGTGTACCCAAACTATCCAACACAAATCACTTTTTTTAATTTTAACGCAAAGGATAACGGCCTATACATCTGACCTGTAGACAAGTCACTTTGAAATAAAAATCTGTTCGTCCTGTTATACATGCCACATTGAACACCATCATCATTATTATGACAACTGAAAGTTCGGGTTGGTCTCAACATAATGTTTAAGGTACGGACGTTCAGCTTCGAATTAACTCCCACCCCATTCATATGCTGGTACTACTATTACATTTTTATGAAAATCCTGGCCCCTATATATATATTTACATAGAACTCGTAACCTATTCGTATATTTCGCATTTATCACATATTTTCAAGTTTGCAGTGACCACTTAAATGTCTTGAAAAGGAGTTGATAAATGTTTTATTGATCACATGCATTCGTTCATATCAATACGATTTCGAAAGCATAAAGCAGACATATATTCGGTAGATAAAAATTAATGACCTATTACTGTATTATCTTGGTGAAAATAGCACCCGATTAATATATTTGACAGATAAAAAAGGGACGAATTTAAGAGCACGTCTGTTTCTACCTTCATATAGAAACGGTTGACCTGTGCCCCGTGAGCCCTTCCCTCCTTCCTAATGGTAATTGGACTTACAAATGTATTTGGAAACAGGGGGAAATACCCGGTATGTCAAACTCTAAAATTTGAAATTTCACAAGAGTTATCGTTCGTTGGATAATATTTCTATCGTAAACTAAATATTTTTGCTGTGTTTTAATTTTTTTGTTAAATCTAATTCTTTAATCTTTTTATTTCTTAATAATTATACTCTCATCATCCTAGACCAAATTAGTTCGGAATTGAAATATATATTTATTTGAAGTAGTGAAGGATCACTGTGTTAAAAAAAGGCAGATTCTCTTATCTTTTATTACAGTCTATGGTTAAGGGTAGAGTACACTGAGTTGTTCGGCGTAAACATAATAGAATCTTTATAGTATTTATAATTTATAAAATCGTCTCGTTTATCATAGAATATGGTACTAAGATGACCGTTTATGTCAAATTCGAGGTACAAGTCTAAAGATGATGCAGAGGAAGCCGTGTCGGTTGTTTCTAGAATTTCTACTTCTACCTCTGGAGGATATATTTATGAATCAGAAAGTTGGATTTTGTACGGAAAGAACATCATCAATATATCTAGATGTGAAGTTATAAGATCTAGCTTTTATAACAAATATATGATAAAATGATGCTCTACCGATAGATTTGTACAATATCTAAATGACTCTTGATCTAAATAATGATCTGTCAAATTTCAGAAAACTCAATGTGTGTCCAAAAGCATCTTTTGCTTTGGTTTTTTTTTTTTTTTTTTTGGTTAATTAATATGATTTGTGTTCCGAGTTCGTGTCCAATCATAGGTGATTGTGAAAGGACGTGTATTTCGTGTGTAAGCAGTTTTGAATGTGGGACAATAACATTTTTGGTTTTAGAAGAATACAGGTGTCCAGCAATATTTTGGTTAAGACAAATAGATGTGGCAAAAATGTTTGTAGATGTCTCGCATTTGTTAGTAGGCTTAATTTTTTTGAAATTGAAATGTAGAATGAAAGAGAGAGAGACACCATAATCGGATTTTGAATATGTAGGTAGGTCCGTTTGCAGATATGTGGTTGTACATTTTAATCGAAACAGCTAGCTTAACATCTACAAATATTAAATTATCAGGCATATGAGATTAAGATATGTTAAATAGTTAGTATATTGATTTGCATTTGTTATTGTCTACGAATGTCCATAGTTACAAAAGCATACTAAATGAGAGATCATCCTCTTTGAGTTTCTGCATGTGAACATAATTATGTGCTAACATTTTATCTTTACTTGGTTCCTATTGTGAGTTCATGGTTTACTGTAATAGTAAAATACGCATAGTATGTCTGTTGACCCGTATGTATTTATAGAATGACATGCTCCACTGTATGTAGACAAAAAAACTAAAATAACAAAAATACCGAACTCCAAAGAAATTCAAAAAGGACAGTCTCTTTAAAAGTTAACCATTATTGATCAAAGTACGGTCTTCAACACGGAGCCTTGGCTCACACTGAACAGCAAGCTATAAAGGGCCCCAAAACATTACTAGTGTAAAACCATTAAAACGGGAAAACCAACGGCCTAATCTATATAAAAAACACGAGAAACGAAAAACATTGATGAACCTCTATTGAATCTAAAACTTAACAACTGCTTCTGACAAAAAAAAAAATGACTTCTACATCAACATGAGAAAAGTTGAAAATATAGTGTATGCATCGCACCTCAGGTTTACCAACATCGCACATCGGCGTGGCTATCAAGACGATAGTGTAACAATAACACCATCGCACTTCGGTGTGATCAAAAACGCTCTTCAGCGTGACCATCGCGGTTCAAATCCTACATCATATAAACCACAAGTTATTCTTTCAGGAAACCCTTTCGAAACCCAAATTAATTTCGAAATAACAGAGCATTTACAACGAAAAGGTAATAAGATGTTGGACCGATCGGAATAGTATCATTTCAATATTATGTTTACCAAAACATTTTTAGAAAACAACACATAGAAAATTAAGAGTTATCTTCCTTTCACTAGACATATATACCATATTTACATGGCAAATCTAAAAATATGACATGTGGTTTGATGAAAGTCTGAAAAAAAACAGCTTTTTAAGTTTAATTTGATACTTTGTACAGTATGCTTTCTTCTAATAAATTATGAAATATCATGCAAAAGCTATCAAGGTGACTACCTTATCTTAAATGATCAAATAAAATTTCAATGATTGAGTATTGAAAGCAAATATCCAACACGTTGTGCTGAATAAGGCCTTAATATATAGAGGTAGAAAAATAACAATGTCCAAAAGTTCAATATTTTATGATCAGTATATACGCAAAGCTTACCACTGCTATTTTGTAATTCAAAATTACAAAAAAGAATAATCCACTTTTTGCATCTGTTGAGTAGCTCATCGTAGTACATAAGTTATCAATAAAATTTTCAAATATTTGTGTATACTGCCAACTGCGTAATGAGTAAGGTTGGTAGGTCGCACAAAAATGTTTTAATTTTTGTTTATTTCATCTTCCTGCCCGGAAATTTCATAATCGCCTTCTGTATTACATTGATCTGCCTTTTAACAGGGTGTTTGTGAGAGTTGCTACTGTTATTCACTTATGCTTTACTAGGTTTTTACACAACACTTGTTGGCGATTTTTGTTTTTAGGCTTGTGGTTGACGACTAAAAAACATTGCACTACATTCATTTTAAAGTCCTTTGATTTCCTGCTATTCCCTCAGGTTTGCCTAATACAACTGCATACCAAATATATTTATAGACTAAAGGCCCTTTTGTAATTGATACTGACTTTATAACGGCAAATATCAGGTGAGCCCGAAAATTTTATCGGTTATTCTAACGAACATCTAATCGGTAATTTTCAAAATAGTTAAAAAAAAAATTAACGAAAACCTGTTCAAACTAGAAAATATTTTTTTGGACTATTTTATGGGATATTTTTATTAGTAGTGTGTCATTCATTCATTTGGCGTCATTCAACATGTAACTGTAATGCTGACAAGATTGAAGAAGCGCTGTCAGAAAATTTTGTATCCAAAAAAACCAAGAATGTATCCATTGAATGGAAATATCATGCAACGCAAGATGAATTAAAAGGAAAAGAGCATAAATGAACGTCAGCTTACTTAACATCGTTTATTCAGTAAATATCACATTTAAAGAACATAAATGTTAAATATCGACACTGAACTGACCTACTTTTACATCGGTTTATTTTTTACCACTGAAATGTACACATGTAGATAAATTATATAATAGTTTTGAAGAATTTGAAAAATCGGACTAAAAATCCAACGGGAGACAGACAGTCAGTTAATGTTTGTTTGTTTATTCAAAATAAGCATATTTAATCATGGCTGTAATGCTATAGATTCAATTATAAATCTAACAGGGATATGATTTTATTTTTTTCAAAAAAATGTTGGAACCCCAAGAAAATATTATAAATAAAATAGCAGCCCCCTACACACAAGTTTAAATAGGTGTAAATAATATTAAAAACAAACTTATTTTACTTTCAGTTTTTGAAATCTGTGGGTTTTTTTAGCAATCATATTCGTAACAGAGATATGGGTCTCATAATACAATTTTTTAATCATCATCAGTGTCAGATTAAATAACGAGTTTTTTCTTACGTTTAATTGTTTTGAAATAGGAGGAGTCATTTTCTTTTTCAGCTTGCGGGTTATGTTCAATATACAAGTTGAAAGTTCCACCTTGAATACCAATACCAGCAGGAAAAAGTATGATATATTGAAATAAGGAGATGTGGTATAATTGCCAACATGGCCAATGATACAACTATCTACCAAAGTTCAAATGACGGGGATGTAAGCAATTATAGTAACCATACGGCCTTCAACAATAAGAAAAACCGATATCATGTGGTCGGCTATAAAAGGCTCCCACATGAAAAATATGAAACAATGGAATTGAGAAAACTAATTGTTTGACAATATTCATAAGTGGACATTCAATATGCATGAACATAGTTGTACCCTATTTCATTACTTGCAGATTTCAGAAATGTTGACTGTAAATTTGGTAAATAATATAATAAATAGTATTACGGGCAGATATTAGATTGTTGGTACCTGACAAAATTGTTATAGTAACAATTTTTAAATTAAGCATTTCGAATATCAAAAATCGACCAGTAATGGAGATACAATAATGAATAAAAGTGTCAAACTCAATCTTCGTGTTTGTTTTCTGAATATCTTGTGGTTGCATACGTTATTATACATGTAATATTAGTATTCATACGTTTGCGGTGAATTTATACAGTTGTCAATTCTTCCTGGTTACTGTTTACGTGCTGCGTCATATTTGAGTGTAGTACTTCTCAGTTACTTGATACACTGCAATGTTTCATCCGAGCGTTTATGTTGGTAATTCATGCCTCATTTCCATCGTTTCGTTTCAAATAATACCGTGTGGCGAGGTATTTTTTCATGTGATTTGTTTTTGATAATTTGCTGTCTAATAGATATTCATATTTCATTCTCAAAGTTATTCATATAATTTTGCTTTAGTTAACAATATTTATACGTTGGTGGGTAGGTGTCTTATTTGCAATCATATCAATATCCTTTTTATATTGATATTTTTAAACAGACAACACATGACTATGCTTTTAGTACAAATACCCTGGCAAACAAAATTTAGACTGAAAGATAATGATAATGACCTTTAGATATGTTGTTATATTATATTCCCTCTCATGTTGTGGATTGATCCATGATTTAAGAGCATATGCACTAGTGTATTTCGTGTTTGAACCATCTTTGGTTTTAGTAAGTCTCTCATTATATGATAAACACTGAATTTCGTTTGTCAGATTTTTAGTTTTATGTCTCCCCACTTTAGTTGTCTATGCTCATGTAACCCGCGCAGTCCAAAATGAATGGTGTTTATGTACCAAATAGGACTTAACAAGCTATCGGGATCATTTGTACCGAAACCACCAGAAATGTATAATTCTTCATTATCATCCGACTCTTATGCTTCTGCAGCATTTCTATGGTTGCCGAGGCTGAGCTATTTTAAATGCTTTTTTGGCTATTAAGCAATCTTGAGATTTATTAAATTCATTATCTTTCACGATGTAAAATGTGTATTCTTTTAGCCTTACATGTTTATTTATTATAGCCTGAAATCCATCAAGTCTTCCAGGTTGAAACTCACGGTCTCTATCGGGAATGTCATTTTTGTTTTTCTATTTCATTTCTTTCCGTATCCCAACAAAACAATCCTGATAATACTGATCTAACTCGTGTGGTTAGATTGTGTGGATTTCCCTGAACTCTGTATTAACATTGAGCATGTTGAGTAAATACTCATTAGAGAGGGCAGAGTAGGGATCAATGTTTATAAAAGCAGCAATGTGTGTTGGTCGCGACAGAACAAACTTTTTAGATTTGTTGTTATTTATCTGGGTTTTAGTGTATGATTTAAATAAAACGTCTTTTTTCAAGTATGAATAATTTTATTTAAATGATTTGGAGTCTTTTAATGAGAAATATCACGTTTTACTATTTGTTTACATTAGCTTCGAGAACGACAGAACCTAAGATTGTACGTCATAGCAGTTCTTGATATGCATGATGTACACGTTTTCGTTGGGTAACAAACAAATCATAAACTTCCGCAATAATTAAGCGCATGTCAGTTATCAACCGACCCAATAATAATTTTCATATAAAGGGCAATTCACAAGTACTGACATAATGAGCCGATACACATCAAAAGAACAGAGTACAAATTACCGATAACATTGACTTATCATAATTGATTCCAAATATACTGACTTAATACACTCTTTAACATGAAAGGTATAAACAATGTCAAAAGGGACAGGGACATATAAACCCCATAGGAATATGACTTGCAAAAGCAAATACAGCTGCATATCCTAATACAAAAAAGAAGTTTTGACTTCAAGTTTCAGAACTTTTCAATATTAATGGCATTTTTGTCTCATTAAATAACAGTACTGAATCACACGATTACTATATAATGACAACAATTGAGTATGTGGTATTTTATCTCAAGGTCAGTGGTTCTGCATGTACGGGGCTGATCACAAGACTTTAACCTCTTCACCACCCATAATCAAGTGTGTATTTTATAAATGTGAAGTGCAGTGCTTTAATTGGACTATTTCCTTCAATAAGTTATTAGAACAAACATTGAAGCTATAAGAAAAAAATGTAACAAGTCAACTTATATTTAAGTTGACAGATGGTCTTATATTTGGTGTTGTTGGGATTTTGAAGACATGTTCATGGAATATTTGCCTTCATAACCTGAAGACCGTGTACTTAAAATATAGTTCTACCACATGCCATCATCATTACCATAACGTTAAGTTTAATTCTTTAAACAATTCAACATTCAGTTAAAGAAAATTGAGAATGGGAATAGGTAATATGTCAAAGAGACAACAATCCGACCAAAGAGCAGAAAAAAAGGCGAAGTCCACCAATTGGTCTTCAACGCAGCAAGAAAATCAAGCACCCGGAGGCGGTCTTTTGCTGACCCCTAAATAAAAATATGTACTAGTTCAGTGAAAATGAACGTAATACTTAATTCCAAAAGATATATATGAATTAAAATTAAAAAACACAACTAACAAAGCCCGGATGCTCCTGACTTTGGACAGTCGCTAAAATGCTGTTTATTTCAGGTGATTTGAACATTTTTTAAAAAGATATGAGTACTCACAATTTTACCCCAATTAATCTCATTGAATGTGTTGCAAAACTTTCATTGAGTCATATATATTTTTTGTATAATTATACCCTCTACAATCGGAAGTAAAAAAGTAATATAACAAAATGCATTCTAAGTAAGATCTTGATTGATATCCACCTGTATGCATCCTTTTTTTCAACCTGCTTCATTGACATTACTTTTAAGGTTTAGGGGAAACAACATCAATCGTTAGAGCACTTCAAAGGCAGGGGACTATCTTGATAAATTTAGAAAATACTATTGTCAACTGATTTTAAAAATTCAAACTTTAAATTCAATAAATACATAGACTATTTAAACTTTTGCGTTTAATATTTATTTGAAAAATACTCTTAAACGTTCTAAATCTAATTTTTGAATAAATTTATTCAATAGATTATGCTCCTATTGACTGTCGAGGAAGTTGAATTGTTGCAATGAATTTGACACCCTTTAATACTTTATACATTTAGATCACTATACATAATTCATGCACGGTCTGAACTATATGCCATACCGATAAACTTGCTTTTATACATATGTCAATTGCTCAAAGGGCAAGAAATGTATTGAGCTCTTGCTATGCTAATAAAGTTATCGTCGTTCATTACATGTTTTTTTTTTACTCGTTGCTGTAAATGCATTATTCCTTTTAGGTTAAAGTTTTGTTTTTGTTTTAGCCAATCAGATCACGTTGATACTTGATATCTTACCTACAAATTAAACAGTCGGTTCCTGAGTACATACGAGGTAAGTTATCATTTTAAGTATCTTAGGAGTAGACAATATGTTGTATGCAATTTCACACAAAAATAGGAATGTAAAGCGTGTTAAAAAGATCAAGTTTATGTTACCTATATTAATTCCCTATTGATGAACTTATAAGTTATCAAACAATTTACCTAAAGTGGCTTAGGCTTTTCTTTAAAGATCCCTCTTACTTAGTGAAACGCCTACTTGTGTATTGATGTAATTGGCTTGGGATGTTTTGGGATTGAGTTTTCCCGATAAACATTGATACAAGTTCATCTAGAAAATTGTTTCAAATGCACAAAATTACCAACTATAAATAAAGTGTTTAATTTTTGCAATCATCATACTTTACACTTTTTATGACCGAACATTATTTATATGTAGTTTTCGTTGAGAGTGGTTCTCTATTTTCAATAGTTAGCTTTCTATGGAAAGTTGCCTGGCATGGTATCTGTCTTTAGGTTTGGTTGTTGTATATTCTGTCCATCGACCAACGGTTCCTGTTTGCTCCTCTTCTTTCTTATTTGAATATTCTTTGTTTTTAAATGTGATTTGTTTTCCTCTTTTATATTATATGTTTGCCTCGGTCTTAGTTTGTTACCCGGATTTGTTTTCGCCTAATCGATTTATAAATAGTGACCAGTGGGATATATCTGTTGCCCTTATTTAATTTATTTTGAATACTCACTTTCAAATATAGAGCTCATCTTATACGTTAATAAATTTCACTGCAATGCATCACACGATTTCAAGAGGGATGTTCAAAGCGATAAAATAATATTGTATTGTTAGAAAATTAAGAGATCCATTATAAATTAACGTTCTATTATGGCTTGACCTGTTGTCTATTGCATGACTAAGCGATATTTCTATATCATACTGCACTGCACGTCATGGAATATACGTTTCACAGATGCTATCTGATATGTTCCTTATGTCATTACTACAATCCTGTTCCCTTTTCACGAATGTGACCTACCGAATTACACTATTTACCGGGTTTGTAACAACATGAGCAAGACGACGGGTGTCACATGTGGAGCAAAATCTGCTTACCCTTCCGGAGCACCTGAGATCAACCCCAGTTTTTGGTGGGGTTCGTGTTGCTTAGTCTTTAGTTTTCTATATTGTGTCTTGTGTACTATTATTTGTCTGTTTGTCTTTTTCTTTTATAACCATGGCGTTGTCAGTTTATTTTCGATCTATGAGTTTCAATGTCCCCCTGGTACCTTTCGCCCCTCTTTTCTATCTTCAAACTTTATTTCAAATGGCTTGTATTATCAGAAATCACATTGGTTTTCTCTTCGTATACCGAAAATATATGATTTGAACATAAAAGCAAATTCCAATATTCTATGTATCCTAAAATATTGTTGTGATTGTTTTTTTTTTCTGTCATAGTAATATGAGAAGCAAGTTTGTATTTTAACAATATAGATTGAATTAGATATTAGTTTTTGTTATAAAGTTAACCGGTGCAACGACAGCTTGCAAATAATTTGGTTCACAACCCAAACTGTTATCAAAGGGAAACGACTCAATTCAATCTACATGCATTGATTTTTTTAATAATTATCTGAAATAATAGATTTCGTTGTAGTATTTATTGATGAATTTTTACCTCTTCAAATTTGTCAATTTCAATGTTAAAAAAACATTCTTAGAATGGAATGGAAAATCTCCGAAATTAGAATAACGCTTGATATATCATGTATATATTGCATTTGTAAAGCATGTTTGCAAAGTGTCTCTTAAAACCCACAAAGAGCAAAATATAAACATTAATTCAATCTTTTTAAACATATTTCCTGATGTTTTAGTTAATAAACATGTATTTACGGCATTTGAGAATGCACAATTTAAAGATTATTTAGCTTATTGATATTTATATGCATTTATAACAATTGATATTACATACTAATTTTTTAAATTTTTGCCACCATTTTCGAACAAGCTTGACATTTCTCATTATGATTTATGTGTGTTCTTTTACAGAATTATGTGGTAAAATCATAACCTCAAAGTGCAAAATGCAAAAAAGCCACTAAATATCATGCAACTTGACCATGTGTTGATAGGATGGTAAAAATAAATATTGTAGCATTGTGGCCGTAAGAGAATGTCAAAATTATCCATAGTATGAGTTATAATGTTAAATAAATAGACTTACAGGACAAAAGAAATATCTGTCCAGCACTCTATAAACATTGAAATATACATGGATTAAAACCCATAAAATAAGGAGTTAATAACTAAGTTCAATTGAATATTAATCTGAATTTTCATCCTTTTTAGTACATGTAGTATTTGTATCAACCTGTTGTTATTGGTCTGATTTATGTATGTTAAGTAAGCCGCATGTTCGTTAATTGTTATTTGATATTTTTGATATTCAATATCCAATCGACTGCTAGCAATCGGTTCGACATTCAAATTGTCTTATTTTAAAGTGTTTAAATTTTAAATATTTTTCTTACAGCAATATAGATTTTTATCCATAAATTGCAATCAAAGATGTACCTTTAACACTCTAGTTACACTTGAAAATATAAATAGAAATAACTAAGAGAAGCCGACAAAAAAAGATATTTTCGATTTACTTAATATTCAAAATTTATTCAGGCTTAAGGGGCCATGGCATTGTCTAGATCTTCATGATCTCTCGATCTTGAAAATATTAAGGATTGTGTAAGCTAAAGTGTAGATACAAATGAAATCAACAGGAGTTTTGGTAAACTTCTTGTCTTCTATGTTAACGGAGGTCTCCAAGTTCCAGTTTATTTTCAAAATATATATTAAAAACTTACCTAACTTTCATACTGTGTGCAATATTTCATCTCAAATGACGAGTCCAAATAAGACATTGTAACTGATTTAGACGAGTAACAACACAGACATGTTACACCAAAGGTGTTTTATACATTCGATAGATAAAGATCTCCTTATCAAAAACAACATTATCTTAAAACTTTCAATACAAGTTACACCAAACGGAAACATATAAATACTATTAAAATTTCTTCACGAATAATATACTATTGTTCAAAAAATGTTTTTAAAAAAGACAAATTGTTTGATCTATCGCAAATTAACTAATCACATTTAAACTTTTGGCCTTTGACATGCAATGACTGACGTGGTATTGAAAGACATTCTTTAAAGTGATAACGTGCTGAAATTTTCTTTGGGTGAAAACTAACAAATATGGATATTGTGATTTATCAAATATTTATAACCTATATTATTGCCATTTTTTACGGTATGTTTAATTTATCATGGTTACAGTGTTTTATTGTGATTAGAGTTTCATATTTTTATAACATACTTAAGGGGTTAACTTCATTTATAGTTTTCAATGAAATAGTTTAGAGCTAAAATTATTGTCTCTTTAGGGAAAATATCTTTGACACGAGCATGACGAGTATACCAAGGATATAGAGTTTTTGTATTTAAATATAGATTAATTGAGATTTGCACCGTTTCTGCAAACTTCATGTTTTCATTGCTATTCTGAACAAACTTCACAGGAGGGATATATTAGGCTATATATGGAATTGATTGTAGATTAGCTAAATATATCTCGGTTCTATAAGGCTCGTAAGATACAGTCAAAGAAATTATTGTTTTGATAGGTACGTCTAAGCAAGAGACAACTCTCTAGTGTAAGTGATACACGGCTAAACCACATACCATATTCGTAATTACTCGAAAAACTAAACACAACAATGCTAAATCTGCAAATTTGCGGAAGCAAATTTCTGTTCTTCCCTCGCCGTGATTCAAACTCATACTATTGGGATATCGAGACAACACCGCCTGCACTGAGTCCAGCACTCGGCCACCTAGATTGAACTTAATAATTCAGCTTTCGATGGCCTAGTGTTACCTTTCCTCTTCAGTAGAATCTAGAGTTGTAACACAGTACATGATATATTAGGAGGAATATATTAGGCTATAGGTGGAATTGAATGCAGATTAGCCATGTATATTGTAAAGGATCGTCAGATACAGTCATAGAAATAATTATTTTAATAAATACGTCTAAACAAGTGACAACTCTACGACAGATCCATCCATTGGATCACCAGTGAAGGTGATTCACGAGTGAAAACACATATTATATTCATATTTACTCTAAACATCAGCACAACAATGTTTAATCTGCAAAATTTGCCGAAGCAAATTTTTATTCTCCCCTCGCCGGGATTCGAATTCATGCTATTGGGATATCGAGACAACTCCGCCTGCACTGTGTACAGCGATCTAGACCACTCAGCCACATAGACTGAACTTAATAATTCATCTTTCGGTGGCCTAGTGTTACCTTTCCTCGTCAGTAGAATCTAGATTTGTAACACAGTACGTGATATATTAGACATGAAGATGGAATTAATTGCAGATTAGCTAAATATCTATCGTAAAGGATCGTAAGATACAGTCACAGAAATAATTATTTTGATAAGTACGTCTAAACAAGTGACAACTCTACGACAGATCCATCCATTGAATCATCAGTGAAGGTGATTCACGGTTGAAAACACATATTATATTCATAATTACTCTTAATATCAACACAACTATGTTTTATCTGCAAATTGCCGAAGCAAATGTTTGTTCTCTCTCGCTGGGATTAAAACTATTGCTATTTGGGGTATCGAGACAACACTGCCTGCACTGTGTCCAGCGATCTAGACCACGCGGCCACCTAGACTGAACTTAATAATTCAGCTTTCGGTGGCATCCTGTTACATTTCCTCGTCAGTAGAATCTAGAGTTGTAACACAGTACATGATATATTAGGCATGGAGATGGAATTGATTGCAGATTAGCTAAATATCTATCGTAAACGATCGCAAGATACAGTCACAGAAATAATTATTTTGATAAAAACGTTTAAACAAGTGACAACTCTACGACAGATCCATCCATTGGATAGACAGAGAAGGTGATACACTGCTGAAAACATAATATATTCATACTTACTCTAAATATCAGCACAAAAATGTTAAATCTGCAAATATACAGAAGCAATTTTTTGTTCTTCTCTCGAGGGGTTAAGAACTCATGCTATTAGGATATTGAGACAACTCAGCCTGCACTGTGTCCAGCGATCTAGACCACTCCGCCACCTAGACTGAACTTAAAAACTAACCTTTCGGTGGCCTAGTGTTACCTTTCCTAGTCAATAGAATCTAAAGTTGTAACACAGTACATGATATATTAGGCATGAAGATGGAATTGATTGCAGATAAGTAAATTAACATTTTTAGATTAGCTATATATATATAAGTCTAAATTGAAAACAACGTTCAAACCTATGCTTGCGTTGGATAAAAACCGCAATTTTTATACGTGTGCATGTACTTGTGGAAAAGATGGTATACCACAAACATGAGGTGCAAAAAATTGTACACCATATCCGGATTTTGACAATTAATGTCTCTTCAGTGATGTTAGAGATCGAAACGGTATTTGGAAGGCCATATAATTTACCTCAATTTAGAAAAAAGACTCTTGAATTTTAAAGATCGAAATAGGATGAACGGATCATATAAACCCGAAGGAAAATATAATACAAGCCCAAACGAAAAAATATATAAAAGTTTAAATTGAAAACAACGTTCAAACCTATGATTGCGTTGGATAAAAACAGCAATTTTTATACGTGTGCATGTGAATCAAATTTCTTGGTAGAGGGGTCTAAATACAGCACAATAAAACAATTTCAAAAAGACCCAAAAAAAGTGAAAAAGTGTTTTTTAACAAAACGCATTTGACTAACAGGTCGAACAACTGATGTTCTTAAACCCTGCTGACTGCCATTGGCGATTGCCAAATAAATTGATCACCAGATCTAACAAAATGGATCTTAATATTAATTTAATACCAAACAGAAAACAATAAACTTGTGGAAAAGATGGTATACCACAAACATGAGGTGCAAACAATTGTACACCATATCCGGATTTCGACAATTAATGTCTCTTCAGTGATGTGAGGGATAGAAACTGTATTTGGAAGGCCATATAATTTACCTCAATTTGGGAGACTCTTGAATTTTAAAGATTCGAAATAGGATGAACGGATCTTATAAACCCGAAGGAAAATATAATACAAGCCCAAACGAAAAAATATATAAAAGTCTAAATTGAAAACAACGTTCAAACCTATGATTGCGTTGGATAAAAACCGCAATTTTTATACGTGTGCATGTAAAACAAATTTCTTGGTAGAGGGGTCTAAATACAGCACAAACAACAATTTCCAAAAGACCAAAAAAAGTGAAAAAGTGAATTTTAACAAAACGCATTTGACTAACAGGTCGAACAACTGATGTTCTTAAACCCTGCTGACTGCCATTGGCGATTGCCAAATAAATTGATCACCAGATCTAACAAAATGGATCTTAATATAAATTTAATACCAAACAGAAAACAATAAACTTGTGGAAAAGATGGTATACCACAAACATGAGGTGCCAAAAATTGTACACCATATCCGGATTTCGACAATTAATGTCTCTTCAGTGAAGTTAGAGATCGAAACGGTATTTGGAAGCCAATATTATTTACCTCAATTTAGGAAAGACTCTTGAATTTTAAAGAGTCGAAATAGGATGAACGGATCATATAAACCCGAAGGAAAATATAATACAAGCCCAAACGAAAAAATATATAAAAGTCTAATTTGAAAACAACGTTCAAACCTAGGATTGCGTTGGAAAAAAACCGCAATTTTTATACGTGTGCATGTAAAACAAATTTCTTGGTAGAGGGGTCTAAATACAGCACAAACAACAATTTCCAAAAGACCAAAAAAAGTGAAAAAGTGAATTTTAACAAAACGCATTTGACTAACAGGTCGAACAACTGATGTTCTTAAACCCTGCTGACTGCCATTGGCGATTGCCAAATAAATTGATCACCAGATCTAACAAAATGGATCTTAATATTAATTTAATACCAAACAGAAAACAATAAACTTGTGGAAAAGATGGTATACCACAAACATGAGGTGCAAACAATTGTACACCATATCCGGATTTCGACAATTAATGTCTCTTCAGTGATGTTAGGGATAGAAACGGTATTTGGAAGGCCATATGATTTAACTCAATTTAGGAAAGACTCTTGAATTTTAAAGAGTCGAAATAGGATGAACGGATCATATTAACCCGAAGGAAAATATAATACAAGCCCAAACGAAAAAATATATAAAAGTCTAAATTGAAATCAACGTTCAAATCTATGATTGTGTTGGATAAAACCCGCAATTTTTATACGTGTGCATGTAAAACAAATTTCTTGGTAGAGGGGTCTAAATGCAGCACAAACAACAATTTTCAAAAGACCAAAAAAAGTGAAAAAGTGTATTTTAACAAAACGCATTTGACTAACAAGTCGAACAACTGATGTTCTTAAACCCTGCTGACTGCCATTGGCGATTGCCAAATAAATTGATCACCAGATCTAACAAAGATATATATATATATAATGAATAGCCAACGATAAATCTTACGGGTCGATGGATTATATAATTATGATACAGTACACTACAAAATATAATACATAATAAGCAAATCTAAAAGGGTACAACATCATAAAAAATAAAATCATGAACAAATGTTAAATATTTCGGATAACTAATATCCTTCATCAAAAAGTTGTAAAATGATTCTTATCTTGACATGTGGTAGTTTTTAAACTAAAATTACAATCATGATCGTTATACAAATTATCACGAATCAATACGCTGGTAATTTTTTTTTCAATATTGATGTTTGGGAGGAGGAATAAATTTCCGATTCTAAAATATTTTTCTTAGACACAACTTCATCTATAAAGGACGGTGTCACATCTAAAGACCTCTACTGTAAACCTACAAGTACACATCAGTTGTACCTCTCTCCCCAAAGCTATCACAACAAACACTGTACGAAAAATATCCCGTACAGTCAAACTCTCAGGGTTAAGTGGATTTGCTGCTATGAGAAGGCTGTCACTAAACGGTTACTGGAACTTCGTGTACTAACAATAACAACCGAAATGGCCTATTGCAGTACAAACAGAAGAGGCGAAGCGAAATAGTTCCGTTTGTTTTAACACACTATCCCACCTTTACTAACCTTTCACGTTGATCTGTGCCAATTGGCAGATAATTGCCAAACACCCCAAATTATCCAAGATTTTTCCCAAACCTCCTGTCTTAGCTTTTCGGAGACAAACAAGTCTGATAGACTTATTTGTGAGAGCTGGTGTCTCTTCTAATAAAAGCTCTTCAACTGCAAAATGGTGCAAGTCGTGTGGTAACAGACGATGTCTGACTTGCCAACAATAACTGAATACTTAAACATTTACTTGCCACTCCACTAGGTCTGTGTACACTATATTTTGCAATGTAACTTGCAAAACCCAGAATGATGTATACCTTCTTCAGTGTCGATGTGGCATGCAGAACAGCCATTCAACAAACGCATGAATGGTCATCGAAGTCACTACACCTGCAAGCCCGACCTCCCCGTAAGTTGTCATCTGAGGTCACATGAGCACGCCCAAACTGATCTCAAAAAACCTTACCATCACTATCATAGACCATAAACGAGGGTTGGTCAAGGGCTGACAGACTTGCTTGGGAAATTTTTATAAAGTTAAGGACAGTTTCCCCAGAGGGAATTAATGAAAAAACATAGAATGAGTCCCTTATTTTCCATACAATCACTTGTTTCCTGTAACTTCCGTACAGCACTCTTACAGTTTTAAGGAATTTATTCCTCCTCCCAACTATCAATATTGAAATAATTTATATATAGTTATGTATATATAATAAGCATAATAAATATATAGTATTAATCATACAGTAATATTTTATGATATATTACATTGAAAATAAATGAATAAATATCGAACCCCATACTAGATGGTATTTAAAAATAAAATGAATAGATATAATATTATCCATTTGTTATACATAAATCATAAACTACATCACTACATTATTCATATTCAATCACTATAATGCAAATTTTCTGTTATTAAAAAAACAAGTACTTGAAATTGATATATTAACATTTTCATACTCATTGGACATCAACCAAATGAACTGTTCCTACTTTGAAATATAAGGAAAGTTATAACATTGAATACATGCTTCCCCATAAATAAATTCTTTTCCTTTCCATATGCAGTGCATTCCATTAAAAAAATGAAACACGTCTGCATATTTTTGCATTGCCCACAAAATAACTATCAAGTCTATTGTGAAGAATGGAATTGAATAATTTTCCAATAAAACTTATTACTGCAATACCTCTATAATCAGAAGCATCATGTTTTGAATACTATATAAATATTTTTATAATATACCTTGTTTCCAATATTTTGAATAAAAACCACTGCATAATATACTATTAACAGTTTTACATAAAATGGAAGCAAAATTGACTCACTATATTTGGGCATCTCATCTAAAATTAAATCTAATCCAGTAGATTTACAATTTTTTAATGCATGCATTGCCTTTGTCACTTCTTTGTCTGTAATTCTATATCAAACTCAGAAAAGCCTTTCTGTGTTCTAAAGGACAAAACCTGTTATTAAATTCTTTTATTTTCTCTTCATATTTTGAAGAGACCTTATTTAATTCTTCAAATTGTTTAAAATTTAAAAGTTCCCGATATTTAAATGGATTTTTTTTTAATAAATTATCCAACTTGTGAATTATATCTTGCTTATATTTCCTATACGGTAACTTACATTGATTTCCATATTATTTACGAAATTGAAAAAAAAAACTCTTATACTTGGATCCTATGAATATTTTGCTAGCATTTTAATTCAGAGTTCTGGTTGTTAAAAAAACTTAAATCCTTATCAAATAACAGCTTAGACCTAATGCCTTAGCGTCTGAATTTTCTTTTCCTCTCTAATAATTTTTAAAATACAAAACATTATCTATAAAATCCTCAGATACCAAACAGTAATCAATAACACTATATCCTGTGCCAAGTCGGATATATGACGGTTGTTTTTCACTCGTTTGGTGTGTTTGCGCTTTTGATTTTGCCAGGATTAATAAGTTTACATGGTTTGAATCTAATTTAAAAAACATTTTTTATATAATTATGTAAATCTAAATGTATTTATAATCTAAATGTAAAATCGTGTTTTAATAATCATTTTATATGTACTGCCAAACTTCCTAACACAATCTCTTTTTTACCATGTTTATTGCTGAACGAGAGAAGATAAGGCATTACCTTTATGTACACAAACAATCTATTGTTATCCAAATGATTTTCTTAGTGCTTATCGCTTTTGGCCTACTATCGCTCTACATGGAGACGGTAGATGGATTGCTGTCACATGTGTCAGATGGGTAAACATGTTGCAGCATTAGACAATAGTTCTTAAATGGTGGAATTACAATGATGGCGTTTGGTGTTAGTGTAGTGAATTGAAAGAAATATTCTATAAACTTAACTTAGAACATTATTATGAATCACAAACAGTTGTAGATTTGAATACTGTCCAGTTCAAAATCTTGCGTCTCTATTCAAATTGATGGAATCATTCTACACAGTATATATCGAAAGTTCGAACTTATGTAACTTTCAAAGTTGTTTTTTTTTACATGGAAAATAAGTAAAACTAAATTTAGAAAAAGTAGAACGGTCACATTCATCAAATAACAATTGTGGAATACTGCTTCTAATGATAGAAACTCGGCGGTATATCAGTAAACAACCAACGGAACAACTATGTTGATTTTGCGTCGATAAAGGGACCAAATCTGAAACTCATTTTTTATTGGACTATTCATTCTATCTCGTTATCCGAGAACATTTGTTTGATGAATTTTTGATAACGTCTTCTTTCTTATCTACGAACAATAACGAAAAAGTAAAACTGATAATGATGAACCATACCCAAAAATTTGCCAAATACATTGTCCAGGCATACCCCAAAAGTCATAATTTTATTTACAAATCGATATCTAAAATAATGAACTTTAGATTACAGTATTGAATATACATTCGTAAATAATTATTATTTGCAATAACGTGAACATTTGAAAAATTTTAATAATATTTCAGGTGACTTATAGGTCCATTGGGACGGATGTTTTCCTATACCTAGTATATTACATGTACATCTTTGTTATTTTTTCTTATTTATTATAAATGATTTACTTACTTTACAATATTATATCTGTAAACAATTTCACGTTATCGTTCGTTCGTGAATTTAGAATTATCAATAGACTTAGGCCGTGTTCACACTATCCGTTGCGTACTCTAAACCTGGTGAGAATTAGTTTGATGTAGTGAACACTGTTTTAACATAAACTAAGTTCTCTTCTGTACACCACTTTTAATTTCCTGTACATAAGATTTGCTCTGACGAGTTAACTACCTTTAAGAGTAATGTAATCTGCAAATTCTATTAAATAATTCAGGATGGTTATACACATGGTTCCGCTGCCATAAATTTTTGAACCCCAAAGGTTGGCTGGGATATAGGAATATGTTCATCCTTTGGTCTTCTTTTGACCGACAGAAATACTTTTTTTTTCTCACAAAACCACTTCTCCAAAAATATTATCCGCCATTTATGCTTTTATGATTATTGAAACAGTAACACAATTTCATTAAAATCATCATTGTTTTTAATTAAACTCTTGATTTATTTATCCTTAATATATATATGTGTTATTTCTAATTCCTACGTCAATAGTAGAATGACTTTTTAGAGTAGATTAAATATATATGTACAGTTAGAATCCCAGATATATGCATAGTACGTTTTGAGGTACAGTCAGTTAGATTGTAATGCATTTGCATATTCCTTTCACGAATAAGGTTAAGGTAATATCGGTTTATCTAAATCGATAAACCTTTTTAAAATACCTTATAAAGCTTTTAAATAGTTATGAGTTTTAAGACATTGAATGTTAAATACACATCATTTTGGGATCAATTCAAAATCATAGTTTTCAATAATATAGGTGGGGTAGGGGATGGTCTTCGCGCAGTTGGACATTAAGTTAAGGTTAAAGAGGATATTCAATTACATATGCATTAAATGGTATCATGGTGTAAATATAAATGAATACACCTGTAACTTATTTTTTTAAATGTTTTACTTTTTTACAACAGCGAATATGTTATTCTTTTCGCAAAGGATCTCCTTGATCCATTGTGTCTACCAATATTTCAATGACATACAACTATTTATATCATCATCAATATTAATACGGTATAACACTTTTAAATACTCACTTTCAAATAGGGCTCTTTCCAAAAATCATCATATATTTATGTAATATTACTTTAATGCCTCACAAGGTTTAAAAAGGGAAACGAACCATACTCAAAACGATAAAATGCTATTATATTGTTTGACAATTTGCAGATCCATTACAATGATATATACTACTAGCTGTTATAGCTCAGATTTGTTTTAAATAATAACAGTGTTATACAATTTAATAATTCAACTTTCTTTAAAGAACTTCTTTGTCAACATCAAAGATAAAGCATCCATTGTCCATAGTTTTCATATTGTAATATGCGTAATGCTTTTTTTCTTTGAAAAGAAAGGTACATATAATATGTCGTATTTTTTTCCATCCTAAGAAATCGAATGGATATCGATACTTTTGAAACAATTACCCTTTTTCAGAGGTTAGAGAGTAGTGAAAAGTATAACAAAAATACCGGACTCCAAGGCAAACTCAAAAAGTAGAAGCACATACAAACTGACAAAATCAAACGTTATAAATCAATAGAACAAGTGATTAACAACTGCGGTATTCTTGACTTGGAACAGGCATTTTCCGAAGAAAATGGTGGGTTAAGTTTGGTTTTATAGTGAAAAGACTACCAATAAAAAGTTAAAAAAATTGTAAAATGGAAATGAAAATGTTAATGGTGTCAATGTGTCACGTTTTTAATTTCCAGATTTTTAAATTGAACAGAATCCGATAAGAAAATAAAAAAACATAACAGTTACTGTTTATTAGAAAGCTTTCAAACTGAAAATAGTTTTAACTTTCTCGTGAGTGTTTCCTACTTTTCTCCTGTCTTGACGAATTGTTAAAAATATTACTTCCTTTGCATATATATGGTTGTCAATATAATGGAATTATATGCGCCTGTCATACAAGTGAGAGATTTAGCTAAAAAGGTAGATATATCAAGAGGTAAATCAGATTAACACCAACAGTTGAAGACTTCTGTATGGTTAAAGTTAAACAAAAATAACAAATATGCAAACGAAACTAATAAGTTTGAGAGACACGAGTTCAATATGAAAATTTAGATATTATGATTATAATGAATAATTTTCAAACGTTTGTATGATTTTGACATAATGCATAATCAGTGAATTACAGCCGATACGACTGTAAACAAAAGAACTAGTAACCGGATTTTTATAAGAACTATTGACAATGAAAATTATAATCTAAAACATGTTTTAGGGATTAATTGAGCACTGGTTATATGGTGTAATTTTACAATCTTCAAAAAATAGAACAATCGTCAGTTCAAAATTTATGATAAATATTAAATCTTTACGCTTGTATTGACAGCTTTTTCGGAACTTGTGTTCGCCATATTTAAACAGCAGCAAGTTCATATTGCAATGATTTATCTAGGAATTAAGGTCCTGCAGTAGATTTGCGTTGTTCATGACAAATAAATCATGCATAAATCTTAACGTCGATAAAAGACGTTTTTGGTGTACATTTTGCTATTATTGACAATACAAACACATGACCTGTTTATAAGAATAAAACCATTTACATATTTGTATTGAAATAATATTATAAATTATAGCCTTTGTATGAGGTTGATTCGAGGTTGTATCGACCTAAGAGAAGCATATTGTCTGAAGACGAAGTCCGAGGTCGATGTGCTTCTCAAGGTCGATATAACTTCGTATTGATCTCAACCAAAGCCTACAATTGTAATCATAAATCAACAACTATTGCCTGAACAATGTAAAATGGAGTTTTCTAGAATGTATTTTTGGCAACATCTTGTATGCCATGTGCAATATGCTTTTTAGCTCACCTTGCCCAGAGGGCGAAGTGAGCTTTTCTCATCACTCGGTGTCCGTCGTCCTTCGTCGTCGTCATCGTCGTTAACTTTTACAAAAATCTTTTCCCATGAAACTACTTGGCCAAATTGAACCAAACTTATCCACAATTATTATTGGGATTTTGTTTAAAAAATGAGTCCGTCGATCCCGCCTACCAACCAAGATGGCCGCCATGGCATAAAATAGAACATAGGGGTGAAATGTAAATGTTGACTTATATCTCTGAACCCAAAGCATTTGGAGCAAATATGACAAGGTAAGAATGTTCATCAGGTTAAAATCAATCTGCTCTTAAATTTTCCTTGTTTGGTTGTTGCCCCTTTATTGGTAATTTTAAGGAAATTTTGCAGTTTTTAGTTATTATCTTGAATATTATTATAGGTAGAGATAAATTGTAGACAGCAATAATGTTCAGCAAAGTAGGATCTACAAATAAGTCAACATGACCAAAATGATCAGTTGACCCCTTAAGGAGTTATTGACCATCATAGTCAATTTGTAACATTTTTTCAAAAATTTTTGTAATCTTTTACAAAAATCTTCTCTGAAACTAATGAGACAAATTCAACCAAACTTGGCCACAATCATCATTAGGGTATTTAGTTTAGAAAATGTGTCCGATTACCCCGACTGCCAACCAACATGTTCGACATGGCTAAAAATAGAACATAGGGGTAAAGTGCAAGTTTTTTCTACTATTTTTTGAACCGTTATAAATAGAGAAAATCTTGAAGGAGCAAAAATGTTCAAAATAATGAGCTCTATCAATTGTCCATACACGTCAAAACTGTTAGACAAGTTATTGCTCATAAATGACAAATTTTACCATTTTATTTTTTTTTTTATTTTTGCCTTTCTTTTTTTTTTCCGTTATGCCTAATATGATTAAAATTATATAGATAACTAGCCACTTTAAATCACAAAAATTATCAGCAAGGCAAGATCTATTAAAAATTCAATTTTTTTTACCCTCTTTTGTGTTTTGAGCAAAAACTAAAAAGATAGAGAGAAACTAAACAGACTTAAAGATCAGTAATACAAGATCAACAAAATAGAGATTGTTGTCATTAAGTCTATTCTCGTCTACAATGTTGGAAAGTGTCCTTTGTTTGAAATGCACATAGACTAACGTTAGCGACACAGGCTCTTTAAAGCATTTAGTTCTGACCTACGAAAAGCTAAGCACAACATGAACATGTGATCAAGTTTTAACGATCGAATGACAAATCCTTAAAATTATTCGATTAATATTATTTAAATGTATAAACCAGTTTGAATAACTATCAATTATGTAGAAAATCGTGGCTTTTAATACTTAAAGACAAAAACTGACACACTAGTGACTAGTCTTCGTTTTAAATATTTTGATATCATTACATTTCTTAGATTTTTAAGATATGTCATAATTTTGATTGGCAGACATCAATCGCAACACGTTTCAAATTTAAGTGGTAGTTCCTTATAAAATACAACATATGTGAAAACACGTACTTATGACAGTATGACCTAAAGGCACAAGAGAACAACCTGAAGGCTTGATTTCACCCATATTTCATGGTTCAAGCAAGCAATATTAATGTAAAAATAAAATGTATTTTTTGACCTATAAAAGTGTGGATTGTCCTCACTTTTCCTCTTTTTCGACACTTTTATACCCAAATAAAATTACCACGATAAGAATTAAATTCTTACATTTCTTAGATGAAGTATATAATTATTACAAAGTTTCGGCTTGAAACATTTGGAAACCCACATTTTCAGAGATAAAATTATGTGTCTGGGATCATCCCCGATTTCCGGTTTGGTTCGTTTTGCTCAGTCTTTAATTTTCTATAATGTGTTTTTTTTAGGTTTGTGTTTGTCTTTTCGTTGGTTTTGGGTTTTTTTCCATTAGTTTGTCATATTCTCAGCTGTGTGATTTTTATATCTCCGTGGCGTCTTCCGATAAATAAATGTATACAAAATACAAGTATAAGATGTCTTTTGTAACAATATTCATATTTGTAAAGTAATTTTGAATGCTTGTATTGATCGAATGGAAAATATGAGGATTTGTTTGGTTATTACGTGCATTCTTAATAACTGTGAAATATGCGTGACAACATAATGTTGTAAGGGTTTAAGAGATGTATATATATTATATATATATATGTGTATCCCGGCGAGGGAAGAAAAAAATTTGCTTCCGCAAATTTGCAGATTCAACATTTTTGTGCTGCTGTTTTTTCTTCCCTCGCCGGGATACACACACACACACATATATATAAATATATATATATATATATATATATAGATTGCCTAACAATGTAATTTTAACACACTATTTAGTATGTAAATATAAGAATGTTTAAAATATTTACAAAATGATGAAAATAAACGAAATATTTCGCTAGACTAACTAGCTTTATCAAGCGTGCATCTATCCAGGTGAAATCGGATGTAGATGATAAGAAACTTTAGCAGCTCAATGTATATGTTGCACTTGAATTTAGCTGCCTTGAAAATAATACATAATTTGGATGAAGTTCAAGATTTTTACAAAATTGGTAGTTTTCTTTATTTCCTGTATCTTTTCTCATCTTTTTCGTTAAGACCATCAGGTTCTATAGTGTGGAGTTGGTGGATCCAAAAATTTTCTCTTCTCCTTCTAGCCGTGGTGTCCCACTCGGTGTTGACTTCTATGATTTGGAAAGTGACATTATCAAAAGAATGTTTCGTTGAACGAAGATGTCTTGTGAGAGGACAGTTTTTGTTGGCTTTGTACCATGAACGATGGTTATTGAGCCGAATATTAAATTTGTCCATTGTTTCTCCCACATACTGAATGCCACAAGTGTCACATGTTAATATATAAATTGAGTTCTCCGTTTTACAGTTGGAATTTGAGTAGATGGTATCAATTTGTTTAGTAACGGAGCTGATGAAAGAACTGCTTGTATTGGCAGCTTTACAACACAAGCAGTTCCTTCGACCACATTGTTTGTAGCAACCGGGAGATGGAGTAGGCTGATTTGCTAATACAGATGTCACTAATTTGTAACGGATGTTTTTAGGTCTTCTGAAGGCCATGACTGGTGGTGAGGAAAATACTTTTTTAAGATTTGAATCATTTACTATAATTTTCCATTGCTTCTGAACAATGGAAGACACATTTTTAAAATCAGGATGGTAAGTGAGTACAAGGGGTGTTCTGTTAGCTGCTTTATTCTTATCTTTGTACTCTAGAAGTTAAGGTTAACTAAAAAGAAACTACAAACTGAACATCATTTATCAAACTAAATATATTCAAAGTAGAACTGTACCAAAAGGTTTAAACATCAAAGTGAGTCCCCAGGCACCGGGACATAAATCCAAAAGATTCATAAGCCGTTGGAATGAAATTCTGTTTAACTGTTCAATCCAGCTACTTCAACTGTTACTTTTTTTTACAACCACGATTTACCAATAATTAAACGTCGCCTCGCAGATATTGAAAAAATTGAACTATCCAAACATAAAGAAAAACAAAGGAATAAATTTCAAAGAGATAAATTCACACTGTCTATTTAAATCAGGATATGAATGATATCAATACAACAAACCATAAGGTCCCTAGAAAAAGAAAATTCAAAAGACGGAAACAAAAAACTGAAAGCATTGTTGTAAATTTGTCATCTAAAGAACTTACACGTGCTGAAGAATCTCTTTTAAGTAAAGGTTTAAACTTCTGTCTTATCCCATCAAATGTAAATAACTTTCAGCTAGACGAGGACTTAGACCAATTCGCTAGACGTTTACGCTTGAAAGAATTTTTCTACAATAGGGGCAAGAAAAACCTTGAAGAAGCTGGATTAACAGATTCAGAAACTGACACCAATGAAGAAGTCACGCCCATCCCAAAATTTAAGAAAAAAAGTTCATGGAAACCACCTAAGAGTAAAAATGATATATTCATTAACTACGTGAGGTCTGATATAAAGTCCTGTATAACAAATACAAGAAATTATAATTTATCCAAGTCAGAAAGCATTGCTTTGAAAGCGTTAAAAGCTCAAGAGGATATCGTAATAAAACCTGCCGATAAAGGGGGCGCTGTGGTTGTCATGAATAAAACAGATTACATAGCAGAGGGAAATAGCCAACTTTCAAACTCCATTTTTTATAAACAATTAACCACAGATCCAACACTAAATACTATTCGAAGGATCAACACCATCCTTCAAGAGATGTTCGACAAAAAGCATATAGACAATGACACCTTTGATTATCTCCGACCTCTTGAGAACGAAGCAAAGGCCGGAAGATTCTATATGTTGCCTAAAATACATAAAACGGGCAATCCAGGTCGACCAATTGTTTCAGCAAATAGTCATCCAACTGAAAAGATATCAGAATTTGTAGACCATCATCTAAGACCTCACGTGAAAGAACTACCCTCTTACATTCAAGATACGACTGATTATCTAAAGAAAATGGAAAGCCTCAATCCTCTACCAAGCAATACTATACTTGCATCCATGGACGTGTCTTCTTTATATACCAACATTCCACAAGACGAAGGAATAGCAGCGTGTGAAGAGGTATGGAACACTCGTAGTGAAAAAAATCCTCCAACTGAGTGCCTTGTTACACTTCTGAAACTAGTGCTAGAGAACAACAACTTCTTTTTCAATGAAAAACATTATCTCCAGACAGACAGTACTAGTATGGGCACAAAAATGGCCCCGTCATATGCCAACATATTTATGGGCCAACTTGAAAAACGCCTCTTGGCTAGTGCTCCATACCAGCCCTTATCATGGTTCCGATTCATTTACGATATTGATTTCAAATGGACAGATTCACAAGAACATCTTAATGAATTTCTAGGACACTGTAACTCTTTCCACCATTCAATAAAATTTACATATGAATCATCTATGGAGAAAATAAACTTCCTCGACACTACGAGTTACATCAAGAACGGAACCATTATAACGGACCTTCATACCAAACAAACGGACAAACATCAATTCCTTTCTCCTAAAAGTTGCCATCCTAAACACTGCTCCCGTGGCATCCCATTCAGCCAGGCATTGCGAATCACGAGAATATGCTCTACTGAAAATACGCAAAATGCTAGACTTGGACAACTACGTAAACATCTAGTTGTTCGAGGATACAATAACAACATTATTGATAGCGCTTTCGAAAGAGCAAACAAAACTAGTCACCAAGAACTTCTAGAGTACAAAGATAAGAATAAAGCAGCTAACAGAACACCTCTTGTACTCACTTACCATCCTGATTTTAAAAATGTGTCTTCCATTGTTCAGAAGCATTGGAAAATTATAGAAAATGATTCAAATCTTAAAAAAGTATTTTCCTCACCACCAGTCATGGCCTTCAGAAGACCTAAAAACATCCGTGACAAATTAGTGACATCTGTATTAGCAAAGCAGCCTACACCATCTCCCGGTTGCTACAAACAATGTGGTCGAAGGAACTGCTTGTGTTGTAAAGCTGCCAATACAAGCAGTTCTTTCATCAGCTCCGTTACTAAACAAAATTATACCATCTACTCAAATTCCAACTGTAAAACGGAGAACTCAATTTATATATTAACATGTGACACTTGTGGCATTCAGTATGTGGGAGAAACAATGGACAAATTTAATATTCGGCTCAATAACCATCGTTCATGGTACAAAACCAACAAATACTGTCCTCTCACAAAACATCTTCGTTCAACGAAACATTCTTTTGATAATGTTACTTTCCAAATCATAGAAGTCAACACCGAGTGGGACACCACGGCTAGAAGGAGAAGAAAAAGTTTTTGGATCCACCAACTCCACACTTTAGAACCTGATGGTCTTAACGAAAAAGATGAGAAAAGATACAGGAAAGATAAAGAAAATTTAGTACACAGCATCGTCCTTTTTATCCTGTAATATTGGCCAATGGACGTTGCTAACTTCAACTACCAATTTTGTAAAAATCTTAAACTTCATCCAAATTATGTATTATTTTCAAGGCAGCTAAATTCAAGTGCAACATATACATTGAGCTGCAAAAGTTTCTTATCATCTACATCCGATTTCACCTGGATAGATGCACGCTTGATAAAGCTAGTTAGTCTAGCGAAATATTGCGTTTATTTTCATCATTTTGTAAATATTTTAAACATTCTTATATTTACATACTAAATAGTGTGTTAAAATTACATTGTTAGGCAATCTATAATTTTATTTGTGTAATTGAATTAATCTCTGTACTGATTAATCCACACTCCCATAGATTTGTATGTGATGTGCTGCTATTTATAGGCACTTATATATATATATATATATATACTTATATTTTGTATACATATACGCCAAATTCCCATCACTTACTTTGAAGTGTTTCTAATCACGTAAACATGTCAAAAAACTTTTGTAATCATATTCATTGACAAGTTCCGACAACTTAACCATGTGTGATGAATATAACCGTATCGGCGTTAGATGTCTATTAAGTTCAAAAAGTTATCTCATAAAATCAATTATCACGTCTGATTAGTACAGTGAAAGGTATTCAATATATTATAAAAACGTTGTACTTAATAACAATATTAACAATGTTATCAAATCATCAGTCTGGTTAATTGATGGAGCAACCGTCGTTAAACGATGATCTCTTACACTTTTGATTTAGCATTTGAACGTTTATCGACTCAGGTGGTGGAACAGGTATTATATTATATGTGACTGTATGGACATTTCTTTGGGCTGAAAACTAGCAAACATGAATGTTGTGATTTTTCAAAGAATGAGTACCTATATTATCATGATTATTGCCATGTTTTACGGTATGTTTAATTTATAATTTTTAACACGAGTATATCAAATGATTTTTTAATTACTGTATGCAAAATATTTATTGAAAAGAAATGTATGGATCAGGAACGAGATTCACACAAAAACTTACGACTAATGTTGATCGTAAATATACTAAATTGTGTAATTTTACGATCAATTTTAGTCGTAAGATTTTATGTTATTCTCATTCCAATTTTTTTTAAAACAGGTGGTATCAGTTAAAGGAGTGTCTTAATATGGTATAGGTGAACAGCTTGTACTCAACTCATGTCATTGCACACAGCATTGCTACTTGTTTTGCAAAATGCAAACAATAACTTGTCTTTTCATTCCAATAAATTATAACAATGATCACAATTTGATTGTCAAATATTACATAACTTATTTACCATTCCTGTACTCCATATTCTAAACATGATATATACTGCAAATGTTCCAAGTGCGTCAATATGATTCAGATCGTAATTATCTGTTATTTCAGATATGTTTGTTTCAATATTTTAAGTCAAATTCTCTCACTGCTATTTGTGATTTTAGTTCCTTTTACAAAAAAGGATATTTATTTCACCTTGGTTGTCATATCATTGTTAAAGTGACAATAAAGATGAGTATATATTCATACTTTTATAACATTTTTGCGGAGATGTTACTTTCTTTAAGGTTTTTTATGAAGATAACCTTATATCAACAATTGTATTTTTAAGGATACTATAATTGATCTGTATATTCCAAGAATATATAGTTGTTGCATTTAACATCAAAACAATTTCATCTTAGCCATATATTAATTGATTTCCAGGCACTGCAGGAATGTTACTACATTGAAATGTCAAAATCACAATTGGGAAGCTTAAATCATCTTGTTTGTCGTAATGTTTAGCCCTCCACCGACCCTCATTGTCACGTTATAAATGTGAGTCAAGATATGCAGGAGACTTAACTGTATCCTTTGTTTCACATTAGATGGGATAGATGTGTTCAACGTAGTCACTAAACTTTGAAATATTTAGTGGGAGAACAGCATCTGTATAGCGGAACGTGAAAAAAAAAATGAATAATGCTAGCTTCTTTTCATTTATCTTAAAAAGATTTTGTATGGAGTCTAATATGAATAAAGAAACAAATATCTAGGTAAGTACGATTGTTGTTTGAATAACAAGCGCTTCAAACGTAACAAATATGTTATCAATCAGGAAACCAAGCATCTTGATGATGTCAGTTTGAGAGATTTTTTACAAGGTATGATTTATCTCTCCCTAAAAACGATATCTATATCTACGTTGTCCATTCTTTTTATGGAACAAAGTGTTGCCTTTTTACTTAATACATATACTGACGTGATAATTGAACAGGTAAAAAATCATTGTGTAGCTATGTTTGCAATGTTACGATGTTTTGATTATTTTAAGATTCTTCAAACAAATGTGATATCGGACAAAGGGTTGTCTTGATATGATAAGAGTGAATTACTATGATACTAAGTTTAAAGCTACATACAGCATTTATCGTTTTTGTGCCAAATGCAAAATTGTATGTTGTTGTTTTTTTGCCATTGTTTATGGTACTGATCACGCTTTGATTGTAAAAACAACTAAGCTCTTTTATTAAAAAATGTTGTACTGTATAGTATCAATGCGACGTTTACTGGAAATTGTACAAATACACTAGATGATTTTTCGAATCTTTCTTATATTTCATGGTCCAAATATTCAAAGAAAACAGAAATACTACTTCCTAAACCCTTGAGACACGCATCTTTGACATATCGAATCCTGGTTACTAAAAAAAAGTCAGAATTACAAGTAATTTAATTTGAAGTATCAGAAAAAGAAATCCACCTTTAAATGTTACAATAAGGAACTAACAGTCTATGAAAATTCGTTAATGATCAAACTTGTACTTTTGGAGTGTAGCTAACTTTCGAGAAAATAGAATACCTCCCTACTCTCACATATTCAGCTGCAAAAGTCGATTTGCCAATTAAATAAGTGTGTTGCATTCCATTGCTTTATCAGGCTAGCTTTGCCTATGTGCGCCTCTCCTTGCCAACCTCTTCTGATTTTCTTATGAGTCGGAGTTTTTTCAGACACTTGTCAAGAACAATAAGATCAAAGGAGCCAAATCATTTAATTTCACATATTGACAATGTTCTTTCCATTAACAGTCCACACTTGTCTGATTGTGTTCCATTAATATATCCTCCAGAACAAGAAATTAAAGAAACAACTGAGACGGTTTCCTCTGCCTCATTTTTAGACGTATACCTCAAATTTGACATTAACGGTCATCTCAGTACCAGAATCTAAGACTAACGAGACGATTTTGATTTTGAAATTATCAATTTCCCCCACCTAAGTAGCAATATACCAACTTAACCTTCATATGGAATATTCATTTCCCAAATCATTCGGTATTCCAGAGATTGCAGCTGCTACTCAGACTTTGTAAAACGTCACCAGCGTCTCAGCAGAAAGTTGATGAACCAGGGTTATATCAAAGAACGTCTCGTCCTTTTTCTAAAAAAAAGTTCATCAGAAGATACCAAGACCTTGTTGATAAATATTCCGTATCAACTTCACATATATTATACACGATGGTCTTGAAGTATAGATTCCAGGTACTGACGTTGTTTATGATCTTAATTACGTGTTAAAGTGTTGTTTTATTTGTCTTTGTAAATTGTTGATTTAACTGTTTTGTCTATTTTTGGTAATATCAAGTTGACGTGGTTTTGTACTTATACATCCCGTTATTGTATTATTGTGTTTGGTAAATTTTTCATTCTTGTCTTTCGTTATTGTATATGTGCTTTGTCTAAATACCTTTTCTTTTCTTTTTTTCTGTTGACAAATTTGTTTGTTTTTATAGTGATTAAGATTATACCACAATCTTGACTGCTGTACTCCTATATTTGACATTTTAACCTATTATGTCTGTTTGTTTTGTTTATAAATTGTTGTCAATATAATGGAATTGTATGCGACTGTCATACAAGTTAGCAATTTATCTAGATATAAAACCAGATTTAATCCACCATTTTCTACATAAGAAAATGTCTGTACCAAGCCAGGACTATTACAGTTGTTAACCATTCGTTTGATGTATTTGAGTTTTTGATTTTGCCATTTGATAAGGGACTTTTCGTTTGGAATTTTTCTCGGAGTTCGGTATTTTTTTTATTAAATTTTTTTCAAGAACAATAGGTCTTTCTTTTGAGGGAACAACCCGGACCATGTTTCAATGAAATATGCTTCAAGGCATAACATAATGACCTACATAAGGTCATCATTTACCCTGATTAAAATGCAAACTAGAGTTTGTTAAAACATTTCTTTTAAAAGCAGTCACATGTTGATGCCAACGGAGGTTTTCTGAACAATTTCTAATATATAATCGTCTATTGAAAAAGAGAGGCGAAGGATACCAAAGGGACAAAGTCGAAAATAAACTGACAACGCAATGGCTAAAAAAACCAAACAAACAGACAAAACATAGTACACAAAACACAACATAGAAAACTAAAGACTGAGCAACACGAACTCAACCAAACAATGGGGTGATATCAGGTGATCTGGAAGGGTAAGCAGATCCTGCTCCATTATTGAACATATATTTTCTTATAAAATGAACTCTTCTTTTGAAGGTATCTTAGTTAATTGCGTAAAGATACAGCACCGAGGCCGTACTGGCCATGGAGGACATAACTATGATGGTATGGTTGTAAAATACGACAAGTATTGGGGGATACATGTGACATTTTTGAACTGACAAACATGGTTAATAACCTAAATGTTAAATGTAGATGTTTTTCTACCAATAGAACAATGTTGTGGTTTAGACTTTAAATTTATGCTGGTGTAAGCGTTTTTTTATCATTAGTATCAACTTTTAAAAGTGCTATACACCATATTGTGTTAACATCCAGAAACAATATAGAAGTTTTAGAATGTTTGTGCCTAAAACTATTTTAGGGATCTTGACATTTAATGTTTTGAATGATTCAAGTTAACCTGCAAAAGAGAGTGTGTTAGATAGTATCCCTGAATATCAAAATACTAACGAACAGGGAAACATATCCCAATAATGTACACTCAGTATAAGTGAGAAGTTTAGCTAGCTATAAAACCAAGTTTATTTCACCATTTTCTACATAGAAATGCCTGTACCAAGTCAGGAATATTGCAGTTGTTATCCATTCGTTTGATGTGTTTGAGCTTTTGATTTTGCCATTTGATTAGGGACTTTCCGTTTCGAATTTTCCTCTAAGCTCGTTTACACAGTATGTGCATTAAATTATTTAATTGTATTAAAAAAAGATAAGCTAGAAATGATTTTTTTTTTGTAAACGATATGATAAATTATCAAAACACAAGAAAATAACAGTTTTCCTGTAAAGTAAACATTGTCTTGAACCATACTATTGGTCGATGATACTAGTCAACATTAAAAATATGAAAATGCAATTTATTTTATTACATTTTACAGTTGTCCTTACATCACAGACAAAAGATGTGGAATTTGGAAAAAATATGTCCCTTATATGTGAAGCAAAGCATGCATGTACGGTGAACTCGTGGTCGGTAAAAGAACAAAACGGAACATACGAAACTGTAGTCAGAGAGTCAACACCATTCAACAGAACAAAGTATGGAGCACATCTGAGTAAAATGGAAAGAAGGACCATTTATGAATTGATTATTTACCGTTTGGAGAAAAATGATGTGCGTAATGACTACCGCTGCGATTGCGATACTCACTCCGGATACATAACTGACATGTATGACAGACTAACATGTAAGCTCTTATATTATAATTTAGTCAAGTAATATAAGCCCGTTTTCCAATTCATGTTTAAAACTTAATGAAGAAAAACAACATTGTTTGGTTGAAGTAAAAAACGAAACAATTATTTTTCACATCATATCATTTGTGAATTTTTCATATTAAGTTGTGCAGATACTTTAAATGGTTTGTTTGTGTCAGGAATATGGCAGCTGTTTTTCACTTGTTCTGTTGATTTGTAGCGTTTAATTTTGACAGTTTTTATGGACTTTCCCTTTTTGAATTTTCTTTTGAGTTCGGTATTTTTTGTTATACATTTTTTTTAAAAGATCTTACAATCCTTTCTCAAATACGACATATTTGTTATCTGGGTGTACTTTGTGGTTGTAACTGCGCTGAAATACAAATTGTGCTTCCTCATTATGAATGCCTGTTTAAGGATGATAAGTATGACGAAACGTCAACTTGTATATATTGGGAAGGTTTTGCTCATTTTTTAGGTCTCTTAATATATGTTTAAGAAAAACACTCCACGGGAAATAATTAAACCACACAAAAAAATGTACTTCAATATATCAGTCAAAGTTTAAACTATATGGAATGGTGTTTTTTCCGCATACCGTAACTATCATGATTCAAACTTATATCACACCCAATGATTAAAATGAATTATGTCAAACATGTATCAATTTTTGTATGATAATTGTAATGGTACTTACAACAGAAACAATTCTGTACTCAGTATTTGAAACGTGGAATCAATATCTAAAAGTTAAATGTTGTTTTGTTTTCTACTTTTAGGTAAATAATAAGTCATTCGAGTACGAACATTTCTTTTATTAGATATTTTACAACTATTCATTATTAAAGATTTTCCCAAAAGTGTTAATAGTAAAATGCAGGTGATTTATAATGTTTGCAAATTTTGTAAAATGACACTTGCTTTATTGAATGATATCTCATCATTTTAATTTGTCTGTTCATCTGAAAACATCTTTTCCTGTTTAATTCTTTTAAGTCGATCTTATGAGATTTTTAGTTTTAGTCTGTTTTGTTAAAATTAAATCACTCACTTTTCTCTAATTTCATCCCATATTCTTATTATCAGATTTGTTTAAAAAGGGTGTTTTAGAAATGGATAATAATTATATTTTTTTTAACTATTCTAGATCTGTGACAGGGTATAGTTGCACATGTCACAGGCCAGATGCACAGTAACGTTTTTGTAATGAAGTGTTTAAAACTGTATAGTTCTAAGTTTTGTTCTGAACAAAACAATAATGAATATTATGAGGAATATATTATTTGTCAACAAGGTAAAAAAAAACAAAAAAAACAGAACCTATTGGGTAAAAACAATTGCAGAATATATGAAGAGCAGACTGTGTTTACAAAATCTCATTATAAAAGGTTGATAAAATAAACCGTTTTAAAATCTAATGTATTTTGGTTAATATTTCCAAACGCGTAAATCAAAACATTGTGATAGTCAAAACATCTCAAGCAATGAAAGTGCTATCAAGAATAGTGGCAGCTTCCGAACAGTCTTTTTAAACTACAATCTTAGAAACATTTACTTGCCTGTTATATCTGGATAAACATATTTCTAAGAACTTACATTTATTTGTGGGCTTTTCATGGACATTGATGCCATTTATTTTAAATTTGTGATTAGAATTTTTAATAATGGTGACATAGTGAAAAATATAAGCTTGTAGTTTTTTTCTAAACTGTTTGGATTCCCTTTTCATCTGTTTGTTATCTAAAAGCACAGTACAAGAGCTTTCTCCTCACATTCTATCTTACAATTATATTGTTCAGTTATTTTGTATCGAGCAAAAGTTGCTTTTCAATATACAATCTATACAAAATATGATCATTTGGCAAAAACTGTAGCTTAAGAAAAGCTCACTGACTAATACATTATATATTATATATTTTAACTGCATTTTGGAATCTTTTTTACTTACTGTGATTTGTACAAAGCTAAGTAAAAGTTGCTAAGAATCGGAGAATCTATTTTTACTACCTCTGGGGTAAATTCGTCAGAAATCAATCGACCAATTGCGGGATGACAACCAGACAAAAAGGCTACTGATGGTGTCATGTTAGTTTTGAAATGACCCCATTCGTGTGGAACATAATGTATGCGCTATCTTTATGACGCCATTATAACGGGCACAAAATTAACAACATGTCAAAAATGCTGACATTATTTGTTGATTTGATTAGCAAATCTTTTTTAATCCCTAAGATGAATTCTGCTAGGATAGAAATCATGAGTAAACATATATTTTACAATTGGGACTTATATCTCCTTGTGTACATGTTAATAATGAAAAGGTATTTCTTTTTTTATTCACTTCTTTTTTTTCAGTTATTAAGGATACTAAGGGAACCAAAGGTAAGAAATTAAACAAAGGTCTTACATCAGCATGGATTACAATTAAAAGTTGCACGAATGAATAGATATTGTAGTAAATTAGGCGATGAGTGTGTTTCTTTCCCATTTCAGGCAGGAAATCAGACAATAAATATGTGTAATATTTTTTTTACTGATAAAGTACTTAAACATATGATGGCTATGATTAATTAAATGTTTTTACATATTATATGATATATATAATAGTGTGTGGTACTATAAAGAAATCCTAATGCATTATTACCCTTTTTATCGATTTTTAATATTAGATGTTAACAGAATGTGCAAGCAGCATACATGTGTTGGATATTTTTTATTATTGATCTACAATGAACTTGATAGAATTCCATATAATTTTTTCAATTCAAAAGAACATCTAACATTAAAATTTAAGTTAAATAATAGTTATTTCCTTTCTTTAAAGACACATAACAGCCTGGGTAGGATAGTTACATTTTTCCAAAGATAATGTTTGGATACGTAAATATAATGCAACCCGAAAAACTTGGATGTCTTATCGAGAAATTATAAACAGAGGAACTTGAATTTTTTTTTGGCGTTAACATTAAGCATCCGTCTTTTTTTTCATTTTTATTTTTTTTTTATAGTTGTATCATGTGCAGTTTCAGTTCCAGGAAAAAATAGGTTAATACTGCAGCATGTTTTATTCGTAGATCCATCGCTCAATAATGTTGGACATATCTTGTTGGTTATTGGTGGAATAGTGATTTTGTCAATAATAGCATTTTTGTTATACAATCTGCTTAAGAAACGGAAAAAGTGTTGTAAAAGGTAATTATCATTTATCATCTACTTATTACATTACAGTCATTGTTTGTTAACAGTTGTCATTGATATTTTTTTTGCATTAGTCCGTAATTCTATAGCATCTTAATTTTGTTTCGAATGAAAAGATAGGATTGGGGTATTATTTCAAGTTTACGAATGAAAAGAGGTAAAAGAAAAACCTAACACAAACGATAAACAACTAAACTCTTACAAAGAAAACTAAAGTTGACAACTACAAACCAACAAATATCCAAATTTTACTCGAGTAATGTTCATTACGATTTAGATAGATACAATAGTAGTATATCGTTTTTCGAAACAAGAAAATGCATTTTTATTACACAAATCAATGAATTGATGAAATTACTCTAATTCAAAACAGAACGTGATAAGAAAACTTTGACAAAAAAGTATCTCTGCCATTGCATTAGATCCGGGTAAACTTCTAAAAGGTTACCAATTCAACATTGTAATTAGATCTTTGAATATATTTTTTAATGGTATTCATATTGATTTTGTTATCATTAAACTAAAATCAAACTAAATATTATTTGTAAATACATATGCACATTCATGGCCCACAATCTGTCAATACCTGGCATTGCACAAGGTCGTATTTTTTTCTGACTTTTTTTTTAGTGTTTAACGTCTTAACACTAAATCCATAGGATGTTGGATGTGTACTGATTAATATTTTAGTCTTAGATATACATGATTTTTAGTTGTTATTCGCTTCGAACTAACTGTCAGTAACTGCGAGTACTCTCAGATCTGTACATAGTGTCTTATTTATTGTAAGGATGTATAAATACCAGGCCACGTGGGGTCTGTTTATTTTTTAGATGTCTTTCTGTCGATTTGCTTCGAAACTACATCCCATCACTGCGTTATTGTGCTATGGTACATTTTTATATTCTTGTCTTTTGTTTTTGATAATGTGCTTTGTCTATATTTATTGTTTTTCTTTTTCTTTGTTGACATATTTGTTTGTTCTGATAGTGATTACAATTATAACACAACTTTGACCGCTTAACTCCTATTTTTGACATTTTACCTATTATGTCTGTTTGATTTGTTCACACATTGTTGTCAATATAATGGAATTGTATACACCTGTTATACTAGTGAGAGGTTAAGCTATCTATAAAATCAGGTTTAATCCACCATTTTCTACATATGAAAATGTCTGTACCAAGTCAGGAATATGAAAGTTGTTATTCATTAGTTTGATGTGTTTGAGCTTTTAATTGTCCATTTGATTAGGGACTTTCCGTTTTGAATTTTCCTCGGAGATCGGTATTTTTGTTATTTTACTTTTTGATAAGTTAAGCCATTTTCAACTGATTTTTATAGTTTGTTCTCATGTTGCACTGTTAAACAACTTTCCAAGGTTAAGGGAGTGTTGAAGCCTCCAAAATAATTATAACCCCACCACATTCTGGATGTGCATGTCCCAAGTTTGTAGACTGTAATTCAGTGGTTGTCGTTTGTTGCTGTATTTCATATTTGTTTTCGTTCAATCATAATCATAAATCAGGCCGTTAGTTTTCTCGTTTGAATATTTTTACATTTGTCATTTCGGGGCCTTTAATAACTGATATGTGGTATAAGTTTTGTTCATTGTCAAAGGCCGTTCGGTTACCTATACTATGTTATTTAGTCTATTGTGGAAAGTTGTCTAGTTGGTAATCATACCACACCTTCTTATTTTTATATATAGCATATACCGATTAAAAACTTTTTGTGACATATTTCATTCGGTGATTTGAAAAGTGATATTGGTTAACTTAGATACATATAAGATGTTTCGGTACATTGAACATTAAAGTGTTCCCTCTTGTTTTTATAATATGCTGTTGTTTCATAAGAACATTACATTTTTATGATAGTACTACTTATATGTTTCATGTAGACTTGGATGGAGTGTTGTCTCATTGGGACTCATACAACATCTTCTTATATCTATGTATTTTAAAGACTTTTTGGTGCATTTTTTGTTTTGCTCGTTTATCTTTTATTCATAAATTTTGACTCTGCTGTAATATTCATTTAAGATACTACGCTTTGCAAGTTCCATCTTCATACGAATCATCAGTTGTTATCGAATCAAGACAGTTTGAAGGCCATATCCTATACGGTGAACATTAAAAACAGAACATTCTCAAGACTTTTGCAGAAAACGGCTTGTTAGACATTTTATGTCAGGAAAAAAAAACCTTACCATTTCGAATATTTAAACTTTTCATAAAAGGTTCCTGTACAGCAAATGAAGATATGCATTAGATTTCATGTCAACACAAAAGTACTGACTACTGGGATGGTATTGGGATCGACCCAGGGATTGTAAAAAGCTTATGATTTGGTACGCCAGACGCGCGTTTCGTTTACATAAAACTAATTAGCTGCGCTCGAAGTAAGTCATAAAGGATAAAAGGAAAATCTTTAGAAAATGGTAATTTTTCTAAAACGTATTATGTAAAGAAATGCTTGCAAAGTTGTAAACTCGGAATTCATTTGCCGTTACTATCAGCTGGTTTGGTTCTCAGGGTACAATTCTGATGACTTTACAGAAATGCTTGTTGGTCATATCTGATGTCGAGCTCCAACAGTTAATTAAAGTTTTGTGAAACAGAAACTTTATTTTATCTATTCGTACATACACAAACAATGACAATGTGAATTTTTACACAGTAGTTGATATGTGTTTGGTGTTTGTAATTGTTAATGACTATAACATATCATTATATATTATTTACTTTAACGTGTTACTCTTTTAGATCTGATGGTGTTACATACAGAAATAGAGAAGGACATCAAAAACTTTAGAAGAGTTTAGTGGTGACTTATCAAATGATGTACTTACATTTTAAAATGTGTGTGCTAAGATTTATTATGTCAATGTTTTTGGGCTGTTGCGATTTTTTATTACCTTTATAGACATATGTTATTTCGGCAATGATTGTGTCAAAAAACTCCTTTTTTTATCTCTGTGAAAAATTCAGACATCTATTTGAAGTGTGAACAGATTTTGTTTTCTTCATTTGAATGTCTAGAACGGTAGTAAATAAAATCATTATAGACACCAAGATTAAAAGTTTGTACGCCAGACGCGCGATTTGTTAGGGTCGTCAAGTTGGTTACGTATTCCTTATTATTTCCTTATTTCTTATTCCATATTTGTTACCTATGCATTACTTGTTCCTTATTCCTTATTCGTTATCCATTAGTAACTTATTCGATCTTAATATGTTTTCCCCTTTTAATGCTTTATTTTCTTATCTCTGGTAATAGTTCTTGGTTTATAGAGGTGAAATTACCCATTTAGCGCTCGACTAATACCCTGTTACATATTCACTACTTATTTACTCCTTATTCGATTTTTATACGTTGCACCTATTTATGGCTTTATTTTTGTGTCTCTAGTAGTGGCTTTTTTGTTCGTAGAGGTGAAATTATCCTATTAGCGCATGTGTACCCGTTCCGGCGCTGTACTGATACCCTGTTACTTATTTGTTCCTTATTCGCTTTTTATACGTTGCAAATTTTTAATGATTTCTTTTCTTTTATTTTTGTCTAAGGTGGTAGTTCGTGGATCGTAGAGGTGAAATTACCTTTTAAGTGAGCATGTTACCGCAATTGCCCTTTACTGATACCCTGTTGCCTATTCGTTTCTTATTCGTTCCTAATTTGCTTTGTATACGTTGCACATTTTTACTACTTTATTTCTGTGTGTCTGGTGTTGGTTCTTGGTTCGTAGAGGAGAAATTACCCTATGAGCGCATCTGTACCCGTTTCAGCGCTCGAGTAATACCCTATTACTTGTTCGCTACTTATTAGTTCCTTATTCACTTTCTATACGTTTAACCTTTTTAATGCTTTGTTTTTCTTTATTTTCTTGTTTCTAGTGTTAGCCCTGTGTTCTTAGATGTGAAATAACCCTATTAGCGCGTATGCACCCGTTTCAGCGCTTGATGGATACCCTGTTACTTATTCGTTCCTTATTTGCTTTTTTTACGTTGCATCTTCCTAATGCGTTCTTCTTAATTATTTTGTTTTTGTCTCTGGTGTAAGCTCTGGGCTGGTAAAGGTGAAATAACCCTATTTACGCATATGGACCTGTGTCCGCGATCGACTGATACCCTGTTACTTATTTGCTACTTATTCATTCCATATTCACCTTTTTACTGCCTTCTTTTCTTTTATTTTCTTGTCTCTAGTGTTAGTTCTTGGATCTAAGACGTTACCTATTCGTTACTTATTGGTTTCTTATTCGCCGTTTCAACGTTGCACCTTTAAATGCTTTCTTTTAAATTTTTTGTTTTATTGTTGTAATTGTTTAACGATGGGTTTATAGACGTGAAATAACTCTATTAGGATGTATATACCCTTTTCAGCACCCGACTGATATCCTTTATCTTATTTACTACTTATTTGTTCCGCATTCGCTTTTCATACATTGTTCCTTTTTTAATGATTTTGTTTTTTTCCATTATAAGTCTGTGGTGTTAGTCCTGGGTAATTATCGTTGAAATAATCGTGTTAGTGCATATATATGAACCAGTCCATGTGCTTGACTGATACACTGATACTTATTCGTTCTTAAATGGTTTTTAAACGTTGCCCCTTTTTGAAATTGGATTTTTCTTTTATTTTTGTCTCTTGTGTAAGTTTTTGGTTCGTGAAGGTGAAATTATTCAATTAGATCGTATGTACCCAATTACGCGCTCGACTGATACACTGTTTCTTATTCGCTTTTTATACGTTGATCTTTTTAATTATTATTGTTCATGTGTTGTGTGTTAGTTCTCATGGTTTGTGGAGATGAAATAACGACTTATTTGTTCCTTATTCATTTAATTTACATTGGCCCTTTTTTTATTTTTTTTTGTCTCTGGTGTTAGTTCTGGATTCGTGGTGTTGAAATAACCCTGTGAGCGCATATGTGCCAGTTTTTTCAGAAACTTCTAAAAGACAAAAAGAAAAGGCACCTTGCAAAAGTCTTTACATACCTTGATCTTTTCCTCAATATTGACACAGATCAACGAATTCACACTAAAATCTATGACAAACGGGATAATTTCGACTTCCTATTTCTCAGCAGTAACACACCATCTGCTCTGTCTTTTGGTGTTTACATATCCCAATCGATACGTTATGCTCGTGCTTGTTCACACTGTACTGTCTTCATATACAGGGGTGTGCTCCTTACGCAGAAACTTCTCCAACAGTGTTATGAGGAGGAAAGATTGAAAATGACACTCTGTAAATTTTATGGACACCATCACGAATTGGTTGATCTATACGATGTGTCTATGTCTAAACTAACTAAGGACATTTTTACCACGTCTAAGATTGTGGTTTAACACCTATGTCGTCTGTCTGCTAAGTACCGAACGTGACCTATTCCATAATATGACTGTTATATCGAGTGTGAATTTGCATTGCTATACGACGTGTCTAGGTATTGTGTACATCCAACATTCATGTATTTATTTTTGATGTTTCTGTTATGGTTTCAGTTGGATAATGTGTTATGTCGTATCGTTTCTGTCCAAATAATTATAAAATAGCCTTTTAATGCCATCATTATCATGAAAATTGTTTGGACTGGTATTGTGAAAATATTTGTATAAAGTTCGAGATTGCATTTTCGTAACGTAAGTGATTCACTGTTTGCGATGTCCTTTGGTGTCTGTCGTTGATGGCAGATGTTCGTTGTTGTTCTGCGGTTTGCATGTTGTGTCGACTATCATATTATTTGTTTGTGCGTTTCTTTGTGATGAGTGTTCTTGCGTGTGTTTGTGCTGTATTTCTGTCACGTAGTGTTGTCATTTTACTGTTATTTTTTAACATTGTCGTATAAGCGGGAGGTTTGGCTAGCCATAAAACTGGGTTCAACCCACCATTTTTTCTTATCATGTCCTGTACCAAGTCAGGAATATGGAAGTCGTATTCAAATAGTTCGTTCCTATGTATGTTGCACTTCAGTGTTCCTGTTGTTCTTTTGTTTTCCTCTAATAGTTGATGTGTTTCCCTCGGTTTAAGTTTGTAACCCGGATTTGTTTTCTCTCAATCGATTTATGACTTTTGAACACCGTTATACTACTGTTGCCTTTATTTACGCTCCAGTGATACTCTGTTACTTATTTGTTCCTTATTCGTTTTTCAGACGTTGCCTCTTTTAATTGAATACCTTTCTTTTGTTTTCTTGTCTCTGGTGTTAGATCTGGATTCGTGGTGTTGAAATAACCCTGTGAGCGCATATGTGCCAGTTTTTTCAGAAACTTCTAAAAGACAAAAAGAAAAGGCACCTTGCAAAAGTCTTTACATACCTTGTTCTTTTCCTCAATATTGACACAGATCAACGAATTCACACTAAAATCTATGACAAACGGAATAATTTCGACTTCCCATTTCTCTGCAGTAACACACCATCTGCTCCGTCTTTTGGTGTTTACATATATCAATCGATACGTTATGCTCGTGCTTGTTCACACTGTACTGTCTTCATATACAGGGGTGTGCTCCTTAAGTAGAAACTTCTCCAACAGTGTTATGAGGAGGAAAGATTGAAAATGACACTCTGTAAATTTTATGGACACCATCACGAATTGGTTGATCTATACGATGTGTCTATGTCTAAACTAACTAAGGACATTTTTACCACGTCTAAGATTGTGGTTTAACACCTATGTCGTCTGTCTGCTAAGTACCGAACGTGACCTATTCCATAATATGACTGTTATATCGAGTGTGAATTTGCATTGCTATACGACGTGTCTCGGTATTTTGTACATCCAACATTCATGTATTTATTTTTGATGTTTCTGTTATGGTTTCAGTTGGATAATGTGTTATGTCGTATCGTTTGCTGTCCAAATAATTATGAAATAGCCTTTCAATGCCAACATTATCATGAAAATTGTTTGGACTGGTATTGTGAAAATATTTGTATAAAGTTCGAGATTGCATTTTCGTAACGTAAGTGATTCACTGTTTGTGATGTCCTTTGGTGTCTGTCGTTGATGGCAGATGTTCGTTGTTGTTCTGCGGTTTGCATGTTGTGTCGACTATCATATTATTTGTTTGTGCGTTTCTTTGTGATGAGTGTTCTTGCGTGTGTTTGTGCTGTATTTCTGTCACGTAGTGTTGTCATTTTACTGTTATTTTTTAACATTGTCGTATAAGCGGGAGGTTTGGCTAGCCATAAAACTGGGTTCAACCCACCATTTTTTCTTATCATGTCCTGTACCAAGTCAGGAATATGGAAGTTGTATTCAAATAGTTCGTTCCTATGTATGTTGCACTTCAGTGTTCCTGTTGTTCTTTTGTTTTCCTCTAATAGTTGATGTGTTTCCCTCGGTTTAAGTTTGTAACCCGGATTTGTTTTCTCTCAATCGATTTATGACTTTTGAACACCGTTATACTACTGTTGCCTTTATTTACGCTCCAGTGATACTCTGTTACTTATTTGTTCCTTATTCGTTTTTCAGACGTTGCCTCTTTTAATTGAATACCTTTCTTTTGTTTTCTTGTTCCTGGGGTTAGTTATTGGTTCGTGTAGGTGAAATTACCCTGTTGCGACGTATTTTCCCCGTCTCCGCGCTTGACTGGTACCTGGTAACTTATTTGATACCTTTGTTTTGTTTATTTGCTCTTCACTAGTTGCAATTTTTTAAAACTATGATATGACATGCCCAAAATAAGCTTAAATAAATTCGGTCGACCTGGTTTTGTACAAAGTACTTATATTGCTTTGATGGTCCTGTTCCTTTTACGCTTTTAAGACCACAACAGAGTGATTTACACTCTGAACCTTGCTTGTTCCAGCTATTAATGATAACTACAGCACATAGTTCTTAGTTCATTTATGGTGGTGCTCATAAATATGCTTCATGATAGGCACAATTATAGGACTGGACATGTTAGCCTTGTAGACCGGACCACTAAGTCTGGTGGATAAATGGGCCAGAGAAACCAGATAAGACCACAACAGAGTGATTTAGATCCTGAATCTTGTTTGTTGGACGTATTAGAAGAAAGCTGCAGTCCGTGTTGCTTAATGTGTTTTTTGGTTGTGCTTATAAATATATGAGATGAATGGTTATCTTCAATTTGCAGACCGGACCAATGTGTTGTGTTTATGAGATAAGATCCCAACAAAGTGGTTTAGACCCTGAGTCTTGCATTTTAGACATGTTGGAAGATAGCTGCAGTCCGTGGTGCTTAATTTTTTTTTTCTGTGGTGCTTATAAATATATGAAATGGGTGGATATCTTCAACTTGCAAACTGGACCACCAAGTCGCGTGGACCAATGGGCTGTGTTTATCAGATAAGATCCCAACCAAGTGATTTAAACCATGAATAAAGGCAATAGAAGTATATCGATGAGCCTAGCATTTCAATCCTATTGGAAGATAGCTGCAGTCAATGGTGCTTTGTTATTTATTTATTTTTTGTGGTGCTTATTAATATATGAGATGGGTGAATATTCCTACATTTGTGAAGAAATTTTATTTATTACTCTTCTAAATAAATCCTTTGCTTTATTTCAATCACAACTTGGATATTTAATAACTCATAAACAACAATTTACATTAATTTTACTCATAAAAATATTAAAATCCGTGGTGCTTATAGTGGTTCTTCTACGTAAAAAAGGAACTAATAAGAAACAAGGTATCAGTCGAGCGCAGAAACGGTACACACGCGCTAATAGTGTAATTTCACCTTTTCGAACCAAGAACCAACACCAGAGATACGAAAATAAAACAGTAAAAAGACGCAACGTATCAAAATCGAATAAGCATCAAATAAGTAGCGATTAAGTAAAAGGGTATCAGTACAGCGTGAAAAGTGGTAGACATGCACTAACAGGGTAATTTTACATCTACGAACCACGAGTTAACACCAGAGACAAAGAAAAAAGAAAGAAAAGAAAGCATTTAAAAGATGCAACATATAAAAAGTGAATCAGGAACGAATAAGAAACAAGGTATCAGTTGAGCACAGAAATGGTACACAAGGTGCAACGTATTAAAATCGAATAAGGACTAAATAAGTAATGAATAAGTAACAGGGTATCAGTACAGCGCCAAAACAGGTACACATGCGCTTATAGGGTAATTTCACCTCTACGAACCACGAAAGAACCAACACCAGAGACACAAATATAGCAATACAAAGGTACAACGAATAAAAATCGAGTAAGGAACAAATAAGTAGCAAATAAGTAACAGAGGAACAGTCGAGCGCAAAAACGGATACATACGCGCTAAAAGGGTAATTTCACTTCGACAAACCAAGAACTATTACCAGAGATAAGAAAATAAAGCCTTAAAAGGGGGAAACATATTAAAATCGAACAAGTAACGAATAAAGAATAAGTAACGAATAGATAACGAATAAGAAATAAGTAACGAATAGATAACGAATAAGGAATAAAGAATAAGTAACGAATAGGTAACGAAACGTATGGAAATTTAGAAACGACCCTGGTAAACTTATCGATACTTTAAATAAACTTATTCTAAAAGGTTTCCAATTCAACACTGTAGTTAGATCTTTGAATATAGTTTTATTGTTATTACTATTGATTTTGTATACAGTAAATTGAAAGCAAACTAAATATTATTGTTATATGCATATGCACATTCATGGGTACTACAATTTGTCGATACCAGTGACTTGGCATTGCACAAGATCATGGTTTTCTCTGACTGTTTATGACGTCTTTAATCTAAAGCCATAGTCTGTTGGATGTGTACTGATTGACAATTTAGTCTTAGATGCATGATTTGTTTTTATTAGTTGATAATTGCTTTTAACTAGCTGTCTATGTCTATGTCTGGATATGCGGCATGGGCTTTGCTCATTGTTGAAACTGTACGGTAACCTATAGTTGTTAATTTCTGAATCATTTGGTCTCTTGTGAAAAGTTATCTCATTGGCAATCATAACATATTTTCTTTTTTATATTAAAAAAAGCAAAATCAATCTATCAACCATCCTGATAATATTTCAAATTAAGAAAAGGGAAAAAATACCAATTTGTGAATAGAAAACTGTTTCAGGCATAGAAAAAAGAATTATGACTAAATCAAAACATGACGGATATGCATTGTATTAACAACAGTTTACAAAAAACACTAATTGGAAAATTTCATTTTTAGCAACGTCAACCGAACCAAACAACTGTTACGTGTAAGCTATTTATGACTTTAATAAAGACCTTTTATGATACATCTGGATATCTTTTCGTTTTAAGTCTCATTGGATTGCTATTGTTTTCCTTTATTTACATATATGGTTTGAATGATCCAAGGCTGAATACAACATTCAAAGATTTTACTACATATATTGATAATGGAAAGCGTATGTGGTGTACATGTAAGAAGGTTGTAGATCTTTCAGTCGTTAATAGAGTAAATACATGTATTTTCTCCGTTTTCGGCTAATAATACCAAGAAAATGTCTGTATTAACGGTTTGTAAAGGAGGTATTGTCTAATCAGGATTCTTTTGTAATCACAATTGATAACAGGTAAAAGGTATACATATAAATGTATCTCACTTTCTTGCCGTCTATTAAAGCGTAAACATCGAAATTACATTTTTGATAATAGCTTTAATATCACAAAGCTAATAATAGCGGGGAAATGTCTGTATGAACGGTTGTAAAGGAGGAATTGTCAATCAGGATTGTTTTGTAATCAAAATAGATTACAGGTAGAAGGTATACATATAAATGTATTTGACTTTGTAGCTGTCCTGTTAAGCGTACACATCAAAATTACATTTTAGCATATGTTGATAGAGAATAAAAGTGCATTATCAACGCAAGTTCTGGTGGTGTCGCTATGAGACGGACTGTCGAAAGGTATTTTTGCTAGAGAACACAGGTTTCCAGAGCTGTTATGACCATTCATATAATATGGTTTTTTCTCTGTGTTTTTTTCTCGGCGTGCCCTGGCCGTTGTTACGGAGAGGAGCGTTCTTTAGTTTTTGGTAAATAATCAGTGAATGAAGTTTATGGAAGTTTACTCTAACAATATATGAAATATGTATTATATGTTGAATATTTAATAATTATTTCCGTCGTCCTGCGTATTTGACGGGATAGAAGAGCTCGTAAACTTAGATACCATCAATTTAAATGTACAATGTATTGACCATTTGAATACCGTTATTTTAAAGGATAACAATTTAAAACTGAAGTAAAAATATAGACGATACAAAAGGTGTTTAACATACAATTAAATAAATTTCACAGTTTTGCATTACATGTCAATTGTTGGGAAGATTTTTTCTTCCGCTTACCTTTACACCGAACAAATAGGTAGGGAAGTTTTAATTTGTGATATGAAACTATTTTTGACCATCAAAGTTACTCGAGAAGGCCATTCACGTCCAGGGCTGTTTCAATATAAGCGGACTCCAAAATTCCCGTGTAGCAAATGTGTTATATAAAAAAATTCAATTATAAAATGTTGTAAACAGTAATAGCACATGACAAACCCTAATTATATTACTTTAAAGGTATCCGACCCATAATAAAGAATTCCGGAAAATTTTCCGGAGTTTACCGAGGTCTCAATTTTCTCAACTATTATTTTTAAAATGATGCCTAAAATATCAGAAAGGCTTAATTAAAGTATAGTTTCAGTTACAAAAAAAGTAAATGCTCATTATTTCTAAAAAATGTCAATATTGTGTAAATCCGGAAATAGAAGTTAAGGTAATCAAATATGAATGACTCGATCGGCTGCCGAGACAGACGAGGGCGGTTTACCAAACAAAGTACGCCGATTGACGTCTCTTCGTCTCTTCGGTATGTGGAGACAATTGAGATTGAACACAATTATGATTATGGAAATCATGTGTGTGACTTGGATGCACCTGTTTGTGAAATTTGTTACCCCGGCATTGGAAGATTGGTTGAAAGTAGGAAAGTCAACACTTGGTCCTCTGGGAGACGATTAGTTGAATGGGCCGTTCTTTTAGACAATTTAAAGTTCTGCAAACAGTGCAACATGGGTCCACTTCTTCGAACCAACGAAATAGTGAAAGGAGAAATGAAGTGCGGTTTGTCGGGATATTTATATGTTCAATGCAGCTCGTGTATGGAATTGAACCGAGTTCCTTATGGTTCCCAACATAGAGACCCTAGTAAACCAAAGGCCAAGGGGATGCCAAGCTTCAGTGTAAACACCAAACTTGGAGCAGGTAATTTGCATTTACAAATGATCTAAACATTTTAAAACTTAAATTGGACGACATTATCAAGTAAATGTTTTTCCTATTTACTTATTGAAAAATGCATCAAGTAATAATTATTAATTAGGGCCCCGCCAAATGGCGGACGCCCTATAGTGATCAGTCTATCCGTCCGTTCGTAACAAATTGTGTCCGCTCTATATCTAGAGAACTGTTTATACTTGACATATATATTAACCAACACCAGAGGGTGTGTCATAATGTATGTACAACCTCCTAGGTCAAAGGTCAAGGTCAAAAACTTTGGTTTCAGTTGACAACCCCATGTTCTATGGTAAAGATCTTGTCCGCTCTATATCTTGAGAACCGTTATGTTTTCAAAGTTTATACTTGACATGTATATAAACCAACACCAGAGGGTGTGTCATAATTTATGTACAACTTCCTAGGTCAAAGGTCAAGGTCAAAAACTTTGGTTTCTGTTATCAACCCCATGTCCAATGATAAAGATACAAATTTTTGACTACACATTATCCACAGCGGGGCCCACAGAGATGGCTCCCATCTCAATGATATCTAGTTGTACCTGGGATTTGGATTACAATGGGAAAAACTATAAATGTTTAACTATTGATGAACATGATTATCATATGTTAACTGGAGATGTTTGAACAAAAATCTTTAACGCATCATCCCTAAATATCAGGATTAAAAAAGGAGCATATCTTTAAATTTGCCTGCTGGCCTGGCTTCTCTAATTACATATAGATATATACATACTGATAGTGATACATGTACATGTTGTAACAAAGTTTTAAGTCATTAATTACCTGGTTAATTTTTTTAGACTTTTAAAGAGCATGGCCTGTCTCCAGGCAGTTACATTGTACCATACAATTTAAAGAAAGATATTGAAAGAGAATGTCGTCAACAGAAAGCAACACAACTAGATAAAAAGTTAAGAGTCTTCAGCTTAAAGAAGAAAGAATGATCCAAGGGAGCATGTGAAGCATCTGAAGGAGAAACCTATGACTCAGGTTTGTTTTATTATAAAAAGGAAGATGTGGTATGATTGCAAATGTGACAACTCTCCACAAGAGACCAAATGACACAGAAATAAATAACTAAAGGTCACCCTACAGCCTTCAACAATGACCAAAGCCCTTACCGCATAGTCAGTTATAAAAGACGCAGAAACAACAAATGTAGAAACGTTCAAATGAGAAAACTATCGGCCTAATTTATGTACCATATAATGTCTGTTCATTTAATCATGAACTGTTCAAGCTTTTCAAATTTCATTGAAAGATTGAAAAATGGTGTTTCCAGTTGAGACCCTGCTTTACAGTTCAATATTGATGATTGTCACTTTTACCGTTCAGAAGTTATGGTCCTTGTGATATTGAAAATTGCAAGGACACAAATAAATGTTAAAAAATCTGGTTTCCTGTCACTCTGACAGCCTCTTGTATAGGGTTGAAAAAGTGTTGATCGTGAGCACATTTTTATAATGAAGCACAGATGTGCATCAGTCAACTCTTTAATACCCTAATTAAATTATAAAAAGAAGCATTCAGTTCTGAAATAAGCATGAAATTTATTTCTGCGCACCTCATCTCATAAAAAAAAGTGTACATTGATTGAGATTAGATGGAACCACGCACCATTTTTCACATACCAGATGAAAATGACCTATTGAAATTTTGAATTTTATTAGAAAATGACCCATTATCAAACTTATAATCCCATAATTACTGAGTGTATTCTAGTGTGTACATGTTTGAAAAACTAATTTGCTTGTTGTAGAAATTAACCTGGGAGATCAAGATGCAAATATCCCCCAGATACCAAATGCCACACCAAAGCCAACATTTTCAAAAGTTGAGTGACTTATAAACACTTCTACATCCTTCATTGTAATGGTCTTAGAAACAACTGATTTGAGTATGTTAGCTGACATATAACCAATTATGTTTGAACAGTGCTATATTTGAAAATCAATGGCTTCTATAAAAATAAAAAGAAAAAAGAAAAAAAAGAATTCTAGAGCTTTTAAATCTTATTTTTAAAACCCCTAATATAAAAAAGAAGATGTGGTATGATTGCCAATGAGACAACTTCTCACAAGAGACCAAATGACACAGAAATTAACAACTATAGGTCAATGTATGGCCTTCAACAATGAACAAAGCACATACCGCATAGTCAGCTATAAAAGAACATCTGCGTAAGTGTCGTAACACATACACACATTTGGAAGTCATTGCATTCTGGATATAAAAAACAGAAATGTTGGAAAACTGCACACAAGATAACAATCACATTATATATTTTAACTGGAACAATGACATATATATCATATCACAATTATTTTCTTAATGCATGACAGTCTTAGAAATCTGCTATTCATAACAATATACTACAATGATTTTTTTTTTCTTGAGAATGCTTAATTTAAAAGTAAAATTAATTCACAATAAATTTTCTTTTTTTACTTCCAGTTAGGCAAAATGTTATCCCTCATATCACACAGATAGCCGCTGTAGAACATGAAACTGGCAGCCAGTTTTCCTGTAATGTGGTACCAAAAGCTCCAATATCATCAGGAGCTGAAGACATAACAGGAATTGTGTGGGATGGGAAAACCTTAGACTAAAGGGAAAAGTTGTCGCTGCAGTACAAATATTTGAAGCTCTCAGCAATTTTTTCTTATGGCTGCAGAAGTTTAATAATGCTATCCTATTTGCCCATAATGAAAAAAAGTTTGACTTTCGCATTTTGTCAAAGGCAGCTGACAAGTCTAAATTATTTAATCTGTACTTGGAAAGCTGTGTTAGCTGTATTGACTCTATTGCTGTCATGAAATCTAAATTTCCAAAACTTCCGAAATATTCACAACCTTACTTGGCAGAACATATTTGCTATAAAAATTATAATGCACATAATGCAGTGGACGACGTGTCAATGTTAAATGAAATATTAAAAGAAGCAAAGGTTTCTTCAGCTGACCTCTTAAAGCATACATACTTACCTGGTGATCATTTGCTACAGGAAATCTTCAATACAAACAAGCTAAGGAATTTACCCAGCCTGCATTTCTTAATTGGTCAGGGTGGTAGATATGACAACAGCAGAAAACATTTCAGGATCTGGTTTAAATTTTCACCACTTGACACTTATCTGGAAACGTGAAGGTGAGGATGGACTAACAAATGTTTTATCTGCCAAAAACAGTATTGGTAAACCAAGAGTGTCCAGCGACAAAAAACTTATATGCTCATTTGTTCAGAAGCTGTCTCAGCTCTTTGCAGGCACATCATTTGACTGAATTACTAGTATATACTTTTGAACAAAGTATTAATGTTATTTATGTAGTTCCAATTTTTCAAGTGACATATCTTTATAGAAAAAGTGAAGTCAAAATAATGTAATACATCATTTTGTGAATAATGTGACAATTTAGACAACATTTAAATATTTTTTGCAAAGAAGATTATAAATGCCTTATTTTACCAAAGTTTCATCTGTCATATATCCATTGTCCTTCACCTCATTTTTCTGGATTAGTGACGATTTGAAAAAAAGTTTTGTAATGTTTATTCTCTGTTTTGAGTAATAGGATATCTATATTTGGTATGATCATGCATTGCAAGTTCCTCAGGTCTGTAAAACAGTTTTTACTTGACATTGACCACATTTCATGGATCAGTGAACAAAGTTAAGTATTCATGGTCAAGTCCATATATCAGATACAAAAAGCAATACGTCTGCTATATTGTTGTATTGTATGATTGATCCTGATCTCATTTTCATGGTTTATTGATCAATGTTAATTTTTTATTGTTTGGTCATTTTTTCAATTACTAGTAAGGAAAAGGTAAACTTTATTTTGTTTATATAATGTTTGTAAGGTGTATATATCTGTCTGGCAGGTGTCATCTGACCTTGACCTTATTTTCATGGTTCATTGTTCAATGTTAGTTTTCCCTATTTGGTCTGTTTTTCAGATACTGTAAGGACATGTGAACCATATTTGGTGTATTTGATAATTGTGGAAAAAGTGTGTATGTCCATTTGGCAGGTGTATTCTGATCTTGACCTGATTTTCATGGATTCTTTATCATTGTTTTTTTTTTAAAGTTTGGCTAGTTTCTCAGATAATATTTGTGATAAGTCAATGATTGTTCAGCCTACATGTATCTATCTCACCTTGATCTCAAATACATTGATCATTAGAATGCTAATTTAATGTATTACTTTTAGTGTAATATCAACTTTTTTTTTTAATTTCAACATAAGTCAATAATGAACACTGAAAAAGGTATGACATTCCTGTGTGTCCACTCTTGTAAGCTTTCCTTTTTTTCTAAATTGAAAATGTATTTGTAATTCAATTAGAATTTGTTTTACTGACATATTTTATGAAAAAAGTCTTTATATTGATTATATAAATATGATCATATTTATCTGTATCCTCTTAACCATCATGACCATGTTTATACTTTCTTTTTAAAAAATCATGATAATTTAATAATGTGCAAATAAATATTGAAATGTGATTGAGTTTATTGAATATCATTATAGAAGATTTCTAGTATTTATTATGTGCATGAAGGAGTGTAAACCCGATCAAAAATATTTCAAGGGAGATAATTGATCTAACTTTGTTCAAAGTGGGACAGGAATGATGGGGTATCCTTTAGTGAGCTCTAGTTAATGCTGGTATGAAATAATAGAATAGGCATCCTCTGCATTCAATAAAGCCTGATGCTGTTCATGTGATGTCTGGTGTTACACATTGGACAAAATCGGAAATATGTAGCAAAACCGTAAATATTGTCTATGATTTCATTCTTCAAAAACCATTAACCCATGACTTTGCCACTATATAACACATTATTTATTTTTTTTAATATATATACAAACATGACATATATCCATACTTATAGATTATCGTTGATCATCTCAACGAGATTGCTTTTCTCGCTTGAGCCGGCACGGCGAAATGAGAAAAGCAATCCAGTTGAGATGACCAATAATAATCTGTTTATCGCTATTTTACCTATGACGACGTTGCATTTCATGTCAATTTCATTAGCAACGCCACGTGCCCTCTTAGTTTCTAGCGATAATTTTTCATATCACTCGACTCAGTGAATATGAAAACTATCAGTCAGCAAGATCAAAGGAAAATTTTGTAAAATAGCGATAAATTTATTTATACCATGTTTCTGAAATAAATGTTTTTACCAATAGGTCCCATTCGATGATATTCAATAGATGAAGGATTGGCTTCAACCCCTAGGTCAAAGGATCAAATTTCAAGGGAATACAGAAATGAAAGTATATAAATATGTATACTAAGTACTATGATTTTATTTTATCATTCTTTTGACATGTTTCAATAACTTACTTTTGAAAAAATTAGCAAAAGGGAGAGTGTATAGATATAGGAAGATGTGGTATGAGTGCCAATGAGACAACTCTCCATCCAAGTAACAATTTATAAAAGTAAACCATTATATGTCAAGGTACGGCCTTCAACACGGAGCATTGGCTCACACCGAACAGCAAGCTATAAAGGGCCCCAAAAATTACTAGTGTAAAACCATTCAAACGGGAAAACCAACGGTCTAATCTATATAAAAACGAGAAACGAGAAACACGTATGAACTACATAAACAGACGACAACTACTGTACATCAGATTCCTGACTTAGGACAGGTGCAAACATTTGCAGCGGGATTAAACGTTTTAATGGTACCAAACCTTCTCCCTTTTCTGAAACAATAGTATAACATCACAACATAGAAAGAAACACTATAAAATATCAATTGGAAGGCTTAACTCAATCAAAAAACGTAAATTAATAGTCTTATTTCAGGTCCTAAAAATACCTTGACCTTTGACCTTTTGACCTCAAGGTTGAAGCTAATCCTTTATCTATTGCATATCATCAAATAGTCATAATTAACATGATTAACAAATGTAATGAAAGATTATGGTTCCTATAGGTAAATTTACTTTTGAAAATTTAGCAAAAAAGGAGGTCACTGTCTAATTCTAGCTCCTAAAATGACCTTGACGATTGACCTGTTGACCTCTGAAGGTTAAAGCCAATCCTTCATCTTTTTAATATCATCAAATGGTTATTATTAACATATTATAAGTTTATATGAAGTATGGTGAATTTTGATACAGATTTACATGAACTATACCAAAAAAAGAACAGAACTGTGATATCAAGTCTTCATTTGGTAACTATGACCTTGACATTATAAATCAAAATTTCTCGAAATCAGTACGGTAAAAGTTTCTAAATTTTTTTTTAGGATGGATCAATATGTAAAGTTAATTTTTGTGTCAATTTTGAATGCTGTGCTAAAATATTTAACATTGAACTGGTGAAGATATAAGATTGACAAATTTTAGACTTTTCTTCTTTTTTCTATTATTAGTAACAATAACACATTTCAAAAAATAGAATAGCAAATTACAATTTTTTCTTTTGTGTAATTTGACAAGGTTAAATGTAAGGTTCCTTTTGAGAGATAGATTAGTAAATTATACTATATAGGTTTCTTAAAATTACATACTATTTAAACCCCTATTTAGACATTTGAGGACAAAAAAGGAGGGCACTGTAACTCAGCTCTGTTGTTAACCTCAAATATTTGGCGGATTTTTATTTCATAGTAAGAACTCTTAGACCCCTCTACTTACAATCCTTGATAAAATGTAAATTATTTTGCTTGTTCTTTATTTGCTTATTATGGGCCGGATACCTTAACTTAAATACGGAATGGCAAAATCAAATCACGTTCCATTCTTTTGTTTTTCATCAGGACTAACTCCAATTACTTCCATATTAAGATAAACATATTAGTGAATAGACAAGTATCAATTTTGGCAAAACATTGTTTTGAACCTTGTCATTTAGTTGTTTATACAGATCTTTTTCTTTTTTTTTTCTTTTTTTTAATGTAAATGTAGGATCATTGCTCCCCAACATATCAGAGCTTAACGTTTATTATTCTAAGGAGTCAACCATTTTACGTGGATAAATCTGTTAATTCAGCAACATCGAGATTTTTAACACTAAAGTTCTTATCAATATAGTATTCCTGCATAAACTGTGCTTAATAACAGTAAAGACAAAAATAAACTTCAATCGGACAAAGGTAATTCCCAAAAGAAAATATAAATCCTCAACCAATTGTGTGCGGATTTAGAAGAACAACCAAGAGAAAGAATGGACTTAATGTCAAGACGTCATTTAAAGTAATTGAAAAACATAAAAAATGCTTATTCATAATGCAAATATTTTTATATTTGTCTAGGGAAGCTTTTTCTGTGTCTTTTTGCCTTTATATATCTTGTGTCATGTGTCGTAAACATTTGAATTATGTAAAATGCAAGTATATCTTTATATACGTATGCGAAACGGACTTTGTTTGTGTGAGAATCATGCGATTAAAGTACAAAAAGATGTCTTCCGCCATATTGGATTGTAACGCATATCCTTAATGAAAAATACTAATGTTAATGGAGGAGTTGTAATTGTCTAAAGAAGAAATTTATTTTATCTTATTCAAACGATTTTTATATAATACATAACATTTTATGTATGCTTCATTTTTTTCAATTTTGCTCTTAAAGGGTAGACAGCTAAGATAACCTTTCTTTTGTAAAAGAATATTTAGGGAATTTACCTTTTTTTTACAGCAAGAACAATACACTTGTGACCCCAACTTGTATTGAAAGCACCTTATATATACGCTTTTCTCATATTTTATTTTACAATTCATCCCTTAAGTATTTTTTCTATCACACGTATTTCTTTTCCGTGTATAATCTATACATAATCTGACATTTTTGCACAATTTGTAGCTAAAACACACTGGAACAAATCCCTTTTTTATAATTCTTTCATGATTTTAACTATTCTTGGTAAATTATCAAAACAACTCTTCCGATTTAAATTGCCAACATTTATCGACCTTAATACTAAAGTTACACTCAAACGCAAGAATAACTGCATAAGGTTTCGATTTTCAAATATTTTTATCTGAAGCATCACTTAAGAGACATTCATTGTAAAAATGCGCCTCTAGTGTAGTAAAATTGGTACCGTTAATTTTATTCATACAATTTTAATTGATATTGTTTGATCTGTCATAAAGTACCTGAAAATAACAAAATTTCATTTCAAGAAACAAATATCAAATGAGCTTTAGTTATTTGAACTACAAATATTGATATTCTCCATCATATGTCCAATATGTGTGTAGCTCCCTATTGGTATTTAGATCAACATATTCATTAGATGCTTCATTGTTATATTCGTGTGAACTATTATTCATTATTTCATTAACGTACAAAGTGTCTACTAGGATGTTTTGTTGGTTATCTGTATTTGAAATTACACTATCAGTATCCTCATATTCCCGATTGGAATTGATACTGTCATGTGATGTTCTTCGATGCTCAAAACCTCTGAAGAGAAAGGAATAGCAGATGTTAAGACACGTCTTATATATCAAAAAACACTTTGCGTAGAAATAGATAGGTCTCTTTGTTATTTCTTCGATGTGCAAAAGCACCAACAAGTTAAAAGTGTTATTTTTACTACTTGTACATCTAAAAAAAAAAAAAAAAATTTCTACGCGCTGTTTGACGAGGCGAAAAGGTTTTTTCTTACAATGTGTACATTCCCAAACAGTTATATGCCTACGCTCAGTTCCGTCAAAATCAAAGGTCGTTTTTCTTTTTAAAACATATGACGACGAATATATTCCAATCGTAGTAACCTCAATCATTTCATCCTTTTCCCCGAATGTCCTACCGCATTAGACGTATCACCAGGTTTGTACTTACATAAACAACACGAAGAGTGCCACATGTTGAGCAGGATCTGTTAACGCCTCTGGAGCACCTGCGATCACCCGGTTTTATTTTTTGGGGGGAGGGGGTTCTGTTGCTCGGCCTCTAGTTATCTTTATTGTGTTTTGTATCCTGTTGATTGCCTTTTGGTCTTTTTCTTCTTTTTTTGTCACGGCTTTCTCAGTTCATTTTCGCATAATGAGTTTGAATGTTTTGCCTCTCTTTTAACTTCTTCGCTTGGGCTTTGTAGGTTAGAGTTATCTGTTATGAATGATAATGGTTTTGATTTTCTCAAACTTGCTTCATGTCCAATTCGAAATTAGATTTGTGGAGAAATGTGTCGTTTAGAATTTAACATAAAAATGATATCCGAAATATTCAGAAAAATCGAACATCAAGTTTTGGAATTCGTGCCTTTAAATATCATTTTTTGGGGAAGTTCACAGTTTGGGGTTTGTCAAAAGTGCAACAGGTAAAAACACTTATGGCATTTGCATAATAAAAACAGATATTCCAAACATTAATTTCCTTCGCAAATAATAGGCAAATAGACTGTGCAATTATTTAATATGTTTATAAAAACGTCGAAGAACAGACTATACTTTTTGGATTTCATCCGCCGGCCTACAAGTGCTGAAACAGGTTTATTTTGCATAATGATAAAAAGATAAAGATTAATATGTATCTATGATTAAATGATTTTGAATATGTATCTTTCTAATGATAAGCTCTAATTCCTTTTCCGGGTTTGGCTTTTTGGAACTTTAAGGCTCTTTCCTATTAGGTTTTGGACCTTCAAATGTTTGGCCTCGAGTATCACTGAAGAGACATTAATTGTGTAAATGCGTATCTGGTGCGGTAATATTGGTACCGCTAAAGTATTAACTTACATTACCGATTTAATGTTTAAAATTCGATTGAAAAAGAAATAATTAAAAACCAAATGTTTTTAAGAATTTGTATAGTTTACCATGTTTACGTTACTTTATAAGATAGCCCTTTTGTGTTTCATTGATATATAACGAAAGATTATCGTTCAAGATTTGGCTATTTTATTCATAAAGAAGAGCAATCCTTGAAGGTTTCGCAGGTTTCGCATCTGAATAGGAAAAATCTCAACACGACTGAATACGATCTTATACCCCATATCCGTTGCTTTTCTATTATAATAAAATCTAACTAGTACATATGATCTTTGGTATGATTTAGTCTGAGAGTGTCTTCTTTTTGTCGAACCCTACCAACATGATCCATATATACATATATGGATATATATTTTAACACTGAAACATTGAAATTATGCAAACACAATACGTCAAATTGATAAAATGAGCTTTATGGTATACGTGAATGACGCAGCAACCAAACAACAAATGACCAAAAGTTATCTAAAGGTCTAAAAAAAACACTATACCGCCAATAGTCTAGAAATAAATGTAATGGTGGTTATCAAAGACCTTCTTCCAACAGCATACTCCTGATATAAAATAAAATTTAAACATAACTGAATTCAACTACTAATAAGGAGCCAGACGTATTGTGTTGTGTCACTACTAGCACTACCATATCAGAGGAAGAGTTCTTGAAAATGCATCAACGTACGTTATACTTAATGTAAACGTAAATTGTTATATTTTTTATTTGCCATTTTAAACGTAATAACTGTTTTGATAAGGCTTTATTTCGATAACGTTTCTGACAGGAAAAGATGTTGTTGTCATTCTAATTTCATGTGTAGACTCTAAGACAGGGTTACTATTAATCATAGAAAACATTGAGCATACACTATGTATAACTACTTACATGTCTGCACTGACCTGTTGCATTCTGATATCATTTACCATTACTACATTTAAACAAAGATAATGTTATTTGTCAATTTGTTTTGTTTATTTCATATGAAATACAATGACTGTATAGTTTTACTAGAAACTCAACAACAATATTTGGCAGAATATAATGATTTCATCATGAAATTAAACATTCATTTTGTGGTAAAAAAACCGCATGTTGTTAAACTCAAATTTAGGATTCCTGTTCTCACTAACATCAGCAAAGTGTCATCATGCAAACGGTTGGAATACATAAAACAGATAAACATTTACCATATGTATCTTATTTGAAAAAAAAATAAAACATTAAGCAAAGCTACACAAATGCCGATCCCTCACTTCAACAACAGAAAGTTTTCAACATTCAGTTGTGACACTACCGAATGCGATTTATTACCGGATTTTTACTTGCTTTAGCATTCAGCAACACAACGACTTACATTTTAGTTGCACCTGAGTTTACCCGCCCCCGGGTTTGCTTTGTCTTTAGTTTTTCATGTTATGTTCGTTATTGTTCTTTGTTCTTTTCTTGTTTTTATTTTCGTCCATGATGTTGTCTGTTATTATTGGAATTACGATTTCAAAATACCCCCTGGTATCTTCTTAATCTTTGTTTAAGTAAAGGCCATGAATACATTACTTGTCTGGTTTATCTTTTCTGTTTGTCCTCCTCGAACAATCATGACTGTAATTACTGCTAAAAGAGCTACGACACTACTGATAGCAGTATAAACAACTGTCCAAATAATAACGTTTAGCTCTAAAAATAACTAGTTTTACATTAAAAGCACTATACCGCCAATAGTCTAGAAATAAATGTAATGGTGGTTATCAAAGACCACATTTTAAAATTGTAATGCATGTGAACAACAAGCGGCTCATGAGAGCCTGATATCGCTCATCTGTAATTTCAGGAATTTGATTACAGTATTTGTAGATCCTAATTTGCTGAACAATTTTGTCATTTACACTTTCTATCTTTCTATAATAATATTAAAAATAATACATTACCCAAAACTGTAAAACTTCCTAAGATTGATCTTTTTCTAGACAGTTACCCGACAATAAGTTGTCTTATTGGTCTGAAGATTACTTGACAGGTATATGTAGATATGTTTAACACTTTCACATATGACAGTTTTGCTCTGACTGCTTTAGTTTTTGATATGAAGCTAAAAGCTTATTTTGACCACCAAGTTCTATTTTTGAAACTGCCGCCCTATTTTTGAAAAGATCAAATCCCCGAATACAATATATAAACTACATGTATATACCATGAGGAACATTCAGGTAAAGTTTTAAAATATTTAAGCAGTTTCACGGCAGAAGATTATTGCAAAGGTAATTAGACTTTCACAAAAAATGTAAAAAAACGGCAATAACTTCTTAAGGGGTAAATTGACTATTTTGATCATATTGACTTATTTGTAAATTTTATTTAGCTTAACATGTCTTGCCATTTGCACTTTCTCTCTATCTATTATAATATTAAAGGAAAAACCAAACTCAGTAAAATTTAATAAAAAGAAACTATTTCCAACAGTAACCAAACATTGGATTGTCGAACTTGTCCGACAACTTCATAACATATACTAGTAGATAGTGACCAATTTATCTCTTTAACTCCCTTTCAATTTTGCCCTCACTGCTGTAGTTTTAGAGATATAAGCCAAAAACTTCAATTGACTCCTATTTTCACCTTCCTGCATGACAATTTTCAACCCATGTTTTAAAGTTTTCTAAGAAAGACATGCCATTCAGAAGACAAGTACTACTACAAATAACTCTGGTTTTCTTAAAATCTTAAATCAGTATACTATGGAGCACATTAGTCTTCAATCATTAATACAAACATATAGACAAGTAATGTTTGGCTCAAAATAGTCTATTCTGATGAGTATGGCCTTTTTCAACTGACTTGCATAGTTCGTTCTTATGTTTTATTGTTACATCACTGTCCAAGGTTATTGGAGGGTTTGGATCCCGAATACATGTTTAACCCCGCCACATCCTGTATGTATGTGTCTGTCGCAAGTCATGAGCCTTTAATTCAGTGGTTGTTGTTTGTTGCTGTGTTACATTTTTGTTTTTCGTTAACTTTTTTGTACATAGGTAAGGCTGTTAGTTTTCTCTTTTGAATTGTATTACATTTGTCATTTCGGGGTCTTTATAGCTGACTATGCGGTATAGGCTTAACTCGTTGTTGAAGGCCGTACGGTAACATATAGTTGTTAATTTCTGTATCATTTAGTCTGCTGTAAAGATTTGTCTCATTGGCAATCACATCACATCTTCTTAATTATATTTACTGAACCATTTCTTAAAAAATATCCCTATATCTTAGCCATTACACTTTGCTCTATTCAGATGTCTCTTTTACTACAACCCTTTATTTCAAACCGCTCTGCTTTGGTTCTGACCAAATATTCATAAAATCACAACACAACATAGTTAAGCACTATTTGTAGAAAATCTTGAACAGACGATTTCCGAAATAGACCCTTAGAAATATTCCAAAAACAGATACTAAACACATGTTTTCGTCAATAGGGCAAATTTTCATCACACTCTGCTTTGTCCCTTCCTTCCCATAATTTTCCGTCAACATACAATTTGTCACTCATAATGTATGATGTTTTTTTTCCTTTTTCACTCTTTAAATATAATAAGAGTTTCGAAAATTTCACGAGGGTAATGAGGGCTTATAATAAATTTAGTGCCATTTATCATCGTGTGATGTGTTTTCGTACTAATAAAAATTTTCACTGCCTACGGTTTTCACCGTTGAGTTTTTATTCATGTGTGTACTCAAATTTTAAAAGCATGTTCTGTCGAACATTTTTAGGTATCTAGATTAATTTGCCAAGTCTTACTACGATTCTGTACTGTTTCCGATTATTTTGCGATTTTCGTATGTAAAAAAACAGGGCGTCATATGTTTTCGTATGAAGTAAAAACTGGATCACTACACGGACAGGAAATGACTTTAAAATCCGGAAATGAGTATTTTCTAAAGTCGTGGTACCGGTAATTGCTTGAATCATAAAAAAAGTTATTTAATTCTTTTCAGTACTAAAAATAACTAGTAAATAGTTTTTGGTTGATATTTAATGTGCCGAAATTGTAACATTGTAAATTTTTTTCAGATTGGCACTGGGTTTCTTCAAAAGACATTATGTTTTTTTTATTTGAAATGCAGTTTTCAAAATTTGTGATTAAATGTAAAAAGCTAAGACTGATTTATTCTTTATGTATTAAGGATGTATAAAAAAATTGTCAATAGAATATTGAATGAATGAAGTTTGAACACACATTTTATATAAGAACCCTGTTCATTTTAACTCGCTAGTTTGTAATAAAAACGACCAAAAAAACACATGGCAGTCACATGCCTTGCAGATCTGTTGTCTGAAAGGCAAACTACATAGCTGTATTTCATGTAACCCTCTCAGAATTTTTCTCAACAACTATTCTAGTGATGCATATTTTTGACATTAAATAAAAATGGCTAAACAGGTAATTTTTCATTAAATTTGTTCTAACGTCATTTAAAGCAACTTTGAATATGTTGTTGTTGCAAATATAGAAACCGAAAAACACGTCACAATATACGCGTGTGCAATAAAAACATATGAAATAAGGATGATACGAAAACATAGCACATACGAAAACATATGACATGACGATTACCCTCTCGTTGCATTTTTCACTTTTGATCTATTTGACAAGCTGCTAAATTTCACCATTTTTGGTCTCGGTTTATTTATCTCATCTTAACGTCTCCCTAAGAGGTACGCGTTTTCCTTTTGAAAGCTTTGTGCATCTTTAAATTTCATTTCCCTATCCAAAAAGTTCAAAATGTTTTCCATACACTTTTTGTTTTCTAGTTGTTACTTCATCCCCCATCCTTCCCGTTCGACCGACTAGCTTCCTTACTATCTGTAACTTTATATGTATCCTTCCTTTAACATTTGGCTGTTTGTCAAATATAAAAAAGAAATGTATACTAAACTTTGCTTTTCAATGCCTAGTACCTTGTTCCTTGTTTTTGTTGATTCAATACCACTTTTTGGTATATCTTTTCGTCTTTTCAGTACTTTAGATTCGTCGTGCACATCTGATAGGAATTTGATGCTTTTTTTAAGCACATACAACCTCTGTTTAAGGTAACAGGTACGTAAATGGCTTGTTCAACGATTTTTTTTTAAATTGTATACACGTAGAACTTTTTAAAATACAAAGAAAAATCGAAAAATTTAAGTGGGTAACCGATCTACTTTCAAAGTTACAGTCATTTGAAAATGTTAGGAAAACACCATACAGTACATAGACATAACGTCAAATTTATACCAAAAAAGAGAAATTTCAAGCTTAATTTAATCTGCAGTAACAACTATTCCTACGATTTTTCTATAAAAATTAAATGTTTTAATTATACAATTTTCCTTTCTATTGATATATAATTTTCCTATGGTTACCGAAGTCCCCTTTTATATATCAGCCGTTGAAAGGGTGTTGCCGACGGGAAAAGATAGAAATTGCATGACGTTGCCGAAAAAGATTACGCAACGTCAAATCTCCATCAGCAGAATCATCGTCTACCAAAATAGAAATATGATCAAATATTGTCACACAAAGACAACGACCGTTTCATAAAGGTGTCTCTTTGAATATAATTTGTTCCTCTAAACTAATGCGATATAGCGCCTATGGAATAATTAACCTGCCTAAAAAAAGTATTATTTACCGATTATTATTTTTTTACGGATTATATGAGACCCTCGACATGTATAACTTATTTCTTCAATCAGTGTGGGGTTTACGTCAATGAAAAAAAAAACCATTCCCTTGAATTTGACAGTTGTAGGAAATTAATCCTACATATTTTTGTGATTTTACTTTTTTCATTGCAGTAGAAAAAATTCTGGGTCCTAAACATATATCTTGGGTGTTTCTAAGCACCATTATTTTATTTATTTGGTGTTTCTATAGAATATTTCGGAAACTTGAGGTTACATGGTTACTAAAGCTTGTACACAGGTAAAAAACAAAAGAGGTGAAAATTTGATTGGTTAACTTCCAGTGATGGTTATTTTCTTATATGCAATGAAATGTTATGTGAAATATTTTTTTCTATAATACTGGACAGTATAAAACTTTACTCATGCCAAGTACTTCTTTATTTGAAACAAAGATAAATTCTGCACAATTTTTTGAAAAGTGCAAATTTAACAAAGACTAATAGGGGAAAATCAATGGTGATATTACACCTAAAGGGTAATTTTCGAGCAGTGGATTTGTAATTTTTCCTTCGCGTATTTTCATGCTTGAAACTCATTATTCACAATGTTCATTTCAAATTGACTAAAGAGCAACATGTAAACTTTTTTTTATAATTTTTCGTTCATTTTGTAAGACCATTTTACTTAATTCCTGTTTGTCCGTGCACAAGGTCCCCTCCCCATTTCGATTCGTATTCAATTTTCTTTTCCTTTTCTCTTGCTAACCCTTCTGATGTAATTCCGCAAATTTTATGTCACGCAGCAATTAAAACTCTTGTTCAATATTTTTGTTAAAAACTATTTGCTTTGATCCTTTAGTTTTCACACTCAGTACTAGCACTTTCCACATCTATTTATAGACCATATTGCGGACGTGAAAGAAAGCACTGTAAACGACGGTTTTTGTTTGTATAAACATCCAAATGTTTATATTTATGCGTGAAAGTGATTATCTAACACGAATATCAAATCAAGAATATCATTATTAAGCATAAAACAGTGTATTTTCTCTTTTTTGTCGAGAGTTGAATATCGCTTATTAGTGTTGACAGTTGTTTTGAGAAACGCATTTATTTCTTTGTATGCAACTGTAAGTGTAAGTCTTCGAAAATAGCCTAGGCTATTTGCTATGGAATTTCAATAAATAAAATAAAAATTAAAAAGTCAACGTTATAGTGTGAGCTTTAATTTGTTATTGTGTGTATATGTAAGTGTTTGTAATATTCTTACCCATACTACATTTTGTATTCACGTCCCATATCAACATTCCTTTTTTTAAAGTCTCTGATCTGTGCCGTTTACCAGTGTTTATTAAGTTTGTGTAGGGACAGCTACCACAAGGTATTTACAAAATGCTCCCGAGACCGTATTTTTGTTCTTTTAAACAGTAGTGTAGAAACAATGGTGCATAGCAGTTCTTGCAAGCTTTAAGTTGGTCAGCTAGTAAACCCAACAGTCAACACAACCACTCTTCGACCATCACGCCATGCCAAATTACTTTCATTTTCTTGGGAGGGAAGCAATGTTTCACTCGGACAAGACATTTCATTTACAGTTACTACACTTTTCGTTATATTTTGACGATACGCATTCAATACTTTTCCACCGAATTGACCATTTTTCCGACGAAGCGGAATACCTTCCGTTATCTTGAAAATATTTTTCTGATGTGAGGGAGATAACTCTCATAACAACGAACGCAAATTTGCCCATTTTCCGCTAGAGGCGTTCATTTACGAACCTCTCACCTTAAAGGCACATACTTCTGAATTTACAGATCTAAACATGTTATCCATAGTTTCTAAACGCTCCTCAATTCGATCCATTTTTGTTGATTTCATTTCTACTTTGATATTTTCTGGCAAAGTTCGCTTAGGGACATTTCAATGTTTGGTGAACTCGGAGGTGGTATAACGGGATCCATAGATTTTGGTTGAAAAGACAAAAAGCTTTCTGGATAGTTCATATTTCGTGTACTAGCAATAGGTGTGTGCTGACTAGAACTATTCATGTCAGTGTATGCGTGAAGCAATGTGATTCTGAACAACTTCTGTCCTTAAGTTTCTCAAACAAGAAGGGATAGCATCTACTAAATTTCCTAAATTTGGTGTATCAAAACTTTGATAACATTTTGAGTATGAGTCATGAGTAGACCGATTATTTATCTTACAATTATAATTTGTATCTCCTTGTGTACATGTTAAACATGAAACAGTATTTCTTTTATATTCACTTCTATATGTTTTTTCAGTTATGAAGGATACAAAGGGAACCAAAGGTAAGAAACGCAGTTCTGACAACAATACGATTAAAATTTAAAGTTACATGCTTGTATAGATAGTGAAGTCAATTAGGCGCTTAGTGTGTTTCTTCCAATTGCAGACAAAAAAAAAATAAGCAATACGAAACGTGAATTCTTTTTTATTGAACAAATGTGATTATAATAACTACTTAAACGTTCTACGGATATGATTTATAAAGTGTTTTTACATATTCTGGGGTGTGTGTGGTACTATAATGAAAGCATTATGCATGATTGACTTTTTATCCTTTTTCAATATTAGATGTTGACAGATTGTACTAACAGCAAACTTATGTTTGTTATTTGTATTATTGATTTATAATTTATTTAATATAATTCAATACACATTTTTTAAAATTAATTCAAAATTTCAAAGTTGAATAGTTGTTTTCTTTCTTTGAATACAATTAAAAGCCTAGGTAGGATAGTTATATGTGTTCCAAAGACAATGTTTGAGCATTTCAATAACATGCAACCCGAAAAACTTGGATGTCTTGTCGAGAAATTATAATAGAGTAACTTTATTTTGTATTACATTAAGTATCCGTCTAATCTTTATTGACAGTTGTATTATGTGCAGTTTCAGACTGCAATTGTATCCCCTTCACATGTGCTAACGCATACATTGAAATATCACATCATTAAAATAAGGTTCATACTACAGCATGTTTTATTCGTAGATTCATCTCGCAATACTGTAGGACATATCGTGTTGGTTATTTGTGGAATTATAGTGATTTTGTCAATAATAGCTTTTTTGTTGAACAAGCTGCTTACGACACGGGACAAGCATTGTAAAAGGTAATTATCATTTTCATCTACGTATTGCATCAAAATCATTGTTTGTAAGCAATTATCGTTGAATAGTTTTGGCATTAATCCGTAATGCTATGACATCTTAATTTTGTTTCAAATGAAAAAATAGGATTAGTGGATATATTACAAGTTTACGAATGAAAAGAGGTAAACAAAAAAACCTAGCACAAACGATGAACAACAGAACCCTTACAAAGAGAACTAAGGTTGACAACTACAAACCAACAAATATCCAAATTTTACTCGTGTAATATTTAATAAGACATTTTAAATAGATGCACTAGTAGTTTATCGATTTTCAAAACATGTAAATGTATTTTTATTATACAAATCAAGATTAAAGAACTGATGAAATTGCTCTAATTTAAACAGAACGTGATAGGAGAACTTCGACAGAGAAAGTATCTCTGCCAATGCATTATATCCGGGTAAACTTCGAAAACTTTATTCTAAAAGGTTACCAATTCAACATAGTAATTAGATCTTTGAATAATTTTTTTATTGGTATTAATGTTGATATTGTTATCATTTTTAAAATCAAGATAAATATTATTTGTAAATACGTATGCACATCTGTCGATACCTGGCACTGCACAAGGTCGTGTTGTTTTCGTTGACTCTTATTACGTCTTTACATTAAATCCATTGGATGTTGGATGTGTACTGATTAATATTTTATTCTTAGATACATGATTTCTTTTATTAGTTGTTATTTGCTTCGAACTAACTGTCAGTAACTGCGAGTACTCTCAGATATATACTTATTGTTTTATTTACTGGGGATGTATAAATACCCGGACACGTTTGTTTATTTGTTAGATGTCTTCCTGCTTTGTATCGATTTGCTTCGAAACTTCATCCCGTCATTGCGTTATTGTAATTATAACCCTACAACATTATGTATGTGCATGTCCCAAGTTTGTAGCCTGTAATTCAGTTATTGTTGTTTATTTATGTATATCATATTTGTTTTCGTTCATTACTTTGTACATAAATCAGACCGTTCATTTTTTCGTTTGAATTGTTTACATTTGTCATTTGGAGGCCTTTAATAACTGTTAGGCGTTATGGGTTTCGCTCATTGTTGAAGGCAAATCGGTAACCTATAATTGTTAATTTTTATGTTATCTGGTCTCTGGTGGAGAGTTATCTAATTGGTAATCATACCACATCTTCCATTTTTCTTATATAGCATATGTTGATCAAAAACTTTTTGTTACACATCTCATTCAGTGATTTGAAAATTGACATTATTTAACGGTGACTTAATACATATAAGTTGTTTCGGTACATTGAAAATTATCGTGTTCTCTCTTATCAAAAAGGGGCGAAAGATATCAGAGCGACATTTAAACTCGTAGATATATATGCTGTTGTTTCATAAGAACATAACATTTTTTATGAAACTATTGCTGCAGCTTTCAAATTATATAATACTAGTACTGTTTGATTTTTTCATAAATTTTGGCGCTGCTATAAATATTCATTGAAGATACTATGCTATGCAAATTCTGTCTTTATATGAATCATCAGTTGTTATCGAATCAAGACATTGTGAAGGCCATATCATATACGGTGAACATTACAAACAGAACATTCTTAAGACTTTAGCAGAATACGGCTAAGGCATTTGATGTCTGGAAGAAGAAAAAACCCTTACCATTATGAACATTTCAACTTTTCATGAAAAGTTCCCTTACAGCAAATGAAGATATGCATTAAATTGCATTGCAACACAAAAGAACTGACTACTGGGATAGTTTGGTGATCAATCCAAAATTATATAATCTTATCAAAATATATACCAGGCTTATGATTTGGTACGCCAGACGCGCGTTTTGTTTACACACAACTCATTAGCTGCGATCGAAGTAAGTCATAAAAGATAGAAGCAAAATCTTAAGAAAATGGTAATTTTTCTAAAACGTATTCTGGAAAGAAATGTTTGACAAACTTGTAAAGTTGGAATTCATTTGCAGATACTATCAGTTGTTTTGGTACTTAGGATACAATTTTGATGACTTTACAGAAATGCTTGTTGGTCACATCTAATGCAGAGCTCTAACAGTTAATTGCGGTTTTGTAAAACAGAAACATTATTTTATTTATTCGTACATACAAACAATAACAATCTGAATGATTACAGAGTAGTTGATTTGTGTTTGGTGTTTGTAATTGTTAATGACTATAACATATCATTATATATTATTTATTTTAACTTGTTACTCTTTTAGATCTGATGATGTAGTTACAGAAATGGAATAATGACATTAAAACATTAGAAGAGTTTTCTGACCTATCCACAGATGTATTTACATTTTATAGTGTTTGTGTTAAACTTTATTATAATGTTATAATGTGTTAGGGCTGTTGCGATTTTTTGTAAGGTAATTCTTAAGTCTTTGCGTAGTGGAACACGATTTTATTCCTGTTTCATAGACTATGAAAAAAGATTTGATAGTGTATCTTATTTCAAGTTGTGGTTAAGATTAATCAGATGTGGTATAAGTGGAAACCTATTAACTGGTATTAAATCTATGTATGCCAAAATTAAACTTTGTGTTAAACTGGAAGGACATTTTTTAAATTTCTTCCAAAGTAATGTTGGACTGATGCAAGGAGAATCATTATCTCCTCTTTTATATTCTTTGTATATTAATGACATTGAAACTGAGCTTATAAGTCAAGGTTGTCAGTCATATGAGTTAAATATGCTTAATTTATATTTACTTATGTATGCAGATGATACAGTTTTATTTAGTGAAACTATTGATGGTTTACAAAAGATGATAGACAGTTGGACATATATTCTACAGAGTATAATTTAGATATTAACTAGTCTAAAACCAAAATTGTTATGTTTACAAATAGAGAACTCGTTAAAGCGACTGGCAAATGGTACTTAAATGGTGTTGATATTGAATTTTGTGATGCATTTACATATCTTGGCATACTTTTAAATACAATGGTAACTTTGTACATACACAGAAAATATAGCCAAACCAGGGTAGAAAAGCAATTCTCAGTATTTATTTTATATAGTAAAATATATGACGATTGTTTTAACCAATAAACTTTGTTATCTCTTTTTGACACATGTGTATCTTGTATATTCAGTTATTGTTGTAAAGTCTGGGGACATCACAAAGCCGAAACTATTGCGAAAGTTCATTTAAGCTTTTTAAAACGTATATTGAAAGTACAAACAACTACTGTTAATTATATTGTATATAGTGAATTATGTAGATACCCGTTGTACATAGAGAGATATTGCAGAATGCTTAGATATTGGTGTAAGTTATTGAAAACAGATGACTGTATTTTACATTCTTGCTACCAAGAAATGTTAGAAAGATCGACATTTAAACCTCGTGACAAACAAAATTTGGCATGTCAAATAAGAAACACATTATTTCGTTATGGTTGTCAAGATGTATAGTAAAACCAAAATGTTATTAATGTTGATCTGTTTTTTATGTTAGTCCTGGATTCGTGGTGTTAAAATACCAGTTAGCGCATTTGTGCCAGTTTTTACGCTCTAGTGATACTCTGTTACTTATTTGTTCCTTGTTCGCTTTTTAGACGTTGCCTCTTTTAAATTATCTCCTTTCTTTTTTTTCTTGTTTCTGGTGTTAGTTATTGGTTCGTGCAGATGAAATTATCCTGTTGGCACGAATTTCCCGTCTCCGCGCTTGACTGGTACCCTGTTACTTCTTTGATTTCTTTTTTTTTTTTTTTATTTGCTCTTCAAGAGTTGCAATTGTTATATATGATAACCATATGATATGACATGCCCAAAATAAAGTTGAATAAATTCAGTCGACCTAGTATTGTACAAAGTACTTATATTGCTTTGAAGTTCCTGTTCTTTTAAGTATTTTAGACCACAGCACTGTGATTTAGACTCTGAACCTTGCTTGTTTAAGCTATGAATGATAGCTACAACTCATGGTGCTTAGTTCATTTTTGGTAGTGCTCATAAATATGCTTCATGATAGGCACCATTATAGGACTGGACATCCTAGCCTTGTAGACCGGACCACTAAGTCTTGTGGATGAATGGGCAATAGACACCATATAAGGCCACAATAAAGTGATTAAGATCCTGAACCTTGCGTTTTGAACGTATTCGAAGATAGCTGCAGTCCGTGTTGCTTAATGTCTTTTTTATGCTTTTAAATATATAAGATGTGTGGTCATCATAAACTTGCAGACTGGACCACCAAGTCTAGTGGACCAATGGGTTTATAAGATAAGATCCCAACCAAGTGGTTTAGACGTTGAGCCTTGCATTATAAACACTTTGAAACAAAACTACAGTCCAGAGCGCTTAATGGTTTTTTAGGGGTGATGTGCTATAAAGATATGAGATGGGTGGACATCTTCGACTTGCAGACTGGACCACCAAGTCTGGTAGACCAACGGGTTATGTTTATCAAACTAGAACTAAACCAAGTTGTTTAGACCACAAGGCTTGCATTTTATACATGTTGGAAGAAAGCTGCAGTCAGTGGTGTTTATTTATTTTATTTTTTTGGTGGTGCTTATAAATATATGAGATAGGTGGACATCTTCAACTTTCAGATTGGACCACCAAGTCTGGTAGACCAATGGGTTGTTTTTATCAGATAAGATCCCAACCAAGTGGTTTAGACCCTGAGCCTTGTAGTTTAGACCTGTTTGAAGATAGCTGCAGTCTATGGTGCTTTATTATTTTTATTAATTGCCCCGGATATACGCACCCGAATTATAAAAAAGAGTTAAATCTCGTTAAAAGGGTGTGTTTTTACCTCTGTGAACCCACAGCTAATACCAGAGAAAGAAAAAAGAGAAAAGAAAGCATTCAAATGATGCAACGTATTAAAAGAGAATATTGAACAAATAAGTAGCAAATAAGTAACAAGGTATGAGTCGAGCGCTGAAACTGGTACATACGCGCTAATAGTTTTTTTTTTCACCTCGAAAAACCCATATCTAACACCAGAGACAAAAAAAAAACGAAAAGATTTTTTTAAAAGGTATTAGGTATCAGAAACGTATTATAAACGGTTAAGTAACGAATAAGTAACAGGGTATCAGTTGAGTGAGTAAACGGGTACATACGCGCTAATGGGGTTATTTTCCATGAACAAACCCACAGCTTACATCAGAAACAAGAAAAGAAAGCATTAAAAATATGCAACGTTTAAAAAGTAAATAAGAAACGAATAAGTAACAGGGTATCAGTCGAGCGCTGAAACAGGTTCATACGCGCTAATAGGGTAAGTTTGCTCCTGCAAACCACGAACTAACACCAGAGACAAAGAAATAAAAGATAAGAGAGAATTAAATACATGCAACATATAAAAAGCGAATAAGGAACGAAAAAGAAACAAGATATAAGTCGAGCGCAGTAACTGTACACACGCGTTCATAGTGTAATTTCAACTCTGCGAACCAAGAACCAAACACGAAAATAAAACAGTAAATAGACAAAACGTATCAAAATCGAATAAAGCTCAAATAAGTAGCGAATAAATAACAAGTTTTATTACAGCGCAGAAAGGGGTAGACATGCGCAAATGGGGGTAATTTTAACACTACGAACCACGAACTAAGACCAGAGACAAAGAAATAAAAAAAAAGAAAGCATTTAAAAGATTCAACGTATATAAAGCGAATAATTAACAAGGTACAGTCGAGCGCAGAAACGGTACACTCGCGCAAATAGTGTAATTAAACATCTTTGAACCAAGACCCAACACTAGAAATATAAAAATAACGCAGTAAAATGGTGCAACGTATACAAATCGAATAAGGATCAAATAAGTAGCAAAATGTAATAGGGTATAGTACAGCGCCGAAACGGGTACACATGCTTTAATAGGGTAATTTCACTTCTTCAAACCAAGAACCAACACCAGAGACACTAAAATAAAGCAATACAAAAGTGCAACGTATAAAAATCGCAGAAGCATATAAGTAGCGAATAAGTAACTGGGGAACAGTCGAGCGCAAAAACGGATACCTAAAAGGGTAATTTCACCTCGATAAACCAATAACTATTACCAGAGATAAGAAAATAAATAAAGCCTTAAATGGGGGAAACATATTAAATCGAATAAGTAACGAATAAGGAATAAGGAATAAGGAATAATGAAAAAGTAACGATTAAGAAATAAGGAATAATGAAAAAGTAACGAATAAGGAATAAGTAACGATTATAAAAAATAAGGAATATGTAACGAATAAGGAATAAGTTACGAAAAAGGAATAAGAAATAAGTAACCAACTTGGCGATCATCGATTTGTCATCGTAGCCACACATGTGTATTTGCATAGTAGCTTTAGAACACTAACTTATCATATAAAAAGTATTTAAAAAAATGCACTCCAAGTAAAAAAAGTGAAAGTCCTTAAAAACTGACATACTGTTTCGGTTTTGTTAGAATTTTGTATGTATTTTCTGTTGTATTTAAATGCATTTTCAAACACATTACAAATTACTAGTATTCAGAATGATCAAATGTGTATAACATCATTTATTAACTCAGTTCCTCCTCCTTGTGAATTAATTCTACAATCTTTATAATCTTAAAGTTTAGCTATCCCAGCAGTGATTATTTCTTCTAGTTTTCATAAAATATCCTGATTTTAATACTGACACTTCTAATAGGTCATAAAGTTGTTTTTTCATATTGTTTTATCTTCATGTATATATTGAACGGTGAAGTGTAACACCTGTATCAACACATAACACCTGTATCAACACAATATTTCATGGGTTTCAAATAAAGTGGCGTTAGAAGCAGAAGTTTCATTTTAAATTATACATCAGTAACATCAGACGTCAATGTAGAAAATAATACTTCTCTAAATTGAAACTGTGAATCGTCGAATTTTAGATAGTATCTCTATGCTATTACGGGGGACCTCAATATCGTTCATGACAGAGAGGTTAAAAGCTTTTTGAATAAAGGAACAAAATATTGTTCTCAGTCTAAAATAGATAGGAACAAGTGTCACAAAAGACACCCTATCATCGTTTTGTAAAAAATGGTTACACGGGGAAATTGGTTCTTATTTAAATAAATGTATGAATGTTGTATGAATGTTGTATGAATGTTGTTGTAGATATCACATTTTTAGAATAACTCTGAAATAAATAAAAGAGTACATAATACGCTTATTTCTAGAAAAAGAAATAAAATTCAAGAACTTTCAAAGCGGTTTGTGTTTGTACCGGCTGATAAAGCAGCCAACAATGTGGTGGTGATATGACATAAATACTACACGTTCTAAGAATGAAATTTTGAATTCATCTACATTCAAGTCCGTGCGCTCTACAGAGAGTCATATAGTAAACAAACATATCATAACCACATCACAGCTTAAGGTCTCTTCTGAACATTTAAAGGTCCCCATGTATTGCTTACCTACTCAACATTTGCTGCAACTTATGTAGCCTTCTTCTCTAATAAGAAAGGAAAATGTGCTAGATATACTTATTGGCGGTGTTATGAGATGATTGAAGCTGTTAATTTTTTCCTTGGTAATATTTATGTTCCTTTCGGCAACAAAGTGTATCGACAGGTTGTAGGTATTCCTATAAGCACTAATTACACCCCTTTAATAGCAGACTTGTTCTTGTATTGTTATGAATTACAATTTATGGCCAAACTCAGTAAAGACCCGCATTTAAATTATTAATTCAACAACACTTTCTGTTATCTTGATGATAGTTTTTTCGTTAAATAATCAAGAATTTTGTTAATATACTGCCGAAATTTACCCAGAAGAACTCACTTAAAATGAACAAAAAATAAGCGGTCATAACTGTCCTTTCCTAGATTTAGATATTTCAGGAACCTGATGTTTAGTAGTTGTCGTTTTTTTGTTTGTTTCATAAGTGTTTCTCGTTTCTGGTTTTCACTAGTAATTTTTATGGCCTTTTATAGCTTGCTGTTCGACTTGAGACAAGGCTCCGTGTTGAAGGCCGTACTTTGACATATAATGGTTTACTTTTACAAATTGTAACTTGGCTGGAGAGTTGTCTCATTGGCACTCATATCACACCTTCTTATATCTATTTACACGGGTAACTCCACACTAAATTTTACGACAAAGGGGACAATTTTCGTTCCTTGTTGTTAATTTCCAATTTTTTGGATGGTGATGTTCCTTTGGCACCATCTTACGGTGTTTATATATCCCAACTCGTTCGCTATACCCGAGTCTGTTGTGAAGTTTTGGATTTTAATGAATGTAATCTATGTATTACCGGTAAATTATTAAGTCAGGGATTTCTTTACAACAAATTACTTAAATCCTTTACTAAATTCTTCCATAGATATATATAAAGATTTGGTTTTGACGTTTTGTTGTACCTGTAAAAAACCTTATTTCAAATGGGATAGCACATCCTAATTTTTACAGAGATGTTGTTTACCGTGCCCGGAAGTTTAGAAACGATCCTGATAAACTTATCGATCCTTTAAATAAACTCATTCTAAAAGGTTACCAATTCAATAATGTAATAATATCTTTGATTATTGTTTTATTGGTATTAATATTGATTTTGTTATCAGTAAATTGAAAGCAAACTAAATATAACTCTTATATACATATGCAAATTCAGGGCTATACAATCTGTCGATACCTGTGTCTTAGCATTACACTAGGTCATGGGTTTCTCTGACTGTTTGTGACATCTTAACACTAAATCCATTGGATTTTGGATGTGAACTGATTGACAGTTTATTCTTAGATGCATGCTTTTTTTGTTAGTTGTTTTTGCTTTGAACTTGCTATCTATGTCTGTTTATGTAGTATGGGTTTTGCTCATTGTTAAAGGCCATATGGTGACCAATAGTTGTTATTTTCTGTATCATGTGGCCTCTTGTGAAGAATTTATTCATTGGCAATCATACCACATCTTCTTTTTTATATTAAGAAAAAGGCAAAATCAATCTATTAACCATTCTGACAAAATTTCAAATTAAGAAAAGGAAAAAAATACCAATTTGTCAATAGAAATCTGTTTCAGGCATAGAAAAAAGAACTGTGGCTGAATCAAAACACGACGCATATAATTTGTATTAACGACAGTTTACAAAACACTAACTGGAAAATTTAATACTTAACAACTACAACCCAACCAAACAACTGTTATGTGCAAGTTATTTATGACTTTAAAGAGCTTGCACGATACAGCTGTATATCTTTTCGTTTTAAGTCTCATTGGATTGCTATTGTTTTCCTTTATTTACATATATGGTTTGAATGATTCAAGGCTGCTTGGTCGTAAAAAAAATTAAGTGTTAAAAATTGTAATTTGACACTAATCGTCAGTATGTTCATGTTACTACACTTCCTTGACAATACGAAGATTTGGATATGTTGTTTATGATTGTAAACTATCCTTTACGATAAAACAATTTTATGAATGAAATACAAAAAAACCAGAATAAATAAAAGTCTCGCCAAAAACAACATTCAAAGACTTTACTACCTATATTGATTATGGAAAGCGTACGTGGTGTACATGTACGAATGGTATAGATCTGTCGGTCGTTAATAGTGTAAATACATGTATTGTCCCCGTTTTCATCTAACGATACAAACAATATGTCTGTATTAACGGTTTGTTAAGAAGGAATTGTCCAATCAGGATTGTTTTGTAATCAAAACGATTACAGGTAGAAGGCATACATATAATTGTATTTGCCTTTGTAGCCGTCCTTTTTTTATATTCGCTTTAATATAACAAAGCTAATATAGTGGGAAAATGTCTGTATTAACAGTTTATTAAGAAGGAATTGTCCAATCAAAAACATTACAGGGAGAAGGTATACATATAATTGTATTGGACTTTGTAGCCGTTCTGTTAAGCGTTCACATCAAAATTACATTTTTAAAAAAGATTAATCATCACAAAGCTGAAGGCAAAGACTATTTCTTATATCTGAATTTCAATTTCAAATGACTATTAATAATAGATTTCATTGTCCAGCATAGTTGACGGGCTAGTATATGTTGATTGAGAATGATAGTGCATTATCAACGCAATATCTGATGGTGTCGCTATAAGACAGACTGTAGAAAGGTATTTCTGCCAGAGAACACAGGTTTCTAGAGCTTTTATGACCATCATTTATTATATGGCTTTTTTTTCTCTGTGTTTTATTCTCAGTGTGTCATTACCTTTGGTACGGAGAGGAGCTTTCTTTAGTTTTCTTTTTGTAAATAATCAGTGAATGAAATGTATAGTAGTTTACTAAACAATATATGAAATATTTACTATATGTTGAATATTTAATAATGAATTCGGGCGTCCAGCATATTTGACGGGATAGATAAGCTAGTTAGTTAGATACCATCAATTTAAATGTATTGGCCATTTGAATATCGTTATTTTAAAGCATAACAATTTAAAACTATGGTAAAAAAGAGACGATTCAAAAGGTGTTTAACATACAACTAAATCAATTTCACAGTTTAGCATTACATATTAATTGGGTTTTTTTTCTTCCGCTTACCATAAAAAAAAACAAAATAGGTAGAGAAGTTTTCATTTGTGATATGAATCTATTTGTGACTTTCAAAGTTACTCAATAAGACAGTCACGTCCAGGGCTGTTTCAATCTAAGTGGACTTCAAAACTCCGGTGTAGCAAATGTGTTTTTGAAATAATTCATTTATTAACCGTTGTAAACAGAAATAGCACATGACATACCCTTATAACATGTATAATATTACTTTTAACTTAAATACGGAATTGCATCATCAAATCACGTTCCATTCTTTGTCATCAGGGATAACTCCTATTACTTCCTTTTGTATTTTAAAAGATAAACATATTGGTGAAGAGACAAGTAACATTTTTGGCAAAACATTGTTTTTAACCTTTGCATTAAATGTTTATGAAGATCCTTTTCTTTATTTAAAAAAAAAACAACAAGCCTTCATTGCATACATGTCAATGTAAGATCATTGCTCCCCAACATATCAGAACTAAACGTTATTGTTGTCTCATTTGCAGCTACACAAGTTATTTTGTATTTCAAATACACTACGTACGTCGAAATCGTATGCGCCACTACAAATTTTGTGAAATTCAAATCAACCCAGCCGAGAAATAATCATTATATAAAGGAGTCAACCACTTTACATGAATAAATTTGTAAAATTTAGCAACAATGAGAATTGTACACTGAACTCCTAATCAAATAGTATTCCTGCATTACCTGTGATTAATAACAGTAAAGACAGAAATAAACTTCAATAGTACACAGTTCATTTCTCCCCCCCCCCCCCCCCCCCCCCCCAAAAAAAAAAATGTGTCGAAAATATTTGAATTATGTTAGATGCAAGTTTGTCTTTATTTATTATACAAAAAATCAACCTCAAAAATCAATTCGGTTTGGCCCCAGATGACTTTTGAAATGTTTATATCATTGAAAAAGCTCCAAGTTATCTCCCTTTGTGCAAAAAAGCCAATTTTTGCATTAAAAATTGAAATATCTTTCTTAACTCATCGGTGACCTATATTTTTTTTTTCAAATAAGCTGTACTTAAACTAAACAATTGTAAAATATAAGTAAGCGATTTCTGTAATTTAGTTCTTTTTAATTTCGATATTACCTCTATTTCTCCTATTAGTTCAACAGGAAAAAAATACCTTAACAAAAATGCATGCTTCTTTTGAAGTCAGATTGTGAGCTTAGATGAATGGTGACCCCATTTTTTTATTTTATTTTTCTGTAAACTATATGATAAAGTTCATTTATAGAAAAAAATAGCGAAATCCTTCTTTTTTTTAATGGATTTGTACCCTCGAGCCCCCTTAATACGTAAGTTACACTCAACCCAGAATTATTTCATAAGGTTTTGATTTTTCAAATATATTAATCTTAAGCATCACTAAAGAGACATTTATTGTCAAAATGCGCATCAGGTGTAGTATAACCGGTACTGTTAATGTTATTCATAAAATTTTAATTAATATTGTTTGATCTTTCACAAAATACCTGAAAATTACAAGGTTTCATTTCAGGAAACATATATCAAATATGTTTTAAGTATTTGAACATTTGAATTACGACATACATGTAACTATAAATATTGATATTCTCCATCATATGTCCAATAAGTGTGTAGTTCCCTATTAGTATTCAGATCAACATACTCATTAGATATTTCATTGTAATATTCGTGTAAACTATCATTCATTATTTCATTAACGTACGAAGTGTCTACTAGTATGTTGTGGTGGTTATCTGTATTTGAAATTACACTATCAATATCCTCATATTCCCGATTGGAATTGATACTGTCATGTGATGTACTTCGTTGCTCAAGACTTCTGAAGAGAAAGAAATTGTAGATATTAAGACACGTCTTATATATCAGAAAATAGTTATCAAAGGTACCAGGCTTAAAATTTAATACGCCAGACGCGCGTTTCGTCTACATAAGACTCATCAGTGACGCTCAGATCAATATAGTTAGAAAGAAAAACAAGTACAAATTTGAAGAGCATTGATGACTCAAAATTCCAAAAAGTTGTGCAAATACGGCTACGGTTATCTATGCCTGGGATAAGAAAATCCTTAGTATTTCGAATAATTCATACTTTTAACACTTGCGTAGAATTTGATAGTACTTTGTTATTTCTTGGACGTAATATGTTAAAAGTGTTATTTTTTCTACGCGCTGTTTGATGAGGCGACAGTTTTTTTCTTACTATATGCAGATTCCGAAGCATCGATATGCCAACTACGCTCAGTTTCCCTAAAAAATTGTCGTTTTTGTTTTAAACATATGACTACTGATATGTTTCAATCGCCTTTACTACACTCGTGTTATCCCTTTTCCCGAATGTGACGTACCGAACAAGACGTATCACCAACAACACGACGAGTGCCACATGTGTAAAGGATATGATTACCCGTTTTTGTGGGGTAAACTTGCTGCATGTTTAATTCGAAATTAGATTTGGGGAGAAATTTGCTGTTTAGAATTTTAACATACAAATGATTTCCGAAATATTCCGAAAAATTGAACATTCAGTCTTGGATTTGTTGCTTGAAATTTCGTATTTGGGCGTTTGTATCTTGAAATAATTTTAAAAATTAAAGTTTTTTTGACATGTAAATACCCGTTATCAAACAGTTGTTAAAAATGCAACAAGTTTAAACGCGTATATCATTTGCATAATAAACTGATATTCCAAATAATGTTTATCTTTACAAATGATAGGCAAATGGACTAAGTGTAATTTTTAAATATGTTTATAGAAAGGAAAGGAACAGATTATACTTTTTTGGATTTCGGCCACCGGCCTACAAGTGCTGAAACAGGTTTAGCCTGCATAATTATTAAAAGATAACAGATAAATATGTTTCTATGATTAAATGATTTTGAATAGGTATCTATCTAGTGTATAGCTATAATTCCTTTTCCGGGTTTGGCTTTTTTTAACTTTAAGGCTCTTCACTATTTGTACAAGGTTTTGGATCTTCAAATAACTTACATTGCCGGTTAAATGTTGAAAAATCTGATCGAAAAAGAAATAATTGAGAAAAAAAATGTAATAAAGAATTTATGAGCGTTACTGAATAAATTATCCCTTAACTGTTTCATTAAAATACCGCGAAAGAAATCTTTTCAAAATTTGCATGTTTATTTTTATACATTACGGGGGAGAGCAATTCTTGAAGGTTTCGCTTTTAAGACAAGTTAATATTTAACGTAGAAAACATTGATCATACACCATTTATAACTACTTACAATCTTGCATTGACCTGTTGCATTCTGGTATCATTTACTATCACTACAATAAAACAAAGATAAAGATATTTTTCAATTTATTTTACACGAAATTCAATGACCGTATACTAGAAATTTCACCAAAAACTACGCAAAACATTTGCATGGCAAAATATAATGTATTCATTTTAAAACTAGACGTTCATTTGAGGTAAAAAATAACGCGTTTTTGTTAAAATCAAAGTTATGATTCCTGTTATCATTTACATCAGCAAACGGTTGGAATACATAAAACAGATAAACATTTACCAAATGTATCTTATTTGAAATAAAATAAAACATTAAGCAAAGCAACACAAATAATAATCCCTTACTTCAACGACAGAAAGTCTTTCAGCATTGAGTTGTGACACTACCTAAAACGATTTATAACCGGATTTTCACTTGCTTCAGCAACACAATGGCTGTCACATTAATGCACATTTGAGCAGAACCCATCTTACATTTATGGAGCACCTGAGTTCACACCGCGTTTGCTTAGTCTTTAGTTTTTTATGTGATGTTCATTATTGTTATTTGTCCTTTCCTAGTTTTTATTTTCGTCCATGCTGTTGTCCGTTATTATTTGAATTATGATTTCCAAATGGTATCTTCTTAATCTTTGTTAAAGTAAAGGTCATCAATACATTACTTGTTTGGTTTATCTTTACTGTTTGTCCTCTTCGAACAATCATGACTGTGATCACTGCTAAAAGAGCTACGGCACTACTGATAGCAGTATAAACAACTGTCCAAATAATAACGTTTAGTTCTAAAACAAAATATATGTACATTAAACATTATATGAATGTTGTTGATTGAATAATATTAATTCAAGTGTTTTTTGTTTTACATTTCCATATTTAAAAATGAAGAAGTCAACAACAACGGACTACATGTTTGTACATTTTCCTTTTTTCGTTTGTTTATTGTCACAGACCTGACATATCCACAAATGACGATCTGACTTTAGTATTTCTAGTATAGTGTAGATCCTAGTGTAGACACTTGCTACTGACAGTGACATTGGAATCGTATAAGATCAAGGTTTCCGCTGGCGGTCGCCATTTTCACATTTTGCGAAAAGAAGAATATGGCGATTAAAATTCAATATTTCAATAAACAACTGTCCAAATAATAACGTCGTCTTAATTTTGTAGATTGAATAATAGAAGTTCAAGTTTTCTTTGTTTCTTTTATTTGTTTATTGTCACAGACCTGACATACCTACAAATGACGATCTAACTTTTATTAGTATTTCTAGTATTGACACGATCTTTGTGTAGACACTTGCTACTGAAAGTGACATTGAAATCGTATACGATGACTTTTTATTGACGCACTTGCATTGGTACTACAACATTTTGAATTTTGCTTGTATAGCAGTATAATAACATGTGTAAGTTCTGATCATAAAATTGAAAGGAGAGGATATTGAATGGATATAAATGGTCGAAAAGTTAGCAATAACCATAACTTTCCGTTTTGAATTTTCCTCGGAGTTCAGTATTTTTGTGATTTTACTTTTTTCTAGGTTTTCTTAGAATGCCGGAAGTATTAACCGTGTCCTACATTTCCATGCTTATGTTTTATATCCACTTTTAGAAAAACAATACATCATCTGAAATACGAATTATTGCCTTATCACATTCCTTTATTTTTGTATTTTCAATATTTTCTATTACGAAAACATCATTTGAATGTTTAAACTAACCTGTCATCGCGTGTGTTTCGTTCCCATTTCTTTCCGGCAAGACTTCAACTATTGTGTACTTGTTAAAGTGAACATCAATGACGTCTATTGCATTTTTGACGCAACATCTATACACAGCTATATCAGATGCTGTGAAGTTTTTTATAATCAATATGGCAACAAACCCATTGGCCGTTATATTTTGTTTTTTAATAGTGAGCTTTATAGTGGTAGTTTCCACAAGTCTTTCATACTTATCTTCAGATGTTATGTTGTTGTCATTGTAATACCAAAAAACCATATCAGGTTTCGGATCAGAATAAAACTTTACTTCCAAAAATATGTTGTTCCCGTGATTCATTACTTTCTTTTCAGTGAAAACAGGTCGGCCTTAATGAAAAATAAAAAATACATTTCAAATATATAATTAAGACACACAATGCTAGTAATAAGCTTGACAAATAGTCATGATGGCATGTACCAAAACTGGACTTTTTATTTGATAAGATAAAGACATACAAAAGCGCATAATGGTTTCCTGTCCTTTCACATGTTTCAGGAAGCCCGGAATTATTGGTGTTCTACCCTTTCTTAGCGGCTCATCTTTTGTATTCGAGTAGAAAAACCCTCTAACAAAAAAGGAAAAATTAAAACGGAAAGCCCCTTATCAAAAAGCAAAATCAAAGGGTCAATCACATCAAACAAATGGAAAACAACTGTCATATTCGTGCCAATATTGTTTTATATGCAAAGATCATTATATTTGAATGACTAACTGAAGACCTCGGATTTCATAACAAACTGAAATCCAATATATACCCAGTCTATTTTTTTATATAAAATAAAAAGGGAGAATAAATATCTGGATACCTCAACTTCACAAAAATCCAAATAAAGAACATTAAACATCAGGGTCGTCATGATCTTCGACTAAAAATAGTTATCAAATTCGTACCACTAATACTTCTACTGTATAAAATGGCCGTCAGAAGTTCTGTGAGAGCTATATTCAACCAACGGTATCAATGAGATGTTGAGTATTTAAGAAATTTAGTTTTCTGGAAGATCGATTGTATTGTCTCATTGAACGGACCTTTTTTTACAAAAATGGAAATTGAAGATCCAGTTTTGTTGTTGTAGTTTATAAAATCTTTCTTTGTAACAAACTGACTTAATACAATCTAGAGGTTTAAAAGAGCCTGTATTGATCACCTAGGTCTATATGCATTTCAACAACAGACCCTCTTCAAATTTTTAGACAAATTATGATTAATGACTCAAATCTTTTTTGTTGACCGGTTTTTGTTAATCATTGTTTTCTACTTACAATTTTGATCTATGCAAAAATGAAACAAAATTGTAAAAACTGTCATTCCAATAGTTTGAAATTTAAATAGCACAAAAGATCAACAAGACCGGATCTACGATGAAATAACATGGCAGGTGTCATTTAAAGGAGTTATTGGTCGTTAATGTCGATTTTGAATCTTTTTTGTATTTTAAGCAAAAACAAAAGAAGCTTTAAATTAATTAAGCATTTGAACTTATTTGTAAATCTTTACTTGTGACTATTATTTGCAGAAAATGTAATTGTCATCATTAGTTATTAATTTTGTCATGGCTTAATCCCTATTGATGGTCTTATTTTTAACCTTTTAAAAGAGTTATGTAACATTTTATTTGAGAATACTGAAGTATCAGTTTTTTTGTTTGTTGGATTTATATTTCAGTTCACAGTTAGTAAACCAATGGGTAGTAATAGTGCATCCTTATTGCCCGACTTATTTGAGGACTCATATTAATCAGTATTATACAACACCTTTTCAAAGCCAAAGAAAAACAATCTTGCAAAGTGCTTAAATAATGTTAAATTCACTTTCATTTAATACCACACATTTCGGTGCGTGCTTGCATCTCATATATCTCAGTGAAATTGAAATTAAGACAACACAGAAACTGGAACGTTTGTATCTTGATAGGTGACACGGAATGGCTGAAATTGATACTCCACAAGTTTTACGTTCGCCGTCACTTATCTATTTAACCGATATGATATGTTTGTATATCAACTTACAGAATATTTTTTCCACTCTGAGGTCTTTGAATGCCAGAATAATTGTCTGATCTGTAATTTTTACCGCGTTTATTTTTCTCTCAATTGTGCGCTTTTCAAGATGATGACATTTTGATAGTGTAGATTCGTATGTCGGGTGATGCATGCTTACCCAGTCAATGCCATCAAATACCTAGTTTGAAGTTTTTCATGTTCAAAGCAATTTACACAAGAGTATATTTTAGTGTGATATTAACAACTAGTATGTTACTCTTTTTTTAAACACATACTTACTTCTTACATGTACTGTTGTTTGAGCAAAATATTCTGCTGTTTTATTGAACCAATAACAAGATTAATTTCCAGAATCCTTTAAGGCGCAAAATGGTATAGAAACTACTGAAAATGTGCCAATTACTTGACCAGCCATTTTGTCGATAATGACGTTGTTATAGGTATGAACCCAGATACTTTCAAATATCAAAGCTATATCCGAAGTTGTCTGGCATGTTAGATTGATTGTTGAACACATGTCACAAAAGATATTTCTATTCTCTATTCTAACATCTGGAACTGAAAAATTAAAAACTTAAGTTATCTAATAAAATACATGTCATTTATTAAAAATAAATAATCTATAATATGTAAAGATATTTAGTATCTTTAAAGCACTTACCTATCACATATTATAATAATTTAACTGCTGTATGTAATATTTCTTGTATGCATAATTAAATAGTTAAATATAAAGATATAGATTTATTTCGGTTGTTGTTGGTTGTGTTTATGATATCTTTTCTGAAGAAAAATATTTGTACTGGACTTTGCGTCGTTGACAATTTTTATGTGAATTGTTTATATATATTAGAAGATGTGGTATGAGTGCCAATTAGACAACTCACCATTCAATTCACAATTTGTGAAAAAAACATTATTGGTCAAAGTACGGTCTTCAACACGAATCATTGGCTCACACCAAAGAGTAAGCTATAAAGGGCCCCAAAAATGACTAGTATCAAACCATTCAAATGGGAAAACCAACGGTCTAATCTATATAAAAAAACGAGAAACGAGAAATACTTGTGAACCACATCAGCAAATGATAACTACTGAACATCAGGTTCTTGACTTAGAACAGGTGCAAACAAATGCAGCGGGTTTAAACGTTTTCATAGTTGCCAGCCTTTTCTCTTATCCGAAACAATAGTGAAACATCACAACATATATAGATATAAGAAGATGTGGTATGAGTGCCAATGAGACAACTCTCCATCCAAGTCAAAATTTATAAAAGTAAACCATTATAGGTCACAGTACGGTCTTCAACACACTTGATCAGTGGATTCAATAGAGTTGTTCATGGCAAGAAATGGATCAATAATACGATAATGATTAATATACCGACTTAGACGTATAGTATACATCAGATGCATAAGATTCAGACAGGTTTATATGGTAACGTCTTGTGTGATATATCATTAAAGTGATGTCGTCAATTGATAAGACGTAAATTTTGAAAATGGAAATGACAATTTTGTTTATGATGTTACCAAGCATATTAACGAAATTAGCAATCTTGATTCTAATCAAATGGCAAAATCAAAAGCTCAAACACATCAAACGAATGGATTACAACTGTCATATTCCTGACTTGGTACAGGCATTTTCTTATGTTGAAAATGGTGGATTAAACCTGGTTTTAAAGCTAGATAAACCTCTCACTTGTATGACAGTCGCATAAAATAAGTGCAATTTGAATAAAATGATTTTCTTTGAAAACACGGAAAGTGGCTAATGTGGAATTCCCCCGAAGCAGTCGATCAAAAGTGCCGTGACGAATTTCACACATTGAAGTAATGCAACTGTGATTAATAACAATGTAAATATATACAGTAGACAGATGCGGGATACAATTTTGGTACCTACATTTTTATTTTTTGTGGAGAGGGAAAATCCCAAACAGGGTTAATTTTTCATTGTGTGTGATCTGGGGTAATTAGTTCGGATTAATTATCCCGGTTTCGGTCCGCAGCAGATTTCATAGTGTGAACACGATGTCAGTGTAATTATCACATCAATCAAGAGTTTGAATGGTGGTTGTAAGATAAGAAGTATAGAGACATATCTGTTGATGAGTTGTAATATAAGGATACACAAATAACATGAGAATTGTTGATTGAATTAAAAAATAATATGTTTTACATCATTGATATTTTTTATTTAAAGATAAGCATTGCGTTAAAAGGTGGATTTTGATGAAAACATATGCAGTCTATGTGATAATCTTTACGCCATATAACCCAAATTGGTGTACATTTTTTGCTGTTAGTGTAAATAACGCTTTAAACACACGATGTCAACTTGGTGAACAATTACTCGTCGAGTGCTCGTTGTTGATAGGGCGGTTCTTTAATACACGCTAGGAAATATATCTATAACACGCATTTTTCGCTGTTAGTGTAAATAGCGCTTTAAACAAGCGTATCAACTCGGTAAACAATTTCTCATCGAGTGCTCGTTGTTGATCGGACGGTACTTTAGTATTCGCTAGGAAATATATCTATTACACGCAGCCATACGTATCTTACATTCTGTGGTGTGTTGTTCAACTGACGAAACACCATCTATATAAGTATCTGGAACAAAGAATTAATAGTTCATTACCTATTATAAGTTCTAATTTGGTTTAAAAAACAAATATCTAAGCAATATAATTTAATGAACATTTTAAAAACTATTACAGAGGAAAACCATATCAAACAACAGTATTTGGTAATCGTTATGAAAACACATTTACTGTTTACAAAGACATAAGTTCAACTATTCATTGAGGGTTACCATAGAATGCAACAAATTTATGTTATTTGGAAACATTTCCTTGCCAACTATAATGGGGAAAGTCGATTTTGAAACTTGATAAATTACAGTCTTGCAGACGAAAATAATTTTTCTGACGGTACGGATGTGACAGAATGGCTAAGACATGTTTAGTTTAAAGTGTTAGCCTATGTATAGCCTACGTATTTTCGGTTGCATTTTAAATGGCAATTGAGCACATTCGAAACAAAATGTATTTTATATACTAGTTAATTAATTAATGGTGCCTATTTAATTTTCCTAAAGAGGCACTCAAGAAGATCAATTTTATATGAAGAAGACAGCAATATTCTAACAGGAAACTGATTAGTCGAGTATCGTTTTGGTATTCTTTACGCGGTACTACCGAGCGAATACTCGAGCAATCGCTGACATCTCTACTTTAAACTGTTGCTTTTTTCTAAATTGGATGAGTTGCCTTAACTCAATAAGGAAAAGCATATTATTGTTTGGGATTACAAACTTTAAATAAACTGCATTCAATATGATTGTTTAAGGCTTACCAATACAATTCAATAATATGTTTTAAGATTAAATATATTAATCACAATAGCATATGATATATAATCGAAATTGCTATCCTCAACAATTGAACCTTTTTAGATTAGGAGCGAATGACTTCATAAAGTTATAAAGTTGCTATTCTTTTAAAACCCAGGTTCAATTCATCACATTTTCTTTCGACAAATGTCTGTACCCAGGTAGGAATATGACCGTAGTTTTCCATACGTTTCGTTGATTGATAAATTTTTATAATGATTTTGTCAGTTTTTTATGGACTTGGAGTCCTTCAAAAACGTTTGCGTCCTGTTGGTTTCTTCTATTTCTATATGTTTTTACAAAACTTTTACAGAAGATGTTTTTAATTTTTAATTTGTTCAGCACCAATTTGTCAGTATTTATTTATTATGTTTAAGAAATCTCAAAGCCAAATATTTGAAAGCCAATGATGTATAAGAACCGAAACAGGTAAAGAGCTATATGACCAAAAAGAACCTAAAAATTATAAACAAATCCAAAATAGCTCCATTTTGCCTGACAGAGTTTGAACCTTAGTTTCTTTAAATTTCTAAATTGAAAATGGGACACATTCACATATGTAAATACCACAAAGATCATCTGATTTTTAAATACCGACAAACGCCTATTCCAGATATTTTGACTGGATATATATTCGCATCGTGGACGATGTATGCATAGCACTAGTTGCTTAAATTGTCGATGCATGTGATCTCGCTCTTTTTAGAACCCTCTTGGTTTTTCAATTTAATTTGTTTGTAATAAATTTATGACATTTGAACATCGGCCAGATATGCACTGTAATTGTCGTAATTAAAAATTAATAGGCTGACATAAAAATGAGCATCATTCGAACGAATAATAGAAAAAATTGTAATGAATAAGCGTAAGCATTCATCAATCTTAATAATAAATAGAGTAATATTTACTCTCAATGTCTAATGATCTGAAATTATGCTTAGCGAATGTTTAAAGCAATATACCTGCTATTTTCATTACGATCTTGAACTTCACTGCCGTGTTGTTGTTAATGGTATCACATTGATAAGTTCCTTCGTTATCTTTTGTGAAGTTATGTAGCTTTAAAATGTATTCACCGGCTGTAAAATTGCCAGATATCTTTATTCTACTTGAATGAGGGATGTCAATGTTAACTTTGTTGTTAATGGCATAGGTAGAGAGTTGTTGCGGCCCTCTCCATATTATAGCATCTGTGGTTTTCTTGAATGGACAGTTTAATTCTGCTGTTGAGCCTAGTGTCACATATAGCTCAATAGAAACTCCTAAACCTTAAAAAATAGAACACTTACTTTTTTCATAATTTAAAATTGCTTTAATATTTTGGATGCAGCACTTGTATGCAAACTCCTGTAGGGGGTTTACGTTTCTACCTGTTTTGGTACTTCATGACACCTTGTAGGAGTCATGACAAAACAAACATACCATCTACCAATGTAGTAGCTTATAATTGTAAAATTATCCCAACATATTTTTAAATCCCTACACTAACCAACTGTGATTTCTTTTATCATGATTGGTAGATATTTAAAAAAAAAAAAAAATAACATGAAACAAATTGTGAAATTTTGTCCGAAGAATGTATGAAATATATTTATCACTGTTCATACATATCAGGGTTTTGTATAGGTGGGTGCGCGAAAACTTCTTAAATCAAAACATGTCTTAAATAAAACAAAATGATAGGATCCTTAGGGCAATTCAAAAGCATACATTCTGCAATCGCTTAGCAATGATATTACTACGTTCAGTGTAGTTATATATTTTGTTTACAGAAAAGCAAAGCAAATTCAAAAGAAAAGAAAAGTATTGAATAAATGATATTGATATAATCTTGAAAATTACCGTTCTGTAACTATAAATTTTACTATATAGATGATGTTCTCTCACTAAATAATTCAAACATAAGTGACTATGTTGAACGTATGTATCTCATCAAAATTAAAATAAAAGTTACCACATATACAGTTTAGTCGGTATCATAACTTGCCTTGCGTCTCGACATTGATAATGAGATCTAAAATGTCCAACAAAGGGGTTTATGTCAGCTTTCCAATTGTGAATTCTCCGTTTTTTATGTGCCAGAATTCAAGCAGCGACTGCAAATATGGAGTATATATCTTTCAGTTGATCCGATATTCCTGACCTTTTTAGTCCTATCATGATTTTCATGATAGAGGGTTGTAGGGAACAGTGCATGTATTGAACAAAAGATTTCCAATTGGTCAAGTTGAGGACATTCTTTTAAACGTTTTACGAACGCCATCATGAGTTGGTTGACTGTCATAGGATATTTGTGTCCGAAATTGCATAAGTTATGTTTCAACAGACCTTTCTACAATCCTGTTCTTCTTTCGCCGATTGTGATATCACTGAATGAAATGTGTCCAACTAATTAGTATTAACAATGAGCAACACGATAGTTGCCACTAGTGGAGCAGGATGTGCTCACCTGAAATTAAACCCACTTTTGAAGGTTTGGTTCGTGTTTCGTATGACTTATTTGTTTCTCTGTGAGGCGTTTTGAGGTCTTATTGACAAGCAGTTGGCAGCTTATCTCGAGTTTTCAATGTTGCTTTGGATTCTTCTGACTCAATTTTAATATAACGCTGCTGCATGTATTAACGTGTTATTTTACTTTTTATAAAATAATGACTATAATTTCTGTATTCAACCATAATAAAGATATAAGGAAAATGTTTCAATTTTAAATGTAACCTTTGGTGCGTAAATTATAATCAGGAAAATCCGAAAGAACGAAACATAACAATAAGAATAAAACTTTCATTTCAATTTTCTTTTAAATAGGTATACAACCTGTTGTTTTATTATTATGTTTTAAATAAGTGTAAATTAATAAAAATGAAAATAATCGTCCACTCACCAGCAAGAAAGGCAGAATAAATGTACAATATAATTTCTTGATTCCACATGTTGCAAATATCTGAAAATACGGATATCATATCTCTATTGGTTATGATATATAGTGTTTTTGTATACAAATTTTCAATTAATTATGATCATTACCTATAATATTAATTATATGTTTACTTAATGTGGAAGCTTTCAAAATAATTCATTGTCAACCACTGCTAATGGTTTTAGATGAAAGGACCATTTAATAATGATGATGTAAGAATTACCGATGAAATCAAATTAAAAAGTAAATAAAATCGTATTTGAAAGAAGGCACATTTACATTTTAGGATGCTATTTTTTAATGTTGGAAAATTATAATTTTACCATGCATTTTTCTAAATCGGTAGGTAATCTCTTCATGTAAAAATCTTTTATTCAGTTTATTTGACTTATATTCAAATAAGTAAATATTATTATTGACAACAATGCAGTATACATTATGTCTCCATTTCGAAAATTTTACGATCGTCGTCATGATTTGCCTGACTGTTATTTAACATCTGTTTCATAGAGTGTTCTTGATATCATACACTAGTCTCTGTCACACTAAAGTTCCCCTTTTTCCAGTGACACCGAGTGACCGAGTTCAACTTATCTGTGAAATTTAACTTGCCAAGATTATCAAGACGATTCAAACAATAGAACAGAAATTATGACTTTTCCGGAGCACTTATGTTCACCACAGGTTTTATGGGTTTTTCCCAGTAGTTTTTTTCTGAACTTCAACATTTGTGTGTCATTTTTGTTGGTTTTTTAATTCCGTTTTTTTTTCTCCAAGTGTTTTTTTTTTTTTTTTCACTTCTGTTTTTTTTTTCTTTTCTTTTATTATTAGGGTACCTTTTCCTTCCTATTTTCCACTTGCACTTTTCTTTTGTAATATTGCTTGGAAAGTATTTTAAAATCAGGAGGGTCTTGGTCCCTTACCGTAATTTGCTATAGATATTGTAAATGATTTTATGGGACATATATAATGTTACAAAAGGTGGAGTGATTCAAAATTGAAAACCATTGGTCTGATCATGGTCAAACATCAAACGAAAAATAAATACGACAGACAGCAACAATGAGACTATTGAATTTTACACATACTATAAAACCAACTTATTTTTGCGAACGGTTTATTTACTCGACTTCCGCGAGTAAGAAAATAATGCGAATTTGTTCAACTTTTGTGTCTTGTCCTATATAAATAATTCACCAATTTTCGAAAATTGATTAACAAGATGGCTAGAAAGGGTCAAACTTAAACAAAACAGTAAAAAATGGTTAACAGCGCAGTATTTTGGCATTTCAATTACGGCAAACGTAAAGTTTCAACGGTATAATTGTGTTGGAATAATTACAGATAGCATACCTTATTTGTAACATCATGCAAAATAACGACATGTGTAACAATTATCACAGCTTAAATAATTGGTTGCAAGCACATGTCATTCAATTTTATGGAAAAAGTTCATGAGTTCAAAATTATTAAAACTGTCCGATGAAAATATGAATTATTCATTCTCACCGATTTGATATGATGTCTATAAAGTCCTTCTATTGCGAAAATATATCAGAATTTATTCTAACTTTGAATAAAGTACAAATACCCAATTCATGACAGTTGTATTTCCCTATTGTATTGTGCACAATATAGAATATTGTCGTTGGAGATTTATCGGAAATTCCCCCAAAAAAATCACAAATAAATCACTTGAATTCTTGATAACAGGATATTATATAACAAATTAGATATTTAAGTACAAAATGTAATTTCCTAATTAGCGACTCATGATGATATTAGTCCATTTGGGATTAAAAGAGTAAATTCTTTACCAGAAAAGGTATCGTGCTTCTCTGGAGCAAACAAAGCAAATACTTTTTTTTCGATTTTGTGCTTTTCGAACAAAATGCAAACCATCTGTGAAAGAAGAAACCCTTTTGAAAATAATTTATCAGGAAAAATTACATGACATGACATGTCAAATAGCTTGAAATCATTAATGGAGTTGGAATTTGAAATGAAAGGTTTAAAATCCAGCGGAGCAGAACTAAACGTAAACTCGGTCTGAAATACATCATAGTAGACTCAAATGTAAACTAAAATAAGCTCAATAAGTGAAAGCGTTTGGAAAAAGGTCCGTTTAGCTGTTATATTTACGAAATTTTCAAAGTCCAAAGCCGTAATTTCGGCAAAAATCAACGGAGCGGAACCAAACGTAAACTCGATCTGTAATTCATCATAGAAGACTCACATACTCAATATCAGTTCAATCTGTGAAAGCGTCTAGAAAAAAAAGTCCGTACAATTGTTCGTTGCGGAATGACGGAATGACGGAAAAGGGTAAAACTATATGGTCCCGACACTTAGTCGTCGTGGCCATATAGTTTTACCCTTGTATGGACGATAGTTTTCTCATTGAGGGTTGTTTTTGCACCTGACAGGAACACTAAACGATGAAATGGTGTCAACTTGTGCTGATCGTGAAAAAGAATAAGATTGAAGTAATTTTGAGTGTTTGAACGTCCAGTTTATACACGCTGTGTTATCAAAGCTTGTTGTTGCAAATATGCATATCATACCTAAAGTGATGGCATTTAACTCGGCTTAAACTAATAGGAACCCTTAAGCTATCGTAAAAGCAGAAACACTCTTTTAACACAAAGATATCTGGTTTGATTGCAGCGAACCAAATATCTACAAATAACACATGGACAAAAATACATATATAGCGTGTACATCATTTGCATATTTATGTAAAATGTGACATATTTTACTTTTTCTTTGTCAGGTGGTGTATGTAGATTTCTTTGAAAGCTGTCTTGTTGGGTTGAATAAAACTTTAATGACTGGGTATGCGGGGAAAAGTTGGTTTCTCAGAGACAACAAACTTGATATTTCCCTCATAACCAGCTAATAAGTGTATAATATTCAAATTCGATGCTGCATTATGGTCTAAAAAATTGAAGTAGTTTTTGGCGCATCTCGTTCGTCTATATATAGGGTTCATCATTGGCGCTCGAAGCAAAATAGTTGGAAATTCAAATCGAAAACGAAGTTTGAGTGCATAAAAAAATCAAATGTTTCGCAAAGTTGTGCCGAAACCTTTACAAAATGCTTTCATAGATACAAAGATTTGGTTTGGAAGTTTGACTGTACTTATTTAAATCTTATTACAATACGTATTCTAATTATGACGGTTACGTTTTTAAAGAGGTCCTAATTAAAGACACGATTCAAAAACAAATATTGGTCTTTTTCATAAACTCTTTCTTTGAAATTATCAATCAACACTCTAGTAATATATTTGAATGTTGCGTTTATCGGTACTAAATGAAAATTTACCTTTATATATTGTGTGCGTCCAAAGTGCGTTTCCGGTTTAAACTCAACAGGAAAGCTCAAACATAAAAATTGAAAAGCCAGGGCTTTAGAGGAGAAGGTTTTTGAAAACATTAGCAGACAACTTTATAACGGATCCGACGTCAACAGAAGGCAATAGCTCTCGCTACTAAAAGTTTCAAATATTTTAAAAGTGTTTAAATAGATTTAAGATGTTTGCATCAACAATTGCTGCCATTACAGGCTACTAATTAAAAATTACTGCCTTTTTCAACAGTGTCATTAGACACATTCTAATTCTGGGTTTGTAAATATATATTTTTCCGTGTATACCGGTTTTTAGTATGCAACAATTATAAATGACAAATTATGTAGCGCCATGAGTTTCAATTATTCTATATATGTATCCTTCCTTATCATTAATCAAAATTATACGCAGTTCCATATGCATGATTAAGTATCATAATCAATAATCAGAAGGAAACAAATCACCTATTGAATATATGGATAATGTTGTTGCAAAAAAACCGACTTGGAAATGTCCGATCAAATAAAGTGTAGTTCATTTGAATATTCTCGTTACATTTGATCCGGTCTCTTCAAGAAAAGACCTTCCACTTCCAGCATGACTCAACCATTAAAAATTACATACTTGATACTTGAGTTGTTATGTTTTATTACTTTTTGTAGAAGTAGAAGAATCCAAAGATTAAGATTGTTAGTCAATAACTTAGTAGTAAAATTTATTAAGAAATTATACATATTAAAACAAAAAAAATGTGTGCATTCATTAACATATATGTCTGTTAGTCTGTATTCATTTTACATGATAAATGATGTCGGATATTATAATAAGTAAAACGGAAAGAGGATGTAATTTTGTGAAACCCAAGTATTATTATAATTACATCATGCATTTTATATTTAGATATAATTTTGTACAATCGTCACAGCTAGATACCATTTTAATATTTCCAATAAAGAGGATAGACGAGAATAAAAATAGTTTCCTTGGTTCTCAAAGTTCTTTTATTTCATATTTTTCTTTGAGTATTCATTTATCCTTCAGATTTTTATAATTACTAACTACTAACTATTGCCATGATTGTCAACGTTGAACTCAGGCCAGTACGACTGTAGCGCATGCGAAGTAGGATATTCTTACACCTCTATGACACCTGATATACCCTCTGGATTGTGGGGAGCTCGCATTAACAAAAGTTTTATTTTTAATAGTTTTCTCTTCGCAAGCGTCTTTACCTGTGTTCAATGCGCTTTTTTGTATATTGTTGATGATTGTATGGTGACCTCTAGATGTATGTTGATTATTTATGTCGTCGGGTTGCAGTCTCGTTGACGAACAGTCCAAATTTTCTTTTGCTCATCATTTCTGCGACCCATCTTTGCATCAGAGTTTAATTAAGTGCAACTTTAGATATACTAGCTCGTCGCGATATAGACTATTGCACAAAAGCGGTGGCAAGCTACATTGAATATTCGGCAAAACAAAATGAATAAAGTCGAAAAATATTTGCCCAGCAAATAATTAAGCAAGCCTTGCAACAGGTGAAACTGAATATTCCGCTTTCAATATATCCCCCTGACACAAAGATAACAAAATTAATTTCTTTTTATGAAAGCTTAACGCCACTTTCAACAATATCTCAGATAAATCGTGGTGCTCTGTTTTGTTGGTGGAGGAAGACGTGATTCCAACAAAAAAGACTACCGACGGTCACAGAAACCTAAATTTACCACTTTGTTTGAATAGTGCCCGAATGTGGTAATCTTTCAGAACTCAATTCTATAACATATTCTGTCCAAAAAACTAACTGACGAAAATTGATAGAAAGAAAATTTCAGGGAAATGTGATTCAAAAGAAATTTTTGCAGGTGTTGTCCCCTTTCAGAAATACATTAGATTGGCAGAGTGGCAGATTGATACCCCTCGAAAAGACATTGTCAACCTTGGCTTTGCCTCAATTGACATTCATTTCTTAATTTGGCTTATAAATATTCGCATACGCTTAGACTCGGTAATTCGGTTTTCATACATATATATCTGGATTTCGCGCCTTTTCTCTTGTCGAGAAAATTCACTGATCAGATCGACACGTATATTTTGCATTCATGATATGTTATTAAATAGGGTTATCTCTTTTCTGATTGAACATTTCTATATTTGTAGATTTCCTACCATTATTCGGAGATTCGGAGACCATGATTTACATGACCAGAATTGTCACAATTTATTTATATTAAACTGATCAGTACAATTTCTCATCCCACATTGCTTTTTGTTTTATTTACGTATTATTAAGACAATCTTTATGTTCGTATGAGTATAGCGAAGAAGAACATAAAATGTTTTCTCGGGGTAACAATATGCTCTATCACCCTCTCAGCTATGTGTTATTTATATAATGTCTCCCCTCGAAGGGAAACAAATCTAACAATTCGGATATTGGAACCATTCTTTGCAGAAGTAGTATTTCTATAATTCCGCTTTCAGAATTATTATTTACGACTCCACAGCCAACCCGAATTCACCGATGACGAAGTTTCTTGAATTAAGCAGACAAGAAAACATGGATAAACATTTATAGTGTAGGAACAATTATGATGGAAATCGTCATCAGAACGAGGAGAGGAAAATTATTGGCAACTATAGGTCATCGTATAGCCTTCAACAAGGAGAAAAACACATACTGCATAAAAACTATAACAGGTCCCGCCATGAAAATAGAACAGATAATTAAAACGGGGAATGTGTCAAAGAGACAATAACCCGACTAAAGAGCAAAAAACAGCACGAAGCCACAAATATGTCTTCAATGCAATAAAAAAATCCCACACCCGAAGGAGGGCTTTTGCTGGCCCCTTAACAATAATGTATACTAGTTCAGCAAAATTGACGCCACATTGAAGTCCGAAATATACAAAAGAACCAAAATTAAAAAAAAAAAACACACACACAAGACTAACAAAGGCTAGAGGTTCCTGACTTGATACAGGCACAAAATGCGGCGGGTTTAAACATGTTTTGTGAGATCTAAACCCTCCCCATACCTCTAGCTAATATGGAATAAACAAACACAAAGCACATTTTAAATAAATTTCAAATAAACTAAATTTTAAACAAAGATTGATGTAGAGTAAAACATTGGATTTGGATGTAATTTGAGTGTTTTTTTAATTCATTTATTCTAATCATTTTGCGGATTCTACTTGTAGTCGTTTAACAAAATAGTAAGAAAAGGGGGAACGACGATCTTTAACTTAATCGATCACTTCCATGAAACAATGCAATATAATGATAATAATATAAATATATATGAACAATGATCATGTTGTTTTATTTTTTTTTTTTTTTTTTTTTTTTTTTTTAATGATGAATGATTATCTGAGTTTTGTGAGATGGCCTCCACTATACACTGTAGTAGTATTGGTATTTAACATCAGCGCCAGAATCGTATTGACTTTTCTAACACGTCATATAGATGGATAGGTTTACAGCCAATTACATAAACCTCACTATGCCTTGTAGGTTTTCATAACCCCTTCATTCAACCCTTTCATAAAACTGAATAGATTATTTTAAACCAATCAGACCAATCTAGGGAGTAAACAGCTGTCGTCCTGGTTAATGTATGAATATTCGTAAAAATTGTATTCTCAACAGTTACGCCTACTCCGAATGAAATAAAGAAAAAAATAATAATGCGAACTTGTCTAGTAACTATTTGATCGCCGACAAAATATTTTTTTGGGGGAATATTTCACACACAAACATTTTCCGGGCAAAACAGAATACAGATTGATTTAATAATATAACTGAGATTTTCCAACAAACCAATTCATATCTGTATATCCTGTTTATTTCAAAAACGTTTAATTTAGACAAGGGAAGTCAATATTTTTTTTTTGGTCGAACTAAAACTGTTTCTTGTTTCGAATTTATATTGTTAAAGAAAGCCTCATCTTAAAAATTACCAGCTAATATACGACAATTTCTATTTTCAGATAGCCTTGACAGTTTTATAGTATTTATTGATCAAATGTGATATTACAATTTAAATGACGATGAAGGTTATTAATAAGTGTTTAATGAATTTGATATAAATGTGTATTGAAATCACTAAAACGTTTTGTTGAATTTCAAAATGATCATCTTTGTACTTTATTTGAGAGATCAATAGTCCAGTATATTGATTACTATTGTTACATTAAACACATTCCAATTTTACTAAATTAATGAGCACAGTTGTTAGCTGAATAAATTAATTTCACGAATAGGTTCATAATCTCACTTTGATTTAACACATGCATGGGACTCAAATATACCACATTCATAGTCCAATACTTGGTCATACTTTAAACGAAATGCCGACTCAAAAATGACGAAATGAAACTATAAGAATTGTAATAATATCATGTATAATATATTAGTCGGAAAATGGGGCTCCAGTCGGTTACCCCATGTAGTCAAAAGCTCACGTTTACAAATTGCCTTATCTCACCTGGGCTCCTTTACGTATACAGTTCTAAACCGATCTGATTCTGGTTATTGAACATTTTTAAAGGTCGGTCACAGGTAGATCAAATATTACATTTTTCATTTACAAAAAAAATATTACATATATTACGTATATTTAAAATTTATGCTTCATATTTTGGCGAACATCCATTTTTTTTTTACTCTAATGCAGATCGCTATCGACATTGAACACTTCGGATAAAGGAGATCGTTCACGATGGGTTAAAATTGGCCCTAAGATATTTTTTCAGGATACTGCACATTTTACATAGACATAATTGTGATAGAACTACTTACACAAACCAACGTCTTTTTGGCACAACACATTATCAATTACGAAGTTATAACCCCCTGACTTATGCATTATTCGTGTTGTAACATTAGTTTTCATCCAACTTTTCCATAGTTTCTTACAGTTTTGCAAAAAGCTAATATTGATTGTAACTCCCGATCCAGAAAATTGTTGTGGCTAGTGATTTAATATAAACATGGGCACTTTTTGGTTACCTAGCATTTTGGATCGTATGTTGCGGCCAAGGCTTTTGTTAAGATTTTTGGTCCAAAAAATGCACAAAATCATAATTTTTTTTACAACATATCCAAAATGTTCTGATTTTGGAGCATCTTATGTACTTTTTATAAAGAAATTTATTTTACTTCGCATTATGACTTTTGAAATTTCTCCCTTTAAGAACCAAATTGTGATATTTTTGATAATATATGATAAAGTTGAAATTTAAGGCAATATTTGAGCGAAAGCGGTCCTTTGGTCTATGCAGTTTTCTGTATCTTCGTTGTCGATCTACAACGACTTATACCCACTTGCCAAAATTGGTTAAATGGTATGTCTGTTGTGTCCTTATAGTTGCTACATTGTACTTCATTTAGTTTCCGGTGGAAAGTTGTTTCATTGGTAATCATACGACATCCTCTTATTTTTATACGGACAAAAAATCCCATGCATATATTTTTGTATGTATGTATTGACCTATTCATATATTAACCATGTTTTTGATATCCTTCATTATATAGTAGATTTAACAATTACAATTCCATCCATTGAAATATATATAATTGATCGATGTATAATGAAATCAAAAATCACAAAGAAATAATATATGAATAAATTTGAAAAATAAAAACATTATTCCGGTGGCAACCTTCGTATAGGTATAGTTCAGTGATAGTTCAGCAGATATAAGAATAATTGATCACTTTATGGTAAAAGCATGAAACTTGGCATAGTGAAATATTAAGGGGTATAAACAAAATTCAGATATGGAGCCACGAAAAAAAAAACTAATATGGCCGCCAGATTAAAGATGGCCGACATAAGGTACTGGTAATACAACATCATTCACTTGATGAAGTCTACCTATATGCAAAAGTTCATTAGATATCACAAATTTATGAAAATACATTAAAGATATGCTAATAATTGTTTTTGTTAAACTTTCTAGATAAATAATTAATCAAAAAGGTGTCCAAATTTAAATGGCACCGTAAAAAATGTCAGAGTTTGACGGCATTGATATATTTACACTATCAATGTGGTATAGAAAGTTAACAATTTTTTAAACTGATACAATTTATAAAATAAACCAGGGGACAAAGATTATGTTTTCAAAATGGCGCCGTCAAAAATGTCAAAATTTGACGTTTTGTTTTTTAATTATATGGTATAAAATAATACATAAATAACGAAACATTTATTTGGATACAAATGCAAACCAACATATTATTTTTGTGTAAGTGGTGGCGTAAACTTTGAAATAAAAATGGCGTCTCTGACAAGGTCTAAGTTTACACAGTTATAGTTAATGTTTACACGACTTCAGAAAAATTTTCAATTTACTGGCAATGAAAAATATGTATGAAACCCTACAAAGATACAAGCCAAGTAGTTCTTTCTTTTCAATATGGGGCAAAATTCAAAATGGCGCCGTCAAAAAGTAACTATTTGCCGTAACAACTTTATAGAACATATCTTAAGTTATTGATAATTAAATAAGATCCAAATGAAGGATATTAAAAATTAAGCACAGTCTATGGCAAGCCGTTCTCGTCAAAACTATGTTTAAACCCTTTTTCGAAAAAAATACACAATGAGAATTACAAAAACCACACTGAGATTTAAAAACATAAAATAGCACACTGAGAAATCGAAATTACACACTGAGATTTCAAAAATACACACTGAGATTAATATGCACATTACTAATGAATATTCATGAGATGAATAATTCAACAGAATAATATCATGAATATCTTGGTCTCCCGAACTCTCGTCATTATAACATGTATAATGAAATTCGGTTCATTCAACCAGCATTCGTATTAAATTTCAAGACTTAACATAGTGATTTGCTTACTCATATTCATAAGTCTGTTGCCTATAATTCAGATTATTACTAATAGTGTATCAGGATTTTTTGCTTAAAACTGTTTAAGCATGGGTCCCTTTTCAACAGTCTTTCAACTGTTACCCTGATTTCGCAAGGTAATCTTTTATATTTTTCTTACGTTTATATGCTATAATAGGCACTTGAGTAAAACTTTCTCTGCATTGTTTGTCTTTTTGCAGATTGTATTAATGTTTTCTTATAATTTTAATAAAGTTTAATAAAGGACTAACGAGTTCTGTCCCCTTGTTGTTTTAAGCTTGTAATAAATTCAGATTAAGCATGCTAATTAGATATGTGCGCATAAAAAGTACGCACAAATCTCAGTGTGTAATCTTAAATTCTCAGTGTGTAATTTCAAATTCTCAGTGTGTTTTTCAGTTTATTTCATCTCAGTGTGTCTTTTGGAAATCTCAGTGTTTAATTTTCAATTCTCAGTGTGTAATTTTCAATTCTCAGTGGGTGTTTTTCTATTCATTTTATCTCAGTGCGTCTTTATGAAATCTCAGTGTGTAATTTTTAATTCTCAGTGCGTGTTTTTTGGTTTTTTAATCTCAGTGTGTTTTTTTTTTTTTATTCTCAGTGTGTACATTTTTCGAAAAATGATTTAAACATAGTTTTGACGAGAACGGCTTGCCGTAACAGTCTCAATCAGTTTCTCTCTCACAGTCCAGTGAGCAGTCACATAATGCTGTGCATTTCAATGCTGCTTTCAAGGATTTAGATGCCCCTCGACATCCTTTCTTACAGCCACAAATGATGAGCTCTTGACATGTCATTTGCAGCTTCTGCTAGCTCCGACCAGAATGGTACCCACGTGCCATCAAGTTTTTGCCAACCAAATAAATCTGGTGATGGCATACTAGGATTTGCGACTAAACAATTACCCAAAATAACACTACCTTGGTAATCTTAACCCTTCGTATGTTGTAGTAGTGCATCTCGTGTCGGAGAAATATTGTCAATTATTCTTGTCGTATGTGTCAATAATTGTTTTCTTTATCCATGCACTGTATTAAATGAACTAGACCGAGCTTACAGAAGAACAACATACAGCTCTATAATGTTTATTACTTTTAGTATTTCCACTTCATTTCGGATTTTCAAAAACTTTCGATTTCAATGGTCCTAGAGCAAAGCATAATCCATGAACTAAATAATTCGGAAGTTCTTTCCAGTACCAAAACCTATCTACATTTGTACAACTGTTCAATCTGCAGTCTGTTGTAACAAACCACATACAATACAACAACATATGTATCAACTGTTCTGATCAGTATTCTGTTGTGACCTTTCTAGGCAGCATCTAAAGCATGCAACATCATTCTGGTATCTACATCCTCATGTGAACATGAGCTCAATAATTCATAGCTGTGTTCTGCCGTATTTCCATTAGGGTTGTCCTTTTCAGTTACTACGATCTCATTTTCTATGCTATCTTTGATTATTTATCATCAAGAAAAAGAAAGAACTCAACTTTACTATCGTCTAGACGCAAGAATTATTGCCAGTTTCCTGGAACATTCGATTCATCTTGAACTCACCTTCGAATACCTTTACAACGTTTTCATCGAGTCGGCGCTTTTAGGCTATTGTCAACGTACATGTCAAACACAATGTCAATTCTTTGTCCATCTTTTCCAATATTCAGAGTACTAGTATACGGTATAAATACTTTTGAAGCGTATTCATTAAATGTTTTGACATTGGTTGCCTTAAGCATATTAAAAACTGTAGATCCACCAAGAATAATATAAGACGCTACAGGTTGAACATCTGTTAGAGGCGACATATTATCTAGACATTTTGACAGGTCAGCTTTTGTTCCTAGACGGATCGTACCATTTTGACTAAGCGATTTTTTCACCTTTGATAGACAAGCAATATACAGTCTTGAAAATAAAGAACTGAAATTACTTTCAAATAAAGAAGCTTGTGATCTATCGTAGAATTTTTCTTTGCATGAGGTGATGTTTGAAAAAGTGGTAACTTGTTCCTCTTGATTTTATAAAAAACAGGCGTTGTTCGATCGGCAAGGCGTTAGCTTCATGTATATAACATAAATATTTCAATACTGTCGATTCAAATTGCAGGGTTACATACCAGTATTTAAAAATGAGTAGATTCTTTTGATCTTTCCAAACACCACTTTTTGGATTCTAAGATTACCTCATCAGCATTCAACGAATCTGTGTACTGGCGGTAAGCGTTTGACAATAAACGGTAAAGTGTACATGCTGTAACTTGGTGTGCTCTATGTGTTTTTGTAATGCCTTCAGGTTTGAATCATCTGTACTGGGTAATGAAACTTGGGCAATTACTTTAGTACTAAAACACTAGGCTATCCACTATCGTCAAGCCAACTACCATGGGCTTTGAACGCAGCCATTTCTATATGTAGTTCGCCAAACATCATCACAAAGTTTCGAAATTCCTCAGCATACATCCAAGGCCAGTTCTATTGTATAGATTTTACTATTGTGAAAAGTGGTTGGTCAAAAGAAACAACGGGAGTTTGACCTGGATTAAGCTTTCTTACAGCGCTACGAATAAGTTTAATGAATGTCGTATCATCACAAGGGATTAAGAATGCTCGTAAAACCGAGGTAGAAGGTCAGACTTTGCTAGTAGGTTATTCCCTTCTGGCAACGATGAAGCATGATAGGCGGACCATGAAATGTTTGTCTCAACTTCAGCCTTAACGCTTGAATTTTCCGCAACATCTTTGAGGCATATAACTTCCCCTTTTAATGTAACTGGGAATGAAGACATATCAATTGATAGTTCTCCTTCCACTAATGGGATATCTGGTTTGCTGAATCTCAATACAGCTGGTGGAAGATTTTAATAACTCTCTGGTAAAAAGGAGACTGTCTTTGACTGGCATTTTGAAATAGCTTCAGATTGGTCAAATGTTTGCAAAACTCCTTGAACATGCTTCGAAATATGTTGAAATAAAGATATACCGGCACCATGAAATGAATCTATTGATGATATACTGCTTGGATTGTAGTCAGTGTTGTCTACAGCAAACAAGGTGAATACATTTTGCAGAAGATGGATAGGGCAAACAATATCTTCCTAGATATAACGATGACAAGCATCATTGGCCATCAAAGTTTCTAACAATCTGTCATAGGAAACAGATAGTACTAGTTTGAAGAAAGTGTCTACTAGATCACGTTTCCTAGTCTTACAGTGGATCATGATCCCAAAATAAGCACATACTGGGGGTTCATGATCTTTCATATGACGGTTGGATTGTTTCTTTGTACAACTATACAACTATCAGAAGCTGTGCTTTTGTTAATTTCGACTGAGAATATAAACGATCCTGAATGTTGAGTCCAGACTGAATCATACTGACCAAAGAAAGCAATGACTGGGGTACAGAAGCTTTTTAAGGATTTTTATAGATGACTCCATATTCAAAAATGTTCATTATCATTATAACTAACACTGTGCAAAGTTTCATGCTTTTACTATAAAGAGGTCAATTATACCAATAAATTGAATTTGCCTCTTGACTATTGGCGACCATTTTGAATTTGGCAGTCATTTTTTAATTTGATTAGATGGCTCTATATCCAAACATGTTTATAAGCATCATTACTAACACTGTGCAATGTTTCATGTTTTTACTATAACATGTATAAAGAGATCCACTATACCAAAATATTAGACTTATATCCTCTTGACTATTGGCGGCATTTTGGTTTTTGGTGGCCATTATAGAATTTTTTTAGATGACTCCACATCCGAACATATTTTTTAGCATTATTACTGACACTGTGCAAAGTTTCATGCTTTTACTGTAAAGAGATCAATCATACCAATACATAGGACTTATCCTCTTGACTATTGGCGGCCATTTTGAATTTAGTGGCCATTATGGAATATTTTTAGATGGCTCCATATCCAAAAATGTGTATAAACATCATGACTAACGCTGTGCAAATTTTCATACTTTTACCATAAAGTGATCAAATGTGCCAAAATATTAGACTTAGTCGCTTGACTATAATAACAATGGCATAGGATTAGACTGAACATTGTGGTTGGGGCAGAAGGAGTAAACTTCTGTGAGTGACAAGCACAAAAACGATCTCTTCTGTAGTCTAATGGAAGAAAGTCCGTGTCCTCCCTCCTTTCGAGTTTTTATTTTACATTTTTGTCTGAAAGTGTTGAGGGCGGCAAAAACATAACACATAACTAATTACAATTTATAAAACCAATCTGTGACACTTAATGGGCATTTAAAGAAAAACACATGCTCAAAAGCATGTTGAAATTTATTTGGCAATTAATCTATTTATGTATACTCATAGACTGCTAGAGATTTCCAACACAATGACATTTCTCGACATAACCGACCTATCTGAACGTATTTCCGGCTATTGCATTGAAGCATGACGGAGGGTAGCATAGACTAAATGATAAGAAGGTAAATTTTTTAATGACGCGCGATTGTTGTTAGCCAATCAAATTAACGGATCATGTAAGTAATTATTGTTCCTTGACCATGTTGACCCTAACATCGTTTCTCACAACTTGTTTTTATGAAATGTTTGGCGTTTAACTTATACAAATACGTATGGAAAACGGACATGTATGGCATATTTGATTGCAGTTTTGTTCAGTAGGATGATCCTCTTCGTTTTATGACCAACTTATGATAGCAAGGGAATATTATATGTTCTGGTCTGCGCGTCAGTCCGTTTATTCGTCCCATTCCAAACATAAAACTTTAAAAATTATAAATAGCGTAACTTTTATTGTATTTCCAGTGAGGCAAACGATTTGAATTTTGACAGTCTAAGCCTCAACTTGGTTAAAATACCGCAATGCATTATGCCCATAGGGAGTGAACGGTTAATGGCAAATCAGAATCGCAAAATAGTTTACAAATGCAAAAAAAATCGAATTTTAAATTAGTTTGATTGATTGTTGTTGAAATCAAGTGAAAAACTCCATTCATATTCAGGACAAGTAAAACAATAATCCAATAGATATGTAGACTGGGTTGACTATGATAACATCATGAATTACTACAAACTACAAAATGGAAGCATGTTAGATGTGGGCAGACATTTTTTCTGTAATAGGCCTCTACGGGTCCCTGTTATAAATGTTTTATAGAGCCTAATTATCTTACTTTCCCTACATTTGATTGAACGTCCCCATTCCGACTGGACGTGGCTGTATTTATACATCCCAGACAACCAAACGGACCACCCTTTTAATCATAGGTTATACTGTTGAATAGGGTCTTGTAAAGAGTATATATATATGACCTCCCCTAAAATGCTATCAAAGTTTAAGATTCACTATGTCTTTTACCTTTACACGTTTAGGTGCGTATGATCGATTTCATGGATTAAAATAACTATGTGAACTAGGAAGTTTTGCTTATTCTTATCAAAATACATGTCAGTAGGAAGAGGACCGCAGTTTTTTCTATAGAAAACAAAGTAACTGTTAAAAAACTACGTCTACCAGAAGTGACAAATTCGTTAATCAATAATCAAGCATCATGTCAGTTTCACAGTTATGACCAGGTTTTTTGTCTGTTCCTTAAAAACAAAGTTGTATCTATTTATTAATTTTATGAAAGAAATTTTGACTTTTTAAGTTAATAATGTGGAATGAGTCTGTTAAGAAGTCAACGTTTGGAACCATCGTCACTCTCTTCTCTATACAATGACATACACGGTATATATTTTCTTTTTATTTCTACTCTTTTATTGCGGGAATTGTCTTCTTGTCCTGAATATGCATATTTAAACAACATATGCAATGAACACTTTTATATATGGTCCTACATCCTGTTAATACTTTAATATATTTAGCGTTGCGCAAAATCTTGATTTTCTGCACTGAGTTTGGAATAAAACATCGAAAAGGGAAACAAGCGTGCTGTTTTGTATAGCGCTTATATATGCGGATTTAGGAGGAGGAGGTTAATGTACTTCATGTCTCTTGTGAAGAGTTGTCTCATTGGCAATCATACCACATCTTCTTTTTGATATTCATGGTATACCAAATATTTTGCATGTGATTCTGTATATAGAATAATGGAACATTCATCTACAAAGTATATTAAAAAATAACTTTCATATTTGAAAGATAACTCAATTACACCCAGGTCTATTGTTAAACTTCATAGTTTCTATTTCTGAAACAAGTGTAAATTGAATAGATCTATTGTTACGATTAAACATTGATTTTGACCATAGGGTGTGACGAGCGAGGTTTCTGGAAACAATAGAAATTGATTTTTTTAATAGCACGAACAGAAGAGATTACTAATAGTGTTCACTACAAATTGTTTCAAGACATATTGAAAAAACATATTTGAGGAAATGCAAATAGTGAAAAAACTATTAAGCATCTACTTTGAATAAAAAAAAATCATTTAAATACCCCTTTGCTTGCAGCTTAAATTTTAATCACATATGACAATGTCTTATAGAACATACATGTAAAGAACTTTTTACTTTTAATTATACTTTAAAAAACTTATAGTATTCATTTGGACTAAGTCTTAATCATAAAATTAATATTAATGTTTGAATTGTTGAAGACAAACCGTGGCACCGAGTGGGAGTTTGCAGTAATTTTAGTGGCTGGCCCCAAAAAAGGGGATTCCTACATATGTTATCTGTATTTTTATTTGTTAAGGTTGGGTTTCTAATCCAGGCACACCTATCCCTCAGTATGTTCGAATATTAATGTTTGTTTAATGTTGGGAAAGGGGCTTCTTTTGATTAAAGCGTAACATGTAAAATATATTTATAATTACCTTCACTAGACTAATAAGTACTTTGGTTATAAATGGTGCGTTATATTAAGGCTCTTCTGTCAAATCCAACGTTTTACTCAAAATGTCGTCCGTTTCATACCTGTCCATATTGACAACTGCATACAAAGAGCATGATGTATTTTTTGATAATAAGAATGCACGATGCGATCAATTAACCTTGACCTGCAGTTCCATGTTAGCACAAGCATTTAACATGTTTAACGGGAATATGCAAAACGGAAACATTGACATTTGTAAATCCTACTCACTTGTCAAATGTTGAATGAAGATCGTCAAAGTAAGGTTACTAGTGGGGTTTCATCTAAAACAATATTCTTTTTTCTTATTAATAATGGTTTGATATTGTCAATTCAAATGCTATCCGTTCTTTTTCATTTAATATTCAATGCAAACAAATATAGGGTTTATCATCGGGTGTAAGTTAGTTATACAATTCGGGATACGGCGTGTCTGGATAAGAAACCCCTCACCTCCGGCCGTCGGGGTTTCTTATCTAGACACACCCATTCCTTAGTGTATAACTATTACATTAATCGTATGATTTTAAAAGTCTTAAATACTTTGTTTCAGCTGGAGAGCTTAATCAAATTCAATAGTTGCCAATAACCAGTCCTATTAGGTCCATACGTCGAGTTACGTACGTATGTCATTTTATTGGAAATCTCTAATGAAACGTTACATAGAAAATGAGATGCAAAAATCATTAGCGACCCACGCCTATCGCATTGAATATCTAAATGAATTCTGGAAGATTAAGAAAGCACTTCAAGGGAAGTACATTTTGTCATGTTTGTGTTCAAAAGGTAGAAAATGCAAACTTTATTATATTTTATCATTGTTGATATTGGTGTTTTTGGTGCAATTTTCTTATTTATCGTATATTTATGATTATATTCCTTGTATATAATATCGATGCTTCTCACTAGCCATCTTTTTGGTGACTTATCTGCATTCTCAAGTAAATCGAAAATTAAAGGAAATTACATGTGGTTTTCATAATCTCAATATTTGTGTTACTAGGGTTTTTGGGTTTTCGAAATTGTTTACTTTGTGTAAACATAAAGAAGTTGAGAACTAAAGGTAACGTCTGTATCTTCTGACTGTTTTACACTGAGTACATTTTTAGCATGTGCCAAACAGACATGACATATTAAACACGTCATTCCAATAAATGGGATAATTGGTGTAATATTATTTATGAGTGGTGTATTATCATATTTCCAATGTTATTGATTGATATCACAAAACGAATAAAAGCGTGCTTTTAGAGTTCAAATGACATGTGCCAACATTTTATAACCATTTGGTCACTGCTAACAATGTATGCAAACATCATGGATACCTCCATGAGTAAAATTAATAACACTGAGCAAGAATTTTATATACTGGTTCATAACAAAAACCAGATACAACTTCTCCTATGTCTATAACTGGTAAACGTGGTTAGCGAGGTAACCCCGAGATTACTGAAAATTACAAAGTACACAAAGACAACAAACTAGAAAACATCCGTAGACGCAACTCTATCAGCGATATTCGCTAAATAACTGCAAACATTGTAACAAAGCTCCTTTGAATCATTCAGTTGAGTAAAACAGGGGAACTCTATCAGTCCCTATCTTTTCAATATTTTTATTTATCATTTAGCGCTAGTCAATACAAACGGAGACTCCAAGCCACCTTGATTCAAACGTTGGATCCACTTGTTTTGCTGATGATTTAATTATATACTCAGAGATTAACAAAAGGTCTTCAAAGTAGTGTAAATAGCCTTAGGGGGAGGGTTGAGATCTCAAAAAACATGTTTAACCCCGCCGCATTTTTGCGCTTGTCCCAAGTCAGGAGCCTCTGGCCTTTGTTAGTATTGTATCATTTTTAATTTTAGTTTCTTGTGTATAATTTGGAGTTTAGTATGACGTCCATTATCCCTGAACTAGTATACATATTTGTTTAGGGGCCAGCTGAAGGACGCCTCCGGGTGCGGGAGTTTCTCGCTGCATTGAAGACCCATTGGTGGCCTTCGGCTGTTGTCTGCTCTATGGTCGGGTTGTTGTCTCTTTGACACATTCCCCATTTCCATTCTCAATCTTATTAGTGATTTGTTTGCGATAACTGGAAGCTCACTCTCATTATTAAAAAAAAACAAGTGTATTGTTATTCAACATTACAGTAATAGTAATGTGGAACCATTCATTAATTATAAAAATAATTTATTACAAAATGTTACTGAACACAAGTTCTTAGGTCCGTTACTTAAAAGTAGTAGTAACCTGAATCATAGTTTAGAGGATATAGCTAGGAAGACCAAAAAAGTTTTCTATAAAAACTTAATCTTCTTCCTTAGTAATCTTGCTATACAGGTCTCAAATAATCGTTTTGAAAAATTAGTACGCCCAGTCTTTACTCAGAAATTTGATTTGTAAATAGTTATTTGACCTATCATACGGCTAAAATTCGGCCTGAAAAATAAAGTGGGAAAAGTTTAGATCCATTTTATTTTACAAACTCCCTCTGAAACAGTTCATTTAAACTTTTGTAAATTTATATTGGGAATAAAGAAAAGTCTGCTGTAAATGTTGGGGAACGATCTAAACATGGAAGATTGCCAGTAGAACATTTCATTTCAATTCAGTCTTTAATTTTTCTAGCAAGACATTATTCCGAAAACATAAACCCCCTTTTAAAAGAGGCTTGTGTGTTGTCAAATATCTTTACAACAAGGGTACATATTCTTGGTATACATATTTGAATAATATTGTACATTGTAGCCTTATCTTACATAGAATGGAGTATTGTATAAATTTGAAAGAAGTTAAACCTCTCAAGATTCTTATCCACAAAGAAATAGAAGACAAATATAAAATTTTAATCAAAAATAAATTTAATAGTTATGATGAAAAAGTAAGTTATTTCTATATAAGAAAAACCATCAAAATTAAGATAAAGAATATTTTTGTTATTTTACTTTTTACTACAACCAAGTCGATGTCAAGTTTCTTCCTAGAAGAAACTTTACTGCTGGTGGATTATTCCCAGAGGGCATCATTAACTTAGTAGCTTAATGCATGATAAATACAAAGAACAAACCGGCTAGGACGTCGCTCGGGTTACCAAGGTACTCTTCTGTTTCACGGAACACTGTATCGTTTGATGTGTGTGTTCCACGGAATATCCTTCGGGATACCCCTGATTTGACTTATGTTCAGCCAGAAGGTAATTACTACTCTAAAAATTCGGTTACTCTTCAAAAATTCAAACCATGTACCGTTAATATTTTCGACTGTTTAAAGACACCTGCTACAAGTGAATCAACTCCTATTATTTCTTCTTGTAGACATAAAAAAGGAAAATGAAGCACGTGTTAGACATGTAATATGTTAATCACGACTCCTGATTTCACTAGTAACTGAACAGGAAAAACTAATTATACTTAATCTTTTGAACCTTTGGACCGTTCCACGGACAATGTCGTTTTCGGCTGTGAATGTACTTTGTGTGGACTACTTTATGTTGGTGAAACTCAACAAACTTTGCGTAAAAGGATGAATCAACACCTGTCTGATAATAAAGATCCGCAATTCAGGGTTCTTTATAATCATTTTAATCAACCGGACCTTGAACCTTCTTTATCTATGAAAGTACGCATAATCGAGAAAATTTATCACCAAACCAATCGCCCTATACTAAGTACTCCTTTCCGAAAAGATAGAGAAAATTTCTGGATAAGGGAACTTGGTACTGCAATGCCAAATGGTTGCAATGATAAAATCAACGGAGTAAGAAATTTGTCACGTCCAGCTTGCAGTGATGTGAATTTAATGAGTTTATTTAATACTACTTTAAGACAACAGCGTAGTCATGGACAAAAACATTACCATCGGCCTAATGTAAAAAAAGTCTTCCAAATCTAGATCGACTTTGATGACCTTCTTTTACATCTTCATCATCCGCTAGGGTTACATTACATAATAACTATTATTTTTTTCACTGCCTGTTAATTACTAAAATGTTTGAGAGATTATGCACTTGATAAAGGATGCATAAATACATTTCCTACAATATACAGACTGGTCAATATAATTTATGATGTAGCTCTTTTCCGTCTTTTTAAACCAGTAAGATCGGAACCTTCACATGAAGAAAAGAGGAAATTCCTTCCTGTTCAGTTTACAAATAAAGGAAATTGATGCAATCAACATCAGCAACGTTCTACATCACAAGGAGGTAACATCTAAAATTCAACTTTATTTTCACCAAAACCATTGCACCAAATGTATTTAACAATAAGCAAGCATTGCAGGACCTTGATTTAGAACAATACCTAGAATACCCTCTGATATGTGACTGTTCTACTCGCCTTATATATATAGCCCCTGTGGCGATGTTATTACTCGAGATCTAAACATCATTCAACCTGAACATCTCCGAAAGATGATATATCATTGTCCTAAGTTTAGACAACCCCAAAACATCAATTGGAACCACAACTTCAAAATAATTATGAATTACAGAAAAACTGTGTGAATGATCGACCAGAGTCCGTTTTTAGAGACAAAGAAGCTGTAAAATGTTAATTATCTCTTCACAATAAATATGTTGTTGTTCCTGCGGACAGAGCTTCAAATAATATTGTCTTTGTGTAAATCGTACTACTACGAGTGTCTTGTAAACGAATTAGGAATAAATGAGCACTAAGGTAATCCCACATCTAAATACGTCACTTGTGTCTGAGAAAAAAGTTGATGAACCAGGGTTATTGCAAAGAATGTCTAGTCCTTTTTCTATAAAAATTCATCGGAAGATACCAAGACCTTGTAAATAAATATTCTGTATCAACTTCACAAATGATACACGATGTTCTTGAAATATAGATTCTAGGTACTGACGTTGTTTATCATCTTAATTACGTGTTATAGTGTTCTTTTATTTGTCTTTGTAAATTATTACTTTTACTTTAATACTTTTTTGGTAATATTTATTTGATGTGGCTCGGTACTTATACATCCCGTCATTGTGTTATTGTGCTATGGTAATGTTTTTTTATTCCTTCTTTTTTTTTTTTTTTTTTTGCTTATGTGCTTTGTCTATATGCATTTTTGTTTTTGTTTGTTGACATATTTGTTTGTTTTTATAGTGATTAAGGTTATAACACAATGTTGACTGATGTACCCTACATTTGACATTTTTACCTATTATGTCTGCTCGTTTTGTCCACACAATGTTGTCAATATAATGGAATTTTATGCGACTGTCATACAAGTGAGAGGTTTAGCTAGCTTTAAAACAAGGTTCAATCTACAAATTTCTACATCAGAAAATGCCTATACGAAGTCAGGAATATGACAGTTGTTATCCATTCGTTTCATGTGTTTGAGCTTTTGATTTTGCCATTTTATAAGGGACTTTACGTTTTGAATTTTCCACGGAGTTCGGTATTTTTGTTATTTTACTTTTTACTTAAGATACAACGATTTTATTATAAGAAAGTTTTTCATCAAACTCCGTATAAGTGACCACAATCTTGAAATTGGAAGGGGTAGATATTTAAAAATCCCTCGAGAAGATAGACTTTGCAAACTATGCATTATTCTTGAGAACGAGGAACATTTCCTCTTGGAGTGTAGTATAAATAATAAATAAAGATTGGGTATATTTTAAATAGTCTTTTATTTATTACTTTATTATTGAGATATATTCAGTACAATATATCAACTTCTGATGTGTCGCATTATTCTATATTTATTGCAACTTGTTTGCAATTCATGATAAATGTATAACGAATTTACCAATTAGTAATACGAAGAAACTCAATAAATATAAAAGTAAAATGTAACATGATTGCCAATGAGATAAATATTCACTACATAATGAGGCTGTCAACAACTATAGAGCACTGTAAAACCTTCAACAAAGAATCATAATATTCAAACTCAATATTAATTTTTTTCAACCATTGCTGATGAACGTGTTGTCCCCAAGATTATAACCGGACTAGTAGCCAGCACTTCTGTTTCATCATGACATGTTTAAAGCTAGATTCCTGTTTATAAACAAATTAAATTATTCGAAACACTAAAGCGAGGTGAAAGATACCAAATCAACATTCATCCTCATGAGTCGAAAATAAACTGACAATGCCATGGCAAAAAATGAAAAAAAAAAACAAAAGATAAACAACAGTACACCAACCACAACAACAAAAAAATCCAAAAGACTAAGCAACACGAACCCCCACCAAAAACCGGAGGTGATCGCAGGTGCTCCGGAAGGGTTAGCAGATCCTGTCGGGTTGTTCATGTTATTACTTATTGTTTTTTTCCCAAGGGCACTGATTGATAGCAATTTTGGTATAATTTTTGGAGAAATCTTTTTCATTTTTCTTTGAACAATAAAACTTTGCAAGAATTTTTTTTTATGTTTAAGAGGTAATTTCTCATGCAAAATGTTGAAAATAGGTTGGGTTTTTTTTGGGTTTTTTTTTTGTGTACTTTACTGATAAAAGGACTTAGTTTTTTTTTTTGGCAATTAACATTTAGATACAGTTTGGATTAATAAAATTGACATCAATAACTTTGTCAAACCTTCAAGGAATATGTTATCAAACTTGGCTAGAAGCTTCTTCAAGGTCAAAAAATACCATCAGTAGCAAAAGCGGGCGAGACACATAGTTCTGTGGAACCTGTTACGATTATTTTAGTATTATAGATTGATCAATTGTTCTAGGTGTATCTTAAAAATTTTAACAAAGTCTGGAACGACGGCTAAATTTTTAAGCTTAAGCCGTTCACTGCATGTGGTAGTGTTCTCCATTGGTTGCAAGACTATTTATCACAAATATGGCAAATAATTTTGAAAGTATTAAAGTGAAAAATTCATTTTAGCTGGAATACCAGCATGGGTCTAAATCGGCCTCTATTTCTGATTTATGTGATAAAACTGACATTGAAATTAAGTTGTTTTCCGCTGATAATACATTGCTTATCAATAATATTAATAAAGATTTTGAAAAAAAAATAAATAGCTCGTCTAAGGAAAGACGTGTTTCATTGATTAACAAAAACTAAATATAGTACTAGAATATTCACTAAACTACACAAAATTAAATCACCAACCGCTTATTTTGTGTTACATAGACTTAAGAGAAATCGATCTTCCGAAATCATAAATTGGCTTTGTATTTAATAAACAATCTCTTATGGTGTCAACACATTGTTGGGGGATCCAAACCACAATCCGCGTTTAGATATAATTACACGTATGTAGAGGTTCTTACCTAGATACTGTCTAGAGGTTTTGTACAAAACTATTATCAGATCCATCTATTACTATGGGGTGTAATTGATGAAAACTGTACTTTATTTAAATCTGATATTCTTTGAAAAGTAAAAGACGATCTTCATTATTAAACACCAGTGCATTCAAGATATACTCTGCGAAAGGAAATAAGCTTATCTACTTTAAAACTTCTTGCAAATTCAAGGGCTCGTTCTTTTAAGTAAAATATTAAGTTGGCAAACGCCCAACCCACTTGCAAAATACATATCAAATTATTAATTATAATACGGCCGTCGATTTTTTTTAAAACACGTTCTATCACCTCAATCGAGAACAACTATGTTCTCCTAATTGTTTTCCTTGGCGTCTTTCAAGGATCGGAATAATTTACCTGACGCAATCAAAGCTTCAGAATATCTTTCCGTTTAAATATGGACTAACTTAATGTTGTGTATGAAATACCTACTATTCCTCAAATATTTCTCCTTGGGTCTGGAGCTATACAAATGTATCATACTACACTGCGTTAGGGACTATGCGGTTTACATGATCGTCTCTATAAAATATAAGCTGAAACCTTATCAAAACTGCAATCGCTCTTATTTTGTCGTTCCAGAAACATTCACATTGTGTTACTTTGTTGTTCATATCATAATAATATTTGAATTATTATGTGCCGCAAATTATAAATGAATATTTATCCTCGGGTAAATTTCAATGCATCAAGTATTAATAAGTGACTGTTACGGGGGCATTGGCTGTCAAATTCAAGTTCACCGATTTGACTCATATTCTTATATTTGATTTATAATATACTAAATCGAAAATCCAAATAATAAAAACTCCAAAAGAAACAGTTTACAACGCATGGACTCGTTATAATAGATCATTATTTCCTGTGTATTTTAGACTAGACGCAATCTAATTACCCTTCGAGATGACCTCCGCAGAATCCTGATTGTCATAGCATCCATTTTTTTATAATCCTTTTGTTATTAATAATTGTCAACTAAATCTGCATGATCCAAATTTCTAGTGAATTCAAGAAAATACACACTGCAAATTTTATTTAAATAATATATATATTTGCATAACCATGCAATGACTTCATGTTGGTGTGTATTTAGTATTTAAAATTTTTTGAATGGATTTAACTGACAATCGGATATTTCTTTACACTCAAGTTACACACTTGTAAATACAGCTTTGTCATTGTAACAGGTGGCTTTCAAAAGAACTTTAGAATCGTCATTAAAAATAAACTGAGACATACATTTAAATAGCTAGACCTGTTATACCTTGTAGATTTGTTAACCCGTTCATTCAATTCACATGATCCATTCATAAAACAGCAAAGAATATTGTAACCAATCAGACTGGGTCAATCTAGATGTAAACACAGCTGTCGTCCATGTTAGTTTATAATTATTCGTAAAAATTGTATTCTCGACTGCTATGCCTAACTCCGAATGAAATAATGAGAAAATTAATGATGCCGAACTAGCAACTATTTTATCGCCAAAACAATGTTTTTGGATATTTTACATACAATATGGGCAAAAACAGGGTACAGATTAATTTTTTGATATAAATGAGTTTTCCCACAAACCAGTTCAAATCTGTATAGCCAGTTTATTTCAAAAATATAAAATTTAGACCAGGAAGATAATATTTTTTTTTGCCGAACTTGAATTGTTTCTTGCTCGGTTGTTTATTGTTAAAAATGGTCTCATCTTAACAATTGTTTGCTAAACTATGACAATTTCTATTTTTAGAGGGCCTTGACTGTTTTATAGTATCTATTGATAAATGTGATGTTCCTATATAAAGTTGGAAGGATCGAATATCGAATACGAAAAACGTTAACTGGTGATTCGGAACTTTTTTTTTAATAAGATAAATTTTATATTTGTTGAATTGCAAAATGATCATCGATCGTGGTACTTTGTTTGAGAGATCTTTGGCGCGGTATGTGCGTCATAAATATTTATTTTTGGCTAGCCATATATGTTTATGCATAGGCATAAATTGATTTAACCATGATATACTCATGTAAGGCTAGACATAAATACTTATGGCTACCATAAAATCTAAGTATGCCTATGACTAGCCTAAATTATTTAAGGCTAGTCATAATCTATTTATGGTTAGCCATAAATATTTCTGTCTAGGCATAACATATAGCCTGGTCCAATCAGATTCAACGTAACATATCTTCAGCTACTTATGCTGCTGCCTGTTTTGTTACGTTTCTTCATAATTATCATGCTCTCGTCCTTAATTTGCATCTGACCTGCCACTGGATGTTAAGCAACCAATCATATTATATTACAACGATTTTTTTATGAAAAAACTCGTGCGAATACCCAAAAAGAAATTGTCCATACACTGTGCTGGTGATAAGTAAAACGGTCCTGGCCTTGTGCGCCTATGTCCTGTCAAAGTGCTGGTGATAAATAAAACAATACTGGCCTTGTGCGCCTATGTTAAGGTTCTGTGCGCTTTTTTAAGTCCCCTACCAGTGAAGCTGAAGAGGACTTTAGGTTTGCACTGTCTGTCCGTTCGTCCGTCTGTCCGTCATTCCGTCAGTCCGGCAAATCAGCTTTCAGTATTTTTTATGCCCCACCTAGGGGCATTATGTTTTTTTGTCTGTGCGTCCGTTCGTTCGTCTGTCCGTCTGTCCCGCTTCAGATTAAAGTTTTTGGTCAATGTAGTGTTTGATGAAGTTAGAGTCCAATCAACTTGAAACTTAGTACACATGTTTCCTATGATATGATCTTTCTAATTTAATTGCCAATTAAGAGTTTTGACCCAAATTTCACGGTCCAGAGAACATAGAAAATGATAGTGCGAGTTAGGCATCCGTGTACTATGTACACATTCTTGTTTTGTCATGCTTAAAGATATTGACTTGATATTTGGTATATAGTATAACCATGACAAGTTTCAGGTCAATTTCAAATTTTGTTGCAGTCTTATGATTTGTTACAGAGTGTGGCCCTTGGACTTAAATAAATCACTTAAGCAATTATTTTTCAGCACTTTTTTTCGTCATGCTTGACGGTATTGACTTCTTATTTGGCATATAGTTAAACCATTACAAGTTACAGATCACATTTGAATTTCTTTTCCGGTCTGATGATTTATGGTCCTTATTCACTCAAATAATCGGTTTTCCACATTTTTTTTTTTCGTCATGCTTGAAGATTTTAACTTGATTTTTTGGCATTTAGTTAAAACAGTGACAAGTTACAGATCAAATTCGAATTTTGTTCCGGTCTGATGATTTTTTGAAGAATGTTGGTCCTTGGACTTACAAAATTCACTCAAATAATCAGTTTTCCATATTTTGTTCGTCATGCTAAAAGATATTGATTTGATATTTGGTTTATATAGTTACCATGACAAGTTACAGATCAAGTTTAAATTTTGTTCTGGTTAAATAATATGTTGCAGAGGTATGATCCTTAGACATAGAAAAAAATCAAACAATTAATCAATTTTCTGCACTTTTTTTTTATGCTTGACTTTATTGATTCGATATTTTGTATATATAGATTCAACATGTCAAGTTTCAGATCAAGTTCGAATTTTGTTTTCGGGAACATTGAATTTTAACTGGTAGGGGACTATGGATTGCCATGCAATACTCTCAGAATGCTGAATACTATCAACGCTGGTCTGTGTTCATACTTGTTAAATACTCCAGTACACTGATGTGGAAAGTTGTGAAATTAATACAAACAAAAGCTAGCTTACATTTGGTAGATAAAACATTTAAAACATTTCAGATAATCATACGTAAGTCTATGTTGTCATTTTCAAAACATGCATGTATTATTATAATAAGGAGTATTATTATTTTTTTATGTTGTAATGTTACACTACTGTTTCGGGTTAGGCTGAAGGTTGGCGCCTGTCAAAACGTTTAAACCCGCTGTATTTGTATGCACCTGTCCTAATTCAGAAGCCTGCTGTTCAATGGTTGCCGTTTGTTGGTGTGGTTCATAAGTGTTTCTCGTTTTCTCGTTTTTTATATAGATTAGACGGTTGGTTTTCCTGTTTGAATTGTTTTACACTAGTCATGTCGGGGCCCTTTATAGCTTGTTGTTCGGTGTGAGCCAAGGCTCTGTGATGAAGGCCGAACTTTGACCTATAATTGTCTACTTTTTATTAATTGCGACTTGGATGGAGAGTTGTCTCATTGGCACTCATACCACACCTTCTTATTCATATGTATGAAAATCCAAATTCGTTGCAAACTACCCTACGAAAATACAAACAAGATGATTTTGTATATTTGAAAGAAGAAAACCTTTCTGCCAGAACTCAAAATGACGTATATATGTCAAACAAACTAAGTTTACTGTTGGCCTGCAATAATAACTAAAAACCGAAATGTATAGTAAGCTTGAAAACCACTAGAGATAAGAAATTGTACCACAGTTCATATAAATTGAAAATGAGGAAAGTTTAACTTTTTGTCTTATTTATATACAAAACAGTAAATAAAAGCAAGTATAAGGACAACAACAACTACTGAATCACGGACTTCGGTTTTGAAGTAGACAAAAATAGATGTTTTTCTATATGTTTAGATGTCTTTACCACCCTTAAGTTAATCACATATGCAGATATTTTTTTTTTATTAACAAAAACTTCATTACAACGTTGCTTCTATACGTATGTAAGACGGTCGACTACTATTCTGTTTTGGAGAAAAAAATGGGATTACATTGGTTAAGCTTGGAAAAGTTTTAAGTCTTCATATGGTGGTTTCTCACAATTTAATGCAGATGTTAAAAATATCTATTTATATCAGAGAATAAGTTTTAACAGCTAAACCGCCACACGAATATTTGTTATCCTTTTTGTAATGCTTTTTGGTATTGAAGAGTAAATAAAGGTAATTCAAGCCGATATTAACACATTCGGACTGTGTTCTAACACTATTCTTAGGTGTATTTCTAGTCATTAGTCAGACTATTCAAAACAATGAATCTATATGCAAGATTTTCATGTAATGACTTTTGATTCACGCCTATATAAGAATATATAATTTGATATCAATTAAGTGAAAGGTAAACATCCAAACATTTTAATTTAACATGGTGATTTTTTTAGGTACCGTCTTCGATAGTGGCATTATCCTTTTCGGTCCGTTCCTTCGTCCATTCCTTCGTCCGTTTGTCAGTACTTCCGTGCGTCCGTCCCGAATCAGGTTAAAGTTTTTGGTGAAGGTTATTTAGGGTAAAGTTTAAGTCGCATCAACTTGAAACTTAATGCATGAACATGCAACTTATAATCAGTCCGTTTGGTCGTCCATATCTTCGCCCGTTTGTCAGTACCTCCGTATGTTCGTCCCAAAGCAGGTTAATTTTTTTGATGAAGGTAGCTTAGAGTGAAGTTTAGGACGCATCAACTTGAAACTTAATACCTGTACATGTAACTTTTAATGTGATCTGTATAATATGCATGCCAAATCAATGTTTGATCCAGTCTTCATGGTTCATTAAACATAGAAAAAGGATAGTATGAAAACAGTCCATTACAGGGTTAAAGTATTTGGTGGAGGAAGTTTAGGGTGTGAAGTTGCAGGATCTCCATGGATGAAAATTTAACGATGGAGGAAATCTTGAAAAAACCAGGCGTGGCGTGATCGAACGTATTTCATTCCTCCATTTCCATCTAAGGAATGGTGAACAGGCTGATATATTGCTTATTATATTTATTTCATTATAAAAAAAAACTAATATTTTCATTATTTGGCATTTGTAACAATTCCACTTCCAAGCCTTGGTCAAGAATGACCACAAGTTGTCCTTGAGGTTAAAATGTCGTTTTCTTGCTATTTTGGTAATCGTTTAGTGTTTAATCTTAGTTGTATTCATATCAACGTGAAACTTGTTACACATGTTTGTTTTCTTGTAGTCTTTCATACATGTATTTGCACGGTTGATTAAAGTTTTGAAATATTTGGTGCTGAAGCCAGGGATCTGATAGTAAATCCTACACAGCTAGTATGAAATCTTAATCTTATTATGACCGACCTATGATAGTAGATGGACATTATGTGTTTTTCGTTAATGGTCAGGTTGTAGACAAATCAATTTAAAACTTAGAACTCATATGCCTTTTAATGTGGTGTTTTTAATTGGTCTTACCAAATTATAAAGTTGACCCCATTTTCATGGTTCACTGCTATCAATAGTTATAGCGAGACATCAGTGTAATGAAGACATTATTTTCTTCTTTTTTTTTCTTTTTTTTTTTTTTTTTTTGTGGTATTATGTATTCGATATATATGAATTGTGTTTGAGAAGCAAGATTTATTTGTCTTTATTGAGGAAAAAACGTCTTGAATGTATATGCTAGCAATAATAATGAAATATATTTTCAAATGATATTGAACAAACAATCAAATCAACAGCACCTTAGCAGGATCCACCAGTACATTGAAGGACGCACCAGCACAGTGTCAGGGCGTGAATCAAATGTAAAACGTGCAAATTTAAAAGATTGGCACAGATTTTCACAAAAGCGTTATGTCGAGCAAATTCCTGTATAACAAACGGACATTAAGACAATTTACTTTTAATTATTTTGTTCTGTGCCATTTGATCCGATAATGAGCATTTTTGTGTTTAGTATACCTGCGCAGTTTAGACGACTTATGTTTTGGTTTCTTGTTTTTAAACAAATAAGAAAACAAATCAAAAACATTCTACCAATTTAATTTCATCTGTACATCTATACATCATTTTGCCATCATATTTCATCTGGCCTAATCTTTGTACAAGAGCGGTTCGAAATTTTCCGTAATAAATGTACCATTTTCATTATTTTTTAATAACTTTTGATTTGATAGACCAGATTTCTCTTCTGTAGGAAACAAATCTGGCGATAACTTTACCATATCGAGCCTTCCCTATCAAATGGGTCTTGCCAATGTCATTGAGGTTAATGTCTAGATTCATTTTATTCTGACATATCTTAAATATTAACTGATCAGTGTCAATTGGGTGTATGATGTACCTTGACCATCAACTGGAAACTGAATAGAGTATTTGCGGTATATTCACATCATCATCTTTATCAAATTGTCATTTAATATGTTGTCATGCTTTTTTTAATAGATTGACTGGTAAAGTATTGAACATTATACAATTATTGACTTGATTTCAGCTGATACAATGATCAACAATTGTTTTATTAAATTACTTTTTATCCTTCTCCATTTTTCTAGTATTTGTTCAAGATAAAACTGCTCCTTTTTTCATACTAGATATATCAACTGCTTTTGCAGTTGCTAATTCTCATAAGTTGAAATATTCAATAAAGTTAACTAAAAACATACACCGAAAACAAGAAGAAGAGAAAAAATACACCGAAAACAAGAAGAAAAGAAAAAAAACGGGAATTTACTTGACGTCATAAACCTAGTACATCATTGATGTTGCCTTGAAATATCTATATTTAGGTACACGGACGCTGTTCCAAATCTTATATTGACCTCTCGTGGATTTTGCCGCGGTGAATATAATGTTTTATCGTAGCGGATTTCCTATGCTTTTAGCCAATGAGAAAACAGAAAATTTATAGTCATACAATAGACTATATAAAAATCTCTTTTCTCATTGGCTAAAAACGTAGGGAATTTTCTTGATTATTTAGTATAAGAGGAGCAGTTAGATATCTTGAGCCGTTGGCCTCGGTGAATATCATATCTCTGGGGTTGATAAATCATTGTATCAACCTCATCCAAAGTCAATATTTGTATAATATTTTATGCTCATTTTAATATTGTATTGTTATATACCGTAATTCGGTTCGGACTCCATACGTATGGTTTACGTGTGTCCAATTAATTTGACTTTGTGTAAAATATGTTCAAACTAAACGGACTACATGCACCTTTTTTGTTGTCTTTCTTTATTTTAATATAAATTACTGGTAATGTTATTGATTTTATGAAATTTAACACTTGCATTCAAATAAGAGTTATAGAAAGAGCGTACATGTATTTATAATGTTTAATAGATAGAAAACAAAACCACTTTTAATGATTGAATTCTCCATGGACTGTACTCGAATGTCTGTGATCAGGATTGTGTTACTTAAGACATAGCAGCATCATCAGTTGTCGCCTGACATCAGAATGTTGCGTTTTCCACAATTCATGTTCATCATTTCGCATACATATCAGAAAAGTGTACAGATAATTTGCAATGAAAAGTCATCAGTCGAAGAATAACATGCAACATAATATATATATAACAAAAAAGAGAAAAACAGAAAACAAAATATAACATAGAAACTAAATTAATGATTGTTGGTTGCTTAACATACAGTGGCAAATAGTTCAGGACGAGGATAGAAACTTAAGATTGAGCGCCAAAAAACAGACTTCAAATCTTTTATTTTGATATTTTCCGGCTTTCAAATAAGGTAAATTCCAAATACATTTTGTGATAGTTTTCATTACTATTTATAATTATGGAAACAAACAATATAATGAATATTGCAGCTGTGTTAGTCAATTTCGATGTTCAACGGGGAATAACTCAATTGTATTTTGAAGAACATCAAATAAACAAAATGCCCCGTGTGATGATTTTTATCATTTACTCGGCAACAGAAGAATATTGTATAGGGGTTCCCCCAGAATTTAAAAATAAGACATGGTGTTTTAGAAGTTAAAGGCACTTCTAGTACCAAATCGCGACACAACAGGAGACATAGCATCAACCAGATAAGATCACATATTTTATCGGTTTATATGGGATTGGTCATCTGTAACCTGAAGGGGGGTTGGAGGAAATTAAAGGGGTTCCTTGAAAATGTTTGGGAATGGAAAGGGGGTATCCTTTTTTTCGATATTCCAGATGGGGGGGGGGGGCATCGAAAATATTTCACAATTTAAGCAATTCTGTATTTCAAACATGCAAAAATTAGAGCTGAATTGAGAAAAACTCTAAATCAGTATATGATTATTCAGCAGAAGTGTCTAACACTTGATCCAGATGTCATATCTATATCTCTTGTGTCATCATTTTTGGCTTCAAACTGCATTTCGATGTTTTATTCATGCGAGTCATGACCGTCTTCTGTTTGTTTGTTGGACATGAAGAATGATAATAATTAAGAAATAATTCATTGGGGCTTGAATTTATACTGATTTCACAACGGGTTGGCCATCTGTGCTAACGACGAGCAATAGCGAGGGATATAATGTTGACATAGAGGGTAAACCATTCACAAACAACTTCCCCACTTGAAGCTTTATTTCAACTACTGGTGCGCTATTTTATTAAATAATATTACTATAAATTGAAATTGGATGCATAAAATTGAGAATGGAAACGGGGAATGTGTCAAAGAGACAACAACCCGACGAAAGAGCAGAAAACAACCCACTAGCGGATTTAGGGGGGTTTGGCGGGGTTCGCAAAAACCCCTCCGCTTGAAAATCTGAAAATAATTTTTGTATTAACCATTTCTTATTTAATGTTATCTTTACTATAAATTGAATATCCAGCACTGAATATAGGGTGACACGTTGTCGCTACTCTCCTTTAAATATACACTTGTCATAATTACATTGGCCTGAGGGGAACATAATTGATAATTGATAATTAGAAGATCAAAGGATTTAATTAAGACATTCTAAGGCTGGTATACCTTGTTGGTTTTATGATTAAAACGACATTTTCTATTAGCTTGGTTTGAAGAAAAATACTTTTTCACCCTATATCATATCCATAAGATTTTTTTTTAGAAAAGGACACCTGCTGAATCTAAGGATATTGCAATTTTTATTTCCACATCTGTACCTAGTGCTCAAATGTATAGCATTCTAAATGAAAACTGGAATCCACCTAGTTCGTTTCCTTTTCAAAAACGAGAAATGTACGGGTTAAATGAATGCTTCAAATATGCGTGGCTGCACTAGTTCCCATGCATTGTCTATTCAACTTCACAGGACGGGATTTAATGCAAATTTTGCGGCTAGTGGAAAAGATGCAAGGGATGATACAGCAATTGTAAAACGGGTGGATACGATCTGTAATTAAATAATTAAACTAATCTAAAAAGTTTATTTTGAGTAACCATATGCCGGATGAACAAAAAGTGTGCCAATTCTTGAAAAAGCATATGGTTTGGTATAACAAGAAAACTCCTCTAATGTTCAAAAACATTTCTCACAAACCCCCCCCCCGCTTTAAGCTCTGGATCCTCGCCTGCAACCCAAGGCCACCAATGGTTCTTCAACACAGCTAGAAAATCCCGCACCCGGAGGCGGTCTTCAGCTAGCCTCTTAATAAAAATGTGTACTAGTTCAGAGAAAATGGACGTCACACTAAACTCCGAAACATATAAAGGAACCAAATATAAAAAAACATGCAAGACTAACAAAGCCTAGAGGTTCCTGACTTGGGACAGGCGCAAAAATGCGGCGGGTTTAAACATGTTTTGTGAGATCTCAACCCTCCCCTATACCTCTAGCCAATGTGTCAATGTAGAATAAACAAACACACAGCAATACGCACAGTAAAACTCAGTTTAAAAGAAGTCCGAGTCCGATGTTAAAATATGTAACATAAAATACTAAGCAAAACGACTACTAGCAGTTACTGACATGCCAGCTCCAGACCTCAATTAAACTGATTAAAGATTAGTTCGTCAGCTTATGAAAATCAAGCACAATCCTTCACGTTAGGGTTTAGTATCATACCATCATAGGATATTCGAGAAGAATATAACCCGTATCATGCAAAAAACTGGTTTTAGAATAAATGTGTTTATTTCCAGTGCAAAGACCCTATGAGTGAATCAATATTCATTAAAAAAATGCCATCTTTAATGAGCTGACAACAGTATCGTAACTATATCCCTTCTGAATAAGTCTTAGTTTTTTAATTTTATATGTTTCAAAGTTTAGAGTTACGTCCATTTTCACTGAACTAGCACACATTTTTGTTTAGGGGCCAGCTGAAGCCCGCCTCCGGTTGCGGGATTTTCTCGCTGTGTTGAAGACCCATTGGTGGCCTTGGGCTGTTTTCTGCTCTTTGGTCGGGTTGTTGTCTCTTTGACACATTACCCATTTCCATTCTCAATTTTACTGTTTAAAGGTATGGTTAGCTTTTGAGGTGAATGACAACATTTTTGTGCTTTGTATAGAATATTACCATAAAAGATTGGGTGTAAAATACCTGAACGTATAAGATGTCTGCACGTTGATTTATATTGACGAATTAATATGTACCGATAATAAAATTTAGTAAATGTTCTGACAAGTTTGTGATATCGAAAACCCTGGTGTAATAATTTTTCAGTGATACAGCGATTTCTTTCGTTAAAATCAAATACGTTGTTACATACACAAGCGAATCGAACTAGTTGAGATATATTAACACCATAAGATGATGACAAGGAAACGTCGTCATCTAAAAAATGATTATTCACAATAAAAAATAAACATCATCTCTTTTATCGTAAATTTTGGTATTAACCTTCCCGTTAAAGATATAGATATCAAGATCCAGGAAAGGGTAGTGTTTTTAGTTAGTATTAGCTTATTTAAAGTCAGTTCAGCAGGTTAAATCTCTGTAGTGTACATACTGAAGTCGTCATTATTGAGAGCCAATATATCATCCAAATATCTAAAAGTGTTATTAATTTTTTGTATCAGCTGTTGTTTCGATGAGTCTTTGCTTATTTTAGTCCTAAATTGTAACTCGTAACAATACAGAAACAGGTCCGCAATAAGTGGTGCACAGTTACGGTCCCCATTGGAATTCCGATAACTTGACGATATACGGAATTTCCATAGCGAACACAAATGTTATCTAGTAAACATTCAAGTGCAGTTATCGTATCAAAGCAGGTCCAATTGACATAGTTCTGTTGTTTTGTTGTTACTAAAAAATGACCTGAAAGAGTTTGAACATATATATATTCGCATTCTGACTTTTCAAATGCCTATTTGAGTAGGTGTGTGAATTTTTTCTGAATGAGGTTATGAGGCAAAGTGGTATATAGGGTAGAAAAACATGAAAAATCAAAACTTTGAACAGATTCGAAATTACCAATATGAGCATGCAATTTATCAAGTACTTCCAACGAATTTTTGACACTCTAAAAGTAATTAATTCCACTATTTTCAAAGGCCTTATTTGAACAATGTATTACCACGTTTTTTATTGTACCAAGTGTACTAGTAATAAAAATAGACAGTTAAATTGTGGAACAATGGCTTGTAGACAAAATAAATCTATATTTGTAAGGTGTTTTGGGTAGCTTTGGAAGCCAGCACATAGTTGGAACTTTCATGTTATTCGGTGCTGCTTGCATTTGTAAAGAGGTAGCTAAAAGTTTATGTTTGTTACAGATGTCATTTTCCGAAAAGTCAGGTGGAATGTTGGTGAATTCGTGATTTCCTTTTGCAGAATCTCAATGTAAAATTTACGTCAAACAATAATGATATTATTGGCAGCCTTATCAGCGGGATATATTTTTTTGTTGAAAAGTGTGAAGGGTTGAAATTTTCACTTCTTTGGAAGGGGGACTTGAATTTATTTTCCTTCTTCAAGGTGGTGACTCGAAAAATATAAGAGAACGTCAGATGTTTCTTTCCCCTCCCTAACTACCCCCCCCCCCCCCCCAATGAAAGAAAATAACCATTCCCTAATTCAAATATATAGAATTTAACATAAGCACGCATTCAAGTACATATCTATCAACACTTAACCTCATATTATCTATTTTACTATTGCGTTTTTATTTAAACTTTACTTAAATGTCGTGAAACATCTAGACTTCCTGTGATATATTGATTGTTGTGTATCACGAGAAATCAGGTTTAATGCCACCATTACCACCGCGTGTGGCTACAATCTTATATATCCAACACAGCCAAACGGACACCCCGCTTTATCAATATGTTTACTGTCGGAACGGGATAAGTCCATATATTAGGGTTTTAATGTGATTGACTATGAACTTATCTGGCCTATGGTGGTGTATTTAATGTTTCAATATAGAACAATGAGATGTGGTATGATTGCTATCCAACATAGTCCAAATGAAGTGGATCACCGTACGGCTATCAACAATGATCAAAACCCATACCGTTTCGTCATGCAGCTATAAAAGGCCCCGACATGGCAAAATGTGAACTAATTCAAACGAAAAACCTGACGGCCTGATTTATTAAAAAGTTAAATAAACGACAAACTGATATATCATAGGATTTAATAGACAGCAACCAGTGAAAACCTCCGAATTACAGGCCCCTGACATGCATACATTTGGCAACACATGATACAAGTCATAATTTTCCAATAACTGAAGAATAGAAAAAATCGCTTAAACCATAATCAGTTTTCAAGCGATGCCTCTAGTTGACATATTATAACATGTCTATTATGTTGATGTTTCTTTTCCATATTATAAAAATTAGAACGACACATCTTTTTACTCATTACTTTGTGGCACAAACTTCAGAAAGGTGAAATCAAGAAGATGGTTAATGTAGCTATCAAAATCTTCTTGAAATGGTCAATGTATGTGCATGCTCTAACCTTCTAGTTCGATCTATCAATAAATAATAAACTGACTACTAGGTGAAAAAATATTCATACTACAGTAACAGGAGGGTTTGGATTTTAAATTGTTATCTGCAACAGTTGAGGCATTCATACGCTTAAACACTTTAAATATTACACGCAAATTACACATCAGTCAATACACCATTTCAATAATAATAAGTCTTTTTGTTTTAAATGAACATTTAATAAAACTGGGTCAAGTCAGGTAAATCGTGCTGTATATTAGTATTAACTTCCTAGGCCTTTTCGAGTGTTCTCCCCTTTGTTCAATTCTTTTATTCATTCATGAGTTATTCTCTTTTGCATGTGTGAGCTTGTAACACCGGTTGACTTTTTTTATAAAACAAGAAATACGGTCATGCAAGATGAAAGATTAGAAATTGCTTAGTTTTATTTTTGGTATGTATACGGTACTTAAATTTTTCAGCCGCCTTTTATGCAATGTTTTGGTTTGATATTTTTTGCGAATAAACCCCACTTAAATTATCATGTTAATGACAATCCTAGTGAAGTGATTTTTCGTTATTTACTATTTTGCCAAATTTTTATTCTACAAGACATCTAGGTCATTGCTGATAGCATATTAAGGCACTGTTTTGCAGAATTTGATCCGACCCCCCACTTGATAAAATTTATAGTTCCTTTAAGAAGTCTTCTGGCGTCTCGTTGAGAGACCTTTGGATGGTTTGTTGCATAAAATGCACAAGTTCGGTCCTTATTCCTTTTCAAGTGATTATTTTTTTCTCCTCCCTTCATTGCTGTCAATCCACTTTGCTGATCCCCTGTCTGATATTGTAAACTTGTTCTTGACCTGAATATGCGTGAAATACTTTTCAATTGACGTTCCGCAAACAACATTCAATGTATTTCCAAGATCTTGTTTGGACTTAGCTGGTGATGATAACTACAAAACTCGCAGGCAAAACAAAGTTTTTGGGATCTTTTTAAGACATGCAACTGGAACAATATTACCTGACTTGTGATGTTTTGTCTGAAATTGCCATCTTGCACATTAGGATTTTTATAACAAAAGAAGATATTTTACCCACATTACAATGTAACATTTTTAAATAAGACAACTAGTATCTTTTGGGGTAGGCCTTATTATTAATCAATATTGATTAAAGGTCTAAAGTGAGGCGGCTATCATTTGGCAGTTTTATATTAAAATTCAAGAAGTTTGAAGCCCAAATTTTATCTTAGTTCAGCAGGTAAAAATACAAGTTTGTAGATCTAAAATATGACGAAATATTAACATGTCATTGAAATCGCACTCTTTCAGTTTGCTTAAGTTCAATGTTCTTGTCATCGGTAGATTGATTGATTGATTCTCTTTATTTCCTCCATTATACTGAAGATTTACATTTTTTAACACAAGTATACTAATTACAAGAAAAGAACAACATATAATTACAAACTACAATAAAAGCACACAAAAAAAAACATACACTTTACATATACATGTATATCTATATGCTACATTTGCCTGATGGCAAATATTTTAGTGTCCAAAATTAAATTTAAGCTGAGATAATTCGCCTTTAAATTTTCCGTACAGATGAAATATATGATCTGCTAAGCAGCACATCATGTTTCTCCAGTTGACAGAGTTCACAGATTGCATAAAATCTGTAAGACCACCAAGTAAGGCTAAGACTATTTCGCCATCATCTTGCTGAAAAGGCGTTCAGATTCCTGAACTGGTAAAACATCAACAATTCCGTAAAACATGTTATTTCTTGCATCCAAATTTTTCACAGTACAAAACTAGTGTTGAACGACATCAGTTAAATGACAACCGCATAAAGAACATTAGCCATCCTTTATTGCTATTTAGCCCAGTTTTCCAATGACTAATAATTTATCATTCAAATGCGAATAGACAACTGCAAGACGTAAAAGTCTGTGAATAGATAATCTGTTTTGAATTCGCAGTAACGACAACGTTCTGGTCGACACTGAATAGATGATTTCCAAATACTTCCTTTTCGGATTTCAATTGATTGACTCACAATTTTGGACCATAGTTTTTTATCCGGGATATACAGATTATCCATGTAACTCTCAAGAAAGGAATGCATGTCATATTTAATCAGAGCTTTTATTAAGTCATATGTTATTGATCGCTTATCGGATTCGCCAAGCAACAGTTGACTGAGACGTAGATTAAATTATTGTTTATGAGTAGTATTGGATTTAGATCTGAACAACCGTCTAAGGAACAATAACTGGAATTTATCGACGAGTCCTTGTATAGACCATAGTCCGACAGAACTTGTACGAGAATCAGTTGGTGACCGTTTAACTAGAACTATTATAAATCGTACAAAGTATCGTTGTGTTTGCTCTAACATTCTAGTTTCAGCAAATGTTAGCTGTCCCCAAAGTTCACACGAGTAAAGTGCAGTTGGTAACACAATACGTTTCCAAATAATAGTATTTGTACTTGAGTTAATGCCACTCCGATTAAGGCCTATACTATACAGAGAATGTAGATTAATTGTCAGCTTTTTGCACGCCTTTTCAGTACGATCGTATGATTTCATATTGGAATCAATCAAAGTTCCAGCATAAATAATACTGTGCTTCATAGGGACCTTTGTTTTACCAAGATTAAATTCATATTTTGACTCATTATATTTTATAGTAGATTTTGATGGTTTGAAAAGAAGGTGACTGCTCTTAATTGCGTTGTATTTCAACCACCATGTATATATCATATTCATTAACAACATTCAACAGATTTCGTGCCACTTAGTAAAGTGGTGTCGTCCGCTAGTAAAATTGTAGGTATATGTATGTGTTCAATCATTAACCCACAGTTTGTTTCTAATAATTGAGTGATTAAATCGTTGATAAATAGAGCAAATAGCCAAGTTGACATAACTCAACCTTGACCTACACCTTTTTTTTATTTGAAACACCTGACTATTTAAACGGTTATATTGTACATGTGCAGTTGCTGACTTATATGACATATGTATAATTTTCCATATTTTACCGGTAATTCCAGCATTCCATAATTTAAACAAAAGTCTGTCTTGCCATATACGATCGAAGGCCTTTTCGTTGTCTAAGAATATTGAAAACACATAGGAGTAACGTTCGATATAGTACCTAATTGACTATTTTAATAATTATATAAATAGCAGGAATCGATCCATGTTCCTTTACGAAACCAAATTGTAAACCATGAGGTACAACATTGTTTATTTTTTCCAAAAGCTTTTGAATACGTGATAAAAATATTTTTTCCTAAAACTGATGTTAAATGTCACAGCTCTGTAACTGTTTGTTTTAGTTTTGTCTTTGCTACTTCCTTTATACAGTGGAATAGTAATACCATGTCGAAAAGAAACAGGTAGATTTTCAGTTTTCAAGATCATATTAAAAAGTTTACACAAACATTTGATCACTTGATCACCGCCATATAGTATAATTATGTTCGTTAGTAATACGATCCGATCCCGGTGCTTTCCCACACTTTAGAGTATATATTTGTTCACAAATTTCTTCAAAGGTAATTTGTTTTTCAAGTTCTGTAATAGATGCTTTATCGCTATTTTTAAAGTATGTTTGCACTTTCGACGAAATTTTCTGGAAAAAAGTTCCCTTGAAACATTCAGTTGGTTGCTCAGAGTATAGATCGCGGAAATATTCACCCCATAATTCACATATACTATTATCGTTTGTAGCTTCAGTACCATTGTATGACAACTTTGTAGTTGATGGACCACTTTTTTCGCATACAGCGTACACGTTGATAAAATTCACCAATATCCATTTCAGCAGCAAGTTTTATATTTTCGAATTTTTCCTCTTGCAAATGCTTTTCAGCAACTCGTTTTCGCTTACGAAATTCTCGTTTTTTATTTTTATATTCAACATAGCTGAGATCATTTTGTTTCTCTTGTTCTATTGTTGTTGATCCATTTACGTCTCGTATTTCTTTTCTCAAAATGACAGTTATTAAGATTTTGATTTTTCCAATAAGGTTTTAAGTACGGTCGGAATGTTCCAACTGGAATACAAGAATTTGCAGCCATATGTAGGGCGTTTATTAGTAGAGAGGAGAATCTTTCAACGTCACCTTCTGTTACATTATCAGAGTTTGTCTCAAAATTTAAAAGTTTGTCGATTTCGGTTTGATACATCTTAAGTTCAAAATCATCTGCTTTTGACCATTTCAATGTCTTTTTTTATTTATGTTGTATGCGTTTTACGTCCTACTTAGCAGATCAATATTCATCTGTACAAAGACTGGATAATGATCAGAAACTTCATACGAACAATTTGATTTAACTTCTAACGTAAAAATATCATTTGACAAATAAGCAGGTACACGAATATAATTTAATAATGATCTGTTGGTAAAATCTTCACTTATAAAAGTATATTTAGGAAGAGCTCTGTCCTGTAGTAATGGTGCAAGACATAAATTTCTATCATTCAAAAACTTTGAAAAGCAAGTTAATTTACTACTTGCAGAATTACTAGTTAAGTCAATATTATAGTCACCACCTACAATAGTAGTACAATCTTCAGAATACATGTCACAGCATGTACATAACTCATCAATATAATTCATATAAACCTCAGAAGAAAAATGTGTGGAGGGTAAAAGTACACATATTATACAAATGTCATAATATTTATCTGAACAAAGTTTTACTCCACACACTATCATTTGTCATATTAAGATTTTGTATTTGTAGATTTAATGATTTTCGTACTAGAATAGCCGTTCCATCCGAACCTTTAACTGCTTTATTACAGTTTATACCAATACTGTATACCAAAAGGAAGTTATCTGCAAAAGTGCTTAAAAATGAAATATTGTTTTCATTTAACCAATGTTCTGTTAATAAACATACATCTGATTCATTTAAAAATGACTGAAAGTATGAGGTATCATATATTGCACCTCTCCTATTCTATGTCAAAACCCGAAACATAATTGTAGTAATTACAAAAAGTATAAATAATAGTTAAATTAGTTCCATTGTGAGTCTATTTGGTTGTTGTTAGGATTTGAGTTGTAGGGGACGTAATCCCTACAGTATATTCCCTTTGGCCAAAACTGATTGTCTGTTTCAATTTTATTTAAAAAGTCATCTTCATTTATATTGACACGCATTATATAAGTGGATTTACCTTTACTTTCTCACCTTTTCAAAAGTTTTGTGAACGTAACATGTACATCTTTCTGTTCCGCATACGTTCTCACAGCACTGCTAACTAGTTCGTATGGTTTGTCGGCAATTACATTATACAAAACAATTCGTTTGGTTCGTTTTCTATTAACACCTTGCATCAGTAACTTTTGTCTCTATTGGTCGCACCATTTCATCATATTGGAGGTCATTTGTTAGTGTAGAGTAATCCATGTAATTTTTAGACTCAGTGTAAATTCTGTTGTCTTCTTCGTAATTGTCACAATCAGTTGAAGAACGATGTTATTTTCAGTTGTTATCGGTTGCTTGCTGATATACATAATGTCTGTCGAAGCGTCATTTTTCGTTAATTTTTTTTCTGTTGCATTTTGCTTCTTACGTTTATTGTTTATCACGTCCAATCGGCTTAATATTTTGTCGTTTAGCTGTCTTTGTTTTTCGTTGTCGTTGATGTTGTCGTCTTTGTCTTAGTATTAATCCCAGATGGCAAAATTACTGTTTGACTATTTATGCAATCTAGCCTTCCATCTCACACATAATACGTCTCGGGTTGAAATTAAAATAACATTACATATTGAAATAAGTACTAACTATTTTCTTTAAAGATCATTCCATGAAGGGTTTAAGGGTGGAACGGGGGTGGTCAGGAAACAACCAACCATGAATGAACTACTTTAAACAACACACACAAATTAACCATCCCCTCCTCAAAATACGAGAGTCATTTGCCTTTGGCTATACTTTTTTGTCATTATTGGTTTATAGCTCTCATCTTTTAAATATTTAGCTTTGGATTTTCAAAAATTTTGGCCTCGAGCATCACTGAAGAGACATTGATTGTCAAAATGCGCATCTGGTGCAACAAAATTGGTACCGTTTATGTTATTAAAAGAAAGTGGATGCAAATTTTTGCTTATGATCGAAGGCAGATTAGGAGGAGGGCAGGGGCTCCTTATGGAGTTACATATTATGTAGTCAATGCATAGACTTTTTACAAGTTCTACTCTTAATGTTGTCTTATCTCCCCTCCCACCCCTTTCAGAATCCTGGACCAGCATGTACTTGCAAATCTCTTATACTTATAGCATCATTAGACTTAAGAGTGACACTGAGAAGAAACATCTCTGTGTCTAGTTATTCACCACTGATATTAATTCATTTAAAATGAATGAAGTTGATGTTCTACGTGGTTTGGGGCAAAATTAATAGCACTAATTCGAATGGTAGTGGTCCTAAACATTTGTTGACTGGTTTATTGAAAAAATATATGATTTTTTTGTAAAATATTTAACAATGAATAGTATATGACCTCCTAGACTACAAAATAATTTTTTCCTTCCTCGTTTATAACAGTATTTCCTTTTTATTCAATTGTCATAATCAAATATTATGTTTATATTAAAACAATGTATTTCAAGCACATGAAAAAGATTTTTTTTTAAATCATTAAAAAAACATGAGTTATACCTCTTTCTATGTTTTTGAATCAAGGTAATGGAAAAATGGTCTACCCGATAAATCAAATTTCACAAGCTCATAAAAAGAAAAAGAAATCTTATATTACGGTCGGTGTTCTATAGCCATGTTTCCCCCATACCAATTTATCTCGGAGGGGAGGGAGGGAACTGGATCGATCTAGTTTAGCACCCGGAAAATTGGCATGATCCCACTTTCCCGCCTCAGCGTGATTGGGGGAATCAGGATCAAGCCTATCCCCCCCCCCCCCTACACAGGTAAAATAGCTACGGACGTTTCACGGATGTGGTAATAAACGTCCGTAAAACATCCGTAATACGGATGTATTACGGATGATACGGTTACGTCCGTAAAAAGTCTGTAAAAATACATCCGTAAAACGTACGTGTAAAAACTGATGTAAAACGGATTGTCCGTTTCACAGACGTTTCTTAAACATACGTATTACGGACGTTTCTGCAACATCCGTATTACGGCTATATCTTATTCAAAGATGTAAAAGTACCATGCACGATGGCTAATACATGCATAAAGTAAAATTCTTAACTTGCTTTCAACATTCTGCATGCCAGACATACATGTGTATAGTGAATCTCTGCTTCAAGCCTATAACTTTTAATATTTGCATAATATGAGTACATATGAAGTGATTTTTTTCCAAAAAGACCACATGATTTAATTAAAAGTATGAAATATCAAAATAATTAACTGACAATGTCAATGACTGATTTATAATCCTTTTCTCCAGAGCATTTTTTTTTTATATACTTCATTTGCATAGAATTTTTCAATGAAATGCAGAAAATACTTGTACTTTAATGCAATGTTAACTGTACATGAAAACGTTTCAATTGATGCACTACAACACAGAGGCATCATTATAGAGGAAAGGGTTAAATATAGAAATTTAATGAAAAGTGTATAGTAACAGGAACATATATATTGATATACTGTCATGACTGTTCCCACCCAGGTAGTAATTAACAAAATTAAATGGAAAGCTTCTTAACAACAGTCACGATGATTCAACAGTTTTCTCATTCTTTCATATAATAAAAAAGATAGTGAGTTTCTAAACACTGAATTTTTTCATTGCTTCTTGATGTTCATCATGAACATCCATTTATTTAATTTAAGATATGGTTGTACTTTTCCATCAACCATTTTAAAACATATCTTCCAAAAAAAATCTAGAAAAGGAGTCAACTTGTGAGTGAAATTATATAAAATTAAAACAATGTTAATTAAAAAAAATATCTTTTTCCTGTATGTAAGGTCAAATAAAAAAAATTGTGTGTTTCTTATTTCCGCAACTACCCTATATTTTAAGCTTAGAAATAGCCTACCCTAAAGTTTTTTTGATTTATCAATAAGCACTGTTAAAGTCAGAATTTCTCTCCCATCAGCCCATAGACTCCATTCTCAATTTTATCAATGTAAAAGAAAATTGTAAAATAAGAAAAATCCCCTACCTATCCTATTTTTTCAAAGATGTAATAGGAAACACACATATTATTTCATTTGGCCTAATTAAGAAATAAATGTAATTGAAAAAAAATCTTTATATTTTTTAAAAGATTTTATTTTTAAAAGCTTGTCCTCGCAATGGGCTATTCCAGAAATAATCCATACCCCCCCTATAGAAGGTACATGTGGTTTGGAAAAAAAATCCATGGAAAATTTTGGATGTGGTTCAGAAAAAAATCTGGAATTCCATGTCGGTCCTATAGAAGGCAAATAGATAAATAAAAATATTCCATGGAAAATAATGCTCTTGTTATTAGAAAATTTCTGGAAATCCAGAGCCATCCTACATGTCCTATAGAAGGCAACTATAAAAGTTTAAAAATTCCATGGAAAATCTTTTCAGTAAACCTAATTTTTGAGCTTGTATGTATATATCTGTAGTTCATTAGGTAATTATAAAGCCCAATATGTATCTTTACAAACAATGTATCAGAATGTGGTTTAGGTTTTCATGGTTTTTGCACATTGTTGAAGGCTGTATGATATTCTTAAGTTGTTAATATATATCTTTTGACCTCTAGAGGGGCGTTAGGAGTTAGTCCAAATAATTATGATGTCTAGGAAAGCTATTTTAAGTTTTTGCTTTGACGTGCCTTTCTGCATCAATGTTGAATCAAAAGAAGTGAAAATTGAAAAATACCCACAGCAGACGGCATGATTATCTGGTCCTATAGTGGAGAGTTGTCTTATTGGCAATTTGGAAATTATACCACCTTTTATTATTTTCATACTACATCCATACATGTTGTAAGCCAGAGTTATCAGTACTGAACTTCAGTCTGAGATTTGTAAATTTGAAATCGTTTGCAATAGGACCTAAAAAGAAGATAAATGTGTACATTTGTTAATGTACCTCAGCTACTAACATTACATTCAGGGGGTAAACACGTAGATGCTGATAGTGATAATACTTCCAGAGATGCCTACTTCCAACACCACATGACATGTTTGCTATTTAGTTTATTGGGGCATTTCTCAACTACTTATTGGAGAGATAATAAATATTATTCCCTCTTTTCTTTTACCATGGAAGTTACATCATGTTATCAGTATATTGGTATTATAGAACTTGTTTGCTCTTTTGCATTTTCATAAAATATGTGTTATATTTCATAGCATAGGGGGGGGGGGGGAGGGAATTCTCAGACAATAAATGCCTGTGATTCAAAAATTTATTTTGAAACTTGCATTTCTAGAACTTCAAGTGAAATTGAATTGATATGAATACTGTGTATTCTATAATTCATTCATGACAAAAATAATAAAAAAAAAAGCTTTATAAACATGATAAATGGTTCTACATTGACCTATAATGGTTTACTTTTTTTTAAATTGTTAATTGGATGGAGCGTTGTCTCATTGGCACTCACACCACATCTGCCTATATCTAACATCCAAATTCCACTAATAATACTTAAAATTTTGATTTTATAATCAAACTTGATTGTAGACCCAAGTTTGTTTTTTATTATTATGAAGGAGTCATAATTTAATGCAGCTTTTAGATTAATGATAAAAAATGCAAAACATCCATACTCCGAGGCGGATCCAGAAATTTTCATAAGTGGGGGCCCACTGACAGCCTAAAAGGCGACCCGCTCCAGTCACGCTTCAGTGATTCCCTATATAAGCAAACAATTTTTTTCCCAAAAAAAGGGGGGGTGGCCCCCTGCCCCCCCCTTAATCCACCTCTGATAATAAGAAATAAAGAATCAAAAGATATGACATAGTAAATATACTGGATGTTAATATCATCTCAAGATTTTTACAACTATTTACAAGTCAGTGTTTTAAAATAAAAACAAAAACATAGTTCACTATCTGGATTTACAGGGTTTTATTTATGTTCTCTACAAGTATGTTTATATTGAAATTTGTGAGAAACCACACACCAGGACCCTCCAGGACCTACTGCTTTTCATAGTTGTTGAGGTTGAAGATTATTTTATCTAGCCTTTCAGTTGACTAACAATCAGTTGTTCAAGCTTTATGAAGTCCCACTGTGACCACATGGCCATTTATGTGGACTTGAATTATATAATAATATACTACATGTAATTACTTGAACTACATATTATAAGACAAAGGAGATAAAAACTAGGAATTATGTATCCACAATCCCTTGCTCGGCAAAAATAAATATTAAGTCTCAGTTTTAAAATTAGAAAAGTTTATTTGTTTATTAATAAGTTGTTTCATTTATTTATCAATTATTATAATACATTGACACTATTGTCATTTGATGATTATTACAAATTGTTGAAGTGGATTAACATGATTACATCTATTATATAAATATGTTTTGATTATAAACATAATGTATCATCTTTCAGTTTCATTATAACTAATTTTTACTATAAACATGTAAAAATTGAAAATGTCATTTATATTATACAAATTTAGAATTTAACAAAATTATTGTTTAAAAGTTTTGAAATTTTCTTTACTTTCATGATGTTTTAGGAAATTATAACATATGTAAAGAAATACAGATATTTGGAAACAATAAGAACTTGTATAAATCTGTTCCCAAAAGAAGGATTGTTATGTCTAGATTTGGCGACTTTAGTTGCAAGCGACAAATAGCAAATCGTAAAACTGCATGTACAGGAAATATTAAAAATGTCAAGTTTTTGTTTTGGTTAGAGCAAGGACTTTATATGAGATTAGAGACACAATTGTAATGAATTGTGAACTACTTTATAATTTTTTTTAAAAACTTGTGTTGAATTTTTGACACCATTTATATTTGGAGAAAACATTTTCAAAGCCTGTGATACGAGAACATTAAATTTGATAACTTCTCAAATTTCATTCCAGTATACAATTTTTTTTTTAGAAAATCAGTCATTTCTTATTCAAATTTATATTGAACATTTTATAATATAGATATAAAGATAAAATACATACTAAACACAAATATTATTTTGCGAAAAAAAAAGAAAAAAAAAGGGGGGGGATGTCTGGAGTTTATAAAATTCAAACCTCAGAAGATTTTGCCACTAGCTGATTTTGATATCAATGTATTTATGTGGAACAATACTTTTACACTATATAGTACACATGTGGTAATTTCTGGTCAGTCATCTAAGATATTGTGGTAATCAGAAGATTTCATGCGGTGATGACAAATAAACAAGTGTTTGAAATTAATGATTTGTCAATAAGCTGTTAATTGGTTAATGTTCTGCCTATTTTGCTGAAGAAACTCAAAATCTGGTGTTTATCATGTATACAGCTTGAAAATCAGAGCAGATAGGTTTTTTTCCTAACAATAGATATTAGAAAATGATAAGTTCAATGTTATTATATATAGGCACCAATTATGATTTGAATCATCATTATAAATATGATACATGTAGTAAAGTCACAATAAAACTATTAGAAGAAAAAAATATCTCCTTATTTTAAGCCACTGTAAAACATTTGGTCATAATGAAATTGTTTTGAGTTGTAAATATCATTTCAATTTTTTAAAAGGCTTTGTTTCATTCTTGGAAAAGTTTTCTTTTTCTTTTATGAAGTCAAGTTAACATGTACATGTATATAAATTTGCATTTCAAATATCTGAATTGAGAACCATCATGTTTAAGAATTGATTTTCAAATGTTTAGAAAAATATATCAAACTTGATGATTTAATTCTTTCTTTGTGAATCCAGTACACAAAAAAAATAATTAAAAAAATTGAAAATTTGTAAAAAATCATTTAATATGGTCATTTATGCCTTATTTATTCATATATCTCAAATGTGTTGGTAATATGCTTTAAATTACACTAAAATAGGAGACAAACTATCCATATTTTTTTTAAATTCATGAATTTCCTTGTAAATGATGTAGTAACAATTTGTAAACTGATCAAAACATCAGCAGACAGCTTGTCACTGATGTTTGCCAGGTCAGGTGTTGCATTCCCAAATAGCAATAAGGTTTATTGACTGTTAAAGATGATAAATAATCATTAATAATGTTTAAGATGATGTAAGCATACAAAAACACAAGCTCTTATGATCTTTTAAGTCAATCCCTATAACTTTAAAACAATGTCATGAATGAGTTGATATAAACAAGAAGATGTGGTAAGAGTACCAATGAGACAACTCTCAACCCAAATCACAGCGCATAAAAATTTAACAATTATAGGTCAAAAACATGGAGACTTGGCTCACACCAAACAACAAGTTATAAAGGGCCCAAAAAATAACTGAAAAACCAACTGTCGAATCAATATGTAAAAACAGAAACCAGAAACACCTATGAACAAGTTTCTACACCAACAAATGACAAACACTTAACAATGGCATCTGATTTAGGACAGGTCCATACAAAAAAATGCAGCATTTTAGACATAATATAACAGGAGCCAATCTTCACCCTTACTGGAGACTGTAATGTAACATTACAATATAAAAAGACTCACTATAAATTATCAATTGAAATGGATGAACTTGATCACAAAGACATTTAAACAAAAACAAGTAAGCATACAGATATATGCATACACTCAAATGAATGCCAGTTTGATATAATCATCTACATGTATGACACAATAATCAATATAAACAATATAAAACTTATATGTTTCATGAAAATTATTAAGTTGGAAATTTTCTGTTGGAAGTTAAATTTGCCTGGAAATTTTCTTTTGGAAGTTAAATTTGCCTGGAAATATTTATTTCCACAGGATACTTTCTTGGAACTTTTAGTATTATTGTCATTTTTTTCCTGGAATATTTTTTTAGAATTTTTAAAATATTCTGGAAATTATTGCCAACTAAGAGAATATTTTCTGGAAAATCTGAGATTTTTACAGATTTTTTTTCTGGAAATCCTAAACCTTCTATAGGGGGGGTATGGATTATTTCTGGAATAGCCCAATATTAAGTTGAAATATACAAAGAGTGCTTGGTGTCTTTCCCACAAACAACTAATGCTGGATTGCTAATTAATTGCCATGAATGCAGTTAAAAGAATATAAAAATCTAACATTTAACCTTATTTGTAACGCTTGAGTAAAAATGACTGGATGTATATATATATTGTACATGGCTGAATTAAAATTACCGCATTATGGCGCATACCTGGTTTCTTCAAATGAGACCAATGGAAATAGACCTGACTGTTGTCAATACTTGATTGTTGATCATTCTGATTATCTGTCCAAGTACAAAACTATGCTAACAAGAAATGGCACATGAGCATATAGAAAGTACTTGAAAAGTTTCAGATTGTTTGATGTCTGAAGTAGTTTCTATCCTGTTCAATGACTGAATGAGGATCATAAGATTTAGGGGGAAGGAAACACTCTTATCGTGTTTAAATCACGAAAACCAATGCAATAGTCACATAGTGTTACTTCGTCCCTTATACCCGCCCTTATACAATGCATCTGAGACTACTATAACCTCAGACTATAACATAGTGTTATAATAGTCTCAGAATATATGTAGAATAATGCCGGTAACATTATAACTTTATCATACATTTATTCTCCTTTGGTGTGGAATAAAAGCAAATTACCTGCAGTGCTTCTATTTTATTAAGTTGTGTTTCAAGCAAGCATTTGTGAAAACAGTACTATTTAAAGTATTTTTGGGCAAGATAGAAAATTACAGTACAGGGCCTTTTGGTGTAGGTCTATTGTTAATGATGAAATTGAAAGAGGATACCAATTAAATTAATTTATAGCCAAAAATCTAATTAAACGAGAAAAGCCAGAGAATAAAAGATAAAACAACAATAACTTACCATTACACATAAACTGACTGATCCAGAAATTTTCATAAAGGGGGTGGGGGCACTGACTGTTAAAAAGCAGGCCTCACTAGTCATGCCAGTGGCGGATCCAGATATTTTCATAAGTGGGGCCCACTGACTGCCTAACTGAGGGTCCCGCTCTGGTCATGCTTCAGTGATTTCCTATATAATCAACCAAATACCCCCTGGCCCCCTCTAAATCCACCTCTGCATGCTTAAGTGATAATCCCTATACAATCAATCAAATTTTTCCCACAAAAAGGGGAGGGGCAGGGTGCACTGAATTCGCCTCTGTGTGCAACATGAACATCCAAAATACATGAATGAACTCAAGTAGTGATAGTAGTGAACAGTTCGGAACTTCCCGGGGCTGCTCAACATGTGGCAACCTACGTCTTAGTATAATTGCAAATTTAGTAAGTAAAATTTTGATTTGATTCGACATTTTGACAAACATGATAACATAAGGGACTGACGACATCATAAGATCGATGTAGGATAAAAAAACTTAAATCAAATAGTTTGGGGGTGGGGTGGGTGGGTAAAAATTGCTGCAAGTTTTGTTTATCCAACATCAATTTTACATATATATCAAATCAATTTTTCCCAAATTAAGTGAAAAAGGGGGGGGGGGGGGTCAGTGAATTATCCTACATTGAACTTTTGATGTCGACTCCTCCCTAAGATCTGGTGAGCTTTTCGTTGAATATAGGAGATAGTGATTAAAGTATTTGCAAGCAAAGTTCATAAGTTGAGAATTATAAAACAAAATATATTGTTTAACCTTGGACCAATAGATCAAGTCCAAAATTTAGCCATTTCAAGGATCGATCAGGGTGATTATGTAGCACTGGCTATTATAATACTTGTGTAGAACCTTGTATAGAGTAAATCAAGGAGGCAGTAGGAAAACTTATAAGATGTTTCCTAATAATCATGATTACAAAAGAACTTGACACGGATTCTTAACTGAAGGTCTGTCCGATTAGTAAAATTTCGAATGCACTTAAATGAATACATAAGTGACCCCCCCCCCTTAAGTCTCCGCCAAGACTGATAGACTCCTTAAGCCAATTCTGTAACCAAGAGCATTCCTATGTTTATATTTTATTTATTATTGAGTTACTGTTTAACCTTTAGTTCTTCTCTGATTAGAGCTAGGATTTGTATAGTAATAATATACAAATCCTTGATAAGAGTAATCCTCGTTTGTCAATTTTCCATAATTCCGCGCGCCCCCCCCCCCCCCCCCCTCGCTGAGCAGGGGCGGATCCAGAAATTTGGAAAGGGGGGGCGAAGTTTTTAAAAAAAATTTGGACCTTTTTGGGGCTAAAAAACATAAAATAAGTGTAAAATGCACTTTTTAAACGGTTCCTGGCGTGGGGCATGTATATTCTATAGTTGCTGCAAAGTGTAAGGGTTGGACATTTTTTATGCTGTATTCTCCCTATTGATTGTCTATCATAAAATGATAGTATGGATCCAAAGCTATGTACTGATATATTTGATGTGGGACTTGTCAGTAAAAAATAGACATGGAAAATTCTCGTTTGTTGTATGTTAAGTTAGCATAACCTCACAGATTTCTTGTTGTAAACAAGAAATACGCCGGGCTATTCGATGAAATTTACAATACAACCGACACGAGTTAAACAAGCAATTTTTATCCAAATGTTTGGTTGATATGTTTCACCCAACAAAATTAAGGGAGGTGAGGGGTTCCAAATCAACCAAAGGCTACGAATGAGTCCGAAATGACAACGAATTTATGAATGACGGTCGACAAATGGAGACATAAAGGCCACACTCAGCAGTCAGGTTGCAGTCTGGTCTTGAAAAAAGTATTCAATATATCAGTTCGGCGAAACAGACATTCCGGTCAGACATGCAAACCCCGGCCTCAAAAAAATACGCCCGTTTTTTATTCATCATGTTCATTTAATGCTAGATAATTCTGTTGGAAATTTTCGTTTCTAATAGCAAAAAAGTGGACAAGATTATTGTTTTCAATCCAGATACGGCCAGAATTTTTATTTAATGCAAAAATCAGAGTCAGATTTTTTTCTCTCAAATACCTTAGACTGCCTCCTCAAATCAAATGGTTCGTACCTTAGACTTTAAATCTATCTAGAGCTTATACTGATTGGGGATCATTATTCAGCTATCATGTTATTTTTAAATAGGCTGGGGCGTTTGGGGTTAAACATGTTTTCATAGGTAAATAATATTTATTGCTGTCGATTTTTTTTCATGAGAGTGTAATAGAGTATTACTTTCTGTTTTGTTGAATTGTGAAATAGAAGTCACTACGTTCTTGCTCAATCCTGCGTCGCTTTGAAGGTATCATGGTTGTCATCCTCAGCCTAAGCAATGTGTTACTGTAATTTGAATTTCAAAATGACTGAGTGACGTTTTTTTGACGCACTGGTCAACTCCACCATAGCGAATCACATGACTTTGACATAATCAGTAAATACCAGCAAAAAATATCTTTATAAGTAAAGAATTGTCGCATAAAAATTAAATACACGGGAGATGGCAAAGTTCACGACGTCTAGTCTGATTAATCATTTTATAAAAAAAAAAAAAAAAAATCCAAGCAAAGGGGGGGGGGGGGGGGGGGGGGGGCGTACGCCCTCTACACCCCCCTCTGGATCCGCCACTGTCAGCAAACAGTCTTGTATTTAATTCTGAATAGAACAAAATGTAAAATAAGTGAATAAGTTATAGATTAAATAATAAATAAATAATTAAATATTCTTTATTTAGTTTTTTCTTTATTCTCACTTCTTCCAGAGACATGTACGAATGTACATGTATGTCTCTGATTCTTCATGGTCTTATATTAAGGATTTGTAGAGTATACAAATCCTTGATTATAACAAAGGCATATAATACTCAGTGTACCACTTCTGAACTTTTTTGTAATTATTTTCTCTACTTAAATCCCCATTCTTGATTCCAGACCGGGTTCCGGACTAACTCTCATATACGTAAATGATCGTAAATGTACGAAAGCTTGACACGTCGAATACGAAAACCCGGAAATATTTTCTCCGTTGCCGTTTTTTATACTATGACGCAAAATCCATGGACGCTCGTCTGCTGTTGAATTCATGTTTTACAGTTTAACAAGGATTTGTATAGTGTCACTGTACAAATCCTTGAGTTTAAAGAATGGAAAGATATATTATAGTCAGATAGATAATACAAAGAACTCTAGTTTTTCAAAACCGATGGGTCAAAAAGTTATTAGTATGAACAGATAAATTGAAATGGGTTGCTTGTCGATTAACTGGAAGAAACCGGGGAACGAAAGAAATTTGTGTTTCTCTTAACGGATTACGTACCCAATATTTTGTACTTGGAAAGCGCAACGAAAGGTAAATATTATCATGTACATATTTAAGAAGATGCTAGTGCTATACTTTTCATGAAAAAAAATTTGACTTTATAAATGTCATCGCATGCAAACCCGAAAATCAGTCAAAGATTGTCAAGAACGGACGCAAGTCAACTCGACCCACTGGCAAAACGCCCTACTTTTTAAACAACACGCCTCCCTTTATAAAAATATCCCACTCTTGTTAAGGGAGCTACCATGTGAGTTTTATTGGGGGGTACTGGTAGGGGTGTGTTATTTGAAAAATATGCGGAACTGGAGTTCTGTCAACTTATAAGTTAAAAAAAGCTAGGATTTATGTAAAGAATTACCAGGAACGAATATAGTGAAAAATTAACTGGCAGGACAGAGATTTCAATTAAAAAAAATGCAGGATAACATTCTTATCCTAGCCCCCACCCCATAAAAATCAAGTGGTGGCTTCCTTACCAACTCGCCCCGCTTTTAAAAAAAATTGCCCCACTTATGAAAAGGGTTAAATCCGTAAAATATACTCCTGTCAACAATGGCAACTCGCCTAACTTGGGTAAAATCCAAATGAATATAGAATATAAAAAAAATAAAGGTCTGCCAACTCGCCCGTATTTACTTATCTACCCAGAAATTACTGATACAAAAAAATCGAAATTTAATATATGATATCTATTGATTTAAAATGATGTTTCACTTCTTAAAATATGATTGTAGATTCATTATTTATTATTAAATTATTATGTAATTTATGTATTTATTTATTGTATCATAATCTATTTGATTCTTTTTTTAGCTGACTCAAAATCATGCATGATGATGCTGTTTGGGCCCCCTGGTTGTACATAGGAAGTGGACTCCTCGAGAAGATGAAAGGTCTGCTTTACATGTATGTAATGTAAATATAAAAATAAGAAAATGCGGTGATTGCCAATGAAAAAAAATAGAGGAATTTTTAAAAGTGTAAATTCACTTGTTTTTCAATCCTAATAAATCTGTCATATTGTAATGATAATAATGTTTAAATTACGTAATTATTTTCAAAATAAAATATTGTTTACACCAATGAGAAAAGACAACTCTCCACCAGAAATCAAATGACATTGAAGTTAACAACAATAGGTCACTGTACATCCTTCAACAATGAGCAAAGCCAATACCGCATAGTCAGGTTTTAAAGACCCTATATGAGAATCACATATTTGTAAATCAATTCAAACCAGAAAACTAACAGACTAATTTATACAATGTAATATATAAAAAACAGAACCAAAAAAACAAAATATTATAAACAGCAACAAACGACAAACTGAACCACTGAATAACACTAACAGGCTTCTGACATGAGACAGACGCATTCAAAAGGTTGTGGTGGGGCTAGACTAGTAGTTTGTGGTACTAAACCAACCACCTTAGCTGGGATATTGGTGTGAAAAGGGCTTTTAAAGCAGATTTATACATCCCCAAAACTAAAAAGACTAAGTATAGATCTGAGAGTACTCCCAATTGCTAACAGCTAGTTCAAAGCCAATAACTTTCAAGGTACATGTATTTACCACCAAACCTTGTCAGTGTTCCCGCCTGCCCTAAATAGAAGGGCGGCCCGCCCTTGATGCCCTTACCCCCGCCCTTCTGCCCTCCAAAGTAAAAGAATGCACCCCTCTGCCTTTTCAAAAAAATAAAATTTCCAAATTTCATGCCTACCGGCGTTTCCGGTAAATTGTTACCTGATTGTGTAACACTAATTAACTGACAATGGGATTAAGTTAAATACCTAATGCTTTGGCAGTTTTATCACCTTTGTTAATGATTGTTTACTGCTAATTAGTGGATTTAAGATAATTGAACAAATACTAGATATTTAATACAGAATGAAATGTCCACATGTTATCCATTTGTAATGTTTATGTACAGCATGTACACCTGAAAAAATTTATTTCAGTAGGCATAACATAAAAAATAAAATCTTAAACAATTTTAAAGGCATGTATACATAGTTTTGACTTAATTGGTAAAAAATGTTTTGTTTCATAACCATGAGTATGAAATTTAAAGAAGAACCAAAGAAATTTGTACTTTGAACATAACAAGATTCACTTCCTGTTTTACTTCTTGTATTTTATAATCCTCCTGACATAGGAGCACTCAACAAATTTATTTTTAACAATGATGGAGAAAAAAGTAACTGTTTATACCTTCTGCAATATATTATTGCATCAATATAATATGATCATCTCCTGTCTCACCTGTTATATTTATAAAACTCCTTACCGAGGAGCACTTTGGTGTGCACTTAAAAATACTTTTTTGTAACAATTCAAATGATAATAAATAACTCTCAATAACATATATACTATATGTTTGAACAAGTAATTTAAATGTAGATAATTTAATTACATTAAACATTCAATTTTGCATGTATAACTCCATCTTTCAAAACTACTTGTTTATTTTTATAGACTGGTATAAGTAATAAAACATTGAAATTTCTGATGATTATTTTCCTTATCAAATGTACAAGTTTGTTTAGATTAACATCAAAATGATATGCTTTGCTTCATGGTATGATAATTTGATAAAAGAAAATTCTTATGGGAACCAACATCAAGAACACATTAATTTCTGAATATGGTTTAAATACAACTAATGTTCGACAGCTGAGCCTAGCAATATTCAAGGTAATTTATACACTGTCCAACATTGCCCTTAAAATCAGGGTTATAACGCTAAAGTGCCCTTTCAGACAACTAGCACCCTTCTGCCCTGAGATTCAAGCTGGAACACTGCTTGTCTCGTTTAGTCCATTTCTCAGATATTACCTTATATCAAATACTAGTTCAACTTTTGGTATAATTTAAACATTTTTGAATGACTTCAAATTTCAAAAAGTATCATGATTATTTAAATAACTTGATGATAAGTTGATGCCCAAAGATTGGCATTATAAATCATGACAGATTCAGAGATCCAATTATACATGTATATAACCGCTTTTGTTCATCCCTTCATTCAAGGGTCATATGGATTTTATATGATGGATTAGATCATTAGAACATTAAAATGATTAAATACTTTGATTTTTTATAGTCATTTTTATACGCCTGTCAAATTTTTTACGGGACATATTATGGTATACAAATGTCCGGCTTCCGGCCGTCTGTCTGTCTGTCTGTCTCTCTGGCGTCCACATGTCGCACTGTAACTTGAGAACCACTTATCCAAATTTAATGAAACTTAACATAGTCGTTTCTTATGATGGTCAAACTATCTGCATACTTTTTGGTGAAAATAAGATTTAAACTTTCGTAGTTACAAGACTTTATAGCTAAAACAGGGGTGTGTTTTTTTCACATGTCGCGCCGTATCTCAAAAAACATGTATTATTGTTGCTTAAAACTTTACACACTACTTATCTATATTAATCTTAAGATCTGTTTACTTTTTGGTGATGATTCAAAATTTTATTTTAGTTATTGAGTTTTTTGTAAAAAAGGGGGGTTTTCACATGTCGCGCCGTATCTCAGAAACTATTTATGATTATTGCATAAAACTTCACACACAAGACGACGGGTGTATCATGCGCTCGTGGCACAGCTGTTTATTAGCTTTTCTCATCACAAGGCGTCTGTCGTCGTTGTCCGTCGCTGTTAACTTTTACAAAAATCTTCTCTTCTGAAACTAGGGAGTCAAATTGAACCAAACTTGGCCACAAACATCATTAGGATATTTAGTTAGAAATATGTGTCAGATGACCTCTCCTGCTAACTAACATGCCAACATGGCTAAAAATAGAACATAGGGGTAAAATGCAGTTTTTGGCTTATACATGTGTAGGACTCGGAGGTGCGATGGGGACGCTGAAGTGCAATGGTCCACGCCGAAGTGCGATGGTCCACGCCGAAGTGCGATGGTCCACGCCGAAGTGCGATGGTCCTTTCGATGAAGTGGGATGATTTTGCATGACGTTTGATATTGTGACGTTTTCAAATACAACGTTATGAAACAAATGGATTCACAGGCAGGAGAATAAGATTTGTAGATGAAGGTTTCGTACGTACTAAGGAAAGGAAACAGAATGAAACTAACGATTTAAGTAACAGTTTTGAGCATGTCTTGGTCTTATATAAAATTTGACTTCTCCTCAAGTTAACATCACATTATTTTGTGTGGCCAACTTTTAAAATAATAAATTAATTATTAGCAATGTTTTCGTTATATCAAGTAGCGATAATTTTGTTTTATTCTCGAAATGAATCCGGCATGCTTTGTAAGAAAACGGGCAATCTTGGTTATTTTATTTTGTTTAAAGTATTAATATTCTGCTATGGGTTAGGCCAAAAGAAACCCAAATGGTGCCAACTTGTTGTAATTCTCAGTTTCTGCTGCTTAGCGAAAAATCAGCTAATTCTCAAGCTAATGACAGAACAAGCGTCATGTCTCACTATATGTCAAGCATAAATGTAATCGGTAGTTTTTATTTCTTAAAAACTGTTATGATTTATTAAATAAATAGATGCATGAGTGTTGTGAGAAATTTCGTAGCTACTGACATGACAAGAACAAGTTACTAGTATATTTGATAAAATTAAATGTATCCTGCTTAGTTAGTACTACAAAGAGCGCTGTGCTATACCCGTTTTATTTTTTATCGCACTTGAATGCTCATTATAAAAACAATGTCCCCCAACTCGAATCCATTATACTTAATCTGAGCCATCCAGTCTATTTTCTGCCTCATACTGTTGTATACTAAGCAAAACATTAGCAAATTAAAAATTAAAGTCTTTATTTTGACCTGACCAGAAAACCTGGTCTTCCAAATGCGAGGCTAGCACATTAACCACTACACCCCCACATTTAAAAATGGGATTTCAACTTCAGACCATTGCATTTAGCTAGTATACACAACATCACAGTTAGACCATCGCACTTTAGCGTACCCACCAAACGCACTTCAGCATATCTAACAACAAGTTAGTGTCACAATGGACCATTACACTTCAGCGTGTTAACCAACGCACATCAGCATGGACCATCGCACTTCGGCGTGACCATCGCAGTTCGGAGTACCATCGCAGTTCTGAGTCCTACACATGTATCTCTGAGACTAAAGCATTCAGAGCAAATCTGACGTGGGGTTAAAACGTTCACCAGGTTAAGTTCTATCTGCTATGAAATTTTTAGACAAATCAGACAACCTGTTGTTGGGTTGCTGCCCCTGAATTGGTAATTTTAGGGAAATTTTGCAGTTTTTGGTAATTATCTTGAATATTATTAGAGATAGAGATAAACTGTAAACAGAAATAATGTTCAGCAAAGTAAGATCTACAAATAAGTCGACAGGACCAAAATTGTCAATTGACCTTTTAAGGAGTTATTGCCCTTTATAGTCAATTTTATTAACCATTTTTCGTAAATTTTTGTAATCTTTTACTAAAATCTTCTCTAAAACTGCTCGGCCAAATTTAACCATACTTGGCCACAATCATTATTGGGGTATCTAATACTATTTATTATGATTTAAACGTTATTTTACATGATTTCCAAAACCACAGTGGATACTGGTGAGTGACTGAGGCTCTTGGAAGCCTCTATTTTTTCAGGGAAAGTTTGTTGGTCTAGTTTTAAAAGATCAAACTAAGCCAATTTTGCCGGATCAAATATTAAAGGCAATTTTGGCAGATATTATAACTTCATTTCATTAACCATTATTTCTTTTAGCATTTTCAATGAAAGTACAAGTACTTTGAGAAGTAGGAGAAGCTAAGCAACAGAACAGAATTCATTTGGGTCATTGATGTCTAGATTATATAGTGGATTCATAGATTGTCATATTGATTTATGTGCATATGAGCACAGAGGAGCAGTAGTCAATGAATAATTTTGTGATGAGAGGTATGTTATTAAAATGATGACTTTATTTGAATATTTTTTTCTTGTCAGACTCGGTACATCATGTACATGTAGTTTCCAAGATTTTTTTAAAGTTTGAGGTCATAGAGTTCAAAGTTTTGATTCTTGTTGTGGGCAAGTCGAAAATTATCCATGTTAGAAGTGACAAATTATTTTTTTTACAAAACCGTAAACAATTTGTTGATATTCGTGATGAGGTCAGTTTAAGGAAACCAAGAAATAACTTATGGTAAAGTCATTAATATTGTGCAGTTGTAGTAATAATACTCCATAGTACTTAACTTAAATGTTGACAAGTTTCTGATTCCTTGATACAGGTCTGAATTTGGATTGTAAATAAATATTTGACACATTATAGTTTTCTGAATAAATGTAGTCAAAGAACTTGACATTGGTTACACAGCTACTTTTGCATAGCTACTATTTCTGTACCAAAATTATGTAGTACTGGAAATCTACTTTTAATATTTAGTACCATTTTGTTACTTTAAAATTATCATGATATTAAGTTCCTGTATTTTACAGTACTTGATTTGTACATGAAATTTAAGTACTACAGTTTTTTATTCATGTTATTACACCGTTACATTTTCAGCATTTTGATAGTTTGTCTATTTCAAATCTCTTAAAGTTATGATTTTCAAACATGGAATATTATGATCACTGTGGGTATTATTTCTGTACCAAAATTTTTAGTACAAAACAAGTACTGTAAAATACTGGTACCGTACCTAAATATTACAATAATTTTTAAGTAAAGAAGTAGTACTAAATATTAAAAGTAAATGTCCGGTACTAAAGATTTTTAGTACAGAAATAGAGTAAAAAGGATAAGAATGTACGAAAAATACTCTGGTTACCAACCAATCAAAATCCGGCATTACTATGTAAGGTTGAATTTATAAGGAAAATTGCATTGCAAGCAATCCCAAACAGGCCTACATTTCTTGTATATGAATTATGAAAAAGTTTAAAAGAACAAACAATTTTTTTATACAACCACAATATGGGGTCGTATACTGCTACACAGTATACTGCTATCACATTGTTGTCCTTTAAAGACATTTGGTTTCTGGACAAAAAACTTTAGTTTAAGTGTATATGGTACTCTTTAATCTAAAGATTCAATACCCAGTGGTGGATCCAGAAATTTCCCCCCTATAATGTGTCAAATATTTGATTACAATCCAAAGTCAGACTTATATCAAACTTGAATATTGTGTTCATTTTTACCCCAACTGTTCAGGGTTCGTTTCCAGCTTTGCTTGGGAAACCGTTTATTGAAGTTTATTTTGCTTTTTGACAGAAAATTTATCCATTGCCAAGGTACACTGAAAGGTTTTTCTTTTATTAAAATATGCACATATATTTATATTAATTTTTTATAAGCTTAACTGTTGATCTTCTTTCTGTTGTTTGCTTACATTTTGTTTCAATTCACTCAAAAGTAAAAGTATATAGTAAAGGTATAAATTAGTGAGCATCAATTCATACTACATGTAGTTTTTGTCTGGACTTCTTGATTAAATTATTTATATATACAATTTTAGCTTGTTACCAAATGAAAGGAAAGTACAGTATTGACAATGATTGATATAACTGGTGAACATGTATGTCATGTAGGTGTGAATGTCCTGCAAAAAAGAACTGATATCAAAGTAAGTTCATCTGTAGAATTGCAGTTAATTTAAATAATTTGATGTTATCTACCTAAAACTGTTTCAAGTATAACTGTACCTGTACACTGTTGCTTATTTTTCTCACTTTCCCATGTAATGTATGCATCAAGGCATCATTACTTTGGCCCTTCTACTGCTCCATTACACACACACTTGAGATGTCAGAAGTTCAAACTATCATAGCATTTACATTTCAAACTTACACAGCTACAATAGTACAAGTAATCTTGATGTACAGTTCTAAAGATGCATATCGAATGTGCATCTGTAAAGCTGTATATAAACTGTACAGCTGTAAAGCTGTATATCAACTCTACAGTTTACAAACAGTTTTACAGATGTACAGTTTATATACAGCTTAACAGCTGTACAGTTGATATACAGCTTTACAGATGTACAGTTTATATACAGCTTTACAGCTGTACAGTTGATATACAGCTTTACAGATGTACAGTTTATATACAGCTTTATAGCTGTACAGTTAATATACAGCTTTACAGATGTACATTCGATATGCATCTTGAGAACTGTACATCAAGATTACTTGTACTAAAGTAGCTGTGATATAGACATCAATCTTATTCTACGAGAAGAGAAAAAGGGGGGGGGGGGGGGAGGAATCAGAATCAAAGGCATGTATAATAGATGTGCCATTTGACTTTGGTACACTCAAAATGATTGCTACTACCTTGACAATGTCCAGTACGGGGTGACATCCTCCGCTATTGCTTGCAATAGCAAATTGAGTGTTAGAATAACCTTAATCGCCATTCATTTTTTCTGATGTAAGAAGAGGAAATAGAGTATATTTCTCAATCTTACGTGAAAAATTGTGGGTTAGATATTTGACACTGAACAGCACAAAACGTATAGACAAGGAATAAACCAATGCAAAATGTGTCATTTTAGGCTATACAAAGTATTGATCAATCAATCAAATCATGATTAAAGTGATCAAATCATGATAAGAGATCAATCAATCAAGTTTTGATATCAAACAAGTAATTAATCAAGTGCAGAATTCGAAAAAAAAACGTCCCCTCACCTTTTACAAACTGTCAATCAGTCGATCAATCAATCAATCAAACGATCGATCAATCAATCGATTGATTGATCAATCATGATCACAAACCATCAATCAACCAATCCACATATCTTTTCTGATCAATTTATGAAAGAAAATACCTTTAATTCGCTTTTGAACAATCGACTTTTGCGTATTATTATGTCACCCCTTTGATAAAAGGGGGGACATATTGTTATTCTACGAATTATTCTTCTACACTTTTTGTCCAGCTTAGTTCTCGGAGATGACTTGACATACATTGATAAAACTGCTCCATAATGACAATCCCCATGTGCAGATGTGCACTTTGGGTTTGGAATTTTCAAGATGGCTGCCGTTACCATGGAAATGGCAAAAATGTGAAAAACCGAAAAATGGTCCAAATTAAATGAAACTTTATAGCTGTACAGTTAATATACAGCTTTACAGATGTACATTCGATATGCATCTTGAGAACTGTACATCAAGATTACTTGTACTAAAGTAGCTGTGTACCTAGTCAGACTGGCCTATATTATGTATTGATAAGTTGTTATCATTTAGAATACATAAAATATTTGCCACTGGACATTAAAATAAGCAAAAAAAATCAACCAATTAATGATTTTGCATTATCAGAATGAATTTGCAAACATATAGCAATCAGATTATGTACATGGATAAACCTTGGAGCTTTTTCAATGAACCAGGTTTAACCAGCATATAAATATAAAAAGATGAGGTATGATCCTCAATGTGTCATTTAAAAGAACAAAGGACATTATTATTTATATAATATAATGCTATTTCACACTTTCAATTTTGTTTTTTGATCAGAATGTTTTTTTTGTCAAAACATAGCCATAAGTATTTCTATTCTTGGCAGCATTGTCAACGATTTGTATAAAGCTTTATATTTTAGAAGGTAGAAGACCTGGCCTTGAAGTCATAAAACTTTTGAGTCAGATTTTTGTACTCATACTCCAAAATCAACCAATCAAAATGTTTGATTTCATGTTTCGAGCATAATTTTTGTGCTCCAAGCACTGAGCAAAGTTTTATGACTTCAACCCCTGGACTTCATATCTTGTTTGCAGAGGCTTATGTTACAAAGATTCTGTCTGTCATATGTCCATTGTCCTCGATCTCATTTTCATGGTTCAATAACTGCTTGAAAAAAATATATAGTTCTTTTGTCATGTGAATTTCTCACTTATGACATGTATGAGTTATAGGATATTATAACTATATTTGGTATATGGGTTCCTTGCAACATCTACATGTCTGTTAGAAGGGTTCACCTGACTTCTTCTTCACTTTTTTGATCAGTGACAAGGTCCATTTCTCAAATCCTATAAGCAGTAGGTCAACTGTACATGTATATCAGTCTGGCAAGTCAGTCTGGCAGGTTTCATCTGATCTTGGGTATGACCTCATTTCATTTATCAATGTTAAGTTTTTGTATTTTTGCTGATTTTCAAGTACTACAAGCTTAAATATTAATAATAGGTCAACTATATTTGGTGTATAAAAAAATCGTTTGGTGTAGATGTCTGTCTGATAGGATTTATCCGACCTTCACCTCATGGTCAAAGATCTGTAAAGTGTTAAGATTTTGTGATACTTTTAGTAATTTTACCTTTATCTTAAAGAATTTCAACATAAAATAAATGGTCAGCATGTGCACTCTAAGTCTTGTTGAGGTACTGGTTACCTATGAGTTGTACGCTTAACATGCTTTGACAATTTTGTAAATACTG